>NC_080832.1:80066015-80691015 GCF_030435755.1 Ochotona princeps
AGTCTCAATATAGCCCTGAAAACTACAAAAAAAAGAAAAACCTACACACTGAAAATAGTAACATTAGTTACTAATTCTTTCAAAAGCATGAAATTATTGATGTCGTATTTCTTTTAAAATAACCACTGTCTGGAAATGATACATTGGTAAACTGGAAAAATGTGTTAGGTAACAATGGTTTTTAAATGTCTATTTATTTATTTAAGAAATAACAATTTTTAACATTTTGACATATAAACTTATATAGATATTAAGTGCACATGCACACTATCTTTTAAGGAACAGGGATGTTAATATTGCATAATATGGAATTTATAACCATGATTAAATGTACAGAAAGAAGGCTATGTTCTTACGCAGATGCAATAATTCAGGAAAGAACATATTTTAACACTCTGTATATCAAATGTATATATAGTTACGATCTTCTTATGTGTATTAACTTACACATATGAGATAAAATGTCCATTCACTTTCTGTGTTGGTTTATTTCACTTAGAATAAATATTGTAAAAACCAAATATGATGAGGTAGGTAAAAGATAATTAACACTTGTGCACTTGAAAACGTGTATGTATTGGGAAATTAATCACACATATGAATGGTTATAATTAGAGAAGACTAACTTTGATTCCTAAACCAGCTAATCAATATAATCATTCTAAATGCATAATGAAGGATACAAAAGCTATTCTGTTTCTTGAATATAAGTGGAATAGTACCAGAAAATTACTTCTTGTTTTTTACTTCTTAACAGATGTATGGCTTACTTCTTCATATGTGTAGTGACCATGCACATCTTTCATATCCAAGTACATTAAAAATGAGTTCTGAAAATTGACCTTCCATATAATCCAGCTATCCTGTTTCTGGGACTATATCCAAAAGAAATGAAATCTGCAAATGAGAAAGAAATTTGTAATCCTGTATTTATAGCAGCGCAATCTACAATAGCAAAGACATGGAAACAATTGAGATGACCATCAAAAGAGGAGTAGGTAAACGTGCATGCACGAGCCAGAGTAAGTGCATGTTTGTTGGGCTTTGCCTAAGCGTCATCTGGTAAGTGCTGGGACTGGGGGCTAACAGTGTCAGGCTAGACTGTGGAGTCACGTGGATAGTGCAAGATGCAGGAATGGGAGTGGGCCCAGTAGGGAAATGGTGATCACCTCCTTGACAGGCTGCAACTCCCTCTAGTGAGCATGAGAACCACAGCTGGGGGCTAGATAGTTGGTAGAACCTGTCAGCATGACATTGAGTGGTCATTCCCCAACCCTGGCTGCTGAGGCAGTTGGGAGGCTTGGTGTGGTTTCCCCTCCTATCCCTGCCCTTTCCCCTGGCACAGAAAGAACAAAAAGAAAATTTAGAATCAATGGTCTCTCCCCTAATTCTCAACCTTTCCCACCTTTACCTACTGTATAAACATAATCAAAAAGAAAATTTATAAATATATAAATTATATGAAGAGAATGAGTAAAGAGGCTATGGTACATTGACTCCATGTGATACTATTCAGTCACTAAATAGAATGAAATTCTACCATTTGCAACAGAATGATGCTAACTGGAGACCATTATAGTCAGTGAAATAAGTCAGTTCCAAAGGACAAATATCATATGTTCTGTCTGATATAAGGCAACCTTCATGAAAAATACAAGATCCATTGATATACAAGTAAACATACATATACGTATAGTCATCAAGAGGAACTGTACATTAGAGATGATCATGTCAAGATATGAAGATACAATGCATCTCTACTTCCAAATCATAGATGGCCTCCCAATGAAACTGTTCAATATATCTTGACAGCAGGATGCTTAACTCTGCCATTCTCCATACTTATGATGCCAGTATAAGCATTAAACAACAGAACAATGGCCCTATGTCTATTTCCTGAAAGACTATAGTATTCTAATAAAATATGGAAATTTAGTGGGAGAGGACAGGAGGTGAAATCCCAAGAGCTTTGGTAGCTGCATCATAAATTAAATTTATTAATTAAAATATATAATGAGTTTTCTGTCATTATCAGCTTATTTCAATAAAATGCTCTAAAAGCCAGTGTGGTGACTCAACAAGCTAATCCTCTGCCTGTATGTGCCTTGGTTCTGGTCCGGCTATGTGAGTGCCAAATGGTCCACTTGTGATCCAGCTCCCTGCCTATGAACTAGGAAAGCATCTGATGATGGCTCAAATCCTTGGATCCCTGCATTCACGTGAGAAGAAGCTCCTAGCTCTCAGCTTCGGATTGGTTCATTTCTGGCTAATGAAACCATTTGGGGACAAGGCAAGAGATGAAAGAATTCTGTCTCTCTGTCCTTCTCTGTAAATTTTCCTTTCAAATAAAAATTATTTAATCTTAAAAAAAAAAAAAAACCTCTATTCTAGGGCCCGGTGCAGTAGCATAGTGGTTAAAGTCCTTACCCTGGACATGCCATCCCATATGGGCACTGCTTCTAATCCCGGTGGCGCCACTTCCCATCCAGCTCCCTGCTTGTGGCCTGGGAAAGCAGTCAAGGATGGCCCAATGCCTTGGGACCCTGCACCCGCGTGGGAGACCCAGAAGAGGCTTCTAGCTTCGGATTGGCTCAGCTCTGGTTATTGCGGCCCCTTGGGGAGTGAACCATCTGACAGAAGATCTTCCTCTCTGTCACTCCTCTCTGTAATCTGCCTTCCCAATAAAAATAAAATAAATCTTAAAAAAACCCTATATTCTAGTATTTAGAATTCCAATAATTAAAATTGATTTCACTGTTTTTTACTTCATTAGGAATTGTAAATTGCTTGTGGGAATATGAATAGCCCTGTGCTAATAAGAAATTATCCATAAATACCATATCAGGGACCATAGCATCAACTGCATTGTCTAGCTGGGTTTTCAGGTCATGTTGGGGAAAACCTATCTACTAGCTTCATGTATTTTTGGCAGTCCTGACAGAAGAATCACTGAATGGTTGTTGTTTGCAATGATGCTTAAATAGCAAGACTTCTTGGAAGACAGAGGTAGTAGTCTCTTTGCCCAGAGCCAAACTTTCCTCTCTATCTGACACAATCAATTAATGCATCCCATAAAAGAAAAGTTTGAGTAGATTTGCTTGTAGCCAGCAAGAAAAATCTGGAGTTTCCTGGAATTAACATTTCTCAGCAATTGCCATAGCGTACATAGCATTTGCCCGAGCTGTTTTGTGTAACTTCTATGTGATGTGGTGGTTAAAAGCACCAGATATAACCATCAAATTCACACTGCTTGTGGTGTGGTGTCAAAGAGTGTTTGTTTTATTTTGTTTAGTTATGTTTTATAGACTACATAGGCTCATGCTTTCTATCAGCATTTTGTTAACTGAGGCATACGACATTGTTTTTCTAAGTATCATAGTATCTCAGACTTTAAACTGTACTTTACTGACAAAGAGATCAAATGACCTGGGAAAGTGAGAAAGAGTATAGGTGTGGAAGGCGGGTTTGTCTGAGGAGAAAAAGTCCAGGAGAGTATTTGCCTGTGGAGATGTGTACTAAGTGGTAAGTATTGAATCTCAAGATGAAGTGTTGGAAGAAACTAACTCATAAAGGGATGAAAAGATGTAACAAGAGAGAATGAAACATTTTGCTCCTTCAAGTAAGAAATCTGATGACTTTAATCCCTGGGTGTGATGAGATAGCAGGGCTCAGGTTCAGTGACTTTGGAATACTAAAAGTCAAAATTCTTTTTTTTTTGTAATGTCTTCATTTCTTTTTTTCTTTTTTTTTTATAAATTAATTACATTATATTATGTGACACAGTTTCATAGATACTGGAATTCTCCCTTCCCCTCCCCTAACCCTCCCCCCATGGTGGATTCCTCTACCCCGTTGCATAACCACAGTTCAAGTTCAGTTGAGATTCCCCCATTGCAAGCATATGCCAAACATAGATTCCAGCATCTTATTGTCCAGGCAAGTTCAACGGCATCTTAGGTAGACCCTCTCTGGTTTGAAGACAGAGACAGCAGAGTATCATCCCGATCAATTGAAAGCTCCAACATACCATCAGCAAAAGTTTACATCATTATGGGATTAATTGACATAGTAATGAGTAACCAATATATTAAAAATAAATGCAAGTTCTTTTTTTTTAAAGATTTTATTTATTTTATTACAAAGTCAGATATACAGAGAGGAGGAAAGACAGAGAAAGATCTTCCGTCCGATGATTCACTCCCCAAGTGAGCCTCAATGGCCGGTGCACGCCGATCCGAAGCTGGGAACCAGGAACCTCCTCCGGGTGTCCCATGCAGGTGCAGTGTCCCAAGGCATTGGGCCGTCTTCGACTGCTTTCCCAGGCCACAAGCAGGGGGCTGGATGGGAAGTGGCGCTGCCGGGATTAGAACCGGCGCTCATATGGGATCCCGGGGCTTTTAAGGAGAGGACTTTAGCCGCTAGGCCACACCGCCGGGCCCATAAATGCAAGTTCTTAACCACCTTCTGTGACCACCTCATTGACATTTCAATTTTAGTTTATACACAACATATAATATACATAACATAACATGTTATACATAACATCATATCATCTTAAATTAAGGCAAACATGTGGTATCTAACCTTTTGGGATTGGCTCATTTCCCTTAGCATTATGGTTTCCAGTTTGGCCCATTTGGCCACAAAGAACTGCATTTTGTTTTTTTTAATAGCTGAGTAGTATTCCATAGAGTAGATGAACCATAGCTTTCTTATCCAATCCTCCGCTGATTGGCATTTTGGCTGCTTCCATGTGTTTGCAATTACTGATTGTGCTGCTATGAACATAGGAGTGCATGTTGGTTTCTCATAAAACAAGTGTTTTGGATATATTCCTAGGAGTGCTATTGCTGAATCATACGGTATGTCAATTTTGAGTTGTTTGAATGTTCTCCATACTGATTTCCATAGAGGCTGTACCAACCTGCTGCCCCACCAGCAGTGGAGTAGGGTTCCCTTTTCCCCGCAACCTGGCCAACAAGTGTTGTTGGTGTTTTTATTCATGTGGGCCAGCCTTACTGGCATTAGGTGGTACCTCATTGATTTTTAAATTTGGATTTCTCTTATTGCCAGGGAACTTGAGCATTTTTTCATATGTCTATTTGCCATTTGGGTTTGTTCCTTTGTGAAGTGTCTGCCCATTTCCCATGCCCATTTCTTGAGTGGCTTGTTAGTTTTGGCATTTTGGTTGTTTTGTAGCTCTTTGCATATTCTGGAGATTAGCCCTCTATCACCTATGTAGTACGTGAAGATCTTCACCCATTCTGTGGGTTGCTTTTTTACTTTGTCGATTGCTTCCCTTGCTGTACAGAAGCTTCTTAGTTTGATGAGGTCCCATTCGTTTATTCTGATCTTGATTTCTATTGCTTTTGGTGTCCTTTTTAGGAAGTCGGGACCTACCCCTAGATCTTGCAGAGTATTTCCAACATTTTCTTCCAAAAGTTTGAAGGTTTCTGAATGTAGGTTTAGATCTGATATCCATTTAGATTTGATCTTAGTGTATGGTGAGAGATGTTGCCATGATTGTGGGAAGTCTATAAATAAATTGCATTAGATTGGGAAAGCATACTTTTATTGAATAACTTGTTGAAATAAAATACTATCATCAAGGAAAAAAATGAATTATGCTTCTAAGCTAAAGATGTATTTGAAACACTGGAGTACTGCACAATTCTAATCATAATTAGCTGACTTATGTGAATTCATTCTCTACACGATAGTTGGATTGATTCCTCCAAATCCATGTCAGATTCTATCAGTCTTCTACTTAAATTTCTTTCATTGTATTCCATCACCTCCCAGAAAAATGCCAGTTTTGTTTGCTATGACTTACAAGGCCCTGCATGGCCCAGTTCTTCATTATCTCTCTAAATTTATGTATGACCATTATCTTATTCAATTCCTCCTCTCCACCTACTCAGGCAACTTTTCTATTTCTCAGGCTCATCAAGATCGCTTTCTCTTGGGGTGCTGCTTCTTCTGCCTGAGTCGCTTTGCCCTGAGATGTTCCCCTGATTTCTTCCTCATGTCTACCAGGTTTCCTATTAAGTGATATTTTTTCACATTTAGATATTGGGTTAGACCTTTTGTCTTAAAAGAAAATTTTAGAAGAAAATTTCCTTAGAAAAAATAAATTGAATGTTAATTTTACAGAAAAATCATTCCACAAAGTAAGAAATCTGTGACAAAGAGGAAAATTAGAGAAAATATGTAATGCATAAACGGAATTATACAGGTTGAGGTACTCATTTTTATGTTCTTGGTATTTCTTATGTATCTCCGTACAGCACATTTATGAAAATCTTCCAAGTGTGATTCAACCATGTGAAGTTGTTGTATTTTGCTTTAACAATTCTTGCAAGAATACCATTACACTAGGGACAGGCTTACTTTGCATTCATGTTGAGGTTTTTAAGTAAGAGATAATTCTAACTTGATACACACTTTCTGCCTCTATAATAGACAATGACTGTTCTTCATAAATTCCTGTCTTGAAGTTTCTTTTGCCCATTTGCAACTAAAGGCTCTGAATTCTGCCACATCTACCTAGCTATGGAGTTCACTTGCTTTTCATTTAACGACAGGCATTTATTTCTTTTAGGAATTTCTTCAACAACTTGCCTCAGAGTAAGTATATATTGTCAGTGTTGTCAGGCCTGTTATTGAAGTCTGTCATGTAAAAAGCCTCAAATCATACAAGAACTCTCAAATGTGCCTTAGCTCAAACATAGGCACTATTCTGCACCTTTGGGTATCTGGAAGCCATCAGTAGAGTTTAAATATGGTCAAAAATTTCAGGATTTAACTGAACAGAAAGAAAAATAAATACTCATTTTAATCCAAATGGCTTATGCTTCTTTTCTTAAGAAGTTTTCATCACCACTTCTCCATTTATCCTCTGATAATATCATTTTTTGCTATTTGTATCAGGATACACTTCTCAATTTTCTTATTGTTCTGAACAGTTGTAACATTTTTCTTTGGAGTCTATAGTCTTCAATATAAGTAATTATTTTTATCAGCCTCCAACAATGTATGCCAGTGATTCTGAGCACGTGTAAGCATCACTTTAAAGTTTCTTAAAATTTGCTTCTGATTTAGTATTTCTGAAATGTGAACTGACACGGCATTAGTTCTAAGGTAATGCTGAAAGCTATTGACTTTATCACTGTTGTTTTGAGCCAATATCACGACAAATAGTTTGTAATAGTTTAATCGCAATCACTGATTCGCATTATGGTTTTCTAGCTCTTGTGTTGCAAACACGATGCACAACTTTGGGAGTTTGAAAGCTCAACTAGCCTCACATATTGTTAGATAAGTGTCCTATTTTGTCTATAAAATTTCACAGTGTGGACTTCTGGAGCCATGGAGGAACTGTGTGTGTGTGTGTGTTAATGCTTTGAAGTAAGAAGTATATTATTTTTATTATTTTGATTGTTGATTAGGGTACAAAGGTTCAAGGACTACAGAAAAGTGGGTAATACCATTGTTTCCACATTATCCTTTTTCCTTCCTGTATGTGGTGGAAGGGAGGAGATAAAGGGAGAAGCCAAACCCAATCTTTCAGCCACGCTAGGTTTCCCCGTGTGGGGCATGCTCCAAGGGCACTGCTCAAGTGCTTCCAGTAGTTCAACAGTTCTGAATTGCCAGAACTACTTAATTATTGGAAAGTATTAGTCTTTTATCTGTTGAATAATTGATAATTATATTCCAGATTGTAAAGAATGAAGCCCAACATTGCAACTTAATGGCTAAATCCTTCCCTTGCATGTGCCAGGATCCATACGGGCACTGGTTTGTATCCTGGCTTTGGGTGCTCCACTTTTCATCTAGCACCCTGCCTGTGGCCTGGGAAGGAAGTATAGGATGGCTCAAGGCTTTGGGATACTGCACCCATGTGGAAAATGCAGAAGGCGCTGCTGTCTCCAGGTTTTGGGTCAGTTCAGCTCTGGCCTCTGCTTCCGCTTGGAAAGTGAACCAGCAAGAACTTCTCTGTATCTCCTTTTTTCTATATGTCTGTCTTTCCAATAATAATAATAATAAAAATCTAAAGAATGCTGTTTGGAACAGCAACAATGTGCTGTGCTTAAACCAAGCCAAAATACAATTAAAACAATTAGGTAGCCTACGTTCCCTTAAACATTTTATTTAATCTAAAATCAGACATGAGGGCACTCAGAGATTGTAGCATTATTTTTTCACAAAATCAGCTTTCTAGGAATAACACTTCTTTCTAATTAAAGAGCCTATTGGAGTACTTTTTTTTATTCCCTCTCTTCTCTCTTGCCACCTCTTTGATATTTCTATGGTGATTCAATTTTCACTTGATTGTCATTTTATGGTAAGTTGAAGCGAATGATAGATGAAGCTTTTGATTTATTCCTTCCAATCCCTAACCTGTTACATTTCATAAAGTAAATTAGTATCCATAAGACACTAACCAATACTGCATACTGTGCTTGTAATATAAAAGGATATAGAACCTGTGGAATATGATGGTGGAATATATATCACTAATATATTCTAGAAGTGCGTGTTTAAAAATTTTCTTCATTTTTCTTATTATTTCCTTCGAAATGGAGCCCTCCAGCTAATATCTTAATCAATGTATTGTATTGTGGTTAAATAAGGTAAAAGTAATCCTAGGAAATCATTTTAAAAACAGTATCGTTAATATCAGGACTTCAGTGTTCCATTATAAAAATGATCTGCTCAATGAAGCCCATATCTGGTTAATGATTAACTCTGTGGATTGTTTGAAGAATATGCCAGTCAGCACTACCTTTCTAAAGGGGCATATATAATCTCTCCATAAAACTGAATGTCTATAAGGACAAACTTATCTTTGTTAATAATTTAAACAATGTGAATCACCTTGCAGATTTGCTGAAATTCATTCTTCCCCCAGCTGCCTAAATCCTTCCAAGTATTCAAATTATACTTTCATTGTTTAAAAGATTTGTTTATTTTAATTGGATATACGGAGATATATGGAGAGGAAGGGAGACAGAGAGGAAGATCTTCCATCCATTGATTCACTCCCCAAGCAGCCGCAACAGCCAGAGTTGAACAAATCCAAAGACAGGAGCCAGAAGCCTCTTCCGGGTATCCCATGTGGGTACAGGATCCCAGGGCTTTGGACTGTTCTAAACCTTCTTTCCAGGTCACTAGCAGGGAGCTGGATGGGAAGTGGGGCAACTAGGCTTACAACACACACCCATATGAAATCCTGCTACGTTCAAGGAGAGGACTTTAACCACTAGGCTACAGCACTGGGCCCTGTCCTTTCATTTTTTAAAATTACACATTTGTTCATGATTTTTTAAAACATGACAGTGCAGCCACCATCATTTTTCTCAAACTGTGATTATTAAATATAGTAACTCATATACTCAGCTGGCTGGTACAGTAAAAGGAAATTGGAAGTGTTAAGAATCTTATCCATTCATTACATCATCGTCTCCCTTGAATTATCACTGTGTCAGGTGTCTGTACTGTTTTTTTGGGGAAAAAAAAAAAAGCAGAAGCAATGCAGATAGATCCCAAGATGATAAGGAAAAATGAGTTCTAACAAGCTGCATTATACGGGTAAATATCATGTTTTCCATATACTTTTTACTGTTTATCCGAAAGCAAGACTGTGATTAAATATGAACCATGAGAAAATAGGATAGTATATGCTTGGACACCAATCTCCTACACTGGCGAGCGTGTTTGAGGCCTGGCCGCTCTGGTTTTCACTCAGCTTCTTGGTAATGCATCTTGGAAAGCAGCAGATGATATCTGAAATGATTGGATCCCTGTCACCTACATGGGAATTTCAGGTTGCTGGCTTTGCCCTGATTATTGAAGGTACTTGCAGACTGAGCAAGAGAGGTCCTTTCTCTGTTTCTCCCCAGCTGTATTCTCAGTGTAGGAAAATAAAAAAATTTTAAAAAGAAACTCTATTCTCTATATTACCGATATTTTAATGTTCATAATTAAGGTGGTTTAGGGAAATTTTCTGATTTTCAATACATTGCTGCCTTCCCAATGTTATGGGTTCATGGGACTTGACAGAGTCCCATAATTGGTGCATCCAAGACTGAGCATCATGCTGCAGTTCTCCATTTTCCCTAGGTAACCATAATTTGCAAACTACAAAGATAACATGCAATTACAGGTTAACCATAAAAACATGAGTTTGGCTCAAAGATACAAAATGCTTGTTTTTAAAATGAAGAACAACCTATCTCAGTGTTCAGGCCCATAAAAACTATTTAAGTGCTCTCTACTAGCACCTTCTTCTGGTCTCTCACATGGCTGCAGAGGCCCAGCTGTTTGGGCCATCTTGTTCTGCTTTTCCAGGCACATTAACAGAGATTGGAAGTGGAGCAACCCCGACTCAATCCAGTGCCCACCTGTGTTGCAGGTGAAAGCATAAGCTGCTCTGTCTTGGTGCCAGCCCAGCATCAACTACTGTTAACAAAATGTACTAAAATGTGTAGGTTATTCTATTAAATACCTTTGTGATAGTCATAACATATATAGCAGCTTCTGAATTTTTCAAGAAGAATCAAGCAGTTATCAGTAAAGCACAATTTTAACATATTGAGTACATGACAGTACATGTTAATGTGAATTAGTATATAGCAGGGATAGAGTATACATGTCAA
Organism: Ochotona princeps; assembly: GCF_030435755.1. Lineage (NCBI taxonomy): Eukaryota > Metazoa > Chordata > Mammalia > Lagomorpha > Ochotonidae > Ochotona > Ochotona princeps. Next base: position 80,076,674 of record NC_080832.1, read on the forward strand.
ACTACCGATGTCCAGATACAGTTTGTCACTACGGTTTCTGAAGTCCATTAGACTAGACAGTGAAAGGCAAGTGGAAGAGGATGGGATGAATTTTACCTACATGCAAATATATCGCATAATCACACACTTATAATTCCTTTATCTTTTCATACCTCTTTCATTTCTCTCTCAGAGGAAGCAGAAACTTGTGTGAATTGATTTCTCTAAAGGCTGTTACGACCAAGCGGCAAGGCTGAAACCCACATAGTGATGAATCGTATCTAGTAAATGTTTAACACAGTCATACATACCAGCCCTAGGAAAGTTTAGCGGAATGACAGACATCATTTCTCTTTTTTGCATCCTTTTAAAGCATTTTATTTATAAGTACAGTGTGCACACTGAGAAGTGCATGTAGGTGTACAGATAAATAATTTTTTCTGTCCTCTGAAAACATTCATAACCACCACCAAAATTAAGAACAAAATATTACCAGTACACCAAGAGTGCTCATTGTTCTGCTCTTACAATCTTTTTTTTTAATTGTGAGAAAGGAAACAATATTATTTTTTACACAGTATAATTTGTTGAAACAATATTTATAATAAAATATCCAATTTCAATACACACAGTTTTTACTCTCTGTATGCTAATTTTCACAACAAAAATGTCCTATGTGTCTTTGTGGCTATGGTCCTTTTGCATGTTGAATGATTATACTTCAATCCTTATTCAAAGAACAGTTCTCACCCTGGTTTTCTCTGGGTGGACTTGTTTGATTCTCAGCCTACTGTGTGGCCCCAACACACCTCCTTTGGAGCTGCAGTGGGAAATAACATTTGACTGACACAAAGATCATCCCTGCTGGAATTTGGTGGGAAATTTCAGTAGACAGATTGAGTTATGAGCTTTATATATTTTCTGCATTGTATTCTGATACACTTGAGCTACAGTTAATAATTTCGAGCATAAACACTTATCAGCAATTTCATTTTTGCCAAAGTAAAACAGTACAGTACCATTAAGTCCTCAGTAATAAACTCTTCTCTTAATGACAAAGGGTTTCTCTTTTTATATTCATGCATTAAAAATATTTAAAATTTAGAATATGAAATTCATCTAATCTCAAGATTTTAGAAAATAATAGTTGCTTGGGCCCGGTGGCGTAACCTAGCAGCTAAAGTCCTCGCCTTGAACACCCCGGGATCCCATATGGGCGCAGGGTCTAATCCCGGCAGCTCCACTTCCCATCCAGCTCCTTGCTTGTGGCCTGGGAAAGCAGTCGAGGACGGCCCAATGCATTGGGACACTGCACCTGCGTGGGACACCTGGAAGAGGTTCCTGGTTCCTGGCTTCCGATTGGCACGCACCGGCCCGTTGCGGCTCACTTGGGGAGTGAATCATCAGACGGAAGATCTTCCTTTCTGTCTCTCCTCTCTGTATATCTGACTTTGTAATGAAATAAATAAATCTTTAAAAAAAATTAAACTATTACATATCATGATACATAATGTGGAAACATATTTAATGTCAGCTTTTTAGGAATTCAAGCAGGATTTAAACATCTTAGACAAATTTACTATACAGATAAGTTTTAACATTCCACTCAACTGATATTATGCACAAAGATATTTATTTCATGAAAATGGTTTAGACTAAGCTGAAAATTGCCACACTCTGTATCTCTAGAACTTTTGCAGGCTTAATCCTTCCTGTTTCATTTCCTGAAAGCAAGAAAGAAGAATTTTATTTTCTTTATTTTAAAAGATTATTGTTATTTTAAAGGTAGATTTGCAAAGAGAGAGAAAGGATGAGACACCCACACACAGAGAGAACTCTTCCATCCATGAGTTCACTTGCCACATGCTCATATCTGCCAGAGTTGGGTGGATTCCATGCTGGTATCCAGGGTTATCTGGGTTTCCCGCATCAGTACAGGGTTCCAAGGCCTTAAACCTTTCTCTGGCACTTCCCCAGGCCATTACCAGGGAGCTGGATTTACAGTGGACAGGCAGGGTACCAGCTGGCATTCATATGGTATGCTGGTGGGGTAAGCAGAGAAGTCTGCTACACCACCACACCAATCCCCTCATTTCAATCTGAAAGTATACTTGCTTACCTTTAATATTCAATCAAAGCATGGGTAATACATGCAATTAAACTAGGTTATCATTAATAGTTTAACAGATATAATGACATACACGTATGAATAAGCATGTATAAATGATACAGCAATACAAATTAATGAAATCTTATAATTTATTGCAACACAACTGAACCTAGTCACATTAATTATATGAAAAGCAGGCACAGAAAGGCACACAAAATGTTATGACCTGGATGTTCAAGTTAAGAGTTGATTTTCAAGAATCAGAAATAGAAGTATTTACAAGAGACGGTGGAAGACTGTGGGAATAAGACATATGGAAAATTTGGCTAGTGGGTACATAGATTACAGTTAATTGGCAGGATTAAATTCTAGAGTCCATAGTACAATAAGGTGATTATAACTAATAACAATGTATTATTCATTGCATAACAGTTATGACACGGGTATTAAATGCTTTCATAGCATAGAAATGACAAACCTTTGAGATTGGATAGAGCAATTACCCTCATGTTTCCATTACATATTGTACCCATGATTTGAAATATCACACTGACCTGTACAAACATTTTTCATGTAATATTTTGTGTCAATTAAAAACAAAAATGTGAATACTGCCAGAGGATGTAAATTCAAGCTATCCAATTGCTTAAAAAATAAAAAGTAGTTTATAAACAATTCCATTAAGAATACGAAAATTATCCACAGAAATTTTTGCTTAGTTCTGATTTTCTTCTTTCATGATTTTCTTTGTATTTGAAAGTCCAAGCTATAGATGGAGAGAAGGAGATACAGAATAATCTTCTATCTGCTGATGTATTGCCCAAATGGCAGAGATATCTGGGGACAAAAGCCAGGAAGTTAGAGCTTCTTCAGGTCTCCAAACTAGGAGCAGGAGTCTGAGGATTTGGGCCATCATTCACTGTTTTCACTGTCTGTATTTGTAGGGAGCTCTACTCAAACACGTGCTCATATTAGAGGCTGGAATTACATTGTGGTAGATTAACCTGTTACATTTCAACAGTAGCAAGGTTTTTAACATTACCCTAGGGACAACATTATGCTGCAGTAGGTGAAGCTGTTGCTTATGGCACTAGCATTCTGTGTTGGAGTATTGGTTGAAGTCCCAGCTGCTCTATTTCTGATCAGATTCCTGCTAACATGTCTAACGAAGCAGCATAAGATGGACCAAAGTGCCTGAGTCCCTGTCACTTATGTGAAAGATCCTGGCTCCTTGCTTCAGACTGGGCAACCCCAGTGAATTGTGGCTGTGTCAATAGTAAACCAGCAAATGCAATATTATATGTCTGTTTATGTGTCCTACTTTTCTCTGATCTTGTTTTTTTCATGTAAATATTTAATAAGTAAATGAAATTTTCTATTTCTTCATTTCTAATGATATTCAGCTTTGGAATAAAGTAATATTATATATAATAAAAGAAGCCTAGGGCCTGGCATGGTAGCATAGTGGCTAAATTTGTCTCCTTGCACATACTGAGATCCCATATGGGTGCTGGTTTGTGCCCTGGGTGCTCCACTTCCCTTCCAGCTTCTTGCTTGTGGCATGGGAAAGCAGTCAAAGATAGCCCAAAACCTAAGGCCTCTGCACCAACGTGGGAGACCCGGAAGAGGCTCCTGGCTCCTGGCTTCAGATTGGCTCAACTCCGGCCATTGCGGGTCTTTGGAGAGTGAATCGGGGACAGAAGGTCTTTGTCTCTCATTCTCTCTGTAAATCTGAGTATCCAATAAGAATAAGTAAATGATTTAAAAAGAAGCCTAATTCAATTAGCTAAAATAAATTTATTTTATTAACTTTTAAAATGTAAATCAACAAAAATATATGCTTTGTAGATAAATAAAAACTTTGCAGAATGCTAAACAGTCATTCTGCCATATTCTTTTTGGTAAAGAATATGAACGATTTTCCTTCCAAGACAGTTTTGTGTGTCAACAGAGCATAGGAGACAATTTCTGATCTTTTCCAAGAAAATTGCTAGGTTTTCTGTTTCTTGTTTTTCTGATATATTTCCAATTATTTTTTAAGAATTTAATTTGAAAACCCAAGTAGTTTTTACAAGGAGAAAATATATTAACCACTAAATCTTGACATTCAGTATGCTTGAAAATTGTTAAAATATAAATAAAATATAAATCAAAGATGATTTTATTAGTCCTTGGGTTGGTTAGGCCAGAGATTCTGGTGAATTCTTGATATGCTGTACTTTAATATGCTTTTCTTCCTTTGTAGATTTCACTTATTTATTATTAATAGTTCATTGATTGTTTATTCATTCTTTCTTTTTGATTCTTGTGTATAGAGTGTTGATCTCACAATGTTCTTCATTTCATGGTGTATCATCGCATTCTGACTTACATTGCTCTTTATCTGCAGAACACATCCTCACAAAGCTATGATACATATAGTATAAATCATATATATTTTAAAGGTTTCTCCCTAATTTTTCTCTGAGCACAATATATTCAATACTGTGTGTGTGCACATGTGTGTATATGCTGTCACAGTCTTATCACATCTGTTGTATCTGTTGCTTTTAAGGGCTCCATAACATCCATTGTATAACTCTTCCAAATTTTATATAAGGACTCCTGTTTTAAGTACAGATTGTAGTTAACAAAGAGATTTCCTCAATGTTCATTCTTGAATACATTTTCTTACAAATGTTACTGAAAAATGTTTTTCAAGTAGTTAGATTGCAGAATATGTATAATTTGCTGTACATATTTTTCAAAATATTCCTTATATCGACAGGAAGAGGTAATAGCATATAATCGTAACTGAATTTCTCAGCATCTAGTACTTTTTTTCTGAATAGTTGGAAAAGATAATGCATTGTCTCAGTTTTACATTTCACTTACACAGCACTTGAGCATCTCTTTATAGCAGGACATTTGGACTACTGTTACAATTTATCTAGCCATATTTTCAGAATTATGTGTCAACTTCTGAATAATTTGCAGCGATTTGAGATAAATTCCATATACTCTTTCTTTATTGCTCACATACTGAAAGTATCTATTTTTCACCCTATCACTAATTCTTAAGATTGCTCTGAGTTGTGTGCTCATTAAGTGGTATTAGCTTGAGGTAATTAAGCCACTAATGATTTTCCATTATATGTACCTGTAAATTAGACACAGTTTTTACTAAATTTGTTAAACAGACCACAATCAGATTTGTAATTAGAACATTATTTATAATGTTTTGATATCTCAACTGTTTATCATATAAATCTCACTATAAATGGTTTCCTATTAACTTGAAACTCCAGAACTATTTGGATTAATTTTGATATATATGACATATTCTTTTATTTTTCAGTACTTTAATTTTTAAATTTGTTATAAATTGTGTCTTGCTACTGATGACATTCTCTAGTTTGTTGTTGCAAGTACACATAAAAATTTTTTGTTCTATGTTGTTCTTCTTGAAGGAAATTTACTGAAGGTATTTCTAATACTTCTTAATGATATTAGCTTTTCAAGGTATTTTGCTATCTTTACATAACAGTTGTGTCTTCATTTGCACAATTAGTACCACTCTCTCCTTTTAAGCGATTTTCATGGATCCCACTATTATTATTGTGAGACAATATCACTGACATTATCAGTGATAGTGAATATTTTACTTATTATTTTAACAGGGCACTATTTTTAATGTTAATATTCATTGTCAGTGTTTTGAATTGATGATTTCTATCCTGTTAAGCTTGCCTTATCCAAGTAAAAGGCCTACTTGTCAGTTTAGATCACATACATTTTCTGCATTGGGAGAAATGAGTCACTCCTGTTGCCTGTGGCCAGTTACATGCATGTATCATGCTTGATTACAGTCATATTCTACAACATGGCCAGCATGTTTAAAAATATGTGTGTCTAATCACACAGGAAAAAGGACTACAATTTTCTTTTTACTGCATTTTTTGCATTCAAATTTGGAACAAAAAATCTAGAATCTCATAAAATAGGAATAATTTAGTACATTTCTTAGAGACTTTGTCTTCCACTCTCTCAATTTATACATAGATAAGTAGAAAATATGGTTCTTTGTAAAAAAAAATCAATCTATTTGCTTGTAAATAATAAGCTTTTATGTCTATTTTTTCTTAATGGTTTTTATCTCATATTATGTTATAATGTCGTATTAATGTTATCACTTTAACAATAATGTTTCACATAATAGAGCAAGCTCTATGACATACTTTATTTAACATGTAGATTATTTTGGAGAATGTTGCCTTTTAAATAAGCTTTTATTTATAAGTAAGTTTTTTTGACATATAGTGTTTCACACTACTGAGTTCACTGTTGGCAAGCTATAATACTACCAACAGCAAACTTTGCTTTAAAACAGCTTCTGCACCAGGAAGTGCTTGGTACATGTAAAGTGAATAATTTATTTTCTGAGGGGATAGTCATATGCTGGCTGCAATTGTCTTTCTGACTAAAAAAGTTGCTATGATTAGTACATTGAAATGGGTGGTGGCCTGCTTCATTACCATAAAATTTGGGATCATCTAAAAACAAACAAAAACTCCCATCTCTTTAACTCTTTATCTAAAACAATAGATACATTCTTGGTTGTCTATGATTAAAGCTTGATCAGTCCCTAAATAAAAGTGTATGCAACATAAATAACATTTTATGTGCATAAAGAACATCTATTTCCCAGGCATTTGATGTAGGCTTCGCATCCTGACATGCTCTGTGATGTGTACTTTTATTATCTCCAAATTTACTGTAGCAAGCTGAAGTCAAGGAGTTTGCTAAAAACTGTTCAGTTCGCATATTTTGCAAGCTCATTTCTTGAAACAGTGCAGACATTTTGCAGCTATGTTGTGGACCGTGCCAAGGTTTGGGCAGCATTGGCTACTAGCTGAATGCCTTCCTCTATCTAATAACTTGGCACATAGAGTGTATTTTTCAAATTGAGAAATGTATTAACCAAAAGATTTTCTTTGTAATTGGGAACATCTTCATCATGGATATCTCCCGGCCCCCTACTGGCGGTCCTCTAACAATTGTGACATCACAATAAAAAAGGAATTTCAGATGAACCTTTGGATCATTGTTTCCAGTTCCATGAAGAATATTTTGGGCAATTTGATTGGGATTGCGTTGAATGTATATATTGCTTTTGGCGGTATAGACATTTTAATGATATTGATTTTACCTATCCAGGAGCATGGGATGTTACTCCATCTTTTGAGGTCTTGTTCAATTTCTTTTTTAAGCAGTTTGTAGTTTTCTTCAAATAAGTCTTCTACATTTTTGGTTAGATTTATTCCCAGATATTTCATACTTTTCTCTGTTATTTTGAATGGTATCTTGCTGGTTAAGTCTTTTTCCATCTTGGGGCTGTTCGCATACACTATGGCTGTTGATTTTTGTTCATTAATTTTGTACCCTGCCACTCTACCAAACTCTCGTACAAGTTCTAGCAGTCTCTGTATTGAGTCTCTTGGCTCTTCTACATAAAGAATCATATCATCTGCGTATAGTGAGAGCTTGACTTCTTCGTTTCCCATTTGGATTCCTTTGATTTCTTTTTCTTGTCTTATGGCCTCAGCGAGTACCTCTAGGACTATGTTGAATAGTAGTGGAGAAAGTGGACATCCCTGTCTTGTTCCAGATCTCAGTGGGAAGGGTTCCAGCTTTTCTCCATTCAGTATGATGCTGGCGTTGGGTTTTTCATATATGGCTTTAATTATGTTGTGGATTTTTCCATCTATGCCTACATTGGTTAGGGTTTTTAGTAGGAAGTGATGTTGGATTTTGTCGAAAGCTTTTTCTGCATCTATTGATACTATCATGTGATTCTTATTTTTCAGTTTTTGGATGTGGTGTATCACATTTATAGATTTTCGAATGTTGAACCATCCCTGCATTCCAGGGATGAATCCAAAGGTTCATCTGGAAGCACAAAAAACCACGGATAGCTAGAACTATCCTGAAGAACAGGAAGTTAGCAGGGGGAATCACAGTTCCGGACCTCTGGACATACTATAGGGCAGTGGTTATCAAAACAGCGTGGTACTGGCACAAAGATAGAGAGGAAGATCAATGGAGCAGAATAGAAACACCAGAAGGAAACCCACACAGATACAGCCAAATAATCTTTGACAAAAAGACAAACGACAACCCAGGCAAATGGGAAGGTCTCTTCAATAAATGCTGTTGGGACAACTGGTTGATAGCCTGCAGAAACAAAAAAATAGATCCACATCTCTCACCATACACTAAGATCAGATCTAAATGGATAACAGATCTAAACCTACATTCAGAAACCTTCAAACTTTTGGAAGAAAATGTTGGAAACACACTGGAACACTTAGGGGTAGGCCCTCACTTCCTAAAAAAGACTCCAGATGCAGTAGAAATCAAGACCAAAATAAACAATTGGGACCTCATCAAACTAAGAAGCTTCTGTACAGCTAGAGAAACAATCAACAAAGTAAAAAGGCAACCCACAGAATGGGAGAAGATCTTCGCACATGACATAGGTGATAGAGGGCTAATATCCAGAATATACAAAGAGCTACAAAACAACCAAAATGTCAAAACAAACAACCCACTCAAGAAATGGGCACGGGAAATGGGCAGACACTTCACAAAGGAACAAACCCAAATGGCAAATAAACATATGAAAAAATGCTCAAGTTCCCTGGCAATAAGGGAAATCCAAATTAAAACATCAATGAGGTACCACCTAACGCCAGTAAGACTGGCCCACATGAATAAAAGCACCAACGACACTTGTTGGCGAGGTTGCGGGGAAAAGGGAACCCTACTCCACTGCTGGTGGGGCAGCAGGTTGGTACAGCCTCTATGGAAATCAGTATGGAGAATATTCAAACAACTCAAATTCAACATACCGTATGATCCAGCAATAGCACTCCTAGGAATATATCCAGAACACTTGTTCTATGAGAAACCAACATGCACTCCTATGTTCATAGCAGTACAATCAGTAATTGCAAACACATGGAAACAACCAAAATGCCCATCAACAGAGGATTGGATAAGAAAGCTATGGTTCATCTACTCCATGGAATACTACTCAGCTATTAAAAAAAACAAAATGCAGTTCTTTGTGGCCAAATGGGCCAAACTGGAAACCATAATGCTAAGGGAAATGAGCCAATCCCAAAAGGTTAAATACCACATGTTTGCCTTAATTTAAGATGATATGATGTTATGTATAACATGTTATGTTTTGAATGTTATATGTTGTGTATAAACTAAAATTGAAGTATAGGTGAGGTGGTCACAGAAGGTGGCTGGGAACTCGCATTTACTTTTAACATATTGGTTACTCATTACTATGTCAATTAATTCCATAATGATGTAAATTTTTGCTGATGGTATGTTGGAGCTTTCAATTGACTGGGATGATACTCTGCTGGCTCTGTCATCAGACCAGAGAGGGTATACCTAAGAAGCCGTTGAACTTGACGGGACAATAAGATGCTGGACTCTATGTTTGGTATACGCTTGCAATGGGGAAATCTCAACTGAACTTGAGCTGTGGTTATGCAACAAGGTGGAGGAATCCACCATGGTGGGAGGGTTTGGGGAGGGGTGGGGAGAACCCAAGTATCTATGTAACTGTGTCACATAATACAATGTAATTACTGAAGTTAAATAATAAATAATTAAAAAAAAACAATAAAAAAGTAATTTTACTTTCTCTTTTGGGTTGTTCCTCAGAGAGAAATTTTAATTCGTCAAACCCAGCAGTGAGAAAAGAAACTCTCTTCTCCCTATCTCTTTTACTTGGACTATTTCAGAAAGTAGTTTAGGAAGAAGAACCAAAACATATTCCTGCAAGAAAAAATTCACCCACAAATGTTCATTGAAAAGCAGATGATAATATTTTGAGAACTCCTTGATCTCTCCATAAAATGTTAGTTTGTGTTTTAAAAGTTATTATGTGAGAGTAAGGAAAATGGGCGTATATTGCATTGCAATCTTCCATTATTGTGGAGTCTTGACATGCTGTGTTATTTCTTCTTCATTGTTTCTTCTGTGATTCTTTTGCCTTCTGGTCTATTCCTTCGAGGACAATGGAAGTTACTTTGAGAGATATTTTTGCACATTGTTCTAGTGGACATTGCTCACAGTAAGGCCTTTTCTGTTGCCTCAGAACAGTGGTCATTTCTACTGAATACATTTCCATTTTGCAATGTGGCTCCCACGAGAGGGATTTCTATTGAATGAGGGCACTTTTTGGATAGTGGAATATATCCAAACCATCTTTCCAACTGCAGAGGAACAATAACACTCCAAGACTTCAAATTTGATATTTCAATAACTCAACAAAAAGGCCTATTATAAAAGCTCTTTGGTTGAGATATGTTGAACATTTCTGAAATAGTTACAGGATAAAAATAAGGCAAGTGATGTTTTGTGAATCTACAAAATCTTTGTAGAGTTGCATGGATACATTCCTGTGAATTCACAAAGAGGCATCGAGAAAGCATTTCTGCAGTAATTATCAAGTATAGGTATCAGACTTGTGTAGATGCATAAATCCACCATCATAACAGCATCCTTGAGACTGTGCCATTTCATTTTCAAAAGAATAAAGGGACGTAAAAAATAAGACTATCACTCCAAAAAGCTTTTGTTTTAGCCTATGAATTCATTCCTAACAGAACTGTGATTCTTATTGATGTACACATATCAATTTCCTGGCTTCTTATCTTTGGCCTATGCCCTTCTATAACCTTGATAGAAAAAAGTAAATTCACAACTTCCACACAACGTAGATTCAAATATATGGAGCAGATGAAGGTGTTGTATGGAGATGTGGTAGGCATAAATTCAGTGCTCTTCAGAAAATGCAAATTCCTGTATGAACAAGAAAATCTTTCCTAAATTTTATGTTATGTTTCATTCTAAGTTACTTAATAGTATAACTAAATTTATTTTATTCTAACACTAGAGGAACTGTATGGTTGCCATATACATTTTCTCAATGTATTCTGATCAGCTAGCTGTAGTTGTCTGAAATTTAGCTAGTTCTGAAAGGTTAGCATTAAAGTTCTTTAATAAGAAGGAAAAAAGTTTGGAAATGATATGTAAGTGTTCAAAAGGCAAATAAATGCACAGATCTAGCTGTAATTGTCCTGATACTTCCTATCTCAGCAATGAACAAAGCTTTTCCTCTTATTGCATGGATTATGATCAGTGTATGCATGAGCAAAATGTGTAGGGTAATACAATTCACTTAAAAATCACATTCATAATAATATTACAACACATCTGAAGAATTGTAAAGCTATGCATTCATTTGCCATTTTTGAACCATAAAAAGAAGGAAATTTTGATGATAAGCAGCATTGCTGTAATCATTTCACTTTATTGCATGAATACAAATATTTTCAACTCCTAAGTTGATGTATTTTAACTGACTCCATTTCATTAATCTTTACATAGAATGTGAAGAAATGAGAGTGACACAATGAAAGCACAAATAAAAGTGAAAACATTGTATAATAAGCAATGCAAAATGTATTTTGAGGGCTTAATTGTAACTGATCAATAAAATGGCTTAGATAAATATTTTTTCCCAAAATTAGAATTACATTTGATATTGTGTGTCTGTGTGTAAAACTATTTTATCTGTATAAATTTTGCTTTAATTCTACAAAATTTTTGCAAGATTTAGCAACACTTTACACCTCTGATGTCGCTTGATTTTGCAAACTTATTTGAGTCAATTCTGTTTCTATGTAATTAATACATATTTAGCTATATCTCTTCATTTCTTCCTTAAACATGTGTCATTTCTGTGGCTAAAATTCATGGTGCAATTTCATCCCACTTGCCATGAGCTAAATGATTTTAGCCTGGCTTCAGACCTCATTCCCTCTCATTCTTCATTTATACCACTCCAACTATTCCCACTTTTTGTTCCTCCACCACACTGAGCATTCCCTGTCTGTGGGAATCTCTGTCTTGGCCATTTCCTCTGTCCGTGATGACCTTCCACGCTGTGCCTGTGCGACTTCCTCTCTCCTTTCATTCAAGTAATCCTACCTTACAGGAAAGTACATCTTTGTCCAACATATTTAGATAAATGACTGTATCATCAGGCTCTATCTTTTCAATCTGATTTTTTTATCACATATACATAATTTCTTATTTTCTATTTCTCTTTCATCTTGCACATACACTCAAAATACAAAAGATATCCCCATATAATTTTAGGAGAGCAGGGTTTTTGGTTTTTTCACTGCTCAAATAATAGCCTAGAACATTGAGGAATATTAAATAGTAAACTAGTGATAAATAAATTATTAAATGTATTGACTGCAATTATCAATTGTAATAAATATGCCTAATTTTGCTAAGCCTATTGGACAATGCTAAGTTAAACAGTGTCATAATTATATTATTTAGTGGATGGGAATCTTTTTCTGTCATTAACATCCAAATGGTAAATTCTTAAAGTTATATGGTTAATGGTAAGAAACATTCATTTTTTTTTAAAGATTTTAATATTATTGGAAAGCCGGATATACAGAGAAGAGGAGAGACAGAGAGGAAGATCTTCCATCCGATGTTTCACTCCCCAAGTGAGCCGCAACGGGCTGGTGCGCGCCGAACCGAAGCCGGGAACCAGGAACCTCTTCCGGGTCTCCCACGCAGGTGCAGGGTCCCAAAGCTTTGGGCCGTCCTCGACTGCTTTCCCAGGCCACAAGCAGGGAGCTGGATGGGAAGTGGAGCTGCCAGGATTAGAACCAGCGCCCATATGGGATCCCGGTGCGTTTAAGGCGAGGACTTTAGCCGCTAGGCCACGCCACCGGGCCCAGAAAGATTCATTTTTAAAAATACAAATACTTGCCATAACTCCACAAAATTTTAAAATAGGCTTCTCAATTTGTGTAGATATCCCAATAACTATTTGAATATTAAGTTTGATTTCATGTACTTCACCTGTAAATGCTGTTTTATTACAATCTAGTCAGAAAAAAAGACTGTAGTTTTTGTAAAAAGCTATAGTAGATAAAAATTTATTTTTAAATCATGGTGAAGTGAATTTAATGTGTTTACATTAAGGCTTGGTATGATGGCTCAATGAGTAAATCCTAAACTTGCAAGCAGCAGGATCCCAAGTGAGCTCTGGTTCATGTACTGGTTTTTCCACCTCCCATCCAGCTCCCTGCTTGTGGCCTGGGAAAGCAGTGGAGGATGGCCGGGAGCCTTAGGACCCTGCACCCACGTGGGAGACAGGAAGAAGCCCCTGCCTCCTAGCTTTGGATTGGCTCAGCTCCGGCTCTTGCAGTCATTTGGTGAGTGAAACAATGGGTGGATGGTTTTTCCTCTCCAAATCTGATTTGCCTTTCCAGTAAAAATAAGTAAATCTTTTTAAAAAACGTGTTTCTGTTAGTGTTTGACTTCCTTCCTTCCATGTCAATGTACACTTGATTTTTCTATTTTACTTTATTGAAATATTATAGTATTAATTACTGCAATTTTCACAAAATACACAGATTCAACTCTCAATGGGGTTACATCCTGACAAGCTCATCTTAAGTTGAAAATACCATATGTGTAAGCTACACTAAATAATTCACCCTTCAGGACATTATAATTCAGCAACACACCATAGTATAGAGGGGTCAGTGCCATGTTATTATAGACTAGGTCGTAACCTGCAATACCAGCATCCCACAGAGGTGCCAGTTCAAGCCACTACTGCTTGACCTCCTATTGAGCTCCCTGCCATGAACTGGGAAGCAGTGAAGATGGGCCAATGCCTTGGACCCCTGCACTCACGTGGTAGAGACAGAAGGAGCTCCTTGTTACTGGCTTTAAAATTGCCCAACTCCAGTCAACACAACTAGTTGAGGCATGATGCAGCTAATGGAAGATGTCTCTCTGTCTCTCTCTTTCAAATAAAAATAATAAAATAAATCTTTGCAACATGTATATACTGCATAAAATCAGTTGTTAACACTCATGATTGCATGGTTAACTGGGCATGGATGCGACATAGCATTTCAAGAAAACTGACGTCAGTTCTACAAAATATCAAAGTTCAAAAATAAAAGTTTCATTTTATTGAATGAATAGTGCTTTTGCACTATCATAATGCTAAAAACTATCAAGTTGAATCATTCTCTATTGTGGACATTAGTAGCTATGAAATGGGATGTGTGATATAAAGCTTCCAAATTTGATGCATTTTTAAAAAGTAAGAGCCATCTAATAATGCCCACTTTTTCTTATATGTAATCACTAATTGCTAAAGCAGTTTGGTCTGTTTTATTTTATCATCAGCATCTTTGTAAAAAATGTTTACATATATTAAATAACCTTCATAACCTTGGCATGTATGTATTTAAAATGGGACAACAGAAATTGAACATCAAATGGTACAATGTGTATTTGGAAGGTCAAATGATGCTATGTCTTTATGTTATGTAACCAATTTTAGCTTTTACTCCAAGAGAAGTGGTCATTTTCTGAGAGATTTAAGTTAGGATGAAAAAATTATGATAAAAGAGCGTTGGATCAGATGAAACATGTATTACCATATATTAAAAACAGAAATTCATGGAAATATAAAACCTTTTCAAAGGTTCCTTCAAAACAAGACCTTGACACTATTCGGGTGTCAGGCTAGGTTTCAATAGTGCCTATTTTCTTTGAATACTACAGAATGGACTTCAGAGACTGGAAAATGGTTCTAAGAAACAAAGTGTGCTGCTGAAACCAGTACGCATTGAGAAACAAGATTATGTTCTCAGTCTCCATCTCTTCTCTTTTCTCTCTCTGTATCTCTCTGCCATGTTCTTCTTCTCAAATTGCCTTCCTTAGTATATTTAGTGAAATGTGAACACTTTCAAGTTTCCCATTCTACAGATTCTCCCTCTCTTTTTCCAGATCTCCTTTTCATTGATTCAATTGTACAAATCTGGAAAAAAGGATTGAGTAAACCAATTTTCATTATAATGTAGCTAACTTTGTCCAAACAGCCACTGCCAGGAAAGTGGGTTACAAACAGAGGATGCTGTTGGAGGGGTCTGTTGCCTTGGGCAATGTAAGCCATTAGAGGTGAAGGGAACAAATTGAGATGAGAGAGTCTTCTAAAACCATTTACAAGGTACATAACCCTACCCTAAACCTAACCCTAATTCTGCTCAAATGCTCAACTTAAAAATGTCCTGGACAATATAGCATACTTCATAAATTAGAACCGTTAATATATTTCAAGAGCTTTAAAGATGCATTTAGGGTGTTTATTACATCAAAAAGTGCATCTACTCCTCATGAAGATTTATAAAAGCAAACCATGCTGTAACCAGTTATTTTGAATATACAACATACTTCAGTGTATAAGCAGAGAAACTTTCTTTTTGACTTTGCCCAATAATTCTTTTTGTTTGTTTGTTTTGGCATAAAATTTAATGTAAATTTCACTGCTTTCCCAGTCATTGTAAATAATACCAGTTGTCAAGTCTTTTTTGAAATATTAAATAATTTACTTCAGTGTGATGTTGGAAATGTATTGTTTCTAATTTAAATCTTGTCATATCTCTGAGCTTGCTTGGCTTAGCGAAGAGATAGACAAATACTTTCCCTCTTTCTTCCTCCTTCTAGTCTTCACCAGCCATTATTCCAGATTCTTGGCGGAGATTTAAATGAAAAGTATGCAAATTCATGGTTCTGATAGAGTAGTGATGGGCAAGATGCATTAACTTTTTTAATAATATACAGTCAAGGGTCCCTTATTAATTAGTTTTGACTCATTACTTGTCCAGTTGGACCTCTGATCTTTAAAGAAAAGAGGGAATCAACACTCTAGTTCATGATAACTTGGCATGACTTTCCCACTTGGTCTCAGTTTTTGACTCCTCCGTTACATATTCTGATTCTTAGATTATGTTCTTTGTATTTTTCCTTCCCTTATCTACTTTTGGCCTCCTACGTTTGTGGCTAATTGAAACCACATTCCCTTTACTTTTGAAATCTGATTTATTTTTATCTCTTGGTGCTCCACATTTATCCAGATTCAGTATTTTGTAAATTTAAATTTAAGAATTCTTAAAGTATACCTCCAAAATACAGAGATCCATTTATTGGATCAATTATTTCTCATCTCTAGAACTGACTGTGTTTGAGTCAACATTAGGATGATTTCAAATTCTATTCCAGTTAAAAAAGCTAATATAAGGTTTTGTGTATTTTTGCAATTTTGTTTATCATTTGTTAGTTAATCTTCAATATTGTCTCAAGATATATGTGAATTTTTTAAACTTTAAAGTTTATTCTATTTAAGGAAGGGGAAGAGATAGAGAGATGGTTTCTATCCTCATCCTCTCTTTCAGTCCTGTAATGTTCTCAATATCCAGAACTAAACTGGGATGAAAAAGCAAGCCAGGAAGTCATCTGGCAGACCCAACCTGCTGAGCCATCATAACTGACTCCCCAGAGTTATGGAGTAGGATTCTGGAATGGGGACTTAAGCTGGGATTGAGCCCCACACACAACACTATGAATGTAGTCATCCTAGGCCAGAAACATGCCTCTCACCTATGTAGTATCACAGAGAGATATTTTTAGCAGTATTCCCAAGCTTTCTATGAGGGTACTACAAAAAATTTCATAGACATTGGAATTAAAATGTTAGTTTTCAAAAAATTAAAATTTTAGAAGTCTTTTAAAATGACCCTTAAGTGAATGAATAATCCTTTTTTTTTTTTAACATTGAGATTGTCCAGGCATTATCATTTCTTCACCTGAAATTTGAACTCCGTCTCCAAGTTCTTTAAGTTTTTATGTCTCTTTTTTATTTTCAAATTCCTCTGTGACTTTTTGGTAATATCCTAACTTCTGAATTTATAATTTAAGCATGAATTTGCACCTTCACTGTCCTCTTACTTAATCATCTACCTCTTTAATGTCATCACTTGAATGTCTAACAGACATTTCACACTCCATTCATCCACTAGCAAACTTTTAATCTTTTCCTTCCCCAAATCTGCTTCTTCCATTGTCTTTTCCATTTTGGCTAAGTACCAATCACAAAATCTTGAAGTCTCAGATGAATTCACTCTTTTTCTCACACAGAATATCTTATACTCCAGAAAATCCATTCATATTGTATCTAAGAATTTCCAGTCTCTTGTGCCAGAATCATATCTCGTAGTAACCAAAGCAATAAAGCTCTAACGTGAGTCCCTGATTCTGTACTGGCTACTAGTGGGCCAAACAGCAATCACTGCAAGTTACCTAAACCTTTTCTCAAAGCTCTAACGTATTCTGATCTCTCATAAGAAACAAAGCTTTCTTTGTTTATAAAGACCCCATGATTCTGGGCTCTGTTATTCTCTGACATCGTCTTCTGTTCAGCATGCAGGTCCCTATTCCCTGGCTACACTGTGTTCACTGTGGACCCTAGAAGTTCAAAAACGAAAATTTGGATGATAATCCTTTGTACTTCTCAAGATCCTACCCATAGCTCATTTTTCCATTATATACATCATGACACACCTTTACTTTTTTCATAACTATGATTAAGTATTAGAACAAGGGTGAGGTTCTCTATGAATCCCCTTGCTTCCTTTCCTGATTTAATTTTCTCCATAATATTCTTAGATTTTACTTGTGCTTTTATATTAATATTTTCCGTCCATTATCATATCATGTCCTTGAAGGCAAGGATTTTTTGTTTCAGTTTTTAAAATCTAGAACAGAGTTTTGAATATATGAGAATGTTAATAATAAATGATAAATTCATAATTCAGTGGATAGACTGGCTCTTCTTCCAGTAATTATAAATTCTTTTAAAAATTATTCATTCATTTATTTGTTTGAAAGGCAGAGTTATGGGTTGGGGGCAGGATGGAGTGAGAGAGAGAGAGATCCTTCATCTGCTGATTAACAGCCAGGACTAGCAGTACCAAAGCCAGGGGCCAGAAACTTCATTTGGGTCTCCTGGGTTGTATGTAACTGGAACCCAAACACTGGGGCCATTCTCCCTGCTTTCCCGTTAGACTGAAGATCTCTCCCTTTCATGTATAGAAAACATGCTATAAAATGACCATTAGGAGGAAGCAGGATTCAGAAGTAGAACAGATGGGATTCAAAAAGGTACTCATTGGAAAGTGCCAACATCACAGGCTGTGGTTTGAATGCAGTGCCACAATACTAGCCTTAATTGAAAATTTGTAAATTTTTCTCTCTCCTCTCTCTCTCTCTCTCTCTCTCTCTCTCTTTCTCTCTGTGCAATATATTCCTTTTAAAATTCTAAGAGTAACAGCATTAGTCATATAAATGAAAATTAAAATCAAGGACTGACAATACTTGTATTGTGTTATATAATAAAATAATAAACCCAGAGTGATAAAACTGTTACCAAAGAAGGTAAATTAGTACTTTCTTTCATTTATCCTGGACACATTCATCTTGTACTTGAAAAATCTTCCTTGTTGATATAACAATTTATTGTTCAAGTAAAACACACACGCACACTAAATGATCATTATATTTTAAGTCTTTACATTTAAAGATCATTGATTTAAATTATGAATGGCTTATAATTGCAATGTTTTAACCAAATGTTTACTCAAAAAGTGATTTGGCAAAATTTATTTCATGTTTAAGATGCTGATGTAAATAACAGTTTTTACTGGGTACGGATAATGAACAAGATAATCATATGTTAAATTAAGTTCTCATAAAATTAATTGAGTAGAAACAAATTCCCTCCCAATTTTAGAAAGGAGCAGGGAGGAGGAATGAAGTCATAGGACAGCAATAAAAATATTGTTACAAAATGAATTGGTGGATTTAATTTGCAACGAATATCTGGAAAGAATTATAATATTCCCAGGGAGTATGAGAAGAATACTTGATAGACAATTAAGCAGTATAAAAATAAAAGGAATTAACTTCATATGTGAAGCATGAACAAGCCTTAGGGGGTATAATCAGTGCACAGAAATACTGAACTATTTGTCAGAGAGAAAATGGCCCCTGGGTATACTCAGATGGTAAGATGTGATGTGTTCTGGGAAATGAAAGAAGGAAATTTAGGAGAATGATCAGTTGTACCATTAGCATATAGAATCAATACATGGAAGGGAGGAGGGAAGCTAGAAAGCCATTCACAAAGTTGTATCAAAGTAATTTTTAATAAAAGTCAATGGTACCAACCCACCATGGGGGGAGGGTGGGGAGGAGAATCCCAGATTCTATGTAATTACAACACAATGTAATTAATGAATAAATTTAATAAAAAGAAAAAAAAGAAGTCAATGGTACCAATATATGAAAAATTGAATCTAGAAAACCTACAATATGTAGCTCTGAAAGGAGAGAGAATAAATAATGAAAATCCCCTCTTAAGTTCCTGCTTCAGCAATTATAAGTGAAACAATTTGGTGACAATATAAATACAAATAAAATGTTACGCTATATATGACTAAAACACATCATATTTAAGATAGACTCCATGCCCATTCACTTATTCAGTCATTGATTTATGAAAAGGGTATTTGAGAAGTGCTTGGAAAATAAAACTAAAAGATAAAATATTTTGCTGAAAATACTTTGAAACCTATGTATAAAAAGGAGTCTTCAAAAATTTATGCATGGGGTTTCCACAATGGTTGGTTAAACCCTCACCTTGTACGCACTGCGATCCTACATCTGCCCGTTGTCCCATTTCCCATCCAGGTCCTTGCTTGTGGCATGGCAAATCAGTAGAAGATGGCCAAAAGCCTTGGGACACTGCACTAATTTGGGAAGCCTAGAAGAAACTCCTGGCTCCTGGCTTCAGATTAGCTCAGCTCTGGCCTTTGCCATCATTTGGGAGTGAACAAGCAGACAGAAGATCTTTCTCTCTGCATCTCCTCTTTGTAATTCTGCCTTTACAATAAAAAATAGTAAAGCTTTAAAAAAATCATGTGGACCTGGCACGAGATAGCCTAGTGGCTAAATTCCTCATATTGCATGAACTGAAATCCCCCATATGAACTCCTTTGTATCCTAGCTGCTCCAGTTAACTTCCAGCTTGTATCACTGCATTACTAACTAATGAAAATGTACACTCTTTAAAGATTTTTGAAGACTGAGAAACAAACAAAACTCAGAAAGATGCATCCCTGACGAACTTTTCCACATTTTTTTTGTTGTTGTTGTTAAAGCTTTGGGTAATTTTCTAGAAACGCTTTCATAAGAGGCACACATTGTCATTCTTGGTGCTCCAGAAAGGCAGGAGGCTAAGAACCTAGAATATCAACACAAACAATACTGGAGCAAAAACACTTGTTATTGACCCATCCACGTTTAGCTTTTGACTGGATCATTTTTACCTCTTGGTTACCATCTTCTTTGACTGTACTTTGTTTCCAGAATTGTATTTGCTAAGTCAGGTTTTAGCTCCTAGTCCAATTCTTCAAAGACATGATTTGGGAATCTTAATCTCACTTGTTTACAATTTCCACTAAACACGCTTGACTTCACTTAATCTGTAAAGGCAGTTTGAGCACCCATGAAGTACAGAGTTTTCTGTTTTATCTTTTCCTTGTCAGATTCGTGTAAATCAAGCCGATCGGTATGTTTATGGTGCTGTCATTGTTTTTACTATTGATCATTGGATACTTATTTTTTTACCTTGAAAATTGATGTGAATAATATGTCTCTGGGGGCTTCACTTTAAATGTCATCTTACCCCCTGTAAAATGAGCTCTCCAGGCTGGCACAATGGTGCAGTAGGCTAATCCTCTGCCCTTCGGCACTAGCATCACTTGGGGGTGCTAAACCATGTTCTGGCTGTTCCATTTACAATCCAGCTCCTTGCATGAGTCCTGGGAAAGCAACAGAGGATGGCTCAAGTCCTTTGGACTCTGTGTCCACTTGGGAGACCTGGAAGAAGCTTCTGATTCTTACCTTGGAATTTTCTCAGCTGTGGCCATTGTGACCATTTGAAGGGTAAACTGGTAGATGTAAGATTTTTGTCTTGCTTTCTCTCCTTTCTACATAAAATTTGCCTTTCAATTAGAAATAAACAAATCTTTTCTAACAAATGAGCTATTTACATGTAAATTCTAAATTTATTTGGGACATTTTCACAATATACTTTTTGAAGCATCAATAATATCAGCTAAGCAACATAATCAATGGGAAGTTAGTTGTTGCTTATATTTTAGCAGCTTTTGGATTGTGATGAAAGAGTATTTTTCAAATTACATTTTGCCTTCGTTAGTGCCTAAAAATAGATCTTGCTTAGTTATGTTGTAACAAGCTTGAATGAGTGTAATTTAGTCCCACAGTTTTTGAAATAGTTGCAGAACATTTTCATAAAATACATTTTCCATGTAATTTTTGAAGGTCCTTCTTACAATGATGGTAATTAAAACAATTCCAGTGGAATAACCAACTCATAGCTCAAACTAACAGGATAAGGAATTCAGAGATAGGCCCACTATATGACAGTAGATAACACTAGTTCTTAAATGTGATCTAGAAAGGAAAAAATACTAAATTAAAACTTCTTAAAAATTAACACTTTTTTCCCCTGTGAATCACACAATTAATATGAAAATTTAAAATGCTGATTGGAAAATACTGCAAAACTCACATAGAGAGTCAAAGAACTTTCATCTAGAATGTACAGAAAACAAATGTTTCACCATAAAGGAAATGCAGATATCAAATAAGTACATAAAAAGATGTTCAACACCATCAAACATGCAATAGCACAAATTATGTCCATAATAAGACCTTATACTCATAAGTGACAATGGCTGAAATAAAAATACTCACAACATCAACCATTGGCAATGGTGTAGAGAAACTAGATCTCTGCTGCTAGGAATATAAAATTGTACACTCACCATAAGAATAGTTTTATAGTTTTTTTATGGGATGAAAATGCAGTTGTAACACATGGTCCACCAAACAGTTCTCTGTGTATATTTATCTGAGGAAATGGAAATTTTATATCTTTCCAAAATTCCAGCACAGTTGTCCCGACCTGCAGGACATGACACTCAAACCCTGAGGGTGGACTGGGAATGCCGGGCTGCTAGCCCCGGGCTGCTGGCCCAAGAAACACATGGACACTCGTACTTGGTGGAAAAGAGTGCCTCTTTCTTTATTTTTACTCCTCATATATATACCTTCTTCTCTAGGGGAGGGGGAGAAAGGGAGGGGTTTCCTGGGAGTAATTATCTTCACTGAAGCAGGGAAGGAACTAATCATCTATATTGAAACAGGGGAGGAACTAATTATTTGAACAGGAACAAGGGTGGAGGTTCTATTCTGCTTGCTCTACAGAGGATGTTTTGGCCTAATATCCTGCTTGCTATAGCCCTGGTTGCAGGCTTTTGCAATGCAACAGGCTGTCAGGTAGGCCAAGTCTAAGGCCCATAAGTCTGTGGCTCCTAACAGTTCCCCCTTCTATTTTTTTCTATGATACAGTAAGGGTATGGCTCAGTGACTGTACCTGTCTTAGGTCATCTGACCTCCCGTCAGGGCCTTACCCGTCATGGGAAGCTTAGGCAGATGGCAAAGCCTAACTCCTGTCTTAGGTTGGTACCTGACTGGGTCAGAGGTTGCCCGTCTTTGACTACCAGCCCTGGCTACTGTATAGGTGAGAGCCAGAATTGAGGGTCTTGCCTTCCTTCTAGGGCTGCAAAGACTTGTCTTATGTCCATAACCTGAGCCTGTGCTTGCTGTTTTAGCCGCTTAAGCTGAAGGCACAGCAAAAGGAGGCCTATGAATAAGAGAGTTATTATAGGGGTAACCCCCACCCAGTTCCTGAACAAATGGAACCGCTGGACTATAATATCTACAAGAGAATTCCAGGAAATAGGATCAACAGGGGTGGAATCAATGGCAAAGATGTGATGGTCAAGCTTTCAAAGTCTGCATTCCAGGAACCATTCAACCTGCAAGAGAGCTCACGAGAGAGATTAGTAGAGAAACATTCCCACTTTAGCAAAGTGACACATACTGCATTGAACCCGAGTAATAAATCAACTCGTTGGTTCAGCATTAGTATTCCTGAAAAAGCTTCAGGAGGACTCTAATTGTGGGTCCTAATGGCAGTGGAAGTGGGATCACTCTCATTATTCCCCAGTGTATCTCTGTTTTTCTGGGTGGTGGGTTCCATAGGAGTAGAAGTAGTGAGACTGGGAGAATGGTGTTTAACCAGCCTTTCGGGAACCCATCTGGGGCTGTCTTCATCCTGTGGGAAAACACAAACACTTCCTCTTCCCCAAATAAGAACAGGGTCTGGTCCTTGCCATTGTCCAGTCAAAACATTTTTCCAAAAAACACTGTTTTTTTTTCCCTGAGCATGGGTTCCAATGACAATCTGCTGCAGTTACCCTCATAATCAGTATTTTAAAAGTTAAGTGTAAAAAGAGCTAAAAGTAGGGGGAAAATGTTTAAAGGAACAGAAGAAAGTGTTGGTAGCTTTACAACACAACCACTAAGTATTCGCCTTCAGTTTAGAGACTTCTCAGGTGATAAGACCACTCAGATATCTCCTTGCAATATTATGGAATTGACATGGTTTTGAGTAACCAGTATGTTAAAAAAAAAAAAAAAGCAAGTCCTAACCACAACCTGATTAGCTCATTGACATTTCAATTGTAGTTTGTATACAGGACCGGCTGCTATATACCTTAAAATGGGTATAAGGTACCATTCAGCTGTCTCGTGTCTTTCATTTTAGTATTTAGCCATTTGTTGTGTTGAAGTATAATTTTGCTGATCTTGGCAGATTTTAGGATAATCTAGACTGGCTTGTAACTCTAACAAGATATTTGTCGACATTTAAGGTGCAGAACATTTTTTGGGGGGGGGGGTGCAGGAAAATCCTCAACACCATGGTGAGGAGTGACTAATCTTTGTGTCCCACCCAGCGAGGCATGAGCCAATCCACACCAGCTCTTTCCTGTCAGATTTCAAGCAATGTTTTTTTATGCATGATTGAACCACAGACCGTATGATTCAACTTCTAGAAACTGAGGTCTGGAAATTATCACACTATTCAAAGTCTGAGCTTTTAAATAATTTTTCTGGTACCATCAGCACTTTTCCTCAGTATTATTAGTAGTATAAATGATATTGGGTTCTATCATAAGTACCTCATTGGCATAATGAGGGGACCACTATGATTAACAAAAATTGTTACCACTTGGCGCGCTCCAAAGGAACACACCTACCCACATATACCCACATGCACAGACACTTTACAAGAGGTGGCTTCAAAAAATCCATAGAAATTCATAGTTTATTTTATATCCTTTTCTGTGAACTTCAGGAACTCCCTCACGTGCATGGAAGTGTAGCTTAAGAAACTGACTTCCATGATTTGTAACCTTCAAATTTGTAAGGAAGGCTAGCAGTCTGCAGATCCTAGGAAGTGCTGCTGTGCAAAGGCAATTTGTTGTCAGGATTCGCTCTCCCAGGGAAGACAATCTTTTCTTATTAAGGACATCAACTGGATGAAACATAGAAAGTAGACAACTTTGCTCACATTCTAACAATATAAATTAGTTAATCCTTTCCAAAGACCACTAAAACATCCATAGTATGATTAAAGCAAATATCTGGTGACTGTGACTCAACCAAAACGATACTTAACATTGCCAAGGACAAGAACCAATGAAAATTTTTACTGCACATTTCTGATTTTGCTTGACATAATTAACATAGTACTCAATTATTCACCTTTTTTATTTCTCCTAAAGATTCTGATCTTGGTATGGAAGAAATTGTTTTTCCCAATTCATTTCTCTTTTCTTGCTCTGGGTACATATAAAAGAAAACAACATAATACAATACAAAGAGATGTAATTCAATTCAGCGGAACAAACAGAAACATTTTTCTCAATAATCTTGCCTGTTCTAAAGTCTTGTTTCAGGTCCTCAAATATTGTCATCAGTTATAACAAAATGCTTGAAATCTGGATGTATAGGTTGAAGTGGCAAAACACACCTGGAAGTGGTAGGTCAGTGTGTTTAAAAAAAAAGCTTCTGTGGTGGGAGGGATGAAAAGAAATGTTCAGACACTAATGTTTACTTCTTTACAGTGAAATGGACTGTGAGAGAAACTCCCAAAGTCTACACAGAGGAACTTAACAATGTTGAGAAACTGGAAATGCTCTACTCAGACTCTGAATGACGTTAGCAAAAAGTTGTTGAAAATAAATCAGTATCTCTTTTCTAAGGCTAGCCTAAAATATCATTTGCAATTATTTTTTTGTTTTGTTAAACTTTTGAAAGATTAAAAAAAACTTGGAGTGAATACTTACTCCAAGTAATGATTAATCTAATAACTGTCAGACATTTTTACATGAGGAAATCTTTGAGTGAGTTTCTAAATATTTCTTGCCTTCTATTCCAACACATTGGTTAAAATTAAAAGTCATTAGGAAAAAATGAGAGTCAAGGAACTATCAAATCATTTGCTATGCTTTTCTTCAAAAAAATCACCTATTTCATTTGAAAGACAGAGTTACAAATAGAAAAGAGAGGGAAGAAGGAAAAGAGAAAGAGAGAAAGATCATCCATCTGTTGATTCACACCCTAAATGGCTCCAAAGCCCTAGGGTGGGGCTCCCATATAAATACCAGGACCCAGAAACTTGAGCCATGTTCCACTGCATTCCAGTTGTATTAGCCAGGAGCTGAATCAGAGGGGACAGTCAGAAATCTAATGCACACCTATAAATTATAATTGGTGTTGTAACCCACTACATCAAATTATGGCCCCAACATTTTTTGTTTTTAACTATTCTTGTTAAACAATAGAAATCTCTGACACATTTTTCTTCATGCTAAGAAGATATTATACTTTAAACAAGATAAAGAACTGATCACTTGACCCATTTTATAAAATCGATGAGTTAGCAGTTTGTTTTATACAATTGCCAGTGTCATTCATGAGATAAAACAAATCAAGCAATCATTAACAGTCAAGAGGCTGGTATAGTGTCTCTACAAGTTAATCCTCCACCTGTTGGTGAAGATATCCCATGTGAGTGCTGGTTTGTTTCCTGCTGCTCCACTTCAGATCCAGTTCCCTGCTCATGGCCTGGGAAAGCAGTGGACAATGGCCCAGGTTTTTGTGTCCCTGAACTCACATGTCATTTGCTTCTCGGCCTGGATCAGCTCAGTTCTGGCCTTGAAGCCATTTGGGGAGTGAACCACAATATGAAAGATCTTTCTCTCTCAGTCCCTCTCCCATAAATCTCCCTTTCAAGTAAAAAATAAGTAAATTTTGAAAAGATAAATCAGTCAAAATGAGATGGGGAATAAAATCATATCTTAAAACATGTAGAATTAGGTTACAGAGATATTTAATGTTTTGCAATCCTGGATGAGCTCTATGTTTTATTCATTATAAACATTTCCTGTCCACATATATATTTAATAGCCAAATCACAAACATCAAAAATAGCATTTAACTTTATTCAAAGATATGGTGGCTGAGATTAGTGGATAAGTTGTGAAAGGAACATAAGAACAGTCTATGAGAAGTCTAATTTCATTAGCATAGTACTTAAATATCTTTATAAAATTCCTCTTGGTAGACACTTCAGATTTATTATAAAACTGTATCTCCAAGGATATCTTGGAAGATTTTGGACATAACTCAAATTCATTCTTTGTGGAGAAAGAAAAGTCGAGACCCTAACATCTGTTTTAGTACTACCGTCAAAACAATATTCCATGATTTGGAAATGAGCAACCATAGCACAGACATTCATGGCTTCCTTATTCTCAAGCGTGTGTAGTTGGAATGATAATACAAATTCAAGCAGATGTTCCGGAGTCCCGCTTTCAGGAGGGACCCGTGTTCTTTCTAATATTACTGTTCTCATCTCGTAGACAGACAAAATGCAATGGAAGGATATCAGAGAAGATGAATAGACATTAGTTAGCCATCTCTTTTCTACTTCATGTAAATGACCAGCTCCCCCACACAAACAGTATCAGTAGTGTACATGAATCAAATCTACATCACACACAGAAGAACATGTCACATTACTCTGAATCATCCTTTCATTTTTGTATAGTTCACTGAAGTATGATTCTCTATGTTCAATCATTTCTGCTCTGCTCGAGGAGCAGTAATTCCTTCTGTTTTGTATTTAATTGTGAATATATTTTATGTTAATTTCCATCTAAGTGGTCCATAAATTTCTGGAGTAAAATGCTAAGTGTAATCAATTTCAAAACTAAAATTTATTTAACACAGATCTAGTGAGACAAAGTAGCATTTTTTTCTATTTTTCTTCCTTTTCTATTTCAGATACTGATATTAAAAATAACTATGATGCTTTCTTAGAATTTTTTAAAAGATTCATTTATTTTTATTACAAAGTCAGATATACAGAGAGGAGGAGAGACAGAGAGGAAGCTCTTCCATTCGATGACTCACTCCCCAAGTGACCGCAACGGCCGGTGCTGCACCGATTCTGAGTCAGCAGCCAGGAACTTCCCCCAGGTCTCCCACAAGGGTGCAGAGTCCCAAGGCTTTGGGATATCCTTGACTGCTTTCACAGGACACAAGCAGGAAGCTGGATGGGAAGCAGGATAGCTGGGAATAGAACCGGCACCCATTTAGGATCCTGGCGCATTCAAGGAGAGGACTCTAGCTGCTAGGCCACCGCACCGGGCCCGCTTTCTTAGAATTTTTCTGTGAAAATATGTTTTTTACTTTCGAAAAAGAAACTAAAACATATTTATACATATAGCAATTATTGATTGAATTTTAAACAAAAATTGATTAGATAAATGTGACATTGGAAAAAAAAGTACAGTTTAACCAAATAAGAAAAAATGGCTTAGAAACAGAAAGTAAAGCATACACTAAAAAACAAAACAACAATAAAAAAAGCCTTTTACCATCATGGGAAAAGATGGAGTATACAAACAAGATTCAAATGTTATCAAATTATTGTGAACTACTATTTAAATCACATTCAGTAAACAGTCACAGGAAATAGTCATGATATACGTTCTCCGAGAGTTTCCATAATGTTAGCTTAGGTCCAGAAGCAATCAAAGATGGTATGATAACTAGAACAGTAAAGAAAACTACTGACTGCATAATATGAAAAAGGAAGAAGACCCAGAAAAGTACCTGAGTGATCAATACTGCATGGCAACAGACCAGAGATGAAGCCTCTGTTCTTGGGTGAATGGAATCTGTCACAAATGCTGAAAAGTAACAAAAACGTGTGATTTCAGCACAGTGTAAACATCACAACATGCCAG
This sequence comes from Ochotona princeps, assembly GCF_030435755.1. NCBI lineage: Eukaryota > Metazoa > Chordata > Mammalia > Lagomorpha > Ochotonidae > Ochotona > Ochotona princeps. The sequence goes on from NC_080832.1 coordinate 80,105,036, forward strand.
AAGGGCTGTTGGAAAATGGGAAGAATCATGCTTGCTTAACGTCATTAAAATTCAAATTCGGTGCAAACACTTCTGTGTTAGCCAAACAAAGTAAGACTGTAGTCAGATGCTGCCAAGAGCTGCTGGGTTGCAACTTCTGTCCAGGCGCACAGTTTCACTAGTTTACTAATCTGTGATTAAATAATGATACTCCTATGGTTTTTTTCAGGTACAATATTTTTATCCTAATGAAATGTCATGCCAAAGGAGACTGTCAGGTACTATAAGAGAGTTCTTTGAACGATGCTCTGTGAAGTACACTATAAAGACAAAGTCTTGTGAAAAGCTCATCCATGATTAAAAGATATCTACATATTTATTTTCCAATGCTACCTTTGGAAATTCACTGTTTATCAAATTGGTTATGTATTAGGCCATCTTTGCTGATTGCATTATTAGATATTCTTTATATTTATACAAATGGACCATCTTTCTCAAGCATACCACTTTATTTTTTAAAGATTTATTTTTATTGAAAGCGCAGAGTTACAGAGAGGAGTGAGAAAAAGAGATCCTTTATTTACTGGTTCACTCCCCCAAATGGTCACAATGGTTATACATGGTCCTGTCCATAGCTAGGAGCCTGGAGATTCCTATATGTCTCCACCTGGGTGGAGGGGCCCAAGGACACGGTCCGGCCTCTGAGGCATTCCCACACCAAAATCAATGAGCTAGATTAAGAGTCTAGCAGCTGGAACATGAACTAGTACTCATGTGGAAGAGGGGTACCACGGGCAGAGGAGTAACATGGAAAGGCACTGCACAGGCCCCAAATATATCACTATGTGATAGAAATACTCTTATTTATCAATTTTGATAACAAATTAATCAACATAATGAGTTTTGTGACATGGAACATGCATCAGTGAATTTTAAAACTGTTTTGAACCAGACACTTCAAGCAATATGGTGATATTAGTTACTCAGGTTATTGAGTAACTTCAAGTAAATTATTTCTGCAAAGAATTATCCTAAAATTGATGATGAAACAGAGATTAGGAAGAAACCAATTTGTTTAAGGAAATGAAATGGAAGCAATCATATTACTATATGCTGTATTGACAAGAATAGGTGCTATGTGATACTAAGTTTTGTCTGTTTTAATGACCTACTCACACCATAACCGGTAGCTAATTTGCTTTCTTTTGTGATATCTTTTCATCTTTACTTATCTGTCTGCTTGCAAGGAGGTGAGAAACAAAATCAATCATTTCCTCTGCAGGGTAAGTGGTGGTTCCTGAAAAGATCCAGGTTTCTAACATGGGGAACCTGTCAGTAGTAACAATGTCACAACACTTGTGCTTATAAAATTTCCCTCTAGAAAGAGGGAATTATGCTGCATAAATTAAAAGGGAGTTTTGCGATGTAAAGGGAAGGTAATATGAAGATGGAAGCAGAGAGTGAAGAAATGCAGTCAAATCCAAGGTATGGCCGTCACCACGACAACCCAAAAGAACTAATTGGGATTCTTTCCAAAGGCTTCTGATATTGGTATACCCTGATAAAAGCTTGATTTGAGAAGTTTTGGCCTGAAATCAGGGTGCTGATTCCAAAAGAGCACCTGGTTTGTGGCAACTTAGCGCAGAGCTATAAAACACTAACAGATTTTGGATAAGAAAAGCAAAAAAAAAAAAAAAAAAAAAAATTAGAGGAAATTAGTTGTTAAGAAAAAGTTAAAAGGCAAAAAAAAAAAAAAAAGAGCTCAAAAGATAGAGCCTAAAAACTGTAGACATTGTTAATAGAAAGAATGAAAATTAAATTTTAAATTTTACCAAATGCATACATAGGAATATAAGAGACAGACTTAGCAAAGGTCCCACCACAATGAGCTATAAACTCCCTATGCTTACATGATAATAGAAAATGTGCTTAATCTGGGATCATATGTATGGGCTTCAGTCCCTGAATAAAGAGAAGAAAAACTAATATTCAAAAATGCCTTACAAGAAAATGTCCCTTAGTAAAAGTTATTTTTCAAAGGACACAGAAGTGCTCCTAACATCAATAGAATATACTTAACACAAACAGTTTACTAGAGTTAAAGAAGTTCAGGAATTAAAAATAGTCATGCGGTTACAGAGGAGTAAATATAAGTATTGTCTTATTTCTGAAAACTAATACTTCTGCACCACATACAAGTGTGAAAGAGATTGAAAGCACAATCCAAGAAAGGTATTTATCCAAGCTGTTTTCCTAAGATAGAGAATAGGAAATTACTAACACAAAAACAAAACACACAGGTACTAAACAAATATAGCATTCTCTTGGAATTTGGTATTGGAAGATAAATTAAAGCTAAATAAAAGATTAATAAAAATAATAATAGTACAAACCATAAGAAATGAAAATAAGAATTTCTAGAGTAAAGACTGGAAAAATCATCTTAGTATGCGAAGCTTTCTAAATGTTGCTCAAAATCCTCAAAACACAAAAAAACACTCACTGGATTAACTTTAAAAAATAAATATCCAGGGTCAGCATTCTGTACAACAGGTTGTCAGTGCTAGGACACTGGCAACACATATGAAACCAATTTGAGACCTGGCTGCTCCACTTTGTACCTGAAAGTTACAGAAGATGACCCAAGAACTTGGACACCGCCAACCATACAGGAACCCAAATGGAACTGCATACCCCCAGCATTGTCTGTGTCCAGCTCCAGCCTTCGCGTCAATTTGAGGACTAAACCAGTGAATGGAAAATTTCTCATTTCTCTCTGTCTCTGCCTCGCTCTCACACTCTCTTTTTCCTTTTCCATGTCTCTGTAACTCCATCTTTCAAATAAATAAATAAAGCTTTAAAATTAAGACATATCTGATAAGTCGACAGAAAACAACATTTTTGTGAAGATTATTCATAATTTTATCACAAGATTAAAACAAGCCAAAAAAAAAAGACACCAGAGGAATTGATAAGAAAATGAATTTAGTAGTCAAGTGAGCAAGTTACATGAACAGGCAGCATACAAAAAGGAAATATAATTAATCTATAAACACAAGATGCTCAACCTTGTTCAAAATCAGGTAAATGTGCTGCAGAGTTTCACTTAGGGGATCATAGTGGATGCTTCTCCAACTAGTCAAAGAAAAATCCCACACAGAGTTTTATATGAATTGCCCAAGGACATAGTTATTAAGTCACAATTAATATGTGCATGAAGATATAAAATAAACTTAGGCGTGTATGAATCTTAGCACATACTTTGACCTCATAGTAAAAGCACAGAATATTCTTTTGCGACATGTTTAGTAAGGATATCATTCAGAGTTCAATCCAAAAGTGTCATGTTTCATCTTTCTGTATTTGCTGGGAGGGAATAAACTCTGAAAATAATCTCTTCTTCCATCCTTCAAAGACACATTTCTCTAACATCTTACAAGCACATGGAGCCTTTGAGTGTCCTGTAGGCAGAAGATTGAAACAGTCCACAAGGGAAGAAAGAAGAGCCTAAATCTTGCATTGTTTGTAAGCATAGAGCAAAATCCAAGCAGTTTGGAAATAAGCACTGGAGTGTCATAAAAGCTGTTTTTGTTATTGGAGTACTTCTTAAGCTACTTTTTTTTAATAGGGTGATTCATATGTATAATAATAAAGTGATTATTTCTAAAATTTGATCAAACAAGTGATAGCATGCCTTAACTGAAGTTCATTTCTGTTCTCCGGTCTATGATTTCTGCCTGTAATGGAGGCAAAAAAAAGGAGTGTGTGTCAAGGTAGACTGTGTGCTGCTTCTGCAAACTTTGCCTCCTTTTCCAGAAGTTTGATGAACTCTTATGCCCTGTCTGCTATTAAACTAGGCCTAGAGAGATTAGCATGACATTTTGATGGGGAATTGCATAAAACCTGCTAAATTTGTCTTTAAGAAAAAACTCTCTCCCTTCTTAACACGCTCCTCCATTCTGTAATACAAAAGCCTTTACTTAACAATTTAAATTAATGTCAGTTTATGCTATTAAGAGAAAAGAGGAAGACCTTTCCCCCACTTAGTGTTTTTCTTCTACATTACCAGGATGAATGTGTTAGAAATATTACTTAACATTTTTTAGTTTATTTTAAATGCTACTGATTTCATTTGATAGGATTTATAAAATGAAAGAAATGTTCAATGTCAACGCAACTGTTTTATAACTGAAAAGAAACAGAGGGATAACAAAATGTGCAATCTTGACTTTATGTTTCACATATTTTGTTTATATGGTTTAGATTAGAGAAGTTTTTTAAATGAGTGGTGAAAGAAATTAGCATCATGATTTTACCTGAACATGCAATTTTAGCACGTTTTGCCCAGTTTTTGTGACTAGTTTGTCCTAATTTGTTCATTTTGGATTCTGGTAACGTTAACAAGCCATCTTAGCTAGCTGTCTTTTTTTATCAAAAATAATACAAAAGAAAAACTCTTATTTTAAAAGATATTTTATTTTATTTTATTTATTTTGGAGTTAAAGAGGGTGAGAAATATGGCTTCCACCTGCCAGTTCAGTCCCCAAAAGGTTGCAATGACACAGGTTTGACTGGGGAGAAACTTCAGGTGCCAGGAGTTTCTCCCAGGCTTCCTATGTATGTGCTGATACCCAAGGTCATGCACCTCCTCTACTTTCCCAAGCACAGGGATTTGGACAGGAAGTGGAGGAGTCAGCACTGGAACCAGTGTTAACATAGTAGGCCACCAAAATTAGCCCCCAAAACTCTTTTTTATGATGTATCAAAAAATATTTGTTGAGCCCAGTACAATAGCTTAGTGGTTAAGGTCCTGACCTTGCACGCCCAGGATCTCATATAGCCACTGGTTCTAATCCCAGCAGCCCTCCTTTCCATCCAGCTCCCTGCCTGTGGCCTGGGAAAGCAGTCGAAGATGGCCCAAAGCCTTGGGACCCTGCACCCTTGTGGGAGACCCGAAAGAGCTCCTGGGTCCTGGCTTCAGATGGGCTCAGCTCCGGGCCGTTGCGGACACTTGGAGAGTGAACCATCAGATGGAAGATCTTCCTCTCTGTTGCTCCTTTTCTCTGTATGTCTGCCTTTCCAATGAAAATAAATAAATATTAAAAAAAAAGAAATATTTGTTGACTATGTCTTATAGGACATGAATTGCTTGGTTTCATGGATATGATAATAAATAAATACAAAATCAGTCTCAGGCTCTGCATCCAGATAGGCTACAAATAAATATATCTCGACTAATTTGTCTCATTATAAATAAATAAATAAATATCCATACATACATTTGCCTAATGATGAATCTATTAATAAATTTTAAATATATATTGAAAAAGTAAAAAAAAACATACATAGAAAATCTATGAAACCTGTTAAGTTAAAATTAGGTAAGTAGGTAAAAGGCAGATTATTATTCATTATCATTGAAATAAGCATTTGGCAAAGTGATTAAAATGCCACTTGAATGCCCTCCTCACATGCCAAAGGGCCGGGGCTTCAGCGCTGGTTTTGCTTTCAGGTAGTTTCCTGGTAATGTGCAATCTGTGAGGCAGTAGTTAGCGGATCAGGTACTTGGGTCCCTGCCATCCATGTGGGAGATCAAGATTGGGCTCTGGGCTCCTGGCCTCAGCCCAGTCCAACTCACTAATATTTGTATTTGCAGAGAGAATCAAAAGATGGAAGATTTATATCTGTTTTTCTCCCTTTTTGATTTTTATCTAGCTTCCACTCTTCTTTTACACTATTCAATTGATCTAGTTTATTATTGATGTTAGTGACTGCAACGGCCAGTGCTGCATAGATCCGAAGCCAGGACCCAGGAGCTTTTGAGGGTCTCCCACGCGGGTGCAGGGTCCCAAGGCTTTGGGCCATGTTCGACTGCTTTCCCAGGCCACAGGCAGGGAGGTGGATGGGAAGTGGGGCTGCCAGGATTAGAACCGGCGTCCATATGGAATCCCGGCATGTTCAAGGTGAGGACTTTAGCTGCTAGGCCATGGCACTGGGCCCAGATATTTATCTTTTAAAATTATTAGTTTCTTTTACTTAAATAATACATGCTCCATTTTCAAAATAGCTTAACTGTTTTATTTCTATTATCCTTACTAATTCTGTGTTTGTATCCAATCTCTACTGCATAAACCGTGCTCCAACATGCATCTGCAGAAAAGAAACATTCCTGTACATGGAAGGTGAGTGACAACATACAAAAGTAATGAAAACTTGCTTCCTATGAAGTTGTTCCCCATTAGGCTTTAAATGTTTGTCCTTTGCTGGTCATTTTTTTTCATTATTGATATCATTCATACTATTTTCATTCATCATACATATTACCCTGAGACTGAATTTGATTTTACAGCTTGAGACTTTATGCTTTTGCTGATTGACAGCAAATCCCACAAGAGTTAGGTTTGCCTTAATTTCAAATATATGCTAAATTCAAATATCTGTTTAGACTCTAACACATGGCCAGAGGCTTACATTTTGTGTGTGTGTGTGTGTGTGTGTGTGTGTGTGTGTGTTTGTTTTGTTTTATTTTTTCCCCACTGGCTGTGTGGCTGTGGCTGGTAGAACTCGGGCCAGGCCAAGCTAGAGGCGCAGGACTTTAGCTCTACTCACTGCAGTGGGCAGAGCTTCAGCTGTTATAGGCCAGAGGCTCAGGGTTCTTTTTTTCTTGCTAGCTGCATGCTGCAGCTGGTAGGAGTCAGGCCAGGCAGCCCATGTGACAATGCAGGGTGAAGCCCTTAGGAGACTTGGGGGTGTGGGGTTGCCGGGAATCCAGGGGATAGCACAGGTGAGGATGAGCAGAGACCTGTGGGTTCATGTCCGCTAAGGAATGACTTCTGAGGGACTTCCATGGACAAGGCCACTGTAGTTACAGGGCTAGATCATAGAACTTCCCCACCAACCCCAGTGAAAGTTGAAACAGGAAATGAGTAATGTGAGGGTGGGCCATGATGCTGACCAGTACATGAGTGAACCCAGGCTAGGGGTAGAATCTGTGGGGGACTACCTGGACTCACCCATGTGGAACAGCAACCTCCGTTGGCACATGAAAGAGCTGTGGCTGGGAACAGGCCTTGTTGAGGAGCTAAGGGGATACCCCAGCTGGATTGGGATTCCCACTGAAGAGCATGAGAGCTGGAATGGGGGCATTTTCTGGGCCGGACATGGCTGCAATCTCCCCCTGCATGATGTGGACTGGGTGTGGAGAGCACCAGACTGGGCTAGACTCCAGCACCCACTGGTGCTTGTGAGAGCCAGGGCAGGTGTAGAATTGGCTGAGCTAAGTCACGGCTCCAGTTGAATCATGTGAGAGCCATGTCTGGGTGTGGATCAGGTGTGGCTGGGTTGAAACACTCTACAGTAAGAAGCAGATAGCTTATGGTTCAGTTTGGCAAGGACACTGTTCCTGCCACGATAAGAGCTAGACAAAGTCAGCCTTGACCAAAGAACTCACTGGTGTGTCCGAGATATGCCACTGATACAAAAGTTTGGGAAATTCCTTTGTTAGGATGCAGTCCCTGCAGTAACCACAAGAACCAAGGCAAGAAGCAGCTCACACTAAGCCAGGTTACCGTACCTGCCAGTACTATGTGGGTCACACCTGGGGGCAAGCCAGGCTAGGATAGTTCATAACAGCCACTGGCATATCCGAAAACCAGAAGGGTGCAGGAAGAGCCAGGTCAGGCCACAACACCATGCAATTCACACTGGGGCTGGGATAGGAACTGACTGGGCCAAGCTAGGATGCAGCACTTACCAGCAGGAGCTGGAACTGGGAGCATGTTAGACCGAGCCAGGCTGAAGAACCCACCGATGGATACTGAGGTGAGATTAGTCATTCCAGACTGGGAGTAGTGGCTGTGAGGTCTGTGAGCCGCAGGTGTCAGGAGTATGGCAGGGCCTGGCTTATCTGGCTACAGTCCTTTAACCTGCCTGTAAGATGGATCCTGGATCTGTGAACCTGGAGGTGGGGGTTCTGGTGGGGTCTGGGTCACCTGGCCTGGATCTTTGAGTTTACCTGTGTGATGAGTGTCTGACCCTTGAACCCCAGGGGCAAGAGGTCTGGCAGGTTCTGGGCCATCTGGCCAGGGTTCTTGGACCCACCTGTGAGGTGGATGCTGTGTCCATGAACCCAAGGGATGGGGATGCCTAAGGGCCCAGATCAATTGGCCTGCGTCCTTGGGCCCACCTGTGAGAACTGATCATCATCAGTGTAAAGGACGGAGTGGTGAACAGCATGATTTGGTGCACTTAGAGGATATGGTAGCCCATTGGAGCCTGCAGGGGACATCTGGTACCATAGCAGAGAATAGAGAATAGAACATATTAGACACTTAACCCAGCAAAAATGTGACAACAACTATCTCAGTGAATGGAAACACTAAGGTCAATTGTGTCAGCCAATGGATATTGGAAGGCTTTCCTCATCCATGTATTTATGGTATCTACAGCATTTCAGAACTATTGAAACCAATTGGTCATAACCCTCAAAGTATGCACTGCGTTGGGACCCTGGGTTGATATCGGGAGACCCTTCACAATCCACAGGTGCTGAGGTGGTTGGGAGGCTGGGTATGCTTTCTCCCCTTATCTCCCTCCCTCAGAAATGGGAAGAAGAAATAAAAAGTTTGGAAATAATGACCACACCCACTTTTTCCCAAACCGTGGATCCTTTTCAGCCTGATCTACAATATAAACATCATCTAATAAACAAAAAAAGTAGGATTCTAATATGTGAATATACATATTCTGAAGAAATTTATTGTAAGTTTTTGTTTGGGATATTAGAACTTGATATTCAATGTGGAAGTTGAACTGTGAAGGGACATTTTCCATGGAATTTAATAGCATAATCCATTGTTTTGTGAACTTTCAGATTACGAGAAGGTTAAATCATTTGATCTTATTTTAATCATTTTCTCCAGCCGGGCAAGGTAGCCAGCAGCACATGCCAGGATCATATATGGGCACTGGTTCTTCTTTCTAAAAAAAATCATTTTATGATACAATTTCATAAGCCCTGGCATTTTCCTTACCTCCTCCCTAAATTTCCCACCCCTCGCTGAGTTCTCCTTTATTATTACTATAGTATATCTCTTCATAAAAAGTCATATGTCCATCATTGCAGGCATGGACAATGGCAGAGTTCAGCATCCTGTTGTCAAGACAGGGTTAACAGATTTATTGGGAGTCCATCTTTGATCTGGAAGTAGAGATGCACACTGCATTGTATCCTCACATCTGGATATGACAGTCTCCATTACACAGTTACTGTACATCCCCTTAAATGAAAAGCCACAGGAAAAAAAATCAACAACAGGAAGAAAAGAAGAAATTAAAAATGCCATGAAGTTAAATAACATGTCACTAACATGACCAATGCATCACTGAAGAAATAAAAATGAAAATTAAGAACCTTCTTCAAGAAATTGATGCCCCCACACAATCCATACCATATGTCATTGAGGAATTCAATGAAAAGAAAGTGTTTTGAAGAGATGAAACTAAATTAAAAGACAAAAACAAAAACAAACAAACAAAAACCCACCAAATTCATGAGCTGTAGTTTCTGCTGATATTTGTTGGTGAGCTGTGTCTCCTGTAGGCAACAAATAGATTTTTTTTAATACAGCCTCTTAATGTATGGCAGTTGGTTGATAAGTTTAAGCCATTTATAATCAAGATTAATATAAATGGGTGGTAATTTTGTCCTGTCATTTTAACAATGGGTTGTTCATTGGTTTAGTCCTCTGTTGTTATTTTACTGGGATGTTCTTTGCATTTGCCTTTGATTTTGGTGGGTTTTGTGGGGCAGATTTGAAAGAGGCATATTCTTTTAACTTTTATTTTACTATGGAAGAATTTTATTTCATTTGCAAAGACAAAGGAAAGTTTTGCTGAGTATGTTATCCTGGGTAGACAGATTTTTTTTTTTTTCTTTTAGAAACTGGAATATGTCACTCTATTCTCTTCTGGCCTGTAGTTTCCTGTGAGAGATCTCCTGTGAGCTTAATTGGCATTCCTTTATATGTCAGTTGATTTTTTTTCATGTGCACATTTAAGGGTCTTCTTCTTATGTTTGATTGAAGAGAGTTTGATTATCATGTGTTGTGGTGAAGATCACTTTTGGTCAACATTGTTGGGTGTTCTGTACCCATCCTGGATGTTGTTTCCCAATTCTTTCTCTAGGTTAGGGAAATTTTCCCTTAATATTTCATTAAATACATTTTTAAACCCAGCTTCTCTTTCTACTCCTTCTGGGACTCCCGTAACTCTTAGATTTGGCGGTTTAATAGTGTCTTTCAGTATTTGAATTTTTTTTTTTTTTTTTTTAGCTTGACCCAGCTCTGCTTCCAGCTTTTTGTTTGTTTCCTCCTTGTGACAGGAAATATTTTCCAAATCTGAGATTCTTTATTCTGCTTCCTTCATTCTATTTTAGAGACTCTCCATTATACTTTTCATTTGCTTCACTATAGTCTTCATTTTTGATATATCAGCTTTCATTTGATTCATTTCCAGTGTGACATATTCCTTAAATTCCTTGAACTCTTGTATTATGTGCTTCTCATTGTTGCTAAGAAATGTTATAACAAGTGTTTGAATTATGTATTCCCCATTTTCTTGATGTCTTCCTCTGTGAACTCTGAGGTTGGCAAAGGTTTTTGCTTCTTTACAAGGCAGTCTTCAGTAATATTCATTGTGCCTTTGTCTCTTCTTTGTTCTAGGTCATTGTACTTCTGGTTAACAGATTCTCCTTGTGGCAGGTTTCTAAGCTGAGTCACTCATAGGTCTACAGTTCAATTTTACTTATTTTGGTTGGTACGTGGCTCTTTGTTTGCATTTAGTTGTACCACTCCCTCAAGCAAGTTCTAGGTCTGGGTTATTACGTTAGACTTCCACCATGCTCTCTGTACCCCAGGACCTGGCTTACCATTCTCCACCTCCTATGATTCTGTGTAATACTGCACTGTTGTCTGTACAACTTTTCTCCCACTATGGTTTGAGCAGTTCTCAGATTTTTGGAGACATTAGGAGACCTATATAGCTAGGTTTTTGGTGATGCTGATATTGATGGAAGCTGTTGACCATTAGATCTTGGGCCCTGTATGATGCCAAAGTCAGAATTATTTTCCCTGTAGGATCAGTGCAATCAACTGATCTCAGTGAGTTCACTCCCAGCTCAGAGCATGTACACCTCACTGTTGTCTCTGAAGTCTTAAATTCTTTGCCACATTGTACAAAATGGCTTCTGATGTGCCACTACTTGAGTTCTTGATCTTGTTGCTGTCAGGTATGAGGGCTACTCAGACCTATCGTGGGTGGATCCTGTAGGATTCCACATTGCTCTAGTTTACTGAGCCAGAAACAAGTTCACTCCCAGCTAAGTGAATGCTCAATCCTGTCCCATAGCTTTTATCTCTAGACAAAATGGCACCCAATTCAACTCAAGGAGGCAGACTGAGCTGTGAAATCCATCCTGTTCCCACACCGCCAGTATGGGACATGCTGTTCTGTCTCTGCTCCTGGTCAAATCAAACACCAGCAGGAAAGGTAGTTCTTTGTCTAGATTCACCTCCTGAGCTCCCTTCATAGCTTGTTGCTGGAGTAGTTCCTGCTGCTGCAAATCAGATTGCTGCTTGCTGAATATCGATGGGGTATCTGGTCACTGCAGCACCACACCATTGTGTCCAGTGCTTTCCCATGTCTATTATCAGGTGCCTCTCTGCTGTCATTCTGTCTTCTTTTATTTCCTGGAATGTGCCCTCTCTTCTTTACACTGGTTTCTTCATCTGTATAAAAGTGTCCTTTCCCTATTCTGCCATCTTGATCCCCCATTTTGACAGCAGTTCTAATTCTCGCATCCCTGCTTTCCAGCCAGCTTCCTGCTTGTGGCCTGGGGAAGCAGTTGAGGATAGCAAGAGGCCTTGGGACTCTGCAACCATGCAGGAGACCCGGATGAAGTTCCAGTCTCCTGGATTTGGATTGGCCATTGTAGCCACTTGGAGAGTGAATCAACAGATGGAAGGTCTTCCTCTCTGTCTCTTCTCTCTGTATATTTGAGTTTCTAATACACTCAATACATTATGAAACAAATACATAATTAAATATAAAAACCCTGAAGTACCCTTATGTATTATTAATTATGTATGTAGAAAAATCTGTGATAAAATTCTTATGTTTTTGTCAGTAAGAAATGAGTATAATTTTGTAACAGGAAACAGAAGTAGAGATGGATAAATCTGATGAATTTATTGGGTGTTTCCACTGAAAATTTGAGTGTTTCAAAAACACAAGAAAAACATACTAATTGACAAAAATTTGTAGGAAAATTCTTTTTTTCAGGAAGAGGAAGGAGAATACAATATTTCCAGACCTTCTTGTTTATTAAGTTGAATCCCTTTAAGATACCAGGTTTTCTAATATGGTAAAAAATTAATTTCTGTAACTTTAATCATAGCCTCTCATTTCTGTGCTCACATGTATTTGGATCCTTTCACAATTACTATGCTTGTGCCCATGTGATCCACAGTCAAAATTTTGGGTTTTGCTCTAAATTTTATGACTATATTCTCTCCTGAATATACAGGCTGTGAATTCTCATATGATGTTGACTAAAATTATTAGGGTCAGACAACTCTTTTTCTAATCTGAGCATGCCACCACTAATTTTATTTTGTTTTTGTTTCTCTTGGCTTCTGTATGAGTTCAGTATAAGTCTTAAAATATTATTTTTTATTAATTTTTTGTTCTCTTTCACTTTTTGCTTATTTTATTTGAAAGACAGGTTGATAATTAGTGAGGGAGAAATCTTCCAATTCAATTCCCAATTGCTTTGAAAAGTTGAGTTTGAATCAATCCAAAGACAAGAGCTGAAATCTTTTTCAGATTTTTCTTGTGAATACAGGGACCCCTACTCGGACCATCTCTTATTGTCTTTGCAGGCACATTAACCATAGCTGACTTAGATGTGGAGCAGCTGGGATTGGACCAGGTGGCCATATTGGATGTTAGTGCCAAAGAGAGTGATTTAAACTTCTATACCATAGCACCGGCCCCCAAAATATTTTAATTAACTAAATATTTGGGATAATATAATACAGTGGTTCAAGATTATATTATTTCTTCAAGGACTGGTGAGTTTTATTCTACATCATGACATTAGTTGCTGAATTGACTGATGTTCCTGAGGGTTATTTTAGGTTGGTTTAGGGTAGAACCATTTCAGATTTATTTTTTACTCAAGGACATGATTCTTCCTTTAGGTTTTACAACCTGGGTATACATTTTTCTGAGATATCCATGATCAAGGCATGCACCAAGGTCCATCCACTCTGGTTAGAATTGAATTCAACACCAACATTTCTCCAACACTCAGCAAATTTAGAAATATATGACCAACTCTTGGCTTACTATCAACTTTTTTTTCTGTCTCTCTGAGTTTATTTTTCTCTCATCTTCCTCCTCATCTTTTTCTCTCTCACTTCCAGAGATCTCTCTTTTTTATACAGTTTTTATTTTTTATGCTTCAGTTCCTTAGGATCTCACCCTTCCACCCTCCCCCTCCCGCCTCCCCAATTGTTTCCCCGATGTTATTATAGTAGTACAGTCCTTAAACAACAGTCACAATTCCATCATTCTGCTATTCAAGTATATCATGACAAATCTTTAATTGCATTATTTACAAGTTGGCCAAAGGCCCAGAAAATATTTTACAGATTTCTAGGACTTATATTCCTATCATACTGCCAATCTGATATATTCACTTCTCCCACATCTTTGCTGCATAGAAGTATTCAAGTAAGTCTGTTTCTTCCATACTGAGCATGTTTATTTTTGTGCTAGAACTTAGAAAATTCCCTTGGCAATATCACTGATACAAATATAGGCTCAGTAAGCTTTTCTTTTTTCAGAAATCATAGCTCAGAGTTGATTCTGTGTAGTGTTTGCAGAAAGTTCTTTACACCTTTTAAAATCTGTGTGTTTTGTTAAGCTTTCAAGGACAGTATGAGAACATCCACAGTGATTTAAATATTCAGAAGCATCTACTGCAAAAATTTGTTAGACTCTTGCAGTCCAGTGATATGCAAAATAGTAACCCCTGCTTTGAAAGCCCTAAGGGTTTTCATAAGGATGAGGACAACTGATGAAATGTGGTACCAATATGTCTGGCAAAGAGTTTGCAACTAAATGATCCCAACCGGAGACCATTCTGCTCATTGAAATAAGGCAATCTCAAAAGGATAAATATCATATGATCTATGTGATATAAGTCAACATTTATGCAAAATATAAAACATATAGATGTACAGGTAAACATGAATATGCATATAATCTCATAAATGAACTATGTAATGGAAACTAGCAAAGTGGTAAGTAAAGATACATTGCAGTATGTATCTCTACTTCTGAATGAAAGGAGGGCTCCCAATTAATTAAATTTTTAAATATACCTTGACAATATGATAATAGATTTTCTTTTTTTTTATATATAATCTATTTTATTGTGTTGTTGTTGACAATCTTTACATAGTTAATTACAGTTAAAGAAAAAAAAGAAAAAAAAGGTTCAGGGGGATAGGGAAGTGGGTAATACTATTATGTTCATATTGTTTCCATCTTGTATCTGAGGTAAAGGGGGATATTGAGGGAGAAGCCCCACCCGGTTTCCCACCCACCCCGAGTCCCGGATGTGGGGCATGCTCTGAGATATGTGCTCGAGTGGTGTTAATAGTTCTCCAGTTATGAATCGCTGCCAGTTTCGCTCGATGAGGTCGTCCACTGATTGATATGGTCCATCATAAAGTCTCTGTTTGCCCCATTTTTCGCTGCCAACATATAGCTGAGATGAATGATTGATCTGCTCTGTCTTCTGTCTTTTCTTGATTACAGTTCTGAGTCCAGCAGTTCGATTGGGGAGATCTCCAAAGAAACTCTGAGGTATTCCCAGACTAGTTTCTTGCATGTTCTAGCAAGCACAGGGCCCGGCACAGTCCATCACCCCGATCAGCTGGTGGTTTCAATTGCTGGGTTGGTTCTGTTTTCAGTCCCGAGTTGCACTGGAACCAATGGGTGTTGCAGTCCAGTCCGGTTCTGCCCAGCACGTACTCGGCCCTCACACTAACCAGTGGGAGCTGCAGCCTAGTTGGGGCAACCCACGATAATCCCCACCAGGCCCGCCCCCTACCTTGGTTGCCAGTATGTGTAGCAGAAGACCAGTCTGTTCCCCATCCCATTTGGCTCTTATACTTGTCAATGGGTATTAAAGCTTAGTTCTATCTAACCAACTCAACCATCCAGCCCTCATGGGTGTTGTTGAGTGCCTCTCTATCTAACCATCCCAGCCCCCATCCTAGTTTTCATGCCCTCCCACGGGACTAGTGACCCAAGAAGGGGGAACCCACTTTTTCCCTCCCAGGTCTCTCTGTCCCGGTTTATGCACTCTTTAGGTGGTTCTGTGATTTGACTTGACAGAATTAGTCCCCAGTGCCAGCTTCTGTGGCTATGCCCAAACATCCCTCACCCACTCTAATTTATGCTTGCACCAGCAGGAATAATCAGCCCAGCCTGGCTTTTCCCTGATCTATTCCACATGCAGCGCACAGGTGTTGTAGCCTTGCATAGTCTGGTCTGTCTCTATCCCAGCCCACGCTCTCCGGTGGGAGTAGCTGTCCGGCGAGGGAACCAGCCCCTTAATGCCCCCGCCAGTTCTGCCCCTCCCTTCCTTCCTGGATCTCACGTGTGCTGGTTGGGTGCTGCATTCATATCCAGTACAGGCAACCACGCCCTGGCATTCCATAATGTGTGCTGGTTTTGTCGCTTAAATCCGCAATGGCATGATGTAATTAAATAGCAGAATTCTGAACTCATGGCTGTTGTTGAAGGACTATACTCCTGTAATTGTATGTGGGGAAGCAGATAGGTGGGGTGAATGGGGAGGGAGGAACTAGTGCTAGAGGGGGAGAATCGTTACACCTACAATACATATCGTGGATAATAATAGTAATAAACTATTTTAAAAGAAATTACAAGTTCATAAATAATTCCAGAAATGATTACAAACAATTCTTCAAACTTTCCAAGTATCTTTGGTTTCTTTCCCCACAGTTTTTCAGAGAAAAGCTTCAAATATGGGATATACTTAAATATTACGGTTCTACGGCCCAGCGGCATGACCTAGCAGATAAAGTCCTCATCTTGAATGCCCCGGGATCCCAAATGGACGCCGGTTCTAATCCTGGCGGCTCCACTTCCCATCCAGCTCCCTGCTTGTGGCTTGGGAAAGCAGCCAAGGACGGCCCAATCCTTTGGGACTCTGCACCCGCGTGGGAGACCCGGAAGAGGTTCCTGGTTCCCGGTTCCGGATCGGCACAGCACCGGCCATTGTGCTCACTTGAGGAGTGAATCATCAGAAGCAAGATCTTCCTCTCTGTCTCTCCTCCTCTCTGTATATCTGACTTTGTAATAAAAATAAATAAATCTTTAAAAAATGTTACGGTTCTAAATCTCTGTATAAATTACATATATTTTTGAAATTGGCCACTCAAATATTAATGAGAACTTCATATATAACATATTTTATTTTTTAAAATATCACATATTTCAACGTGCATTATGTATTTAGTTTTGCACACATCTTGGAATTTATGGCATGGAAGTATGTTGCTATTTTCAAAGTAAAATGTAGGAGGAGAGACTGGTCAAAGTATGTCAACATAAATACTTCATTTGAAATTAATACACTACATAGCTATATGTTCATAAAATGTTGAATAATATAAAATGCTTTTTTGTTAGCAGCTAAAGTTTGTCAGCATGTTAAAGGCTATATAAGTTAGAATGCTAAACTGTATCTCTTGTTATTAAGACAAGCTGATTTTTTCTTTCTTAATTTGAGAAGCAAGGATTTGATTTGCTGAAACAAAGGTTATAGTTTACAGCATTTAAAATGAAATTAAATTTGATGTTTAGGCTTTTTGGTACTTTCTAATGTAAATAATTCAAACATTTGTAGGTTATAAATAGGATCTAATTAACAAAGAATAAAAGATAGACCGAGAAGAGTGTGGGATGTATCAGCCTTCTGGAATAAATTTGTTGAGCAATTAGAGGCTTATTTGTTTTTTACATTATAGTCTCCCTTTTCAACCAAATGGTTTAAGATGACTTTTGAATACTTTTCATTGTAAAATTAATCAAGTATAATTATCAATTCAATTAAATGGCAAAGTTATGTTACATTTCTCTTGTTTCAACTTCCAAGTCAACACAAAAATTAGCTGAGGTTAGGAGTGACTGTTCAGGCCCAGCAGGGTGTCATAACAGGGTAATTTTCCACCTGTCATACATTTGGATGCTGGTTAGAGTACCAGTTGCTCCATTTCCAATCCAGTGCACAAATAGTGACTGAGGAAAGCTGCAGAGGATGGCCCAAGTGCTCGGGCCCCTGCACTAACATGGGAGACTTGGAAGCAGCTCCTGGTTCCCAGCTTCAAACTGGCTCAGCTCTGGTTATTGCAACCATTTGGAGAGTCAGCCAATAGATGGAAGATCTCTCTCTAAAAAATTTACTGTTTAAACAAAAATTGAAATTCTCATGGCCTCTGGGTCTTTTAGCCAGATAGACTATTTAAATTACACTTGTAATCTTGCAAAGAAAAGATCATTATTAAGAAGAATATAGAGATTATGGAGACGGGATAAAAGTTTATCCTGGAAGAAGCTATTGGTCAGCAGTGCTATGGACAGGTACGGGTAAGTGTAAGTGGATATAGCTCTAAAAGCATTCGTTAAGATGGATGTTAGGATAAATGTGGACATTTAGCAAATTAATTAAGATACTGAGGAAACTTATGGCCCACATCAAAGTTAGCTGTTTGAGTCCTTGATTCTGTTCCTAATCCAGTATGGACCCAAGGATGGAGCCAGGCATAGAAGAGGATCCAGTCCGTGCTAGAAAAGACTATCCAATTATGTACCTACTTTCAGGTAAAGAAAATCTTTTCACACACATTTTGTGTTATGAAGGAAAGTTTTCTCCTATGGCCACCAACAGATTTTTTTCAAGAGACTGCCTTATTTTCCTGTTCATTGAAAGCATATTTGAAATCCTGTGTAAAGAGCTTCAGTTATCTACACAGGAATGATATTAATTACCTAAACCAATGTAATTCTTGCATATATACACACACATAAAGATATATATGCGTGTGCATATATATATATACACATTGTTTATATATACATATATGTATATATGTGCACACAAACACACAGTTGACCAGGGTGAGGAAGAGAGCACATAATGGGAGCACAACAGAATGGAATGTCATGAAGGGAGAGGACTTTTTTTCTAAGATTTATTTTATTTTTATTGCAAAGTCAGATATACAGAGAGGAGGAGAGATAGAGAGGAAGATCTTCCATCTGTTGATTCACTCCCCAAGTGTCCACAATGGCCAGTGCTGCACTGATCCGAAGCCAAGAGCCAAGAATTCTTTTGGGTCTCCCACGCAGGTGCAGGGTCCCAAGGTGTTGGGCCGTCCTCACCTGCATTCCCAGGCCACAAGCAAGGAAATGGATAGGAAGTGGAGTTGCTGGGATTAGAACCTGCACCCATATGGGATCCCAGCGGTACGTTCAAGATGAGGTCTTTAGCTGCTAGCCCACTAGCAGAGGTCTTAACTGTTTTCTCTTCATTGCAGAAGCAAGGAAGATCTTTGCCCATAGGATTCACACTGAATAAATCCTTGGTATAATTCATCAGTCTTGCCTGCCTTCCTTCCTTCTTTCTTTCTTTCCTTCCTTCCTTCCTTCCTTTTTCTCTCTCTGTCTCTTTCTTTCTTTCTTTCTTATTAGAATGAGAAAACTTGTATGGAAGCTATTTAATATCTATTTTGTCTCTAAGCTCCTCTAAGTACTGTCTATTTATATTGTAACATTGACAAAATAAAAATAAAAGCTGATCGGCATTCTCATGTTAGCTAGCTCTTCATTCAGGTAATCCATTTACAAGATCTTTGTTGTGAGTAGAAATCAATACATTCCCTTTCAATCTTGATCTATGCTTGGGAAACTGAGCTGTTACAAAAATAATTAAACAACTGTGTGATCACCTGCAGGGAACTGGTTTTCACATGTTAATCATGGACATTAGGAAGCAAACAGAGTGAGTGTTTATTCTGAAATCTCTTATTGAGCAAATAAGAATACGGATGCACAGAGCACACAGCCTGCAACAAAGATTAGGAAATTTTGCTTTACATGCATTCAAAATAAAGTGAAAGCAGCATTTTTGTAGGAAGGCAGAATGTATCATGCTCTCACAGAGGATAAAGCTCTAGGCAGTGAATGATACATTATGTTAAGCCTATTACATCTGTAGGTGCTGGCATAATGCTTGCTGATCTCCACATTTCCAGTCCTTCTGAAGTTTAGCCAAGTCTTCTTGATCCAGACCACTGCGGGAGGTCAGCAGTGACAATAATATTGCATTTCAGTGAGTAAAATAACAAGTGATCATATAAGCTCTGTTTTCCCCCACTGCAAGGTATCAAGCATGGTATTGTTATCTTGATTACATTTATTTATTAAATGATACATGATTGTTTCTGTTAATTTTAGTTATAATATTTCTATGATAGTTTGGAAGCTTATTTACAGAATATTTCACCATATGAAAATGCAAGTAGCAATATTCTTTATTCAAATGTGAATAATAGACTGATGTTACTTAGTAGATTCTAGCAAGAAATTGCACAATAGACAGTGATGAAGCAACTTCTGCTTCCTCAATAGAAGGCAGCTTACGTTCTTTAGCCTACACCAGGACATGAATACCTGATCGAGGTGGTGTTAGTCCTTGCTCACCTAAAGCCTGTGAACATGTCTACCATCCCCACAGAATTGAGCAGATTGACCAGGCACCTGGTGAGTTCTGTCCCCAACTCCATCTCATACACAAACCAATGGATGCCATGGACCAGCCAAACCCTTCCTAGCATGCATTCAGCCATCATGCACACGGCAAGAATTGCAGCCTAGTCACAGAGACACTAATAACACCCACCAGGCCCACCCCCACTCCTGGTTACAATGCATGGCACCATGTGTGGCAGACTGGTATGGTCCACCCTGTGACCCATTTAAGTCTCATATACACCAATGGGTGCTGCAGCCTGGCCCAGTGAAACCAACCCCATTATACAGTTCACATGTACGCCAGTCAGTGCTGCCACCTTGTCCAGCCAGGCCTGCCCACAGTTGTGGTTCTCTGTTCACCGTTGGGAGCTACAGCCCAACAAAGAAGTGCCACTCCCAGCACTGGATCTTTCTCTTGCCAGTGCATGTGGAGGTCAAGCTCAGTCCTGATTTCCTCCAAACCCAGATCGTAAGCATGTCAGTGAGTTTTGCAGCTTGGCTCAGGCAGCTCCACCCTCAGTCCCATCTCTTATGCTCATCATTGGAGGCAGTGGTTCAGCAGGGGAGCCCCCAAAATCTCCCTACCAGGTTGCCAGTGATGTTTTGACCAGTCTAGCATGTCCCGCCTTACCTCAGCATTTCCAAGATCATTATCATGGTGGATTTGGACTGGAAGCAGAGGAACCTGAACATGAGGGATGCTGGAATCACAACTGGTGACTTAACCTGCTGTGTCCCAGGCATATAGGCCCCAAGTACAACATATTTTCACATTTTACCTTACTTGTACCCATGGAGAGCTGAGATACTCCGATCTTATTTCAATGTGCTGATAGGCACAATGGTGGTGGCCAAGATGTAAAAATAGTTCCTAGAACTCAATGAAAAAATAGAAAATATTGCCTGAGATGTACAAATCTCCAATATCAAAATGACATAGACTACATCAAGATAATTCACATCAATATTTCCATTAAAAATGATAATTTTTAAACTTTAAGTACATTTCAATGTCAACGACATTGCAATACAGAATGTATTTTCCACATTTTTGTTTCAGTTCCTTTTGTCATGTTCTAAATGGAGAGACTACATGTGCAGCTGGTGAATAATTACTCATGCAAATTTATTTTATTCTTCGTTTTTAAGTTTTCTACGACCCAGAAAAGAGATAACCTTAAGTTTTTGTTATTGCATTGGTTTATTGAAAATATTCTGGTACTAAATCATGACAAATACAGCTTCATTTCTTGCTGCTCAAAACTACAATAAACTCCTTAGATGTGTTCCAGCGTCAAAGGCTTCCTTTGAACACGACTGACAATGTGCTTCTATTACCAGATGTAATCTCCCACTTCAGGTAGTAATTGTAGGATTCATTGTGCTTTTGCAGAGAACTTAGAGAACTTTTGGAAACTGGAACATTC
Organism: Ochotona princeps; assembly: GCF_030435755.1. NCBI lineage: Eukaryota > Metazoa > Chordata > Mammalia > Lagomorpha > Ochotonidae > Ochotona > Ochotona princeps. Next base: position 80,126,356 of record NC_080832.1, read on the forward strand.
TTTAGATTTTCAACTTTAGCAAGAACTGTTTTGTTGGCTGCTTCAGTTTTCTTAGAGTTATCAGTTCATTCAGGAGCTGTGAGCTGTGTTTCTTCTTGCTTGAGATTAAGAAAAACACATGCATTCGCAGAGTTCCAGTGATCTTGAAATAAGAGTGCTCAAGAATAGAGACATATATTAAAGCTGACTTTCATGGCAAGCAAGCACATCAGAAATTTCGAATCTTTAAGTAGTTTTGTGCATTATCACATCACAAAATTCGCTGTTTGTAACAATAGTCTTATTTAATACTGTTTTGTTCTTATCAGACTAATATGTAGGGTGACTCCAGGAAAAGGGAAACTACTTTAGTAAACCTTTTTTTTTAAAATTTTACCATTGTGAAAATTACATATATACATAGCAAATATGGGAAAAGGGCAGCAAATTCTTAGAAATCCCACTATCTCACATTGCAAAGATATCCATGATAAATATTTTATAATCACTTAATGTCTGTGAAGATTATCTAGAAAAAGTTATGAGCTATTAGTACAATACAGTTAAAATTTAGCATTCTCAATTTATTAAATTATTGTTCCACTTTTGAAATTTTTCTACTCCCTATTCTTTATGATCATGTGGAAAACAGTGAGACAGAGATACTTGGAACATTAGCTCATTTGGGGAAATAGACAAAAAGTTAAGGTTCCTCAATTACACTGCAATGTTATGGCTTCATGTTCAGAGATGTTTCACAAAAAAAATTCATAATTTTTCTCATGATTTTGATTTCTGGAGACAATATGGAAATATGAGTATTGTGAGTTTTTTTCAGCCACCAAGGACTATATTCAGCCAAGTCAGCCCATAGTTATTGATCAAAGAACAATTTTGTCAAAGTCACTAAAGCCTTCCTGGATTCTCTTCAGCAATATCATAAGTTAAAAAAAAAAAACAAAAAAAACCAACTATGCTCCTGGTTTTGTGGCCTTCGGACTTTACAAGATTTTCATCACATTCCCCAAACTTTCTCCAAGGACTTACCAGCGCATCCTGCTGCCATCTATACTGTCTTTCTTGCATGTATTAGACAGCTCATTGTCTAAGTAATCTCAATCTCATTTCTTAATACATATTACAGTTTCGAAACTATCCTTGAAGCTCTTTAGAATATGATAATTTTTTCAATGTAATGGCCTCATGTTATCTATCATCAACTAATATGTGATCTTTGTGATTGCTTCTAGACATCCTCGAAAGCTATGCCTGAATGTTTACCAAACAGCTTATTTTCTGTCCATAATATTTTTCTCAGGTAAGAAATCTAAATCAGGCCTTGCACTGTAGCCTGGCAGCTGAAGTCCTCACCTTACACATGCCTGGATCCCATATGGCCACAGGTTTTAATCCCGGTGGCCCTGCTTCCCATCCAGCTCCCTGCTGATGGTCTGGGAAAGCAGTTGAGGATGGCCCAACACCTTGGGACCCTGCACTCACATGGGAGACCTAGAAGAGCTCCTGGCTCCTGGCTTCAGATTGGTTCAGCTCTGGCCATGTGGCCACTTGGGGAGTGAATCAACAGACAGAAGATTTTCCTCTCTGTCTCTTTTCTTCTCTGTATATCTGACTTTCCAGTGAAAATGAATTAATCTTAAAAAAAATTTTTTAAAAAGTCAAAATTGTACTCATTAGATATCTCTCAGTTTGTTGCTAACTAGTTGTAATAACCACATATTAAGCAATTTTCATGTATAACATAATTTAATCATAACAGTATTTCTAAACAGACTGAATTATTGTTCACATTTCTCAGGGAAAACCAATGATCATTTTAAATATTTGTTTTAATTATTTGAAAGTTAGAGTGAAGGGGAAGGAGGGAGAGAGACACAGAGAAATAGAGAAAGAGAAGTTTTCCATCTTTGGTTCACTATCCAATTGGATGAGCCACAATGAAGTCAGGAATCCAGGTGCTTTGTCCAGGTCTCCCATATGTGTGCAGGAGCCCAAACACTTTTACCATTTTCAGTCACTTTTTCAGGGAAATTAACTGGGCAATAAATCAAAAGTGGAGCACCCAGGATTTAAACTACTGTCCATAAGGGATGCTAAACAGGCAACAGTTTAACTGATAGAACACAGCACATGCCACATGACAGAAATCTTGAGATATTTGATTCAATACCACACTCATAATTTAAGCTGCAGTTAGGACATGAAGGATATCTCTCAACTCCAGAAACTGCCTCTTAGTAATTATTATCAAAACCCTGTTTCAATATTCCATGATCTCTTAATGTCATTTAGTTTATGTCAGTTTCTGTAGAGATGACACGTCTGATGTGTTACCAGCCTTTTAAATATCAGTTTTCCATGTACTATGACAATTTAAAATATATTTCAAGCATTCTGCTTATACACTAATTATTGGTTGAACTCTAATATTTGATAAAATGCATTTTTGGAACTTACTGGAAAACTTAGTAATAAACTATTTCTTTCCAGAGGCTTAATTTAACAGAGAACACACACACACACACACACACACACACACACAAATATTTTATATATATATATATATATATATATATATATATATATATATATATACTGAAAGAGAAATATACAAGTATTTTATCTAACTTTTATAATCAGAGATGGCATGTGGGACCAGGTAAAAAAGGGAGACATGAACTGCTCTAAACAATTTCACAGGAGATTTGTCAGTACCACTACTACCCAACCCTAGATTGTTTAGCCAAAGGAACATATTCCTGTATTTTTAATACCAAAGAAATATTACAAAAATCGTTGGAATAATATAGAGAACCATTTTATTTTGGAAGAACACAATGCAGTGTGTTTGTAAGGAGGAGAAAGATCTAGTATTGAGTTTCAAGATCTTATTTTCAACAGTTAATCAAGATCAATGAGTAGTTATCGATGTAACTTTCTATCTTATTGCTGGGTTACAGTATCTAGCAAAAAAGTATTAATTGATGTCACAGCTGATAATGATTTATACTTGTGAACTGACACATACCTCTGATAACCTATAATTTACACAGGGAAAACAGTCACTTTTTAAAATTAATATGTATGCAGAGCAATTTTATAATGAGCTAAAGGCTTTGAAATGAAACTGAAAATATTCTCTTTTGCTTTAAAAGTTCTAATTCAAAAGGGCTTATAATGTGTGCTAACAATAGAATTTAGTCTGTAACACCCATTCCATCTTTGGTGTCACTGAATGTGATATAACAAAGGAACAATCTGCTCCTGTCCTTGGAGTGTTTTCACCCAAATGAGGTAAAAACGTGACACAAATCAGGCTTCCCCTTTTCAAAGTGAGTTGGAAAAATCTAACACATTTGTACTTTGCATATGCTTACTAAATCGTTTGCTGGCATAAAATGATTTTCAGAACTATATTCATCTCACATGAATTTAACACATGAATGTATGAGAGAGTACAACTGTCCCAGGATTATAGAGGGAAACAATTATAAACTGAGCTGACGGACTGGCAATGTAACGCAAGAAGGCTGAGGAAGAAGAGCAGGAGGAAGATAATGAGCCATGAGCAGTCAGTAAAGCATATATTAATCATATAATATCATCTGAATATCAGGAAGTTGAGACAAATGGATAAAGTCTCTGGGATCTGAGAATAATTTAAATATGCCATAGAATATGAGTTGCCTAAAGAAACTTTTCTTATGAAAAGAGACAGGTGATTTAAAAAAATATAAAGAACCTCAAGAATTAAACCCTGTCCTATGTCCACTGCTTTAGAAGAGGATGAGAAAGTGAAAGTTCAAAAGTCTAAAAAAGGACTTGTAATGCATCTTGTGGAAAGACAGTAAAAAACAGAATATTCAATGGAAAAACAAAATGACTTAGAATAACAACAACAAAAAAAACGGGATTTGGGGTACAGCAATGTCTATAATGGCAAATAGGAAAAAATAAAAGAATTGAAAATAAGGTGTAAATAATAGAAAGGATAGTATTCCATTAATCTAGGAATGATGTATCTGCTTTAGCACCCTTGGGGCACAAGGGCAAAAGGGGCACAAAAATGATCGTAGTCAAATTGACAAGGGACCAACTTCTAAGAACTTGGAGCAGCCAGATCTGGCCACTGAAATTCTTCATAAATAGCAGGTGGCATCAGCTGCGTTGTAACCGAGTCTGAATCAAGCATTTTGCTATCTTTCATGTTGGAACAATTTTCTATCAGTTACAATACAGATAAGTCAATTACTTCATTGGTGGGTTATACACACAGGCATATTGGCAATAATGAACAATTTCAGCAATTAAATTAATTGCCTTCTTTCTAGAGCCTCTATGAATGAATTGTACATGCTCACAAGCTACATATTCATGGTTGATTTGTTATAAGCATTTTACAGATAATGAAATAAACAAATAAAACAACCTTACCATATCTATATATGTAATGATTTTATATTTTTCATTATTTATACATTGTTTCCTCTGCAATAACCCATATAATGATTCTCTCTGATAATATCGTATTCATATCCCACCTCAACTTGGCTCTAATCATCTCTGCAGCCTTTCACAAAGTTTTACCTAAAAACAATAGTATTTTCAATGAATACAAATCCAAGCTTAGCAAAACATCCCAAGATGTGTAATCTTAGTAGTACTAACTACTAAATTTTCAATGACTTCTTTTTTTAACATAAATAGAATTAATCACTTTTATTCTTCAGGAATTGTGCATCAAAATACCTTAATATAAACAACATAAATGCTGTTGACATGACCTTTGGTGTTAACTGACTTACTTTGCTCTAAGGGGATCATTTCTACTTCTTGGTGGCCATTGATTTGATTGTTCATTTTCTTCAGAGTTGTAATGGTAAATACATGGTTGATTTGCTATTATGATGCTCCAATTTTCGTACCCGTTAAGTAGAAAGATTATTTCACTGTAATTTTTTCATCAACGTTGTGACAGTTGAAGCAATTTGTGTCAGCTCAGACTATAGAAAATGGCATCAGTAAGGCTAGATCACCTAAAACATTTCTGGGATAGGTTCGGGTCCCAACCTTTGCCTTAACCTTGGTTTCTCAGAAAGTCCCAGAAACATGAAAACACAGACAACAAAAATGGCAACAGTAAGACCAGATTTCCTAAAGCATTTCTGGGACTTGTGAAGTGAGAGTACTTACCGCAATAAAGTATTTCATTCCAGGATGAGATCTTGCTTTACTTTTACAGCTCAAGTGATAAGTTGATTGCCACAAATTGGTTTCTGCACATGGAATTGGAAGGACCTGTTCGCATAGTTCCATTGTTCATGACTAGAGAGAATGTAGCTCTTACTGATTTGATAATTTCAGGTACAAGGTGCTTATACTGATTGGATGTCTGTGTTTCATGCCACTACACAGTTGATTGGATAATTTGTATTTGTTGCAGGTTTGTGAAATTGACCCCAGAAATGAGTCAGTAGCAGACCTTTGGAAGCTCAGGAGTCTTTATTCACTGGTTGGTACCAACCAGAGAACTGTCCCATATCACTGCAAGTACGAGGGGGAGAAACCCAAACTAGCCATGTTCACAGGTTTTTAAGCACTGATCATCCAGTCAACAAAGAGATCCCTGGTATATGAAATGCATCATTCAATCAACCAAGCTTACTTCAATGACTTCTTTTACTCAGGTCTCCTGAGCTCCCTTTTCCTGCAGCAATACCTTAAAAATCATAGTCATACATGCTTTCTCTGCCCTCTTTGAAATGTGTACACACATTCTCCCAGCTTTGTAGCTACTGTAAAAATTGGGAACTTCTTTTCCAAGAATATGCGAATTATCTCTTAAAATATGGCAGAGTGAAAGAGGAAAACCCTGATTTCAAGAAACTATATCATGAAAAAAATTGTAAAGAAATGCAATCATCAAAATATAATGGGGTTCACTCATATTTTATAGACTTTGGTGGAATGGGCAGGGGCTTAGTGGGTACCACTGAGCACAGATGGATGTTATAATCACAGAATAAAACATTTCAAAATTCAAAATATGTGATTCACATATCCCATTGAATAACCACCATCTCTAACAATGACCACTAGTTTTTTTTTTCCATTAACTTGATCCAGATTAAAAAGGATTGCAATTTTTCACCCAATGGAGTTTTCATTCTAATTACCCAATTGCAGTATTATTGAGTACATTGTCCTTACTTGTTTAACTTTGTCCATTGCAATTTTTCTTTGACACTTCAATAGAAAAGTAGAGTGAAGATGTTACAATGGATTATCAGTGCAGAGCAAATCATTTGTTGAACATCTACTGTAGAAAATAAACTACACTGGGCCTGGTGGCGTGGCCTAGTTCGAAGGTCCTCACCTTGAACGCGCTGGGATCCCATATAGGCACCGGTTCTAATCATGGAAGCTCCACTTCCTCTCTATCTTTCCTCCTCTCTGTATATCTGACTTTGTAATAAAAATAAAATGAGTCTTTAAAGAAAAAGAAAGAAAATAAACTACACTAAACACTTTTATTCATTATCACATTGCTTTATATTTATCACATTTATCACATTGCTTTAATATTTAAAAAGATACGACAAATTTATTCATTTTATTTTTGCATATCAAAAATGAACTTATGATGACTAATCAATAAAAATAAATTCTATAACTTGTCCTTTTATGAAGAAGGATACAAAACTATGTGGGAAGAATAGAAATCTAATCCTGATGAATTACCACAACAGTTGCACATTTTCAAAAAAATAGTAGCTTATTTGTGTAATAATTCCCAAAGTGTTTTTGCATATACTACCTAAATACTCAATTTATACATATTGTGAAATAAATTCTATTATTTCATTTTTTAATTAATTAATTACTTTATTTTTATTATATTTTTGACAATCTTTACATAGTTAATTAGGGTAAAATGGTTCAAGAGCTATAGGAAAGTGGGTGAGACTATTATTTTCATATTGTTTCCTTCATGTTTAAAGGGGGATATTTAGGGAGAAGGCCCACCCAATTTCCCACCCTTCCCAGGTCCCGGTTGTAGGGCATGCTCCGAGGGTCTTGCTCAACTGGTTTTAATGGTTCACCAGTCATGAATCGCTGCCAATCTCACCACTCCAAGCATGATGAGGTCTTTGAAGAATCCACTGGTTGGCATAGTCCATCATAGGCTCTCCATTTGCCCAGTATTTCGCTGCCAACATATAGCTGAGATGGTTGATTGTCCTGTTCTGTCTTCCCTCTTTTCTTGGTTAGGGTTCTGAGTCCAGCATTTCGATTGGGGAGTTCTCCAAAAAAAACTTTGTCTGAGGTGTTCCCAGACCAGATTCTTGTATGTACTAGCAAGTACAGGCCCTGGCACAGTCCATTGCCCCGATCAGCTGGTGGTTGCAATCACTGTGTTGGTTCTGTTTTCAGCCCCGACTTCCACTGGAACCAATGGGTGTTGCATTTCAGCCTGGTTCTGCCCAGCACATACTCAGCCCTTGCATAAACCAGTGGGAGCTGCAGCCTAGTTGGAGCGACCCACAATAACCTCCACCAAGCCAGCTCCCTACCCTGGTTTGCCAGTATGTGCAGCAGACTAGTCCAGTCTGTCCCACACACCATTTGGCTCTTGTACATGTCAATGGGTATTAAAGTTTTGTTCCCTCTAACCAGCTCCACTATGCAGCCCACACAGATGTTGTTGGGTGTCTGTCTAGCCACCATAGCCCTTTTCCTAGTTTTCATACCCTCCCACGGGAGTAGTAACACAAGAGGGAGAAGCCCACTATTTCCCTCCCAGGCCACTCCCACTCCCAGATTATGCACTCTCCAGGTAGTTATGTGGTTTGACTTGACAGAATTAGACCCCAGTGACAGCTTCTGCCAGCTGATGCTGTGGCTAAGCCCAAACAACCCTCACCCACTCTAATTTTGTTTGCAACAGTAGGAATAATCAGCCCAGCCTGGCTTTTCCCTCATCTGGTCCACATGAGGCCCACAGGTGTTGTAGCCCTGCTTAGTCTGGTCTACCCCCATCCCAGCTCACGCTCTCCAGTGGGAGTAGCTGTCCAGCAAGAGAACCACCCCTAATTCCCCCTGCTGGCTACGTCCCCTTCATTCCTGGTTCTCACGCATGCTGGTTGGGTGCTGCGGCCACATCCGGTACAGGCAACCTCACCTTGTCATTCTGAATTGTGCACTGGTTTTTGTTGCGACCGAACCCAGCTCGCCCCACACTGTTCTGGTGCTTGGATTTGCCAGTGGATGACATGAACTGATTCAGCCTGGTCTGCCCCGACCCATGCCAAATGTATGCCAGTGGGTAACCTTCCATGGCCTGTTATGGGCTGCTTCCTATCCTGTTTCTTGCACTTACCTGCAGGGTCTGTGTCCTGCCAGAGGAGTTGCCCAGACTCCTCCATCAGAACCTCTCCCAATGCCAGACTTCGTGCATACCTGGGGGTCCTTGAGCCAGCCCTAATCAGTTCACCTCTTGTCCTAACAGGAACAGTGGCTTTTCCTGACTGGCCTTCAACCCAAACTGGTCCTTGCTGTTGGATGTTTCAGCCCAGCCATGGCTCGTCCATACCCTCATATGGCTCACACATGGCTCAGTAGGGGTTGAGACCTTGCCTAGTCCATCCCACATCTACCCTGGCCCTCCAGGACACCAGAGGGTGTTGGAGTGTGACCCGGCTCGGTGCATCCAATCCCAGTCCACACTTGTGCCAAGGGAGACTACAACTGTTTCCTGATCAGAATGCAGCCCCCATTCCAGCCCACGCGCCCCTTAGTGGGAACCTCAACCCAGCTAGGGTATCCCCTTAGCTCCCCAACCTGGCCTGTTCCCAGCCATAGATCACGCGCATGCCAGTGGTTGCTCTGACTCAGCTTGGCTCAGCCCCTCGCCTGTCCCGACCTCTGCCTTAGACACTGTGGCTTAGTGTTCCTGGCTCACGCAGACCAGGAGGTACATGAGCCTAGCTTGGCATGACCTGTGCTCCATCCTGGTTTCTAAGTTTACTGATGAGCTAAGGTTTGCTCAGTCCTGCCCGGTCCACCCCATTCCATTACCAAATCACATATTGGCCAACCGTTGGATCTACTTTGCCCAGCTTGTCCAACCCCCAGGTGTGGACCACATGTTCACCAGCAGGAGCTATGACTCACCAGGGGAGTTTCTCAAGTTCCTCCGCTTAATCCACTCCCAGACCCAGTTCTCATACATGCCATTGGGTTTAGGCCAATTCCTGGCACAGTCTGACTTTCCATTTGGCCTTGTATGAGTTGGTGAATGTTGCAGTCTGGCCCACGCCACACCCTATTCAGGATGCACATTTGGGTGTTGCTGCCTTGACCAGTCCAGGCTGTTGTCAGTTCCTTTACTTGTGATTGATTGTAGGCTCCTTGGTCACACCTAGCCTAGTCCATCACCCCCTCTTCTCTTGAACTACTCCATGGGGCTAGAATTTCCATAGGGTTTGGCCCACACATCCCCCACAGAATCTACCCCTGGATATCGTTCTCTGGCATGCTGGTTAATGTCATGGCCAGTTCTTCAAAGGTAAAATTACTCTGTCATTGGGAATCTTTGGGATTGATTCACATCCCAGAAGCACAGTGGGCTCAACGTGGAGCTATATAAGCAGCGATTCAAAGAACCAAAACTCCAGAGCTTTTGGCCAGGTGGCCAGCAGGCAGAGCCTGGTGCCAAATGGCACAAAGGCCGCCTGGGAACAGCTCACCATGTGCACGTGGTGGCTGTAGTCTGATCCAAGCATGGAGACACCCTGGTCTGGTACTGACCACCAGCCAGCAGGCTGCCGGAAGTTTCAGCTCCCAGTTCCAAGATTGCGCCCCTTCCTCAATCCCATACCCTGCCCTGTGAGGATGGTGGGTGGGCCCCAGACCTGCCTGAGCCCCTGAGACCTAACCCCTCAGTGTACTCACCCGGAAGGGAGCAGCCGCTGAAGCCCAGGCAGGTCTGGGGACAGTTCACCATGTGGACGTGTTGGTTGGAGTCAGAAATCCAAACATGGAGACGCCCCAGCCTGGTACCCACCAGCAGCCAAGAAATTATTTTAAAGGAATGAGTCAGATTTGTGAAGGAGATGCTGTTGTGCTTATTGTCTTAGTATTTTTGGTCATGTACTCCATGTTCTCATTTTAATTAGCCATAGGATATAGAACTTTTTCTTTCCCCTGGCACTGGCTTGTAACCCTCAATTTAGCAAACCACACTGTGCCAAATGGAACAAACACTCTATCTTGAAAAACTGCTCGGTCAGTGGGCCAGTTCCTAAAGGTCCCAACCAGCATGATGTACATCTACTCATTTCTCTTGAGTTGTTACTTACAAGTAAGATTGCAGAGCTGTATGATAGTTTTACACTGTTCTTGAAAAACTGGCACGTTGTTTTTCAAACATTTCCACCAGCAATAGATGGAACACTATTTTCTTTTTTATTTTTTTAGATTTATTTATTTTTATGGCAATATCAGATATACAGAAGAAGATCTTCTGTCAGCTGGTTCACTCCCCAAGTGGCCACAACAGCCAGAGCTGCGCTGATCTGAAGCCAGGAGCCTGGAGTCTCTTCTGGGTCTCCCAAAGGGATACAGGGTCCCAAGGGTTTGGGCTGCCATCAACTGCTTTCCCAGGCCACAAACAGGGAGCTGGATGGGAATATGGGCCACTGGAATCAGAACCAGCTAAAAAAGCCTTGGGACCCTGCATCCACGTGGGAAACCTGGTAGACTCTCTGGGCTCCTTGCTTCAGATTGGCTGAGCTCCAGCCACTGAGGCCACTTGGAGAGTAAATCAACAGACAAAATATCTTCCTCTCTCTCTCTCTCCTTCTCTCTAACCATTTAGTTCCCTGCTGGTGGCCTAGGAGAGTAGTGGAGAATGGCTCAAGTCCTCAGGGTCCTGTGCCCATAAAGGAGAACTGACCTCAGATCAGCTCAGTTCTGGCCATTGTAGTCATTTATTGAGTGAAGATGAAGAATTTTTATCTCTGTCTCTCCTCTCTGTATATCTTCTTTTCCAATAAAAATAAATCTTAAATAATAAATATGATGGGCCTGGAGCAGTAGCCTAGAGGCTAAAGTTCTTGTGTTGCAAGCACCGGGGTCCCTCCATGTTGTCACTGGTTCTATCCTGGCAGCTCCACTTCCCATCAAGCTCCCTACTTGTGGCCTGGGAAAGTCTTGGGACCCTGCACCTGCATAGGAAACCCAGAAGAGGCTCCGGACTCCTGGTCTCGGATCAGCTCAGCTCTGGCCATTGTGGCCACTTTGGGAATAAATAATCAAACAGAAGACCTTTTGAAAAAATAAAAACAGGGCCCAGCACAATAGAGTAGCAGTTAAAGTCCTCATCTTGAACGCCCCGGGATCCTATATGGGTTCTAATCGGGGCAGCCCCGCTCCCCATCCAGCTCCCTGCCTGTGGACTGGGTATGAATTGAGAACAGCCTAAAACTTTGGGACCCTGCACCCACATGGGAGACCCAGAGGAAGCTCCTGGCTCCTGACTTCAGATTGGCTCAGCTCTAGCCATTGTGGCTGCTTGGGGAATGAACCATCAGATGGAAAATCTTCCTCTCTGTCTCTTCTCCTCTCTGTATATCTGCCTTTCCAATTAAAAAAATAAATAAATCTTTTTAAAAATAAATTTTATTATAATAAATGTATTATAATAAATTTTATTATAAAAATTTTTATTATAAAAATAAAATTTTACTTATATGTATTGGCAACTCAGATACAGAGAGAGGAGGAGAGACAGAGAAAGAGTAAGATCCTCTGTCCTCTGATTCATTCCCCAAGTGGTTGTAACAGCCAGGTCTAAGCCAATCCAAAGCCAATCCAAAGCCAGCAGCCAGGAACTACTTCTGGGTCTCCCATATGGGTGCAGATTTTGGGCTGTCCTCTATGCTTTCCCAGACCATAAGCAGGAAGCTGGATGGGAAGTGGAGCAGCCTGGATATGAACCGGCGCCCATATGAGATCCTGGAGAGTGCAAGGTGAGGACTTCAGTTGCTAGGCTACCACACTAGGCCCATAACACATTCTTCAAGCCAATGGTTCTCAGAATTTGAATTTAGCAAATACAGAAAGTGCGATTCAGGTAAGCATTCTCATAATGGCTCAGAAAGTGCAAAATAATTCTTTGATAAGATATGCTGGATTAAGACAATATTATTCTTGAATTCCACTAGTGCAAATGTATCTGTAAGTAGGTATACAGTTATATTTCTAAACATCACTGATTCTCTAGAGATACAATGTTCTCCAGATACATTGGTTGGTTTTGTCCCCAAGACTAGCATGCGATCAAGGGATTGCTCTACTTTTCAGGCTAATAAGAATTATTTGCATCAGTTCAAAAATTAGCATCCAACTCAGTTATTAGCATCTAACCGAGAAATACAATCTGTTGCTATGACTATGCCAGAAAAACAAACTAGCCATAACATGGAATGATCTTTGTAATGATCATCATGTTTGTTTGTAAATATAATGATTTTCTCTGCCTTCTGGGCACATGGTAGGCTTATGTTTTTCTGACCTTGCATTTAGGCATGGTCATGACTTAATTTAGCCAAAAAAAAAAAAAAAATCATGGGTGGAAGTTAGAAGAAACTCCATGGAACTGACTCCCATCACAGGTTTCCTTTTCCCTTTTCACTGAAGTACGTGAACAGATGGAGCCACCATCAGCTTGGGTCCTTGAGTGAGAAGCAGGCTCCCTGAGAACCCACACTGAACACTGCAGATTGAGCAAGAAACGAGGGCTAGGAGCCAGCAAGGTGCAAGGGGTTAGGCTGCCACCTGCAACACTGGCATCCCATGAGTGCTAGTTCAAGTCCCAGCCATTCTATTTCCAATCCAGCTCTCTGCTAGAAAACCTGGGAAAGTAGCTGAAGATGGTCCAAGTATCTCCCTGAAAGCCACGTGGACAACTGTGATGAAGTTCCAGGCTCCTTTCGCCTGGCCTGGCCAGCAGTGAATCGGTAACTGATGTTCTCTTGTCTTTCTCTCTGTGTAGTTCTACTTTTCAAATAAATAAATCTCTTTTAAAATGAAAATCGGGTGGTTAAAGTGATAGTGGTTAAAGTCCTTGTGTTGAACGCACCGGGATCCCATATGGGCGCTGGTTCTAATTCCAGTGGTCCTGCTTCCCATCCAGCTCCCTGCTTGTGGCCTGGAAGATCAGTCGAGGATGGCCTAAAACTTTGGGTCCCTGAACCCGTGTGGGAGCTCCTGGCTCCTGGGTGTGGATTGGCTTAGCTCCAGCCATTGCGGTCATTTGGGGAATGAACCATCAGACGGAAGATCTTCCTCTCTATCTCTCCTCCTCTCTGTATATCAGCCTTTCCAATAAAAATAAATAAATCTTAAAAAAAAAAAAGTAATAGTTGTATTAAATCACCAGGACATTAGATATGTGGCTATAACATAAGTCTTGTTTTAACAGCTGCAAGTCATTCTTAATGCCAAAAAACTGCCTAAAATGCTTTCAAATAATAGGTTTGAAATCTGCTTTAGGAATTGAACTTTGGGATCCAGTTTTAACTCTGCCAAACCAACATAACCCCTACTCTCCTGGCCCAACATAGCCCAATACTTGCTTCAAGGTAGCATTTACTCATTCCACATGGGAAAGAGCTTAAGGGCCACATTACCTGGGATGGAATGTCAGCTCTTCTGCAGAGGGGAGCTCTGGTCATGTTCCTTAAGGTATGTATTTGTTTCCACATGAGTCAAATGCAAATAGTGTATATACCTTATTGGAATAAATATATGGAAAATATGAGGCAGAGCTGAGCACAGTACTGTAATCAACTCTAGGAGGTGTGGGTCCAATTCAAATGGGAAAATCGTCAGCTCAACTCTTGGTTAGAACTATAAAGACTATGAACATATCCTTGGCTGGAAGAATAATTACGTATCTGGCTCATCGCTAGCAAGTGTGAGAGCTGGCAACTGACCAAGTGTAACTGGCTTCAATCTGTGAGAATTGGGAAGCAAAATGTCCCCATTTACCCCCAAGTAATTCACATGGCACATGGGGAGTGTTTGGTTTATTTAAACTGGTGACAAGGAGAGGTCCTGAGAGCTGGGAGCCATAGAGTTGAGCAGCAAGAGCAGTAGAAGGGTAAGACCAAGCAGAAGAGGCCAGGTCCCTGGTAGTCCAGTCCCACTCATGGCCTCAGCATAGAACTTGGCCACCTCCTCGTTGGGGTTGCCCTGTGCTGGGTCGAACCACATCTGGATGCAACGGCCACTCCCTCAGCTGTAGTTTCTGAGCTTGTAGGAGTGACTCCAGATTTGTTCACAGAGATCAGCAGGTGTAGGGAAGTAGAAGTGGAAAGGGTGGCAGGCAGCTCCCACTGGGCACTGGTTAAATCCTACAGGGAGGAGAGAAGACTTAGCCAACTGAGCCCAGAGGTCTCCTTGGTTCTGCCAATCCTGTCACCACACATATTCACATACCCATTCCTGCACCTCCAAACACCTGCCTCCCTGTCCCATCCCAGCCCTCACCTGAGGTCCAATCCCAGCCCTTGTGCCAGTTGCTCTTGCAGGTGCTGGAGGTGCGACAGTCCTCCCACCAGCGCTGACAGTCCTCTTTGCACAGGGGCACATTCAGGATGCGCTCTTTGCGCCAGGTCTGGTCCACCTGGAGGATTTCAATAGAGAAGAAGGACTCAGAAAAACCAGCTGTAATAGGACCAACTTACATAGGTGTCTGGAAAGCTCCTTTTCTGGGCTAGGGATACCCGGAGGACACTTGTACCTGCTGGATCCAGGGCCCCAGGTTCGGGGAGCACTCATAGAGGCAGGTGTCCTGGATGAAGTGCCGCTTGCAGGTGGGCTCCATCTTGCCGCAGTGGTCCCAGTTGAATTTGTAGAGGTAGGATATGTCCTTGTGAGCCTCACTGCTGGTGTTGGCGGAGCAACAGGAGTTCTTCCTCCAGGGACTGCACTGCACAGAGAAGACACAAGGCTGAAGTTCACAGACAGCAGGTCTCCCTTCAGTTAGCACTGATTCCCCAGTCTAGTCATTCCTGGAAATAATTGCCTCAGGTGTCCTGTTGGGGGAGGAGACTCTCAAAACCTGGGAGCCCAGAAGGTGCAATCAGGACACAAGTTACTAGTTCAAATTGAAGTGCAGGACCTCATAGGCTAAGCCTCCACCTTTCCTTTAAGAGCCAGTTTGTGTAACAGTTGCTCCACTTTCTTTCCAACTACCTACTTATGACCTGGGAAGCAGTGGAGGATGGCCCAAGTCCTTGGGACTCTGCACCTCTGTGGGAGACCCAGAAGAGGCTCAGTTTCAGCTGGAGTGAACCAGCAATGGAAGATCTTTTTGTCTGTCCTTCACTCTGTAAATTGAATCCCAATTCTTTTTTTTTTTTTTTTTAATTTTTATTGCAAAGTCAGATATAGAGAGGAGGAGAGAGGAAGATCTGTCCACTGGTTCACTCCTCAAGTGATCACATCGGCTGGTGCTGCGCCAATCCGATGCCGGGAACCAGGAACCTCCTCCAGGTCTCCCACGCCTGTGCAGGGTCCCAAGACATTGGGCCGTCCTCGACTGCTTTCCCAGGTCACAAGCAGGGAGCTGGATGGGAAGTGGAGTTTCCGGGATTAGAACCGCCGCCCATATGGGATCCTGGTGTGTTCAAGGTGAGATCTTTAGCCGTTAGGCCACCGCACGGAGCCACTCAAACCCCAATTCTTATGTCCCTAAAGCAGAGGCAAGAAATCATAGCCCTCATCCCACCCCACCCCCACCTTAGCTCAGGTCCTGGCACTTCCTTTAGGATTAACTACTTCCAAGGAATTTACTAGATGGAATGGGCCCAGACCCTTCCTTCTCTTCCCAAACCAGCGCCGCACAGCCCCCAGTCCACCCTCCCTACCAGCCCACCTGCTCATGTAGCTTGTCCTCAGGGCTTGGCTTTTCCTTGTGGTGCTTGGCGTTCATGCAGACATTGAGGAGTTCGGTCTTGGCCTGGGCCACTCCCAGCTGGGCACCACAGGCAGTCGCCCATACCAGCAGGAGCAACAGCAGTGTGATCCCGGGTCTGGCCATTGCAATCCCTGAAAGGACACTTGTGGTCTGTGGTTTCAGGGGAAGCAGAGGTGGGGCTGCCAGTATGGGCCCGCCTCTGGAGGGTGGAGCTCAGAGGAACATCTGCCCTGCCCTCATCCCCTCAGTCTTCTCAACCCTAGAGCAGGGTAAGATCAGACAGCACCTGCCGGGGGACAGTCCAAGGAGCCTCACTGATGCTACTCTGGAATGAACTTTAGCTTGCCAGACAGAGCCAGGAGTTCAGCCCCAATCCCCTATTCCAAACCCCTGGAGGCAAATATTTCAGAGACAAAATGTTTAGAAGATTATAAAAGCTAACAAAAACTATTGTGATAAGATTTACATGTCTTGGGCCCGGCACTGCGGCCTAGCTGCTCAAGTCCTCACCTTGAACACACCCTGGGATCCCATATGGGCGCCGGTTCTAATCCCAGCAGCTCCACTTCCCACCCAGCTCCCTGCTTGTGGCCTTGGAAAGCAGTCGAGGACGGCCCAATGCATTGGGACCCGGCACTCATGTGGGAGACCTGGAGGAGGTTCCTGGCTTCTGGCTCCAGATCGGCACAGCACCGGCCGTTGCGCTCACTTGGGGAGTGAATCATCGGATGGAAAACCTTCCTCTCTTTATCTCCTCCTCTCTGTATATCTGACTTTGTAATAAAAAAAAAATAAATCTATATAAAATAAGATTTATATGTCTCCAACAACCAAGTATATATTCTGTAATGAAATACACTGGTAAGATAAATTAAAATTACACAGGAGACTAGTCTTGCAGTACATCAGATTAAGCAGCCGCATGTGAGGCTGGCATCTCATAGGGAATCCTGGCTCCTGGCTTTGGATTGACTCAGCTCCAGCTGTTGGGGCCACTTGGGAAGTGAATCAACAGATAGAAGATCTTCCTTGCTGTGTATCTGACTTTGCAATAAATAAATAAACAAATAAATAAATCTCTTAAAAAGAGCGATAAAGATGAAAGAGAACAGCTGATCCAAGTTCCTAGGATTTTCCTTTTGTGCTCTTCATGTGTTTAGAGATGCATTTATTTATTTGAAAGGCATAGTCACACTGAGAGAGGGAAAAAGAAAAAGTGAGAGATCTTCCATCTGCTGGTTCACTTCCTAAACGGCTGCAATGGCCAGGGTTGGGACAAGCCAAAGCCAGGCTTCCTCCGGGACTTTGGGAATGTCACAGGACCCGGCACAGGGGGAACAGTGAGCTGTACACCCCTGGAGCCTAAGAGGTTGCAAAGTGCATTGCCACATAGCCAACAGCCCTGAGGGCGTGAGGTGGCGACCCTTCGTACCCTTCCGTGGGCCTGGGAATCCTGCCCTTGCTTCACCTTGTGCTTGACCTTGGGAGAAGCAGACAGGGCAGCCGGCGGGATCAGCTGAGTGGGAACCACAGCTCTGACGCTAGATGCACAAGAGCCACCCTGCTTCAGCCTTTGCCCTCTTACCCCTTTGCCATGCTGAGGTAGCCCACCCAGGCTGGGCTGGCCAGGGGGCTGCCAGTCTTTCTCTGGCTGTGGCTGTTTGGAACCAGCACCCTCCCCTCTGCCTGGGACCCACAAGACCTTGGGAGCCCACTGTACTCCCTCCTAATCTTCCCCTTCACATCTGGGTACAGCTGTGACACACACCCTTCTTCAGCCCCACCAACTTTGTCCCCTGCCCAGGAGTCTGAGAGCTCAGTTCTGGATAGAAGGACAGGAGCCTCGTGTTCTGGCTCTAGGGCAGACGCTGGCTTGGAGTTGACTGGGCCTGGGCCTGCAGCCTCCCGGGCTTCAGGTAAACAGCCCATCCTCCCACTCCAGAAAATTCTTTACCACAAGCAGGGAATACTGTGTGGCCCCTAGCAGGGCCAGGGAATGCATACCTGGGAGAGAAGGCGGCTGGAGGTCTGGCTTCGGTTGCTGCTCGTGCCACACTTTTCCTTGCCTGCTTCCAGGTCAAGGGCACAGTTTGGTGTCCTAGGTGACGGGCAGGGGTGCAGGTCGCCTGGACGGGGCCGGGAGTAGAGCGTGGGCTTAGACGAATGCCACACTGAGCAGTTAATTATTGCATGTAACCGTCTGCCAGGCGTCCCAGTGGGAGAGGGCTAGACTATTTAATAGAGTGGGCCCAGGACCTGTCCCTGCCCCTTTCAACTCCCAACTCCCAATCCCCGCATCCTGTTTTCTTCCCTCCAGCAACTCAAGGCTGATAAAAATCTTGCAGCCTGATTTGCCAGGATTCTTTGGGCTAATCCCATCCAGTTCCAGTAGTCCTGTCCTATTACACGGAGGAGCAGGAGACTAGGCCCCACTGAAGGTTGGGCAAGGTTGGGGTGCAGGCTGCCAGCCTCCCAACCCGCTGCAAGCAGCTAGGGGCTCCACAGGCCTGACTCTGCCCATACCATCCCAGGCATCCTTCACCTCCAGCCCCAAGATCAGAAATATCCTGAGTCTTCCCATTAGTCCCCCTCTCACTCACCTGTTCACTCTAGGATCTTTCCCTGGCTTCCAGGGGTCTCAGCTGAGATGCCTTCCCACCCTAACCGCGGATAGAAGCCCTCCTGCTTGCTTGCTTATTTATTTATTTATTTTAATTGGAAAGGCAGATACACAGAGAAGGAGATACAAAGAGAAAGATCTTCCATCTACTGATTCACTCCGCAAATGGCCGCAATAGCCAGAGCTGAGCTGGTCCAAAGCCAGGAACCATGTGGGTACAGGGTACCAAGGCTTTAGGCCATCTCCACTGCTCTCCCAAACCACAAACAAGAAGCTGGATGGAAAGTGGAGCAGGCAGGACACAAATCTGCACCCATTTGGGCTCCTGGCAGATACAAGGTGAAGCTGAGGAATTAGCCACTGGGCTATTGCACTGGGCCCAGCCTTCTTGTTCCCATGCTTGTGGGAAGAGAGGGAAGAGTGGATTTGGGCAGAGGAAGTGTTAGGCTGAGCATAAGCAACTCCTGAAGGAGCTGCATGCAACAAAGGACAAGGAAACTTATCACAAGCCAGGAACACCTGGTAACCTTGAAACACCAAGCACTAGACCATGTCCCAGTGCTATCTGCCTCCCTGTAGCTACCACCAACAGAAGAGAGCTTCAATAGCCTCAATGCTCTCTTTGCTGAGGTCAAACAGACACTCCCATCCAGAAATGTTTCAAATGCGGAGTCTGAGCAGAAGATCAACACCCACTATGATGACACATCATAGCCACAAGCATGAGCAAACTGAGGAGCCGCCACCTTCCTGCATCCCCCACACCTAACATGTATAAAAGCCCAGCGCTGTGCACCCTGAGTGGCCACTTCCCTCACAGGGGTCACTCTGCCATGTAGAGGTAGTTCCGGCTGTCTCTCACCAGGGAGCAGTCAGGTCAGACTCTCTGTCTCTCTCTCTCTCTGCACCCTCCCACCCTCTATCTCTCTGTTGTCTCCTCCTCACAAGCCAAAGGCACAACTTCTCTGGCTCGCTCTCTGTACAGGACCAGTGACCCTCACGCAGGGACACTGCCGTGAAAGCTTGCTTTGAACTGAACAGTACTTTGTGTGACTGACTCTGAACCCGAACTCAAACCTTACACTCTGGTCTCAGAGACGGGGAAAGTGTGCTAACTGGTACCTTCAGCTCCCCAAGTGTCTCCCTCCAGCAGCCTTGCTAATTAGAAGCAGGAAAATGACAATGGAGTGACCCAGCAGAAGAGGCATCCAACAGGTCAAAATGAACTTCACCAACAAGGGGAAAACCCAACACCATGTGTCACCCATTACAGACTTTTTCCATTTTGGGGGGTTTCTTTTCTATTTTATTTTTGCTTATTTTAATGTATTATTATATGTCTTCCATTATCATGCACCAAGTCCATAGTATCTTTTTGGGGATTCATCACAAAGGACATTTAAAGACCCCAAAGGCACCTAATGGAAGATACACCTGATGGTGGTTTTCAGAAGCCAGGGTTATATTAGAAGCCTGTTTCCTCAACTTTCCTTTATTAGAGGACTGAACTCTATGCACTATATACATAGAACATACCCAACACTAAAACAAGTAGAGCCTGAAGGCTGTTGGTGGGTCTCAGGCCCACCCGCCACCATCCTTGGGCGGGGGATGGGATTGGGGAGGGGCGCAACCTTGGGCCTGGGGGCTGAAACTTCCAGCAGCCTGCTGGCTCCTGGTGGGTCTCAGGCCAAGGCGTCTCCATGCTCAGACCCATGACTCCAGCTACCACATGCACGTGCACATGGTGAGCTGTCCCCGGGCCTGCCTGGAATCCAGGGCGGCTCCCTTCGGGGTGAGTACACCAAGGGGGAGGTCTCCAGGGCTGGGCAGGCCACCTTCATTGGGTGGGGAATGGGATTGGGAAGGGGCACAACCTTGGGCCTGGGGGCTCTGAGGTTTTGGTACTTTGAATCACTGCTTAGGTAGCTCCATATTGAGCCCACTGTGCTGCGAGGATGTGGATCAATCCCAAAGATTCCCAATGACAGAGTAACTTTTCCTTTGAAGAACTTATTGTCACTGAACAATGCTGACCAGCGAACACCAGTCCCTGCAAACGCTAAGACTCAGGGCTTGTCTAGCAGGATCATATCCTATTACCTGACATGGGTCAGGAGGCAGGTCAGATTAGGCAGGGCCACGACATTAACTAGTACTCCAGAGAACGATATCCAGGGGTAGATTCTGTGGGGGATGTGTGGGCCAAACCCTGTGGAAATTCTAGCCCCACTGGTTAGCTCAAGATTTGTGGTGGTGATGGATTAAGCTAGGTGTGACCAAGGAGCCCACAATCAATCACAGGTAAAGGAACCGACAACAGTCTGGACTGGTCAAGGCAGCAACACCCAAATGCGCATCCTGAATAGAGTGTGGGGTGGGCCGGACTGCAACATTCACCAGCTCATACAAGGCCAAATGGGAGGCTAGACTTCGCCAGAATCTGGCCTAAACCCAATGGCATGTATGAGAACTGGGTCTGGGAGTGGATCAAGTGGAGGAACTTGAGAAACTCCCTTGGCAAGTCATAGCTCCCATTGGTGAACATGTGGTCCAGATCTGAGGGTTGGATAAGCTGGGCAAAGTAGATCCAACAGCTGGGTAATGTGTGGGTTGCTAATGGAATGGGGTAGAATGGGCAGGACTGAGCAAACCTTAGCCCACAAGCGAAACTAGAGACCAGGATGGAGCACAGGTCATGCTGAGCTAGGCTCATGCACCTATTATTTCATTGTACAGGTAAACATACTGAAACCTAACTAAAAAGTCATTTGGCCATAGCTATATGCTATAAGTTTTTTTTTCTTTAATTCATGCTTGATGATAAAATGCAATGAAATAGAAGTTATGGGACTAAGATATTAACAAAACAATGAGAAATAATGAGAGTATGTAGGCTTATGGTAACTGAGAAGAACTTGGTCATTTTATCATTATATATCTTGTTAGATGACAAGCAGTTGCTAATATCTATATGTCTGTTACTACAAAGCTTAAATTAAACATATGTTTACTATTATTGTGAATTTGAGGTTCTAAGCTTTATGATAAAGAGATCAAAGTCATTCTTTGCTATTAAATGATTTATTTTAGTGTTTTTAAGACTTTTGATGTGTATACAAAAATGTGTATGACTGCTCAGAAAACTGCCCACCTAAAATTGTAAACTACCTTTGCCAAAAGAGGTTATTTTTACTTGCTCAATACTTACAGTCGGATAACTGTAACCTAAAATTGCTCTAATTATTTGCATTAATATAAAATAAATATACAGAAATCTTAACATGAAGAACATCATCTGAAGGCCGTTTTTTCTTCATAAAATGCAGGTTACAAGCTAAATGTAGTATGTGTAAGTAAGATTTATGAGAAAAGCGGGATTAAGAGAGGAAACTATGAAAGATTCTGTCAATATTTGAGAAAGCTGGGCCCGGCGCAATAGTGAAGTGGTTAAAGTCCTCGTCTTGCACACACAAAGATCCCATACAGACGCCGATTCTAATCCCGGCAGCCCCACTTCCCATCCAGCTCCCTGCTTGTGGCCTGGGAAAGCAGTCGAGGATGGCCCAAAGTCTTGGGATCGTATACCCGCGTGGCAGACCTGTAATAGTTCCTGGCTCCTGGCTTTGGATCGGCGCAGCACCGGCCGTTGTGGTCACTTGGGGAGTGAACCGTTGGATGAAAATCTTCCTCTCTGTCTCTCCTCCTCTGTATATCTGCCTTTCCAATTAAAAAAAAATCTTAAAAAAAATTTGAGAAAGTTAAAAATGGATATTGAAGACACCTGAAATTAGAAGAGAACTATCATTACCCAATTTAGGAATGGCAAGAAATTTGATGGTTGTCACTTTCACAGAGTAACTGAATCTGTGGTAGATATCACTAGAAAGGATATCGATTGTCTAAGTGGGTAGTCATTAAGTTATTCCTCCATTCTATAGAATATCTGTTTGTTCAAATGATGGCATGCATGCTCTTTATTTCACATCTTTGAACCTCCAATGCCTTGCAAGCAGTGCTACGTTGATATAAAACTCCACCAAGGAAATGAAAAGAATTTCATTAGCCAAGAAATTCTGGTATTAGCAGAAGTCTTGTAATCCTGGAGGGCAAGTCTATGTCTATTTCTTTAAATTGTTCAGCTTGTAAATTACCTCCTTTTGAAAAACCTTTGACTTGTCCTAATATGCTGTGTTGGATCATCTCTAATTATTTCCGCTGGCCAGAATCAATGTGGTCCTGAAAAGAGATGCTAATTCTTTAGGAAGCAATGGTAAAATCAATGGAAGAACTTCTTTTAGTGGAAAACAGGGTCCCTTAGTCAGGTTGGGCAGAGAATAGACTATATCCACATCAAATAAAATTTCTGGAGTTCAAAACTCTCAATTTTTTTCATAGTATATTCCTCTATCTCTATTCCAAAGTTTGAGCTCCCTTGATTGTCACTAGTGTATTTACACAACCATAACAGACTTGGCAATGTTACTGATGTGATGGATGTGATGCAGGCAGAAATTATCTGCTGTTAATGAGACCCTAAGTTTGAATCTTACCAACAGCTACCCCTGGACTCTATCCTTAGGGCCTAGTAGGCTTTCAAACCAAAACAAGTATTTTATATTGTCTAAGCTGTATTTTGAGTAGGTCAATTAGGTTATTGGTTTATCACTTTTCTTCTGTATGTTTTCTTAGGGAAGGCAGAAGTAGCCACTCATTGCCATAATGTTTTACTCATGGCAAACACCCCAGACACTAGGTCAGTGGATGCTTGTCCTGTAATTCTACATCATACTGACTCTTTACCTGTAATAATAATATACATATGATAATCATGTCACTTAATGCCAGATATTAACAGCCTCTTATAATTACATACCCATAAGGAAATTATTAATGTTTTGAAAATAGGTGTGCAATCAAACATAGGCTTACATATTTTGCAGAGTCCAATTGGCCAATGTCAACCCAATACCTTCCTTTTATCTGACTTCCAAATTCATGCTTATGGTTTTTATTGCTCAAAAAAAAAGGTAAAACAGTTATCAAGGAATCTATTGATGTAGCCTGTATATCAGGAACATATTTTACCATGTAGTGGAATAAAGTGGATATGTAAACACAGTAAGCATAAATAAACAG
The DNA here is from genome assembly GCF_030435755.1 of Ochotona princeps. Taxonomy (NCBI): domain Eukaryota; kingdom Metazoa; phylum Chordata; class Mammalia; order Lagomorpha; family Ochotonidae; genus Ochotona; species Ochotona princeps. The sequence continues at coordinate 80,150,100 of NC_080832.1, forward strand.
AATACTCAGCAAATATGTAGGATAATTCTAAGTACAATGCAGGGGCAGGCATTTGAAACAATGGCTATAATGCAATTTGGGGCATTCTAGATACCACGTTAGAATCCCTGTAATCAAGTTCTAGATCCATTCATGATTTTTATTTTCTGCAAATGCATACGTTGGGAAATAGCCTGTAGTAGCTCAACAGGTTGGGACTCCACCACTCACTTGAGATACTTAGTTTGCATTTCTTTGTTTCTATTTTTATTTGCTAAAAATAAAACTATTGGCTTGCTGCATACATGTCAAGCTAATTACTAATAATTAGTAAAAGTGTAAAAGTATGTGTAAAAGTATGTGTAAAAAGTATGTGTTTAAACAGAAAGATCAAAGTAGAGAGGCAGTTATGGCTCAGTTCCAAACTCACCCAGGGGTTAAGAGTGTTGAAATTTTTTAAAGGTAATATTACAGAGAGAGAGACAAGAAAAGAGGGAGAAGGGAAGGGGGGGAGGAGAGAGGGAAAATGAGAGAATAAATGAGTGAGAGATAGAGAAAAGAGAAAGATACCTTCTGCCATTGGTTCAATCCCCAAATGCCTGCAAACACCATAGGTGAACTGGGCCAAAGCCAATAACCAGAAGCCAAGAACTTGGACCAATCTACTCTGCTTTCCCAGACTATCACCTGGGAATTTGATCATGAATGGAACCATTAGGACAGAAATTGGCATCTATACAAGATGCCAGTGCCAGAATCTGCCATCCATGCAGCTGGATTTTTTGGGTTGCAGTTCTCTTTCCTGATTTCTGTCACAAAGCTAAGTGTTTCTGATAAATGTAGATCAGTGGAGGATGGGGGATCTCTCTCTCTCTCTCTCTGCCTTTGTGTTTCAAATAAAACAGAATGAGGGAAGGAGATATACCAGAAGGGAGAAAGTCTTGTGGAAGGAAAAAGGGGAGGGAGAAAGGAAGAAAGAAGGAAAGAATGGAGGAAAAATGGAAGACAAGAAGGTAGCAGTGAATGAAGGAGGAATGGAACCACAATCCAGACTACTGATCACATATGACTGGTTTGAGAATTCCTTAAGAATGCTTGACTATACTGATTTTTTCTTCATCATTAATATTGTAAAGACTCATTTTATTAGCTCTATACACTTCATACCTCAATCCCCAATCTCCCTTCAGCCATTGACATTTTAAATTATTAATATTTTCATTTTTATTGAAAGGCATAGAAACAAAGAAAAGACAAGGAGAGATCTTTCATCTGGTGGTACACTCCCCAAAACACAGCAATAGCCACAGTTGTATCAGACAGAAACCAAGAGCCCAGAATTCAATCCAAATATCTCATATGAGTGTCAGGAGCTAGTTCTGGAACTATCAGCTGTTACTTCTGCAGGTAGGCACTGGCAGGAACCTGGATCGTAAAAAGAAAATCTAAGACCAGACACTCTGCTGAGGGATGCAGTCATACCAAGCCTTTAAAATGGAACAAACAATAAGTAACCTATAAGCAAGACAAGATAATCATAATAAATGTTAAAGCTTTCTCTAGTTCTTGGTATGTAGTATCAAACACATCTTCTATTTTTGTTGCCTTATTAAAAAAAAACAAGTACTCGGTATGAGTATTGATAAAAAAAAAAAGAAAGAGATTATGAGGGAAGTTTGACAAATATCTATCCTCACTAACATTTTTCATTATTTGAGATTTTGTAATCAACATCCATTATAGCCAATATAATTATCAAGTAATGCCCTTCCCTTTTTTTTTTTTTTTTTTTTTTTAGCATGAACTGGTGTTGGATTTGATGTGTGGAGAAAGGTACCATCCTTCACTGTTGGTGGGGATGTAGGCTAGTACAACCACTATGAAAGTCAGTGTGGAAAGTGCTAAGAGAACTGAAAATTGACTTGCTGTATGATTCAGATATCCCACTTCTGGTAATATATCCAAAAGAAATGAAACTATGAGAAAGGGATTTACAGTCCTAGGTTTATAGCAGCGCAATCTACAGTAGCAAAGACGTGGAAACAACTCAGATGCCCAGAAAAAAAATTGTGCTAATTGTGTTTATCCAATTGTTTTAAAGAAAAATGAGATATAACATGTTCCAAATAGAGAGGAGCACTTTGACACCTGTGATCACTTCTGACACAGGAAAATCAGAGACCAACTGAATGCTTGCTGGTGCAATGAACAGACTTCACTAAGTCAATAGTTTGGTATTGATTGATCTTGGTCTTTCACTACTCAGGGTGGCCTTGTTCTTATATCCTGAATACACAGGGTTTTGGGTTAGGGATTCAGGAATAGGCACAATTTTTGTGTGTGTGTGTGTTACATTCAGAATTAGAATAACCTACATTAAATCACTAAAGGAGAAAATCAAGTCCTTGAAGAGTTGTTCATATAATCACAAGACTAAAATCAAAGAAACTGTCTTAACAGTGTTAAGGTTTGTTTAGTAAGTGCCACATATATAAGCTCAATTATTAGAATACAGAATGAAAATACAATCTGATGAAATAATAGCTGCCTGTTTTTTTTGATATTTCATCTTTACCCTTAAGTGTGGACTTCTGGACTTAAACAACTATTGGGAACAATAAGACATATTTATTTTATTTGTATTTTCAGATAAAAATGTGTTATCTTTACCAAAAGAAAAAGGTATACCGTCTCATCAGGAGAGTTTTTAAGCCATAAAAAGTGTTATATGGTGAGTATTTATAAAATTCATGAGTCGTTTTTTTTCTGATCCTCAGAAAATTCTTTTGAGTTTTATTTTAAAGGCAAAGTTATAGAGAAAAGGAGGGGGGAGAAAGAAAGATGGAAAGTTTTTCATTCACTGATTTACTCCTCAAAATAGCCAATAGGTTTGAGCCTAGACCAGGCAAAGTTCAACACCTTGGATCTCCAACTGAGTTTCCTAATGTGGACCATCTTTTGCTGCTTTCCCAGGCGCATCACTGGGTCAGAAGCAGAGCACCCAGGACTCCAACTGGATCTCATTTGAGAAACTAGCATTTCAGAGGGCAGTGTAACCCTCTGTGTGTCAATGTTTCTCAAAAATTGCTTTGGAATGTCATGTTACTGAATCAACATATTTAATCATGGGAATCTCATTTTATGTATTTTCATTGGTTTTTTTAGAATGAAAGTATGTATTTTTGAATGGCAGGTAGGCGTATCCCATAAGGAATGAAATCATTGATCACTTACCTTTTTGTTAAAATCAAGTGTAGGAATGGCATCATCGGATTCCCTGTAGTAGTTTAGGAAACAATTCTTCTTGGGATGTTGTTTTGCAAAATATATGACTTAGCTAGAAACATTGTAGAACAAGAAGCATAATCTAACTCAAGTCTAAAATTGTCTGGAATACATATAATTATTACTATCATAGATCTCAATCAAAAACTGTTAAAGGGATCTAAGATAAAAATAAAAATTAAGTAAAGTATGATATAGATGTTTCTCAAGTAAATGCTGCTGTAGTTTTAAATAAAATGCTGAGAGTAAATCTTATTGAAAAGGTGATTTACAAATAAGGTTGCTAGGGGGGAATTCCATAAAGGAGAAGAAAGTAGTGGGCAAAAGAAATAGCCCTGTCAGGACAAGAAAGAAGTACTACACAGTTATTCGGAAATGTACAGAGACTAAACTGGCTGGTTCGGAAGAAGTGATGAAATAACAGGAGAGTAACTGGAGAAATATCACCCTGTGAACAAAGTGCAGGTAAAAATCACGTAAGGTCTTTGAGCTACAGCAAGAAATTTGACTTCTACTGTGAGTGAGATGGAGTGCCCCCAGAAAGTCTTGAAGTGAAGTTTGAACGAATTTAAAAGGATTGATTGGATATTGTGTGAACACTGGAATATAGGGTCTAAGAATGAAAGCAGGGTACCAGTTAGACAGCTATTGAAGCAAGCAGGTGAGACATGATAGTAGCTAGAAACAGGGCTGTGGAGATGATGAAAAATGGAAAACTTCTGAAGCTTTTTGAAGGTACAACCAAGAGAGATTGAATAAGGACTGTGAGAGTACAAAAATTGTCAACTACGGCTCTAGGAACAGAAATGATACTATTTACGTATCTATTTGCACACTCCTAAGTTCCCATTCAATGCATTTCCCAAATAAGAAAGTTGAAGTTTGATGACAATTGGTTTGTACAAGTTTAATGAAGTTTTCTACCTGTGGTTGTATAATGTTTTGGGTAAATTTTACAGAAATGTCCAAAAGTGGCCTAGAGCAACTAGGAAAATATGGTTTTTCTGGCATTCAGACATAACATGTCTAATGATAATGTGGGTTTAGATGTTTAGGAGAATCCATTTGTACTAGATTTGGGCTTAGGACATTATTTAGAAACAACTGCAGAGACTGCACTGCTTGCGGTCCCCAAGCAGGTAATTCTTAGAGTCAAGCATAGGCTTTGAAATGAGCCTTCCAAAGTTTTAATTCTGGTTTGGATCAAATAAAGTTAGCTTTGAGTTTTCTTCTATAAATGGGGAAAAAAAAAACAGAGGCTGGAGATGTTGTGATGTCACATAAAGTTACTATCTACAATACTATCAATTCATTTGTGCATTGGTTCATGTCTTAGGTGACACATTTCTGATTCAACTTATGGTTAATGGCCTGTGAAAAGCAGCAGAAGATGGCCCAAGTGTTTGTGTTCCTGCCATCCATGTGGGAGACCTGGAACAAGTTCCTGGCTCCTGACTTCTGCCTGGCCGAGCCATGGCTGCTGCAGCCCAGGTCATTGGCTTACTAGGAAGTGAATCAGCATATGCAATATGCAATATCTGTCTCTTTCTGTGTTTCTCTGTCTCTCTCTAATTCTGATTTTCAAATAAGTAGATAAGTATTTTTAAAATTGTGTAATAGAATATGGATTTCCCTTTTTAAAATAAAAACAACATATAATAAAATAAATATTTGCTTTATAAAAATTCTGGTTCTCATACTGTTCTCATCTTTTTCCAACTTTAGATCCTTCTTGAAGTGCTTGTACTTCCAGTCTTGACAGGTTTCAAGCATACTTCCATGTCTAAAACAAAACTCATTGAATACTGGAATTACAAAGAGAAAGGTAGAGAGAAGGAGAGGGAGATTCAGAAAAAGAAACAGATGGAGAGAGATCTTCCATCAATGGTTCACTCCCCTCCTAGTCCCAATGACAAGTACCAGGCCAGGTCAAAGCCAGGATCTAGGGACTTCATATATTTCCCCTAATTGTTGTCAAGGATTCAAACTTGCAGCATCTGTCATTGTTTGTTTGAAACAACTGTCAGCAAACTGGAGCAAACTAGAACAGTAGAAACAGAAACTGGTGCCCATATGGGATGCTAGCTTTGAAGGCAATGTCTTTATTCAATATATCACATTGTTGACCCCCCCATCCCCGCTCAAGCTTTTCTGTTTGTTTGTTTGTTTGTTTGTTTTGTAAGATTAGGGCCTGGTGCAATAACCTAGTGGCTAGGGTCTTCACCTTGCATGTGCTGGGATCCCATGTGAGCGCCATTTCGGATCCCAGCTGCTTTACTTCCCATCTAACTCCCTTCTTGTGGCCTGGAGGGAACAGGGAGCTAGAGAGGATCACCAGGACCTTTTGACCTTGTGCCTGCATGGGAGGCTCAGGGAAGGCTCCCAGTCCTGGCTTCAGATAGGCTTACCTTTGGCAATATGGCTGCTTGAGGGATGGATCAGCACATGAACGATCTTTTCTCTATACTTCTCTTTCTCTCTATGTATCTGCCTTTCCAATAAAAATAAATAAATCTTAAAAAAAACCCACAAGTTTTATTTATTTAAAATTCGGTCACACACACACACACACTCACACAAACACACACAGAAAGAGAGAGGATGGGGAGGAGAGAGAGATATTTCGCATCCACTGATTTACTCCCCAGATGGGTACAACACCTAGGGCTGGGCCAAGCTGAAATCAGAAATCAGGAACATGATGTGATTTTCTCGTGTGGATGCAGGGACCTAAACATTTAGGCCATTGTTTATTGCTTTCCCAGGACATTTGCATCGAGCTGGGTTAGAAAAGAAGCAAGAAGGACTGGAATAGGTGCCCATGCCATTTACAGCTGTTCCTGCCTATTATGTGACACATAGCAAGAACTCAGTAAGCAATATCCATTTGCTGATAGAAATACTATTAGTAAAGAATTGTATGTCATGCATAACAATTGAGATCACAATTTACTGTATGACTCCCTTCATAGGGAGGATGCCCACATTCTGTAAAGCTTTGTTTTTCTCTTTACGAAGGAAAGTAATGCATCAGTTTTATAGTATTATGCAGAAACATAATTTTAATCATGTCTAAACAGAGACCCTCTCTCCTGTTCCTGTTTTCTGTGGTCAGCTGGAAATGTGCCAATTGTCTATCTCAGGACTAACTAAACTGACTCTTCTTTGTTTGCTTCTCTTTCTTTCTTTCTTTCTTTTTTTTAAAAAATATTTTGGCTAGCAAATTTTGTGTTCTCTTCAGACCTACACAGAGGGGAATCTGAAAATTGTTCAAGAAAATGAAACAAAAATGGTAGAAGTTGCCTGACGGTTAAGAGGGTTGCTGCTATATCCAAGCAGCTAAGTTCAATACCCATTTCTTTTGTTAACTCAAACATCCTATGATGCAAACACGTGAGGCAGTGGTGATGGCTCAGCTTATTGGAGTCTTGTCATTCATCTGGGAGACTTGGATTCATTTCCTGGTTCGCTTCAGCCTCAACTAGTACTTATCTCAGGAATTTGGAGAAAGAATTGGCATATCAGAGTATTCACTTTATGTGTGTCATAAAGCAATAACAAATAAAAAACAAAAATGACAGAGATAGTGGCAAAAGTAATAGGAACCCAAACTGAGTATGAAAATGAGATACAGATTCTGTGTAACAGGAGTCGAAAGATGCATTTTGAAAAGGTTAATTCAGACTTTACATTTTCTTGTCTAAACTAAAAATTTGCCAAGAAAACATTAACAATATTTTGACAGGCAGTCAACCAATTCATCACAGATTTCAGTAAGTATATTTTAAATTAAATGGGAATTTTAAGAGGAGTAATTTTTTTGACTGACTTATTCTTTCCAAGAGAGAAAAAAATATATTTACCTAAAACTGTGAATTTCTCGAATGGCATATTGTCCTGCATTCTCCACGTAAGACTTGCTAGAACTGAGCAAGTAAATGCTTTACATCTGCCATGGTTTGGGAGTGGGTGGACTGTGTCTCTCAGAGTTTCAAGTGCTACAATCTTGGTAATCTGCGGGGTGATAAGATGGTTGCGATGTTATGGGAGGCTGAGTGAAAGATGTGGAGCATTATGTCACTGGGACAAGAGCCTAAGAAACAGGTGACTCACAAAATACTGAGGAAACTGGGTACAGTGGGTGCAGTATTTGGAGTAAGCTAATACCAAATGTGATCTGTCATTGTAATTATTAAGTAGACATATTTCTTGATACAGTAAATGCATATTTGTTTTCATAACAAGAATGTTAGGAAGGGTTTCTTTAGTACTCTGCCCTAGACAACAAAGAAGAAATAGATAGACATTAGGACTTATGCAAATCAGAGCAGATTTATTGTAGATACAATGAAACTCCCATGAGGAGCCAGTCTTGATTTGGCAATTCTTATTTTTGTCATGATCTTTTGAATACAGGTTTACTTTACAGACAGATTGTAAAAGAAAGCTTCCTAAAGAGCTATACTTTTGCCTCCATAAGTACAGTATAGCATTTATCAGAATGCCTCCAGAAGGAAATTATAAGCTTTTCACACCGCATATTTAAACATTATCATTATTGGTCTAAGCATATCTTTCTGGTCCTATTCATTGACTTCACAATTTTTATCTTATTCCACTGTACTTTTTCTCACATGACTTTTAGAATTTAAAAAAAACTAAAAAATAAAAATTGTGGCTAACCATCCATAAATTGGCATAGTGCAAGCATTACTAGTAGTTTGCCTTCATGAAGTATATGAAGATTACAGATATGGAAATTATAATGTGAGCATAAAATTGTGTGTTTGAAAGTATAACAGACTGGAGGGGAGCTGCCTTATAGTCATTTCTGAATTTGGGAGCCTATGTAGGAAATGTAGATCCCACCTTTATTCCTTGGATATGGATAAAGCGTTCGCTGACTGCAGCCAAGTAAATTATTCTCTCTTTCCCCTCTTCAACATCTTCTTTAGTGTAAAGTTAGAAGGCTATTTAATTTATAAACTTCACTAAAAATAAGGTATCATTAGCCAAATTTTCTCATGGGAAGGTACTAGTGACCAAGTACTCTGAAACCAAGTTTACAGGCTTTCCCAACACCAACGGATCACCCATTTAGTGTTTTTAATACAGCAAGTTTTGCAGTGTACATGCAAGATGAGCACAAAAATCAGAAGCTGTAACTGTGCCCCTTTGTGTCTCTTCTTCCACCAGTTGCTGTCGTCCTGCACAATGACTCTGCATGTGTCAGTTTTGTCAGCAGAGATTCTTTCATGTCATACAGTTTGAAACATTCTGCTGCCTCACAAATTTTACAAACTTTAATCAGATCCCACTGTTCAGCTTACCCACTCAGCAGTTTCATGGTTTTGTCAGAATCTAAAGGACAGACCACATAGACCCTGCTGAAAGGTAGGAGCCCTATAAGGTCAGACCAGAAAAGGAATCAGAAATCCACATAGGAATTTTTGGTGTTAAAGATACGAAGACATAGGATATCAAAACAGGAGGAAGCTCTAAATTCTAGTTAGAATTTAAAAGCTTTATGTGAGTGAAACTGAACATGTTTTCGCTAGAGTTTTAATGATAGAATTATTTTCCAGCTGAACTGTGGTCTTTTTACATTTCATTTGTTAAAGTCTTAATTTACTAAAGCTAGTAAGCTTTGGATTATAAGAAAATTTTAAAATTATAGCTCAAGAAATAAAAAATATTAAAAGTAAAATAAATTCTTGACAAAGAAAATGCCAGAGGTTGGGGAACCAATAAATGGAATTAATCTAGCTCTATACACTCAAATTAGATTATTCTCAGGCTGTGAGTTTATTGAATCTCTGAGGACAAACTGTTCTTGCTTCCAGAACTGATGACAATATGCTTGGATAAACAATTTTCCACATAGCCCATGCTATTTGTTATATATTGAAACATATGGTGAATTGAAAGATAGAGCTTAGAGTAGTCCTTCTAAAACTGTTGAGTGCCTTGGAACCAGCCAACATGCTTGTTAAAACAGAGGGACAAGTTTGGATTCTGCAGCACAAATTAGAGTCTACAGTGAAACTTTACATTGTTTTTTATTCTTTGTCTTTTAAATTTGTTTATTTTTACTTGAAAGATCCAGAGAGAGGGAGAGAGAGAGAGAGAGAGAGAGAGAGAGAGAGAGAGAGAGAGACCAGAGTTGAGCTGATCTACAGCTAGGAACCAGGCATTTCTTCCGTGTCTCCCATGTGAGTGCAGGGGCCCAAGACCCTGGACCACCCTCTGCTCTTTTCCAGACCATTATCAAAGAGCTGGATTGGAAGTGGTTCCACTGGAATTGCTTCCTACGGGATCGTAGCATCCCAGCTAATGACAGCATTCAATGGCACCATGTTCACCCCCAAAGACTGAATTTTCATCAAGTTGGCATTGCCTTCTGAGCTGCCATCCTGGAGAATCATAATTTAAGAATTTATAACAGGGTTTGAAGTAACCCTAATTTAGTTTTTAAGGATTGATTTTCATGTACCAGGATGAAGTATTTGTTGTTGTGTCTGGAATAATTTCTCTTGTCTTAATCCTCACCTTCATCCCTCTTCTTTGTGAGCTTTTCCAATTGTTATATGAAATTGTAGCAGTGATGGACAAAATCACAAAAGAAATTTATTTGTCAGGAATATGCAACACCACAACTACAAAACCGTATACAAACCAATGTAGTCATTGAGTATCAATTCTGTATTGTAATGTTCTAAGCAACTAAACCAGCTCCTCTTGTGAAAGTAGCCAAAAATACTAATAATTTGGACATGTGGATTTTATTTAAGGTTCTAGAAAGCTGATAAAACCATTGTTGTTCTTACACATGAGGTAATTAAAAAGAGGGATGGCTTCTTGGCAAAATAGGCTAATCCTCTTTTTGTAATGCTGGCATCCATATGGATTTAAGATTGTGTCCTCACTGCTCCACTTCTGATTCATACCCATTCTTAAGGCCTGAGAAAGCAGTGGAGGAGCGTTTCAGTTTTTCGGCCCATATATCTACATGTGGAATCTGGAAGAAGTTCCTGGCTCCTGGCTTTGGATCAGCCCAGTTACTCCTGTTGGGGCCACTTGGGAGATGAATCTATACATTGAAGATCTCTTCCCTTCTCTCCTTCTTTCTGTAAATCTGCCTTTCAAATAAATAAATCTTATTTTTAAAAAACCATTCACCTCAGGGGAATGACTTTTTTTCAAATCCCTGGAGCGGTGGTTCTTTTAAAGGAACAATAACATGGACGAATTCCCAGCACAACTGAGAATGACAAAGAGGGATAATAAATATTAATACCAGCAATAATAAACCAAAGGAGATCATTATAGATCTAGCACACATCGACATAATATAGAAGACTGTGAAGAAGGGTAGCTACTAATTTCCTACATTCTTTTTTCCATAGAGACACTGCTTTGAGTTAACAGTTATTCATAGCCCCACTTACCTTTTCAAAAACTAGCAAAGCTAAGTAAAAGACTATAGATAAAGCTGCCTGGTTTTAGTAGCGTAATTAGAAAAGATGCTTAACATAGACCTGTCTCAAGTAGTAAGAGGGAGAGGAAATTAAGTCCTGACCTCATTAGCAGACCCAGAAGCAAGCACACCACAGTGAAGCCCAATGCACTGAAGACACTCCCATCACCTGCCTCTAATCCATTACCCACACACTCTGAAACTGCATTAGAATGACTACTTGTAAAAGCCCCCTTCCACACTCAGGAGCCAAGGTACAGATTAAAGTCCTACACACAGGGAATGGAGCAGGAAAGGGAACACAGAACTGGTATCAAAGAGAATACGCAGGCTGCATTTACAAATAAGAGAAGTTGGGACTTGCCATTGGGATGTAGCAAGTAAGTCAACACCTGTCATGCTGACATCCAGTATGGACTCTAGTTTGAGTTCCAGCTGCTCCACTTCCAATCCAGCTGTTGGCTAAAATCCTTGGGAAAGCAGTAGATGATGGCCCAAGTTTTTTTGGCACTTGCCTTCAATGGGAAACACTTGGTTGAAGTTTTGCATTGCACCATTTCTCTCTCTCTCTCTGTCTCTCTCTCTCCTCTCTAGCCCTGACTTTCAGGTAAATAAATAAGAGAAATAAACATAGAGTGCCTGTCATTTCATCTCCAAGATTAACCCCAAAACAAGAGATTTCTCTGCTTTAAAAAGCAATCAGGAAGAATTTGGCACTCTGCTGGCAACACAGGCACATGTGGGAATCTGGTACATTTAGTGCTGGAGAACATTGAGACATTTACACAAGCTGTTTCAGGGAGCTACCAAGGCACTGAACTCACTGAACTGCTGAAATCATAAGATGTTATATCTGGCCCGGTGTTGTAGCATAGTGGCTAAAGTTCTCGCCTTGAACCCACCAGAATCCCATATGGGCGCAGGTTCTAATTCCGGTGGCAGCACTTCCCATCCAGGTCCCTGCTTATGGCCTGGGAAAGCAGTTGAAGGATAGGCTAAGGTCTTGGGAACTTGCACCGGCATGAGAAGAGGCTCCGGGTTCCTGGCTTTGGATCAGATCAGCTCTGGCCACTATGGCCACTTGGGGAGTAAATCATCATCTCCCTATGTTTCTCTTCCTCTCTGTATATCTGACTTTGCGCTAAAACTAAAACAAATCTTTAAAAATAAGATGTTTGGGCCCTTATTTTTGAGCTGACGTCTTCTCCTTGAACATGCCAGGATCCCATATGGGTGCCAGTTCTAATCCCGGCAGCTCCACTTCCCATCCAGCTCCCTGCTTGTGGCCTGGGAAAGCAGTCGAGGACCGCCCAAAGCCTTGGGACTCTGCACCCATGTGGGAGAGACTTAGGAGCTCCGGGCTCCTGGATAGGCACAGCTCCAGCCATTGCGGTCACCTGGGGTGTGAATCATTGGACGGAGGATCTTCCACTCTGTCTTTCCTCCTCCTCTCTTTCTCTCTCTATAGATATAGATATAGATATAGATATAGATATAGATATAGATATAGATACAGATATAGATATAGATATAGATATAGACATAGACATAGATATAGATATAGATATAGACATAGACATAGACATAGACATAGACATAGATATATGTATGTATATATGTTTACACATATATGTATCTGTCTTTGCAATAAAAATAAAGACTTTTAAAAAAATCACTGTTTAGTTAAACTGGATAAGGGAAAACAGGATCTCTCAATATGATGTCGTACAATTCTCTTGAATATATGAGGCTATTTCAAAGTTTGTTGAAAGCTAAATTTAAAAAATAGGTTTATTTTATGTGAAATTTTTTGAACTCATCGATTCTTCTCATCATAGGCAGTTTCTATTAACTTTTTAAAACCCCTCACATCATCTCAGAATGACTGAAAGTGTTAGCTGTGTTTTTATAAAAAAACAATACACATTCCATCACAAAGCAGAGAATACAATTGTATGAAAATTGTATGAAAAAGCTAAAATAATTAGGAATGAAATTAGCAAAATAGAAGAAGTATACAACTAATTACTTAAATGGCAAAACATCGTAGAAAAAGTGGTTTCTAAATATAATTAGACATTCTATGTTCATAGATTGGATGATTGAATATTGTTTGAATAGCAATTCTTTCAAGATTAGTTTATAGTTCCTACACAGTTTCTGTCAAAATTATAAGATTATATTTTACAGAAGTAATAAGCTAATCCAAAATTTCACATCAGAATTATCTAGATTCAGCAAGAAGCATTTTAAAAAATAAAATTTGGAGAAATTTCCAAAATAATATTTCAGAAATACTGTTTCAAAACTATTGTTAAGCTATGATTATCAAGATAGTGTGATAATGACATAAGACTAGATACAAAGGTGTAGAACAAGATATCTGCATTAATTAGATTAAGAGCCCCCAAATTAGGCATTATATTGAGTGTAAATTCTTTTACAATGAAGTTTCTGTGTCAATTCACTGAAAATGACAGATTTTCTTCAAACAACTATAGAAAACTTGGTTCCTTATTTTGACTCCAGTGGATAATGCAGCAAATACACATCATGGAGCATGAATATTGTTAACAGAGTAATTTCATGTATTTTGGATCAATAACTAGTAGGGGGCTGTTGAGCTGTATGCTCGCACTATTTCTAATTTGTAAAGAAATCTCCATATTGCTTTCTATAGTTGTCGCACTACTTTACCTTTCTACCACAACAAAAGAATTTCTCTTTCTCCACATCTTTACAAGCACTGGTTACTCTGTCTTTTTGATCATTATAATTCTGACAAGGCTATGATGATCTCTTATGCAAGTTTGATTTGCATTTTCATGATCATTAGTGATTATGAGAGTTTTTATATACTCTTTTTGTAAGAGGCCACTTTCCTGTTTTGAAAACTGGCTATATTCAGGTTCATATATAATCTTTATTTGTAAACATTGGCGGTAAAGTAACTCCCAAAGTTAAATAAATTTTTGCTTTGTTTGCTCAAAACCTATCAAATTGTGAAAAATTTTGTAGCTTTTCAAACAATTGTTGTAGCATTATTTTTGACACAACTTATTTTATATTTAATTGAAACTACAACTGCGTATGTTAAGACGGATGGCTTATTTCCCATCCTGCCTACATTCCTTCCAATCCATACAAGATATTCATTTAATACCAGTCTGATAGTGCAGCTGTTCAACTGGCAGAATCCCTCACTCTACACATGGACATTTGGAACCAAATCCATTAATCCATTATGTTGCCACTAGCTTATGTCTTTTTTTTTTTTCTGAAGCCAAATTCATGAATAGTCCAATTCCTCTTTCATTACCATCTGTCTTGGCTATTGTGCATGCTGCAATATTTCTGTTACACCATCTTTTTAAATCATTGTATTAGCCTACCTGATTGCCTTCTGCCTCAATTTCACCATAATTGTATGTTCATAGCATCAAACCCAGGCTTGGCTCCCCTGGCTTGACAAAGCCTGTAGGACATTTGGACCTCCATTAAGTGAGCTGTCACATGACTTCATCCTCGTGGTATTACTGGAGAGATGAAGTCAAACTGGCAGCACTTGAAATGAGATGAATAATACTGAAGTGTACTGTTCTAAGAGTGATGTTTAGGTTATTTATATATTTATACCTCCATATTACTTCCAAGAAATTTAAGAATGCATTGGACTTTGCCCAGCACGATAGCCTAGTGCTTAAAGTCCTTACCTTGCAACTGCCTGAATCCATCTGGGTGTTCATGTCCCAGCTCCTCTACTTTGCATCCAGCTCCCTGCTTGTGGCTTGGGAAAGCTGTAGAGGACAGCCCACAGACATGGAATCCTGCACCCACATGGGAGACCTGAAGGAAGCTCCTGACTTCAGATAGTTTCGGCTCCAAACGTTGCAGGCACTTGGGGAGTGAAGCAGTGGATGGAAGACCCTTCTCCCTTTCTCTCCTCTGTAAAAATGACTTTCCAATACAAATAAAATAAACCTTAAAAAATAGTGCATTGAACTCTGTTTGTTATGACTAGTGTGTGATCATAGTCTGCCACAGGTGTATTACCAATTTATACAGTACTAAAAATTCTTCTAATGCAGCTTGTAGCATTAATACTTTGGATGGTTTTAAAAAATGATCCATTTCTGGTTGTCAGATTTTACCACTAATGTTATTTTCTGCTGTAATCCAGTTAGTGCCTGAATCCTAACTATGATTGCTAAAACTTGGAGATGTGACAATAGTACAAATAAAATTATTTTAATACATGAAGGCATTCCAAACTTCTATAATGCGAAAACTGCCCCGGCAAGAAAAAAACAAATACAAAGGAAATAATTCATGTGCACAGGTTTCACAGATCCATGGATGCTTCCTCAGTTTATACACGTGGGAGTCATGATTCCAAATTGTAGCATATTTAAAAGCAAAATGTTATATTTAAAACATAGCAGCAACCACTGATCAATTCCCAATAAAAAAAACCTTGGAAATGACATGATTGGCAACTGTAAGAATTTCACGTTTGTCTTGCTTTATTTTGTTCAAAAAGGAAGGATTTGAAAGTTGCTAAATGAAACCTTAATATTAGACAATAGCAGGATATATGAAACACAGGGTGAATTTGAATAAGTGTAATTTAATAGGCCACTTCTATTATTAATGATATTTTTGTTCCAACAAGCATTTTATTTCTAGTGTATGGTAATCTTAAAAAAAAACTCACATAAAGATGTTAAGTCTCTATCAAATGCTTTGTGAGAAGGGTGGATTATGTTATTTCCTTTTCACTGTCATGCTTGCAGACTTAAAATTCAAGATTATTGTCACTTTCTACCTCTAACTAGTTAAAACTTTCCAAACAAGCTTCTTATTAAAATGTTCAGTCTTGAATTTCAGAGCAGGTTGATTTCAAGTCAAACCTCTTATTTTCCCATTTTTGAATAATTATGCTGAAAATACAGGTTGTAGGTGGAATGTGGTCAATAGGTTGAAAATCTGTGTTGCATGCAAATGCATAATTTCCATAAAATAATTCCATTTTGCCTAGTAGTTTCCATTTATGTATAACAATAATAAAATATTTCCTTATCTTTATTTTTAAAGCACATATTTTTTATTCAGCTCATTAAGATTAGTATTATAAAGATGAAATAATACAGATTAGTGTCTCAAGGGAAAGTTAACAACCTCACATTCAGTCAATATGCTCAACAGAACATTGTGTTCAGTTCATTTCTAGTTTGATCACTGGTGATGTAGTTTGGAGAACAGACAGACAAAGCAAAATCTATTTCAGAAAATAGAGAAGAATTCAGAATCCATGTTCCCTGCCGAATAGAAAAGAGAATTTTATGGTTATTGTCAAATACAGCAGGCTGACATCTGAAATGCATGCTGGATTTCAGTTTCTCTAAAAACCAGAATTAGCACTAAAAAATACGTTTCAACTACTACAATCAAAAAATGATTAGAAGCAATCAGCAGTAAAGTGCACCAATATATGAAATAGATAGTTACAATTTTAAAATGTCCTAGGAAGGCCTAGAGCTGTAGCACAGCAAGATAAGACACACTTCAACACCACAATTGCATATCAAAGTGTTGTTTAGAGCTTACTTTTTTTTTGTTGTTGTTAATTTTATTGCATTATGTGACACACATTTTTTTATGCACTGGAATTCCCCCCGCCCCTCCCCAAACCCTCCCCCCCCCACGGTGGATTGCTCCACCCCGCTGTATTTCCATAGTTCAAACTCAGTTGAGATTCTTTCATTGGAGGTTTTGACCAGTCATAAAGTCCAGCATCTTATTGTCCTGGCAAGTTCAATGGCTTCCTGGTGAGACCTTCTCTGGTCCAAAGGCAGAACCAGCAGAGTATCATCCCAATCAAGTAAAAAACTCAACCTAATATTTACAACCATTTACAACATTATGGCATTAATTGACGTGGTATTGATTAACCAATATGTTACTAGGAAAATGCATGTTCTCGACCACAACCTGTGACTTCCTCATAGACATTTCAACTTTGGTTTACATTCAACCATGGTCTATATACCTTAAAATGGCTATAGATTGCTATTCAGCTGTCTCTTGTCTATTTCAATGTTAGTATTTAGCATTATTATAGCATTGAAGCGTGATTTTGCTGAACCTGGCTGTTTTTCGGGTAGTCCAACTCTATAACTTTAACAGGACAAATGTCAACAGTTCAGGTGAATGTTTTTGGGAGGGGTGTGCAGAGAAATCCTCAACACCCCAGAGAGGAGTATCTGATCTTTGTGTCCCACCCAGTGAGTCACAAGTGCATCCCGGCTGGCCACTTCCTGTCCGCTTCCAAGCCTTCCCATCTGTTCTCTGTCTATCTATTCTAGCTTGTTTGTTGATCGACCTTCTTGTAGGTGATAACTCCAGTGCTTGGGACCCTGCCACTGTTGTGGAAAACAAAGATGGAGTTTCTAGTACCTGGTTTTCACCTGGAATGGCCCTGACTGTTGTCATTATTTTGGGAATCAACCAGCAGATGGAAGTATTCTCTCCTATCTGTCTCTCTCCTCTTTCTCTCGTGCTCTGCCTTTCAAATTTATAAACACATTAAAAATGTATATTCTGGTGAGAGTAGAAAAGTGTTTTATTATACTTATTATCCCTTCCAAAAACTCAAGCCCTTCCATTGAGTTTAGATAATTCTTCTAAAAACATTTTTTTCCCATTTCCAGTGTCTATGATCTTTCAGGAGGAGATTACCTATTTTCATTGAATCAGTCTTCCAAAGTGGTCATTATCAACACTAGATCCCAGTGCAACTTGGGCGCAACTAATACTACTAATTCCCTTAGTTTCACTAAACCCAGGGGCTTTTCCCCTAGGATAATCACCACTTTGTGACATACAGAATAGTTACTTACTGAGCTAGAGTAATTCGAAACTCACTGAATACCTGTATAATTTGAATCTGAAATATCAGATATTTGTTGTTTTCCAGGCACAGTGGCTTGATAAACAGGATGGAAATATTCTGACAAATTGCTACAATGCAAACAACAAAATGATCATTAATTGTGTGAATTATTTAGACAAAAATTCAGACAGAACTTCTTATCCAAACTGTGTTGTAGATTTCTACGAACAAATGGTAAATTCTACGAATGCCTTAATTTCAGAAAATTTGTGTCATTGTCAAGCGTGTAATTGACTGAAGAAAGAAGACAAAATATGTATGATTGTTTGAAACCAATGCTAGGTACCATTTAACTTTGACAACCCTCTTGGGACGAGATTTAAAATTTAATGGGTCTTCGAAGATTCACAGGCATATAATTTTTGAAAAACTATTCATGGTCTTCAAAATTTTTATGTCAGGATAAGTATATTTGAATTCCACTTTACATACAATGTTTAAAGTTCAATAAGGAATATCTTTAACAAGTGAGCCATCACTTTTCAATATATCATGTTGTATAATTTTTGGAATCCTATTTACTTGCATCTTTGTATTTGTATTTGTTTCAGAAAAACTTTACAGAATGAATTATTATCATATAAAGATAAGTGGTTTGAAACCATCATCCTATCAAATGGAACAGCTTGATTCTCATGGCTCAATGTTTTCATTTTTCTCGGCTCTCAAATCACAACCCTTTCTAAAGTAGTTGTCCACTGACAAACACATTCCAAATGAAACAAGTATTATGTTAGAGAGCAATTCCTTTTCTAATTTGCTGTGAGTACTTTTCTCAAAATAGAAAAATGGTGTTCAACATGCCTATAATATTCTGATCCTTGGGAGTATGTCCTGGAAGTCGTTACGTCATTCTAAGTACTCATGGTATATTATTTACAAGTACTCCACTCAAATGTTCAGTGCTGACATAAATATATAATTTTTATGGAAATAACACATGATAAGAGCTTCACAATTCCCTTAACCATACTGCGTCCTGAAAATTGATGTCTGGGGCCCAGCGTGGTAGGTTAGCAGCTACAGTCCTTGCCTTGCACAAGCTGGGATCCCATATGGGCATTATTTATAACCCTTGCAGCCCCACTTCCATCCAGCTCTCTGCTTGTGGCCTGGGAAGGCAGTCGAGGATGGCCCAAAGTCTTGGGACCCTGCACCCACGTGAGAGATCCAGAGAGGTTCTTGGCTCCTGGCACAGATCAGCACAGCTAAGGCCATTGCAATCACCTGGGGAATGAAGCAATAGACAGGTCTTTCTCTCTGTCTCTCCTGTTCTCTGTATTTCTGACTTTCCAATAAAAAAATCTTTAAAAAATTAATGTCTAGGCTATCAGTATCAATATTACCTTGAAGCTTTTGAAAATAGACAATAGCAATCTCTCTCAGAACTACTATATCAGCAGAGGTCTGATTAATGGGAAAAAAAAACCCTACAAATACTCTATTAAAAACAAACTAGAATGAAAATTCTTTCTACAATTTAATGTTGAGAAATAACAATATTAGTTTTTTTTGAAGGAATGAGGAAAATACCAAGGTATTTTGAATACAATAGCTTTAATAAGTATTTGAAATTATTCCTAGGGATCTTTAGAACCTTAACAATGCAGAAGTTTCAATCTGGAAATCTGGGTCAAGGGGAAAAAAAGTTTATTGGTATCTGATTCTTTTGTCCTGAAATTGAAAGAAGCACACCCCTATGTACAGAGAGTAATTCAGCTGAGCAAAGACAGCTGCACAATTAGTCCTGCCATCTCAACTCAAGGAGAGTTTTCAAGTCTGAAAACCAGATCTTTGAGTGAGGAGCCCCTACAGACTAGTACTGATTTCCTGTGGTTTAGTGGGATAAAGATGAAATGAGATCGATTCAGCAAGTATTAGAAAACTCATAATGGGAATAGCTATTGCTGCAGAGCAGAACTGAGACTTCCACTATAAAATGATATTGTTACGCTGAAATTCATAGGAGTATGAATCAGTCAGAAGTTCTAACACCAAAATAAACACTGGAATACTAGTAGAATTTCAGACAAGAGAAAAACATTGACCTTGAAAATGATTTCTGCTTAGTAATATTTAAATCATACTCAATGAAATCATGCACATTTTATTATGTTTCTATAATTCCAAAGCAATATTGATTACAATTTTTTGATTACATTTTGTATGTATATTTATTTCTGAAATATTTACAAAATTTCTCAGGAGTTTGGGAATCCATCCAGATCAAATAAATTTTAGGAGTTCCCTTGTCTCTTGAATGTGCCGGCAAATTACTAATAAATTGGTTAAGTCTGGTCAAGTCAATAATTGAATATATGTTCTGAGAAGTTAGAAGTTCTATTTAGCTGTGATGAATCACGAGGCCTCATATCATTTCAAAATATAATAAGTCTATAGATTTTTTGCAACTGTGAGTAGATATATTCAAAGGAAATGACATTGGGCCAGCTAAGCCCATTAAAATGAGAATGGATTAATTTGAAAGTTTGACTTTATTATATTCTATATTCTATATAATATCTAATATATATTATATATTAGATACTATATGTCATATTATGCATTATATTATGTTTATATATAACTGTCTTAATAATAATTTTATATTATATAATGATTATATAACTATTATATATTATACTATATGTTAATCATATAGTATATTACATACATTATATATTATATATTATACATAATAATGTATTATATTATGATATAATATTATATTGTTATATTGAAAACTTTCAGTGTTTCAGTTTGCAAAAGACAGAAACCAGTCTGAAATTGTTATGACAATGGAATTCCAGTGTGTCAGAGCCTCAGAGCTTAAAGGTATTTCTTTGGGTATCTGAGTCTAAACGCAAGGCCTAGGACATCAGCACAGTGATTCTGACACTAAGCAGTGATGCTGAAAATACACTGAGAGAAACAATGAGCAAATATGGAGAAAGAGGACAGTGATGTAGGATCTTTAGCCAGTGACCTAAAGAATTTATTATACACTAGTGTTGATTTGATCCTCTGCGATTCTTGTCAAGACAGATTATCATGTGACATTTTTGTCTCTGCTAAAATTTTTAATAAAAAATAACAGATTTTAACTAATTGTAATAATTGTCTTTATTATCATCACCATTAATGGAAAAAAGTGATCTGTCTAGGCTTATCATGAAAAAACATATATATGTATATATATTTATTTATACTTCTCTCTCATTTTCTCTCTTCTCATAGGGTAAATTCATTGGCATGAAATGCTCTGAGCAGTGATAAAGGGACTATTCAGTAGGTACTATTTGCCAGGATGTGTGTCCTAAATGTATAACATTTTTATTCTCACTAAACGTTGAGTAACAAACATTCTTTTCATGTTCTTTTCTCTATTTCCCAGCTGTAAGACTCAGAGTCACGTTGAACAACTTGCCAAATGACCTAATGGCAGGCAGTGCGATTCTACATTTAACATTCGTAAGCATAAACACACAACAAAATAGTCTTGCATTACAGCATTTTCCTTTGAGACGATGGATTTACTGTTAATGTTTCAGTGAATATCTTCTGTAGGCTACAAATGTTGCTCTTACTAGATAATTTTTACTCTTTTATGAGGAATTCATTAGTATATCAGATTCTCAACTCCACATCAACTAATTATTACTACACAGCTCTCAATTCTAATGTTAATGCAATTGATTACAAGTTTAATGTAATTGATAGATACAATTCAAAGAATATGATCATGCTTATCATCCTCCTTTTGTATCTCTTCCTTTGTTTTCAAGCAATATTATATAGAAAGTCCTTTCAAGAGTACAATTCAGACTGAGTATTTGGACTTTAAATCCTAAGAAATGCAAAAGCTCCTGTAAAATGGAGCATTAATTAATACTACTTAGAGTACTTGTCAATCTGTATACTTAGGCTTTGTGTTCCTATTATTCCATGATTTCTAGTTCCTTCATCTGCTGAAATACATGACCTATTATTTTGTTGTGAATTATAACAGTATTGTATGCTGTTACTAAAATTTGAGCAATTACCTATTACATAAATACGTAATAATAGAAGTTAATTGTTATTGCAGATTAGTTGCACAGGTTACATGCCTTCAGCCTAGTATCATACATTATCCGTAAGAAGAATCCTATAACACTCATACTGTTATCATTGTATTGTTTTACAGATGGGAAAAAACTGGAGATGAGAGAAACTGCCTTAAATTTTCTTCTAATGCATGATGGAGTCAGCCTTTTCTCTTGGACCCTCTGTTCTAGAAATCTATTTGTATGTGACTACACTAACATGCTTTACGATGTCAGTAAGTGTGGACATTTGAGGTAACCTAAAGGAAGTGATGCTCGGAGGAACTCTGGGTCCCTGGAAAGGAGACAAAAACAGAAAAAAGAAAACACATCATGTCACTTTCCAGGATCCCCAGCAATGAGGACACAGGAGATAAGGTGAAGGGAAAACATGCAGTGTAATTATAAGACACTGGCTAGTCTGCAGAATGGATTTGATTAAGCACTCTGCACACTTGTGAATAGCAAGGCATTCCAATGCCACTTCACTGATTGATTTTCATAACGTGTATCAGTAACACACACTGTCTTTTTTATGTATATATATTTATGTGTATTAATACTTACGTGTGTATATATATGGTATATATTTACTTATTTTTCATGATAGGGTTCCATAGGCATGTGTGTGTGTGTGTGTGTGGCAAAGGGATTCCCCTACAACACTTTGCGTCACCCCCTCTTTAAGGTTTTCCCCATATTTTCACAATAGCATAGTGGTTCAGCAACAGTTACAAATCCAACATTCTGCTAGCTAAGTGAATCATGCCATTGTAGGTATAGACAATAGTAGAAAATAAACCTAGTATCCTATTGTCAAGATACATTAAACAGTTTCATTAAGAGTCCTTCTTTTGTTAGTTAACAGAAACGCATACAGCAGCGTATCTAAATTTGCCAGTATATTAGTCTCCATTACACAGTTCTACTATGAGAATACATGTATATACATGTATACCTACATATTTATCTTGTATTTTGTGTGAAGGTTGCCTTATATCAGAAAAAAATATACAATATTTGTCCTTTTGGAGATTGGCTTATTTGTTGAGCTTAATGGTCTCCAGTTGAGACCATTTTGTGTTAGCATTAACTTTAAAACCTGTGATCGGTGTGAATTTTTGCCGCCAGATTGGTTGTCATACCTGCTTTCTGATAAGTTGTTATTTCTGCCTTTTGATTTGTTTTTATTCTGACCTCCAAATAGTTGTGATTCTCCTACTCCCACAGTTGGTTAAATCTGCACCTTCTCAGAAAGGGGGCCAATTAGAGAGTCACTTGTGTATGAAAAATCCAGCCTATGCAAGCTTCCCTGGTGACTCCTCCCCTGTGGTCTGGTGGCTGGAGCCTTTTGGCTTTCAATAAACTGCTTTGCTCATTGTCCCTGTCCCCATGGGATTTCTTTGATCTGAGACAAGAAATAAGAACCTAAATCACCCTCATGTTCAAGCAACAGTGAATGCCTGAAAAAGCCTATGTGTTCCATTTTCCAAAATGTCCTTTTAAAGGCAAAGTGTTCTTACTTAACTTAAAAGATGCTCCGTATGTTCAACTTCTATGTATGAAAAACCAAGAAGCTTACAATGTCTCTGATGAGATTCTCACTTAATTCATACAATTTGACCCGTTTTATAGTCTTCAGAGTGTCAGATTCTACTATATTCAGAATACTGTGACTCAAAATCTCAAAATACTAGAAATTCAAACTGAAGATATATCTAAATCATATGACTGCTTCTGTTAAGTATAGTCTCGTTGAACATGGCTCTGCCAGTCACACACCATAAAGGTTGTGTTGGCTGGAATTAATGCAGTGTGCATGTGCAACAAATCACTGCATGTGCCCAATACAAGTTAGTAGTATGCTCATTGAGAATTATAAAGTATTAGCACTATATCTCTAAAGTGTGTTAATGATTTTTACAGATTTATTTATTTATTATTTATTAGAATTCACAGTTACAGAGAGGGCAAGAGAGACAGAGAAAGATCTTTCATCTACTGGTTCACTGTTCATTGTAGTCACAATGGCCAGAGCTGATTCATCTGGGTATCCCAGGTTGATGCAAGGGCCCAAGAATATTATTGTCTTTAGCTGCTTTCCCAGGTGCATTAACAGGGAGCTGAACTGGAAGTAGAACATCTAGGACACAAGCTGACATCCACTTGTGACGCTGCATATCAAAAAGGGTGGGCTTACTCTCTAAACCACAATGTCCACCCTAAACGCGCTGTTTATATAAATATTCCTATTAAAAAAAATAAGATCCATACTGTGAGTAAATTGTCCAAAGCCTCACAATACACTGGGGGAAAAGCTTAAGATTTTCAATCCATTCTTGCTTTATTAACTCTGAATTGTCTATTTAAGGTCAACTGATTTATCTAATTATTTTCAAAATAGGATTTCGTGTGTGTGTGTGTGTGTGTGTGTGTGTGTATCTGAAATTCAGATTCTTTCTTTCATCACTTATATAGTTTTTCTTTTATCCTTTTGATTAGGAATGTACTCAACTGTCCCCTAAGCCCAAGCCGGCATCATCCCCCCAGTTGTTGATTACAAATTGTGGAACAAAATGACAACACCATTGGAAATTAAACAAAAATGGTAGTACATTTTTTGGTAAATATGCAGTATATTGTAAATCCATATGGTATATTAAAATGAGATTGCATTTCCCTTTACATGAGAATGCTCCTTACAAAATCACTATGAACTGATTATTGTAATTGCCATATACATCTCTTCTGTAATTTACCTTTTAAAATTTCAGTTGACATAACATGTTAAAAATCTACCAGTCTACCCTGAAAAATATCCATTAACACAGTTAAACTTTCCAGCAGATAGTAAGATCCAGAATTATTGATTTCTCATATTTACTTCCTCCCCACCAGCACAGTAAAAACAATAAACATCGACTAATAGGAAGCCAGATACAGATAATGAGTATCAAAATTGTAGCTAAATAAAATCTGTGGAAAGTAACTGTGGACAATCATAAAAGCCAGCTGGTCTTGGCAGTGATATCAATAGGAATACTGTAAGCTGCAAACTGGCTCAAACAATACAGAATTTTTAATATATGACATTAATACAAATTAATTGATCTCTTGCACTCTTTTGAGGTAAGCTATCCACAGAAGAGTTTCATTTTGTTTATTTATTTATTTATTATTTTATTTGAATGTTAGAGAGCTAGAGACAGAGAGTGCAAGAGAACAACAGAGTGACAAGTACATTTCCATCCTTTGCTTCATTTCACATTGTCAACTACATCAGGATCAAACTAAAGCCAGGAGCCCAAAACCCAGTCTGGGTTTCCTATGCCTATGGTAGAGACCTAACTATTTGAAACATCACCTCCAGCCTTCCAGAGTATGCATTCACATACAACTGGGATAGACAGCAGAACTGGAACTATAACTCGGGCTTTTTGATATGGGATTCAGGTCTCCCACATAAAATGTTAATACTCTGCAAAACGCCAACCTCTGTCAAAGTTCTTGCTCATTGAGTTTCATTTCTTCAATTTCTTTCACCAATATTCTTTGTGAAAAACTATTACTTTGCTAGGATGGGGCTTATACTACAGTTTGAAGTGGGTCATGTATAAAATGTTGATTACAACAGCACATCAGATAGATCCACTTTCTTGGGAATGTTTCAAAAAACATTTATAAAATAGAGCCTACTTAATTCTTCCTCCATCTTCCTTGACTGCAGCCTGATGTATATTGTCAGTTCACAACTTCTCTATAATATAATTGACATATTTAAAATGAAAACTTTCCCAGGGATTTTTAATATATTCTCAGGAATTCCCTAATTTGGCTTTGACAGAAATCATGATATTAGTTAACAGATTAAGTTTCTGGCCTGGTGCGGCAGGCTAACAGCTCAAATTCTTGCCTTGCATGGGCCAGGATCCTATACGGATGATTGTTCTAATCCTACGGCCCTGCCTCCCATCCAGCTACGTACCTGCGGCCCGAGAAGGCAATGGAGGACAGCACGAAGCCTTGGGACCTTGTATCCACGTGGGATATCTGGAGGAGGTTCCTGGCTCCTGACTTTGAATAGGCTTAGCTCTGGCCGTTGTGGCTGCTTGGGGAATGAATCATCTAATGGAGGATCTTCCTCTCTGTCTCTCCTTCTTTCTGTATATATGACTTTCCCATAAAAACAAACAAAAAATAGATCTTTTTTTTTATTTTTTTTATTTTTTTAATATATATTTTTATTTTGATGATCTTACATAGTTGATTATGACACGAAGGGTCAAGGGTTACAGGAAAGTGGGTAAGACCATTGTTTCCACACTAATATCATTTCTTTTTTTTTTTTTTTGATTCTTCTCTTTTTTTTTTTTTTAATTATTTATTATTTAACTTCAGTAATTACATTGTATTATGTGACACAGTTACATAGATACTTGGGTTCTCCCCACCCCTCCCCAAACCCTCCCACCATGGTGGATTCCTCCACCTTGTTGCATAACCACAGCTCATGTCAGCTATGACAAATTAAAACATACTAATGGCACAAAACAATGTAAATTTGTGATCATATAGTTCTAGAGGTCAGAAATCTAATGTAGAGTCCAATGAGCTAGCCTCAAACTGTCACCAGAGATGTTTTCTCTCTGGATATTTTATTATTATTGTATTTTATTATTATTATTATACCATATTCAAACAGTACCACCTGTGGGGCTCTAGGACAGGCAATATCCACGAATCAAATAAAGGTGGCACCTAAGGGAAGAGCTCTGAGCATGGGTCAGGCAGAAAACTAAATTGTTCTGAAAAGAGACTGATTGGTTGAGACCATTTCCGCACTCACGAACACCTCGTGCTCACCTATGCTGGCCGTGTGCATGTTTGACCTTTACTATGATTGGTCCCTTGTACATGCCTCTTGGAAATCCCCCAGCTAGGATTTCCTGACTGCCCTCTAAGAGTGTGCTGTTTTTCATTAAAGTGGAAATGCGTTGACAGAACCCTTGCTGCGTCAGTTTCTTGCTCCTTGGGAGGCTGGGTTGGTGGGCAATGGGCTCACCGCTCCCAGGGACTCCCCTGCAAATAAGAGGGGAAAGTAGGATTGCACTTGCCTTCCGTGGAGACCGCCGCAGAAGAACTGGTGCCGGAACACAGGGCTCGAAGGGAAGCCGATTCAGACTATCAGTGGCAGCCCCGCCGTGTGGTTTTGAAAGAAACAGCGGCGAGCGGTCCCCATGTGGCTTCAGCACTGGGTTCTCCTACAAGAGAACCATCCTTGGGAAAGCAGGCAGTTTTCAGATGAGCCCCTCTTTTATTTTCCTTTTCCCTGAGTAGGATAACCCTGTGGGTCAGCTGTGGGGAACAATGGCGAGAAGGTTGATGACCCAGCTCTCTAGGCCCTCCAATATATGTTAAAGTGTCGGGGCTGGACATTTCTGAATCACAGGCAGCTAAGGTTTGGGACACTGTCTTGTGACTGTCAGCCTGTGTCGCCTCTGGCAACTTGTTCACTAGAGAGACCTGGGAGCAAATACAGACTTTGGCCAGGCACAGAGAAGTTCAACATAGAGAAGGGCCCCCTCTAGGCTTTTATCCCACAGTATCTGCCCTTAAACTTTGTTTCTCAAATGATGGAGGGGCCTTGGGTGAGGATGACGCACAGGACCTCATTGCTCCGAAACCACCGAAGCAAATTCCCTTGCTAGGCCGGGTT
Organism: Ochotona princeps; assembly: GCF_030435755.1. NCBI lineage: Eukaryota > Metazoa > Chordata > Mammalia > Lagomorpha > Ochotonidae > Ochotona > Ochotona princeps. The sequence continues at coordinate 80,177,594 of NC_080832.1, forward strand.
GGGCCCCCTTTCCCTTTAAGGGAGATTGGAATAGAGGATACTCCTAAAGTCGCTAGAGAAGATACAGTGACCAAGGAAACAGGAGTCATCAGCTCAAGGGTACTCCGTAGTGCTCCAGAGGAGGCCTTTGGTCCTGCCCCACCGTCTCTGCCATGGGAAGATGTGCTGCCCAAAAGAGTGGGCTCTTGGATCCCTCCTGATGCTCCGCCTCATTATCATGACCCTCCCCACGCTTTACCAGTTAGCTCTAACCCAGGGGGAGATCGCCCCGCTGCTTGGTACTGCTGGGAGGCAGGGGACCTAAAAGAATTAAAGCAAGCTGTGGCAGAGGATGGGCTCAATTCCCCCTGGGCCGAGACCACCCTTCAGGGCCTGGCACATCAGCCTTGCACCACACAATATTGGAAAATGTTATGTAAGGCAGTGCTCTCCAGTCCAATGTACATCAAGTGGTGTGCTATATTTACAGAAGAATGTCACACTTAGGCAGAGTAGAATCAGGTGGCTGCCCCTGCCATTCCAATTACTTATGGAATGCTGTCAGGCACGGAGGACCAGTACAGTACCGGGCTTCAGCAAGTGGTCATCCTAGCCCCCTGCACAGATCAGGTGAGGGCTCTAAGTCTGGCAGCGTGGTGGAACCTGGACGATGGACCCTCAGAGCCACCTATTGCAGAATTCACTCAAAAAATAGTGAGGACCTCCCCAACTTCATTGATTGGGTAGAGAAGAGTCTGCGGAGGAAGTTTCCCCGGGGACATTGAGAGAAATGTTGGTCTGGGGAGGGATGGATGTGGACCACAAACTGGCATGTGCTGGCCAGAAGGCCTGATCCCTGGAGAGATGGTTGTGTGCACCAAGGGCATAGGGACCCAAAGCCATCCGTCTAAGGCCCTCTCTGCCGTGCAACAAGCCCTGAAGCAACGGTAGGGCTTTTTTGGCTATGGCTGCCTCAGAGACAGTAGGGGATAGCCTAGAAAACCCTAAGCCCTCAGATCAGGTCATTGCTGCGGCTGAGGACAAGAGTGGCATTCATTTGGGTATCCCACATGGCATCCAATATGAGTTCCAATTAGTGTTTCTGTCCTGGGAAAGCAGCAGAGGATGGCCCTAGTCCTTGGGACCCTGCACCCGCGTGGGAGACCCAGAGGGAAGCTCCTGGATCCTGGCTTCAAATCAAGCCATCTCCTGCTGTTGCAGGCATCTGGGGAGTGAACCGAAAGATGGTATGGATTTCTATCTCTCCTTCTCTCTGTAAATCTTCATATCCAGTAAATAAATCTTGAAAGAAAGGAATAAAGAGAGTCTGCTAACTCAACATCACAAGATGCTTTTTTACATTTTTGTTTTTTAGTATCATTCTCACATGTAAAGCTTTAATTAAAGTTTATTTCTATGTATCAAAAGATATAACATTAAGTTTCATCATTCTTCATATCATGAACTTATTGACTCTCAGTGTGTAGTCAATTTTCTCTGCATTGAAAAGTGATAGTATTCTATACACTTTTGATCTTTCTATTGTGCTGTATGTCCCGTGTCAGTCATGCACTAACAGAAAATACTCATTTATAATGTATAACATCTAAAAAGACAAGCATCATTATTCATTTCTGAACTAATTCTCAAAATTGTCTTGCAATTTCAGTTTTTCTACTTAATATTAATCATTTGCTAACATTCTCACAGATTCTTTGTGGTCATTTTCCAAATTGCCTTATGTTTACAGTTAATGAGAAGGAAATTCACTCATTGATAGTAGTATATTTTCACATGCTTTTAATGTTCAATGAATTTATTTTATGCATTTAGCAATCAATACATCTGAAATTTATTGATAGGATGAATATTTTATCATGTTTCATTAACCGGGATAATTGCTTATTTACTCATTTGTGACAAAAATGTCTTCTATTTTGATGTTTTCATGCTCATCTATTCTAACATAAGAGCAATGGGAATAATTATGTTAAGCTTCAAATTGTGAGATGCATGGCATTATGTTTTGGGTGTGTGCTTTCATTCATATCTTCTTTTATATCTTTTATCAAACATATCTAGTGTTAGTATTCTTTCAAATGTAGGATCCAGACATTCCCATGGTGGCAGAGTGTAAGAATGATAGAATTTTTGGAGAAATTGAGTCAAACTATTTTCTTTAAGGTTTGTTTATTTTGATCGGAAAGGTGGATATACAGAGAGGAGAGAGAGGAAGATCTTGTGTCCACTGATTTACTCCCCAAGTGGCTGCAACAGCCAGGACCGAGACGACCCAAAGCCTGGAGCCTCAAGGTTTTTCCAGGTCTCCCAAATGGATGCATTGTCTCAAGGCTTTGGAGCATCCTTACTGCTTTCCCAGGCCATAAGCAGGGAGCTGGAAGGGAAGTGGAGCAGCCTGGATATGAACCAGAGTCCATATGGGATCCCAGCGTATGCAGGGTGAGGATGTTAGTATTGAATAAAATATCTTTGACATTTATCAGGATTGACTCAATGCTTTGTCTTCTCTAAGAACAACTGTGATGTACTATGAAGACTACAGTGCAAGACTCACTAAAGAAATGGTGTATTAACTAAAAAGGGTTTTGTGCAAGAAAGACAGTCAGGGGTTACAGAACTAAGTGCCGCAATTAAAATTTTTAATAACTATTCATGTATTTTAAATGCATGAAGAAGAGGAAGAGGGAGAGAATGAGGAGAGGAGATGGTGAGGGGAGGGAAGGGGAGGGGAGGGGGAGAGGGAGAGGGATCTTCCATCTGCTGGCTTACTTGTGAATGGTTGCATGGTGAGGATGAAGCCAGACTGAACCTAGGATACTGGAACTCCATCAGGTTTTCCAGTCCCCACCTGTGTGCCAAGAATACAAGGCCATCTCTGGTTGCTTTTAACAGTCACATTTTCCAGGAGCTGAATAGGAAGCAGGATGCTGAGACTGGTCTTCTGCTAGTATTTAAAGGTATGGCTTACACAGCAATACTACGGTACTGGCTCCATCCATTTTAACAGTAAATTCCATTTTTCTAAACTGAGATGATTTATTTAATAATTTAATAGGGGTAGCCTGTCACAGCTTAAACGTATTCATGCAGAGGTCCTGTAATGTCATTGTAAATAGTCATATTTTGGATTGATCTAATTAAAGCTTTACAAAATGACCACATTGTTTGCATTCAGCTTTTGATCCAGTAACAGCTTTAGAAGTTTTGCATGCTGCAAATATTTTCTACATATGACTTTCACTAATCATAGTTAACCTGGGAAAGAAGCCAAAACACTTGATATCCATGCTGTTTTTGTTCAAAATCTACAAGTGCAGTATGTGTCCCTATATTTTTCCTAGAATATATTATTTAATGATTTTAATTGCATTGCGGAACAGTGCTGTATGGATTGAGTTAGTGAAACAAGATTAAGGATATTTCTGTGGATCATCTCCCCAGGCAGCTCATTAATCTTTACATAGGTAACTGATGTTATAGTGGTGATTCCAGTGGTAGACTGGGGCAAAATTTAATTGAAAGTTTGAAGTGCTAACAGAGTTATATAGATCGTTTAGATGCCTACATCCTGACAGCAGTACTCGTTCTCAGCATCAGCAGAGCAATTTATCCCTTTCATTTCCAACTGCTGTGCCTCTGAAGATTCAGCATAAGAATCCTGTAAGTAGCCCTTGGCTATGGTACCGAAGTTATTGCAAAACACAAGGAAAAATCAGTTTAGTATATTAAAATCACAGTACTCCAGATAATCACACAACGCCTCTTTTCCTACCAACAGTGAATTGAAACAGAGCTCACCTTTGTGCCTGCTTGTCTCCTACCACTGCGTTTGCGTTCATATAAGTACCATCTTCCTACATATCAAAAAAGTAGTGATGCAGTATGAATTTCATGCTCCAAATTTTCTGAAGTCCCCCAAATGCCCAGTTTTTTTTATTATTACCAAAATGGTGTTGTATGATCTCACCCTGGACTTGGGTTCTGGAATAATTTTCTGTCTTTGACTCCATCAATTAAATCCCAATCACACTAGCTTATGTTTTTCCACAGAATTTTCAAACTTGCTTCCTCCTCTTGAATCCTGTATAAGGCATTCTAATGTGATTTTCTCCAGGATGGTACATAGTACCAAGTCAGTTTAGATATAGCATTTCCCAGAATTCTTTCCAAAAAGATATCTATGTAAACAGTATCATCCATCATTTTCTTAATCTGACTCATATTTTATCTGTGTTTTCACAATCCATCCTTTATATAGATGTTTCAGGACCATAGAGCAAAGATTATGCTATGTTATACATCATTATTTTCCCAGTTATGTTTCCCGTATTTGTCCACAGATACCAAATATTTGTAAGAAACAAGCTCATGTTGACAGCAATTTAGTGATTTCTACATACAGAAAATTTAAAAAGCATAGCTCCTAAATTTTCCAGTTATATATACCTTTGGATTCCAATTACTCAGATATGTTATGGCTGGTAGAAGACAATAAATGATTCTTAAGCAACACAATCAAATTCAGGTTTAATATGACCAGAAGTAAATGACACGGAGGGCAAACACTTGCAATAAGCATGCCCTTTCCCATCCTTGTTGCTTCCCTTATGATCTACCTCTCTGATAATGGCCTGGAAAAAGGAGCTAAAGTTGGCTCATGTGTTTGAGGCATCGCCATCCGTATTGGGGACCTAGGTAAAGTTTTCGGCTTCTTGCTTCAGACTGGCCCTGTCCTAGCCATTGTGGTCATTCAGGGACTGAACCAGCAAATGTGTGATATATATCTCTCTCTCTCTCATCTCTCTTTCTTACCTGAAACTTTCTTTCAAGTAAATATTCTTTATAAAATGAATGTTAAACATACAATATTTGAGTTACGAAGAGATTATTTTTTGAGAGCTAATATTATTTTCTCCATAAAAGAATTAAATATATTAATATATACTATATTAATATACTAGAGTGGACTCTTACACCACATTGTGTTCTTTACAGTAGGTCAATATTTGCTTAGACCTTACCATTAGAAATTTTCCTCAGGCATGCTTCATAAAATGGCCAAAGTCTAAGTTTCTCAACTTATGAAATCGTTTTTTAGCAATGATAGCGCCCTAAAATAATTAGGTCAGAGATTAGGGCTTTGTGGAGTATGAATTTGTCAAAAATTGCTTCCAAACTTCATGGGATCTGCATTTCAAAGCAGCCACTAAATTAACTCAGTCTGACATGTGACAATGGAGTGATTTGCCATCAGATGCATGGTGATCACTGTCTCCATATTTCTTGATAAGGAGGAATTGCATTTAGAAATAGCATCTTCCTTAGGTGAGAGAGCTCCAAAGGAAGAAAGGCAAATAAGTCACAAAACCAAGCAGCTTCATTTATGTGACCCAGGCTGTGAAAACCACTACAAGCAACATCGAATTCAATTGAGCAGAGGATAATAAAATCTGTGAGCTTCAGTGGAGACAGAATTTATTCTCTCCTTTCATTCCTAACTGCAATTATGAAAGTATTATTGCAAACAAAAGGAAATTATCCGCAGTAATCAGACCTTCTGGAGAAAAGTATCAAAACTCCTAGCCAGAATTCGGGATATCCAGAGGCTGTTGCAATAGATTACTGCCAATAGACAGGTGACAGACACAGTCTGAAGAAATGGCTTAGATGATTCAATCACCTAAACGTAAAAAAACAAAACAAAACAAAACAAAACAAAACAAAAACACAGAGAGAGAACAGATTTCTGATAATACAAAGACTATCTTTGAAGGTGATATAAGTAAAATAACAAAAAAGAAATATTACCATGTGAAACTCAAGCAATTCTAACATTGCTGAAATTTGCCATACATTGCAATTTTGAAGTAAAGATGGCAAATCAACCTCATATGGTAAAGTGGCATACACTGGCCCTTGGGGATTTTGTTGTAGACCAGAGTCAAATGCCTTTATGATTCAGGCCCATGTACTGAAAAAATGTATGTTGAGGAGCTATTCCACACGAGCATTTGCTAAAGTATGAACTCGCTCCCACTCTGCCCCCTTCATACTGACATACAAGAACCCGCATGGAAAGATATTCTAATCCAAGGCAAGTAGGAATTAGCACAGCAGTGACTGCGTTTTCTGTCTTCAGACGACAATGACGTATACCACAACCCTTAACAGATCCAAGACTTGATTCCTTTTTTCTACAAGCGACTTTACCTGAAGTGTACCACTGACAAGGTTTCACAAAATATGGATTCTCTTATCATCACAGCACCGCCCCCCCAAAAATAAAACTTACAGAGAATGATTCTCCCTTAAAGCATAAAACATAAGAAATCTGAGTATTCCCAAGGCTCCAAGTTGGTTTGATCATTTTGAGGATAAAATCACTATCAACAGTTTCAGGATGCAACCTGCAGGATACTTCCAAGCACTAAAAATCTGAGAACTGGAGAAATGCCCTGAATTTCTTGTATATTGTTGAAGTTCAGGGATTGTGGTTTAATGACTGGATGTGCTCCGGATTCTCTGGGACTCAATAAACACAAGTTTTTCCTGAGAGAACACATGTTCAGGGGACACTATTGAACCTGCAACAGCAATGGTAGCCACAACATAAGCACAGTTTCTTTTTTTTTTTTTTAAAGGCTTATTTATTTATTTATTTATTTATTTATTTATCTATTTATTTATTTATTTCAAAGTCAGATATACAGAGAGGAGGAGAGACAGAGAGGAAGATCTTCCGTTGGATGATTCACTCCCCAAGTGACCGCAACGGGCCGGTGCGTGGCGATCCGATGCCGAAGGCGGGAACCTGGAACCTCTTCCAGGTCTCCCACGCCGGTGCAGGGTCCCAAAGCTTTGGGCCATCCTCAACTGCTTTCCCAGGCCACAAGCAGGGAGCTGGATGGGAAGTGGAGCTGCCGGGATTAGAACCGGTGCCCATATATGGGATCCCAGCGCATTCAAGGCGAGGACTTTAGCTGCTAGGCCACGCCGCCGGGCCCAAGCACAGTTTCTAAATAGGGAAGAGTAAATGAAAACTGGACTCTTCACCAAAAGTAAGGCATTTGCACATGTGAATGTTTCTTTATCTGTCTTTCAATTATGGCAGTATGTCCCCTAACCTCATCCTCCTTAGGCTGAATGGAAGCATTTGTGTGTGTATATACATATATATATATATATAAGTATATATATATCTTGTATATATGTATATATACAAGATATTAAACAATAACAGAAGAATTACTTCATTGATGGACATTTAGGCTAATTGCGCATCTGCAGTATTGTGAATACATTGCAATGAATGTGGGAGTACAGATAGCTCTTTAACAAAACTGATATTTTTTCAACATATTCAGAAGTGGGTTTCTTAATTTGTCTGATAATTGTACTGTTATCATATTGAGGAATATATGATTTTTCATAATGACTACGTCAATATACAAGTGTTCCTTTTCATCAGGCCTCTGGCAATAACCGTGATTGTCTTTCTTTTCTAAACTTTATTCATTTTTTTATTGGAAATTCAGATTTACAGAGAAGGAGAGACACAGTGAAAGATCTTCCATCTGTGGTTTCACTCCCCAAATGACTGCAACAGCAAGAACTGAGCTATATGAAAACAAACACATTATCGAGGTCTCCCATGGGGGTGCAGGGTCCCAAGACTTTGGGCCATCTCTATTGCTTTCCCAGGCCACAAGCAGGGAGCTGTGTGGGAAGTGGAGCAGCTGGGACATAATTGGTACCCATATGGAACCCTGGTACATGCAGGGTGAGGACTTTAGCCGCTAGGCTAGCATACTGATCCTTGTTATTGTCTTTGTGATAGTAGATTTCTAAAAGGTGTAAGGTTATATCCCATTGTAGATTTTACTTCAATTTGTCTGATGATTAGTGCTTTTGAATCTTTTGTGTGTGTCTGTTGGCTATCTGTATGTTTCCTTGTAAGCATTATCTTTTTACATCATTTGCGCAAATTTTTAAATCAGTTGTTTGTTTTCTTAATATTAAACTGAGTTCCTGATATATTTTGAATATTAACCTCTTATCAAATATGTGTTTTAAAAATATATTCTTTTAAAGATTTATTGATTTTATTACAAAGTCAGATATATAGAGAGGAGGAGAGACAGAGAGGAAGATCTTCCGTCCGATGATTCACTCCCCAAGTGAGCCGCAACGGGCCAGTGCGCGCCGATCCGATGCCAGGAACCTGGAACCTGTTCCTGGTCTGCCACGCGGGTGCAGGGTCCCAATGCATTGGGCCATCCTCTACTGCTTTCCCAGGCCACAAGCAGGGAGCTGGATGGGAAGTGGAGCTGCCAGGATTAGAACCGGCGCCCATATGGGATTCCGGGCATTCAAGGTGAGGACTTTAGCCACTAGGCCACGCCGCCGGGCCACGCCGCCCGGCCCGATTTAAAAATGTTTTCACTCATTTCTTAGATCATCTTTTCATTGTGTTCTTTCTTTTCTGTGCAGCATTTTGTTTAATATAATCCAATTTGCCACCATATTTGGTGAGTCACATGATTTTCAAACCATCAAAATTGCATCAATTCTTTTTCCAACAAATAGTAATGGATTGGAAATGCTTTCTTTCATAGGTGTAATCTTCGTTCTTGTAAATTCAAAGGAGCATAAGAAGCATGAATATATGCTTGCCTTGCTTTTCTTCTGTCATACCATATTTAATCTTCTATATTTTATAAACCCTATATAGCTTTGATTTTAATTACTTAATTTTCTAATGCCCTCATTTCAAACAGCATCATTGTGTAATCTATCCATATGATCTGATTTCATATTTCTTATCCTCAAAGGTGTATATTTATCTGAACATAAATCTTGCTGTTTATATAGTACCTTATGTTTTCTTTGTCTGAAATTATCAAATACAATTTTTTAGCCATCTGGTGAAGCAAAAGAGCAGTTAAACCATGTTAGAGCTACTGACTGAGGTAACTGCTGGCAGTCGGTGTTACTCAGACCCTGGGTTACTGTGTTACTGTCACAAATGTTGGTTTGGGTTACTGACATGGCTGCTTGCCATGTGTAATAGGAGGCATTACTACTATAGAGAGGATTTGAAAACGACTCAGAACTGAAAAGTTGCTGAAAGTGCACTGCTTTTGCACTACCTGCTTTATGCATAGAGTAGATGTGCTGCTCGGTACGTAAAATTTCATGTAGAATGTGAGCTAAGCGCCAGTATCACAGATCTCAAATATAGTACCTCATGTAGAATGTAGATTTATCTTTCTCTCTCATCACAGTCAAATTACATTATGAAGATGTGACTTAGCTTCTTCGGGTCCTCTAGCTAATTTATTGTCTCTCTATACCTTGAGATTTATATGACAAAAGTACTTCAATACTAATATACCCGATTTCAGACTAGCGAGCTGATGCGTAATGTATTTTCATGGAAGAGGCCAGGAGGTTGCACAGGTCACTTTTGCTCACACATTAGTCACAAGAATGTATTCACATAATTTATCCAGGAACATGGGGAAATGTGTTTCTAACTAAGCAGTCATCTGTGCAGATAAAACTCAAGAGACAATATCAACTCCTAAAGGAAGAAAATAAAATAAAATGATGTTTAGAAATGATTGATAATCTTTGCCACCCTCCACATCACCATCAATGGAGTCACTCATTCATCTAACAAAGATGAATTGATTCTTACTACATGGCTGATACTATTTTAGGCACTTATCACATAGAAGAAAGATTCAGTAATTACTTGCAGAGTTCTCGTAGTGTGACAAGACATCTTTACAGATGAAGTGTACTAATACATAAAATGATACAAATGTTGTGAATAAAGCATGGGATTAAGGAGGAAAGATCAAATAGCCCTGCCTGAGGAGGCTACCAAAGGTTTTATTGAGTTGCAATGTAAATAGAAGCATAAAGAATAAGTAATATCTCACACTATGGAAAAGGGAACAGGCATAATCTGAGATTGGTTGAAACCATGATGAAAACTAAGCAAACAAACTTCAGAAACTCAACATTTTCAATTTTGAAGGAAAATATAATTTGAGGGGAAAAAAAGAGAGTGCAGAAAAAGTATAAAAGAAATTACTTAGAATTGAAAGTATGTACATTATGTATGTGTTTATTAAGTTTACCTGTAATTCCATTTAAAACTTTAGCCATAAATGTAAATACTTAAATATTTGATGAGAGGAAGAAAACATAATAGATTTTATTTCCACCCGAAGACATTTCAGATGCTGTTACCTTAATTCATCACTTTCTAACCATTGTTAACTCCAGCCAGATCTCCCATGTGAGTGCTAGAGGCCCAAGCATTGGGTGGGAAGTGCCTATTTAAGTAGTAATCTATCCTATATATCTAAGATCCATACCTTTTAAATTTAGTCATAAACTTGTAGTATTTTTTTAAATTGTATTAAGATGTTCTGTTTGTACACTAATTTCAAGAGTTTTGCTGTATCATTTCTTACTAAATCAAGAAAATATCTTATTGAACTATTGAGAACAAAAAGTTGTTATAGTTACACATATTAGGAAAAATGAATAATCACGCTGAAAAAGAGAATTTTGTACATTATTTTGAGGAATGAAAAGCTCTACAAGGCTACTTAATACAGAAACACCTGTACAAGTTGGCTCTGATATCTGACTGAGTTACTTCCCTCTCCACCTATTGTTCCCAAGTAAGTTTTGGCATATATAATTAATGGGCAGCACACTCCTGAATTGTTGCCATTTCTTAGAATAATCCAATACCAATTATATTCTGAATCATATTTGTAAAACAGAGTTTTAAAAACATTTTAGTGAAGATAATGAAATAACAAAATTGCTGAGGAATTTGTGCCTTTAAACCCTAATTTGCTTTATTCTGTAAACACATGGGAGCCAAGAATCTCAAGGAAGACAATTTTACCATATAATGTTGGCATAATTATTCTTTACTTTTTGTAGAAGAGCAGGAAGGCACTGGCAAACTTCCACTGGGTAGGTGCATATCCAAAAACAGTGACTAGCATTAGACTGACTCTGATAGCACAGCAGAAAAGAATCAATAAAGATAATAGAGTGAAAAAAAACTAGTAAAAATAGCCAGCATGTTCTAAAATTGTTTTCAGTAGGGTTGGTTAATTTAACATGGAATTATATTCTGTAAAATTCTGTTGGTTTAAAATATTAATTCAGTAGTAATTGCTAATAGAAATCCTTATAATATAAAACTATAATAGAAGTAATTAAAATATAACGGAAAGATATAGTTTTGCCAAAATCACAATTAATGTTCATAATATGGTGAAGAGCAAGATTTGTAAAATAACTTTGTATGAAAATTTATTTTTATTATGCTATTTTGTTATGTAAACATTTTTAGTTTGATGGAGTATCATTTGTTTAATTTTTGGTGTGATATCCAATATCATTAATGCTTAGACAAATGCTAGGGAACTTTGTTTCTTCTACATGTTTTGTGGTTTCAATTCTTGGGTTTATAAATATTTTGAGTTGACTCTGTGTGTGTGGGGGGCAAGGGAAGTGTGTTTGTATAGTATAAGTTAAAAGTTACATGTCATGGTTGACATTGCGTGGTGACACCAGCACTCTATATGGTTGCAAATTCATGACTGGCTGCTCCACTCGGAATCCAGCTCCCTGTTAATGGCCTGGGAAGAGCATTAGGAAATGACCCAAGTATTTGGGCTTCCACCACTCATATGAGAAGCACAAATGATACACACAGCTCCTGGCAGCAACCTGGTCCAGCACTGGCTGTTGCAGCCTTCTGAGGAGTGCACTTGTGGATGGAAAATTAAGCTGTTTCTGTGAGTCTTAATGTCTCTCTGTAACTTTCCCTTTCAAAATAAACAAAATCTTCCCCCCAAAATAAAATGAGGGCCATATTTCATTATTTAATATGTGGAAATCTATCTTGCCAAGTCTCTCTATTTTACCACTTTTATTTGGACCTGCTACCAATTTCTCTATTCCATTTCATTGGGATAAGGTTTATGCTAATAACATTATTATCTGGATTAGCATAACTTTGTGGTAATAATTTTGAATCAAGGAACATGATGCCTTCAATTCATTCTTTTAGTATTGCTTAAACAGTTTTGGGGTCCTTCTCACTGCATACAAATTTGGAATTTTTTTCCCGTTTGCATGATGAATACCTCTGGGAATTTTGTTGGAATTATATTAATACTGTATTGTTTTCCCAATAAGAAAGGAAAAGTAAAATATCTATATTCACAAATGAAATAATTTTATACATCAAAAACTAAGGATTATACACACACAATTACTGCAAATGAAGGAATTCTATAACATTTTAGGACACAAAATCAACACAAAATGTTCAGAAACAGTTTCATTGAGCTTATTTTGAGTAAAAAAGTTAAAGATTGCTATTCTTTTTATCCAGCTAGTGAAACTCTTGTGTAGTTTCTCAAATATTATAAGTGAAAGGTAATTATAGGAAGCCCCTAAGACTACAATTAAGATGTAATACAGGTGTCTAATATCATGAAACTTTGGAAAGAAGGATGTGAAAAATTTTATGAATTAGATTATACTCTCTACATCTGACCTTTTCCTTAAAACATATATACATATATTTTATCTACATATATACACACGTGTATATACATATATGCATATATAGACAGACATAGGAATATAAAATTAGAAAAAAGATATGACATAATCAAGACTGATTTTTCACAGCGCAATGGTATACTTTATACTAAATTTCTAAAATCAGATGATCTTTCAGCTAAACTTCTACACGGCACACTGACCATCAACTCAGAGATAACGCAAATTTCATTAAGCCCAGATATCCTTCCTATTCTTTCAATCCCTTTGACTTGTGTTTAAATCTAACACTTTCAAATATTAGCAAATAGCTATCATCTGTAACATTACTTATCCTCTCCAATTATTTTTTCTATTTTCCAAGGTCATTTATCTAACCATTCCTCTGTGTAGCATCATTGTGTACCCTAGAACCAAATGAAATATAGGTGTTTATAATATCAGCATCTACAGTTGATCTTGTTAAGTCAGTTATGAGACATTCAACAGTAAGCATAGTCTTCTAGTTCTGATAAATTTAAATGCAGTGTTACTTGAATGAGCAATTTTAACTGTAGGTACATATAAGGTTTTTCAGACATAATGGGTTTTTCTTAGAAACTGTCAAAAATATTTAGTTGATTGAACTAGAAACTATAGTCTTCTTTCCATTCTGATCTCATGTTGTGTTCTTGGCATTAGATCTAGTAAGCACACTTGGAATTCTGGATATCACAAAATCAAAAGCTATAAAAAGACATGAGAATCATTTTAGCAGAAGATATTGCAATTATAAATGTTTATGCCTCGAACACAAGACCATCCAGAAATCCAAAACAAATGCACGCACATCAAACGTGATAGATTTCAATACAATGATTCTGGGATGGTAAATTCAACTACCCCTCAAAAAATAGAACATCTGGAGCAAATTGACCTAAGATATTTTCATAGAATATTTTACTCAGCAGGAACCAAATGCATATGCTTCTCATGAGAACATGGGATATTCTGTTAGCTACGCTGTATATTAGCCTTCAAATCACACTCAGTAAATTTAGAAATATTGAAATCATTTGGATTGCCACTTGATGAATGCTGCTGGGGTATCAGTCACTGTGACACCACACCAACACCACACCATTGTGTCTGCATCTTTTTTGTGTCTGTCAGTCTCCAGAAACCCCTCTGCTGTTGTTCTGTCCTCTCCTATTTCCTTGAATGTGCCCTCTCTGCTTCACACTGGCTAATATTTCTCCATCTGTTTAAACATGTCCTTACCCTATTCTGCCATCTTGATTCTCCAAACCCCTCACTTTTATACATTTAACAATGAGTGTAATTAAAGAAACAATTTAGTATTTGATGCAATGTTGTCAAAGGCTTTTGATTTTCTATGGTTTCCCAGGGTGTTCATCAGCATGAATGAGTTAGGCTTCATGCTTTAAAAGACAAAATTGTCTTTTGTTTTATTTATAAATAACCCTTTTCCCTTGAAGGAGTGACTTCAGGGAAGATTTTTTAAAATGACAGAGGTATTCTGAAATGATAAATCAATTAAATTTCAATAAAAAGTCACAAGGTAAATTTTTGTGGAAATTGATGTCTATCCAGTATTATTGAGTGAGAAGTATTAATAAGATGAAGGTTGTAGATTTAAAGTGATGTTGTATATAATCTATTACATTATTTGTTATAAGTATATATCTTTTTGTGCATTTTAGTACTGTTTTCATTAGATATACACAAGTCCTCTATTACAAAATTAATATAAATTCAATCTAAGAGTCAGGAATAGATTTCATGCTCACAAATAAACAAGGGTATAGAAATGCAAAAATGTTGAAGTTAAAGCAGACGTGGTGTAGAAAACTGAGAGACATGACAAATGTTAGGGTCAAATACAAAAGGAGCTTAATGATAAATTAACTGGCATAAACTATAGAATGACATTAGATTTAGGGGCTCAGAACCTGGACTACATCATATGAGGTTGAAAATAGAGTCAAAATATATTTAAAAGAACAACTGCATTACTCAAAGTTATTCTTTTGGTGCTGCTATATTCCTACTATTTAACTTGAAACATTATTGATATTACCCATATCCCTTCAGTTCAGTATGCATGATGTTTATATGTGACAAATACACACGTTGACTGAAAGAACACTGATAAGCTCTGGTAATAAATTTGTAAATTTTCTATCTGTCCTTCCTAATGCAATGAGAGTAGGGATTTTGCCTGTTTTTATTACTACTGAGTGCTCAAGATATTGCAAGAAGCTGAATAAAGGAACTTACAAAGAAGCACCTCCCTGTGCAATATCATGTACCACCATTCACAGCAGCATGGTCAAGGTCGGAGAGTGATACAACGTATAGTCAAGAAAATAAGAAATGAGATAAATTCTAAGGAAAGGAGGTTGGCCCAGAAGGCTTGCTGTCTCAAGCTTTTTGAACATTTTGCGGGAGTGAAATTACAGGAACTGATGTGATACATTTAGTCATACCATATATTCATTTTAATCAGCCAAAGCTTGATTATCAGGAATCAACAGCACGACCCGAATACAGTAGTACGTGATGGCCTTAAAGATAACCTTAAAGCACACCATTCTGTGGCTTTGGAGCGTCGCCCATGTGTGGAGCCTTGCTGGCAGACCTCCACCTTGGTCTGGTACTCTGCTGGCTTCAAACTTGGCCTCTGGCACAAATAGTCTGTGAAGTCAAGATTCTAGACTCATCTGTGCTGCTCTTCATCAAATCTGTCAGTTACTTTTGATTTTTTGCTTTGCAAACTGCCTGTCTGGACACAACGGCACCATGTCATGACACAGCAATCCTTAAGAAACTGATTTCCTTAAGAAACTGACTTCTTATGAATTGTCGTTTCCTTAGAAAGCTAAGTCCACTTCTTATTGTGCTACAATGTCCATTTCCCATCATCCTCAATTATAATTGTATCATTTTTAGTCTCAGTCATCACCGTAACTTTATAGTTCTATCACTCATCTGTTCACAGTCTTTTAACAAAATTCTGCTTCATATAGCTTCTATTTGCATCCTTTCTCCCACATCCTGTGAGTATTCATCAGTAAAAAGGCACACTTGTCTATGTTTATTTTTTCTTTGAAGGCACCACTTCTCTTGCAGTCTTCTCAACTGCAAGCTATTTTTACTATCATCCAATATATCTTTCAAATCCAGGGCTTGGCATTAATTTCTGAAACCTATTGACATTTCAAGAGTATTGCATTGATCTCTTATCAACATTTCATAGAACCATTCTATACTCATGGAGGTCTTGGCCAGACCCCTTGCTTCTTGGAACTCATTTGACATTTTGTGTCTCCCACCTGGTGATGATTTAACCTCCTTTAAGGATCAACTTCCAGATGTACACCAGCTTTTACATTATCTTGAGTGTTTAATCACAAACATTGTCCCAAGTTAACATAGGCCCTCTTTCACTCGGTGATCTCGACTGCAATGCCTTGCTTTTGCTGTTAGATTCTAATCTATCCCACATGGACAGAAATTCCATTCTGAAAATTAATTAGTGTGGGTTTTAGTCTTCGTTAATTGTTTCAATGCTTTTTCCATAGTAACAATCCAATCATTGCCATGGTCAGCATGTATAATGATTATTTCATTTAGAAGCAATTTTCTAGTTTGGACCAAAGAGTACATAATTATGTTCACTGAAACACACTTCTTATGTTTCCAAGCCAATAAAGTCGCAAAAAAAGGTTGTTGGTTTTATTTATTGTAACAGTAAATGTTCATGTATTTGAGATAGTTAGAAATTGGTATAATTAATGGAAAGAATAATGATTTAACCTAAAGTTTTAAATTACTGTTAGGGGCAGCAATTTGATCTAGCAGTTTGGACATCTGCATTCCAAACCAGGGAGCTTGAGTTCAATAACTGGCTCTGTTCCTCATGCTAGTTTCCTGCTAGTGAAAGTCCTGGGAGGCAGGGGTAATGGTTGGATTTTTTTCTACCCATGTAGTAGATTCAGATTCATTTCTCAGTTTTTGTCTCTGTCCTCAACCAGAGGACAATGTGAGGACTTAGCCCTCAACTGAGAGTTCTTTTGATCACTCCCCCTGTGAAATATGCCAATTTTAAACTTTTCTTAATTGCTGGTAAACCTGGATATGCATATACAGAAGAAAAGAATAATGCATGTGTCTCATGTACAAAAATTAATGGCAAACGAAAACCAATGGCCCAGTTAGCATTTGGGAGTGAATTAGTGAATAAGATTTTCTCTCTCCCTCTCCCTTCCTTACACACACACACACACACACACACACACACTATATTTTTAAAATATGCTAGTCAATGCAGCTTTTTTCATTATTTTCCTCATGATAGACATTCTCTAAAAACCATTTTATGAAAAGCAACCCAAGCCAGTATTTCTCATGCCTATTGTCTACAAAACACACATCTTGAAATTGATTCACATTCCCTATCTGAACATGTTTGAAAATGAACATAGGCTCTCAAGAGTATGTATTGAAGATTTGCTTTTATAGTCACCATGAATTGATCCCCTGTCTTCCATTTCTTCAGAAAAAAAATATTTGTTGTTCAAGAGAGAGACAGTAAATTGGAAATATTGTTCAAGAGCAAAATACAATCCCAAGATATACCCAGAAATGAGAGCTTACCAGTCCAAACTAATGAACACAACACAGAGCTAATTAAAATTCTATTGGTACGTGTGTACTGCAAAAGAAAGCAAATTTTACTCAAATTTTGACAACAAAAGTATCATTAAAATATATTTGTAAATTTTATAAATATTAAATTGTATGCTGACAATGATTTGTGGTTTCATTAGTTACAACAATGTACAACCCTAAATTATAATTAAAAGCAATCATGTGGAGCCCTGTAGGTTGCCTAGTGGATAAAGTCTCACCTTGCATGCACCAGGATCCCATATGGGCACCAGTTTGTATTCCAGCCGCCCGGCTTTCCATTCAGTTCCCTGCTTTTGGCCTGGGAAAGCAGTACAGGGTGACCAAAAGCCCTGGGACGTTGGACCTGTGTGGGAGACCTGGATAAACCTCCTGACTCCTGGATTCAGACTGACTCTGCTCCAGGTGTGGCTATCACTTGGGGAGTTAAACAGTGAATGGGGGATCTTTTTCTCTGTCTCTCCCTCTCTCTGTAAATCTAACATTCCAATAAGAATAAATAGATCTTAAAAAGGCAAGAATCATTTGCTTAGAAACATGGACATGTATTTCCCAGATGCATATTTTTATCACAATCAATTGAAAAGTGTTGGATTAAATAAAATTAAGCAGGTTTCTTGTCTATGCATTCAAAAACAGTACACTGTATATTTGAATGTGCATTGTAGCTTTGTTACCTTTTTTCAGATTTCTACTCCTTTGGACTTGTTATCTAATTTATTTCCGTTATAAAATTATTTAGGATTTTTTTCACAATGACATAGTTACTATACACTGTTTAAAATCTCTTTAAAGGAGAGGTCAGAACTATGTGCACTCATAAAAACAGATGGTGACCTACAAAGCTGGAAGACAGTCTTGAGAAGAAATTGATTTACAAATACCTTGGTCTTGGTATCCCCATACTCCAGAACTGTGAAGACTCAGGATGTGTCTGCACATGTTGATATTCATTTCTATATGAAGATGCTGGACACTCTTTTTCACCGCCCTAGTGTCACATTGATACCTTTGTTATATGTTCATCAACCTCATGTGGATGAAGGTTCACTAATCGTTTTTTATTTTGCTATTTCCCCCGCCCCAGACTGTACTCAAAGGGATGTATAATGGAAGTGTAGCAGAAATTAATATGTTCATAGTTGGAAACAGAGAGAAGTATGTCCTCTTGCTTGCACTACAAGGATGGACTCACAGTGACATGGCAGATAATCTCCTACACTGGTGAGCGACACCTCAATGGCAGTATAATGAACTTGTGAAAATTCACAAAAGACATCGTTTGTAATCGGCCGGAGGGGAGAAAAGTTGGGAAGTTAAAGAATTTGAGAATGTGGAAGAGAGACCCCAGTGCCTATTAAATGATGTCATAAAACAAAAAAGAAAAATAAAAAAAATAAAAAAACAAATATGCAATATAAAACCTCAGTCTCTGGCATTTTATTAAAGCAGCCTGAACTAATACACTTTTGTATCTGCTCTTATAAGAATGTTAATAAGCACAACAGAAATGAAAACTCTTAGCAGTTTAAGATGTTCAGATTTGTGGTTTGCTATTTCTTGCCTCCAAGATTGAAAATACATTTTAAGTCAGGAAGGGTAATCTGTCAAACAAATGCAGCTATTTTCCAAGCTTCTCATTTTTAATCATTTGTTTTCATATTCTATTATTTTTTCATTTAAAACTTAGAAATTTTAACAGGTCAGGTTTTTTCATTCTCTTCATATTTGAAGTACAGGTATTTAAAATATTTCTTTTACAGTGAATTCTTGCACCATTATAAAGGTACAGTATTAAAATGAGTGCTAGAAAAAATGAAGAAAGTACAACAATAACTGTTCTAGTGCAGAAGATAGAAAGAGACAGCAGAGGTAAGGGTAGGAGAGACAGGTTTTTTTTTTTCTGGTGCTTTTCATCTTTTAATATGAAAGCAAAGAGACTTTACTCTCTGGCTCTCAATATATGCATTAGCAAGGAGTTGGATCAGGGCAAGAGTAACTGGAATTACAAGCAGGTGTTCCTACATGGGTGCAGGAATCCCAACTGCTGACTTAACAGCTGTCCTAGTATATGTATTTAGAATATTTATGAAAATAATAGTAAATATGTACAAGGGCAGTAATGATTAAGAAGAACTTTGTTTCATTTATTTATATAAATTACTTTGATCCCAAATTACAACTGTATTAAAATATTTCATCTCGATAAATGGAGGTATCTCATAAAAGTTAATCTGGCAGAGAAACTGCATTCACATTTCAAAATATGTATGTTGTGTACTTAATTATTATTCTAGGCAATTAATAAGCAAGTGATGAGAATTTTTCAGACTGGAAATTATGTGAGGAGCACCTTATATAAATACTATCGTACCAAATATAGGATGTCATTATTTCCTGATGATTGATGTTTCAGTTGAATGTTTCCCTGAAAATCCTTCAGTAGAAAAATAATAGAAGAAAATCTAAGGTGTTATTTTACTTTAATTTATCCATAGTAAATCTCTATCTGTGCAAATTATATTGTTTTAAAGTATTAAGGAATATTAAATAGTATTAAAGTGTAAAACTCCGTGGCTGAGAATAAAAATGCAAGTACAACCCTCTGAAATAGCAGAGAGGAAACTCAAAATTGGAATTAACCTAACCAAAGATGTGGATGACCTCTATAATGAAAATTATAAAACATTACAAAATAAATAGAAGAAGACACTGAAAGATAGAGAAACCTACCATGTTTCTAGGTTGGCAGCATCAATATCATCAACATGCCCATATTACCAAAAGTAATATACAGAGTCAACACAGTCCCAATCAAAAACCTCAACAACATTCTTCTCAGAAGTAGAAAAGATCATCATTAAAAATCTCAACTGGAAACACAAAACACCACAAATAGCAAAATCTATCCTGAAGAATTAAAATAAAAAGGCAGGAGGAATCACAATTCCAGACCTCAATATACACTACAGAACAGTAGTCATCAAAACAGTCTGACATAGGTATAGAAAAAGAGCTTATCAATAGAACAGAATAGAAATCTCAGAAGTGAGCCCACACACGTACAGCAATTACTCTTCATCAAGAGGACTGAAACTACCCAAAGGAAAAGTCTTTGGTCTCCTCATTAAATGTTGTTGGGACATTTGGACAGTAACCTGCAGAAGTAAAAAGCAAAACCCTCACCTATCACATTATTCAAAAATCAGCTCTCATGGATCAAAGACCTAAGTCTGCACCCAGAAGCCATAAAACTATTAGAAGAAAACATAGGAAGAACTCTTACAAGATATAGGAATTAGGAAAGACTTCTTTAAAATGTTACAAAAGTACAGTTAGTCAAAGCCAAAATAAACAAATGGGATTCATCAAACTAAAAAGCTTTTGTAGAGCAAGGAGAAATATCACCAAAGTGAAGAAACAGCTAAAAGAATAGGTGAAAAATCTTTGCACACTACACAAACAATAGGAAACTAATATGCCGGATTTACAAACAACTTCATAAACTCAGCTACAACAAAGCAAACAACCCTGTGAAGAAATGAGTGAAGCAAATTAACAGACATTTTTCAAAAGACCAAATTCACATGGTTAATACACATGAAAAAATGTACAGGCCCCCAACTGGATTTAGGTGGGACCTCAATGTGTTTTTCATTTGTATTTCTCTGAGAATTAAGGAGCCTGAACAGTTTTTCATATCTGTTAGTCATTTCAATATGTCCAGAGAAAATGAAATCTGTATATGAGAAAAGTATAAGTCATCCAGCAGTATAATCTACAATAACAAAAACATGGAAACAACCCAAATGCCCATCCAAGGAAGGGGTGGATAAAACTGTGGTACATCTACGCTATGGAATACTAGCCATTAAAAATAATGAAATCCTACCATGTGCAACCAAGTGGTTCAAACCAGAGACTATTTTGCTCAGTGAAGCAAGTCAATCTGAAAAAGACAAATATCATATGTTCTCTCTTATTTAAGACAGCCTTTATGCAAAATTTTATTAATTTTCTCCATGATGCATAGGTTACACAATAGCATAATTTGCTTCAGGAAAGTCTTTGATTTTCTCTTTCATTTATTCAGCTACACATTGGTCATTCAGTAACATGTTATTTAACTTCATATTGCTGTACATTTTTTTATTTTTCTCTCTATTGTTGATTTTGTTTCATAGCTTTTCATTTAAGAGAATGTATAGTAACTGTGTAGTAGAGACTATTGCATACAAATGTAAAGATATAATGCAGTGTACCTTTTACTTCCAAATCAAAGAGACTTCCAGTGAAACTACTTAATGGATCTTGACAATAGGATGCTGGGCTCTCTGCCATTGTACATGCCTACAATGTCAGCATACACTTACATAGCTGAATGATGGACCTATCACTGGTTGTGAGCGAGGACTATATAATGTAATCACATAAGGTAAATTAGTTGGAGGGGGGTTAGGGATTTGGAGAGAGAGAAGTGAAAAAACATCCATCCTGAGATTCTTTCAAAGATCTGTGTGAAAAAATAACAAGTTCTGACTTGCAGTATAAAAAGATCACATTTATGAATAGCTTCATTACACATATGTGTGATATAGTAGTGCTTTAAAGGTACATTAAAACTGACATTCAGAGATAAGAGTATGGAAAAGGCAGACAAATGGATTGACCACAGTTGATACTGAAGTTGGAAATTGAATTCTAAAATTAAAACAAAATTGTCTTTAGTTTTTACAGATGAGGCTAAAGCTTTCATTCGCTTTAATTCTTTAAGTCCTTACAATGCTTGCAATTTACTGCTAGGTTCCCAAGAGTGTAGAAATAGAGTGTAGGTCAAAGCAGAAGTTAGAAAAACACAGGTCGCTGTGAGAAAGGAAGTCTTTGTAATATTTCTGAACTAGTTTCCTAAATATAACCAAAAAATTTTTAAAACAAAACAGAGGATTCAAAAATGTTCAGTGACTCTATTTTATTAAATCCTTATTAATAAGTTCTGTCACAACCACACGGGTGGTTGGGTTGAACTAGGCTTCAATGCCCATTGACACGTATGAGAGCGCAATGGGATGTGGGACAGACTGGACTAGTCTGCTGCACATACTGGCAAACCAGGGTAGAGGGCGGGCCTGGTGGGGCTTATTGTGGGTCGCTCCAACTAGGCTGCAGCTCACACTGGTTTATGTGAGGGCCAAGTGGGCTGGGGAGAATCAGGCTGGACTGCAACACCTATTGGTTCCAGTGGAAGACAGGGCAGGAAACAGAACCGACCCAACGGTTGCAACCACCAGCTGATGGGGCGAAGGACTGTGCCGGGCCCAGTACTTGCTAGTACACACAAGAATCTGGTCTGGGAACACATGAGACAAAGTTTCATTGGGGATCCCCCCAATCGAACTGCTGGACTCAGAACTCTAACCATGAAAAGACAGAAGACAGAACAAGTCAGTCAACTACCTCAGCTATATGTTGGCAGTGAAAAACTGGGCAGTCTCTAAGATGGACCATGTCAATCAGTGAATTCTTCATCGACCTCATCATGCTTGGAATGGCAAGATCGGCAGCAATTCGTAACTGGTGAACTAGCAAGACCCTTGGAGCATGCCCCACATCAGGGACTTGGAGGGGTGGGAGACTGGGTGGGGCTTCTCCCTTATCTCCCCCTTTACCCTGAATACGTGACAAAAACAATGTGGAAATAATAGTCTTACCCACTTTCCTGTAGCCCTTGAACCTTTTTGTCCTAATTAACTATGTAAAGAATGTCAAAAATAAAGAAAAAATATGAAAAAAATGAGTTCTGTCAAAGAACAATAAGAAAATTAGCCACTCAGTATTGAAAAAATAAAGCTAAATGATGAAAAATGGTGTATAAAGGGACTGGAAAATTATGTAACACTGAAGTTTATTTTTACAGTCTTCAAAAATTTTGTCATCTTAAATACAGATGTGCTTTCCAAATAGACAGCTAAATTTTACTAAGATAGGTAACAGCACTTAATTTTCTTATTAAAAAAATAGAAAGCTTTATTTTTATACTGATTTATCTATGTTTAAATAATGTAAAAACACTAAGTTTAAATTTGCCCAAAATGACCTTAGCATTTGTTTTTCAACTCCATTTTAGTCCATTACTTCAGATTCCTTGCTTAAAATAGAAGATTGTCAGTAAGACGCTTAAGTTATCATACATTAGAGGAAATACTTCTAATAAACTATAACTCAAGATAACCTTTAAAAATTCATTGCATAATTTCATGCATTTATCAATACAAATTTAGGAGCATGGTGGCATATGCCATGCTATCCTCCCTCAGACTTCACCTCCTTATTTCCTTCCTTCCTTCCTTCCTTCCTTCCTTCCTTCCTTCCTTCCTTCGTTCCTTCCTTCCTTCCTTCCTTCCCTCTCTCTCTCTCTCTCTCTCTTTTTATTTACAATGACATGTTTTCAGTTCACCCCACAATCATAGGCTGAGTGTGGCAATAGGCAACTAATTCAGCAAATAACAAGTAGAAGTTACAAAAACAAAGTGAAAATGCTGTAGTTCAAGATTACAGGAAAAATTTGTAAAAGTACAAAGCTCAGCGTCTGAAAGAAAACAGGTGCCCAAATCTCTTTAACGTGCTTTTAATCCATTTCACCAAGATTCAAACAGCTGTAACTGAGACCTATATATATAAATATATATGTAGATACATACATATAAATCAATTTTGTGTATTATATACTTTTTTCCAACAGCATAAACACTCATTACTTACTGATTAAACTAATTTTGGCATTAGTAAAACAGACATTACTTCAAATTACTCTCATTTTTAAAATTTTGTTTCCCTAGAGCCTGAGACATCTCATGGATTGGAGTAGCAAATGATAAGGAAATATAAAAATGGAGTTCCTTTAAGAAGTGTATAGGTGCTGCAAGTTTACCTTGCAGGTTCCTGGGCAGGACCTGAAGAAATGGGGCGGGTGGGCAGGGCAGTGCTCTCTTTTGGCAACTGACAAAGTTTATTTCCAGGGTTTCTGTTGTTATACATTTCATGAGACAATGGTTCAGATATAACTCAGAATTAGATCATGTCTAAGAACACAGAGAATACAAAGAAGCTAACAAGGCGACCTAGTCAAAAGGTTAGTGAAACAAGGAATAGATACTGTCCGTCCTTGATTGACTAGACAGAGCACAGATGTCCGCCTGTCTTCAAGGAGAGCACGAAAGCACATCCAAGGACTCACTGGGGGCAGAAGCACACTGTAGGGAAGAGGCCTTCTGCCTTCTCTTTCCTGGAGCCTCTTCTCAACAGGGTCCCACAGGCATCTAGTGTCCCAGCTTTCCTACGGGCTGCATTCCGACAGGTTCCGTGCAAGAGAAAGCATATGCTATTTGTCCTTCTGGAACTGGCTATTTCACTGAGCGTAATAGTCTCAAGTTGGGAACACTTTGTTGCAAAAGATAGACTAACAATACATTTTCCTCCTGAAGTACTTCTATGTTTGATACATATAATTTATAAACACTAAAGATCATGATTTATAAGAAATAAATGTATAAGCATCCAGTGAAAAGGTAAAACTGTGTCACTCCATCTCTTTTTGTAACTCTGCCTTTCAAATAAATTGTTAGATGTTTTAAAGGCTTGCTTATACAAAGTACTTCACACATTTCATGTAAAATGGAAGTAAAGTAAGTTAATTTTGGTGGAAAAAAATTGAAAATAAGTTTTTCTTAAGTAAAAACTATTTGAGGATAACTTCTAGTTTTGAAACATCATTTAAATTATGGAAAATTTTACCAACTAATTAATTTGACTCATTCAGTGATACATGCAAAAGAACAATAATTAGAATTATGTTCTAATTCTATTATTCTAATACAGTACACAAAAATATCAGATTTTATTAGTGATTAGGGTCTAGGGGAGATATGTATGTTGACAATAGCTAATCTAAATTTCAAGCCAAAAAATTTAACTTTTAATTCCTTACACTTCTTAGATTGCATCTTTTTATACTACATCCTTTTGCCTTCAAAATAGTGTACTAGATATTGATTTTAAATAGAATTTGAGATGGGTGAATATCACTTAATTTTCAAATGTACAAATTCTGCTAATGTACATATCAGCAGTACTTATGGAGAGCAATATCTTAGTTCTTCTCTGTGACAGTAAAATTATCTAGTTCTTTACCCAGTTCCTCATCCATGGTTATGTGGTCTTCACTCTCATTTGTATTGTTTATCAGAGTTTAATACTTAATAAACATCTCAATATGTATTCTGCCTTTACTACACCTTTCCATGCCTTTACTACACCTTTCCATGCATGATGAGAGCTGTGATCATGCTAGATTTTCCATCAGAATGCGTTTATAAATAATAGAAGGCTTCCTGCCTGGTTCTCTTTTCCTTTAAGTAAAGCAGAGGCTAGTGGTGAGACCTGTATGGTAGAGGTGGAACTAGGTCAGAGACGCAGTTCAGCTTATCGTCATGAAAACATGCATCTTGGCTCTGTGGACTGCTATCCCTTGGTGAGAGACCATATAGAGCCCTGCTCAGAATTTGCATATTTACCCTGGATTTGCTAATGGTATGCCCAAATCAGCGGTCACTCTTTTCTGTCTTCAGTCTTTGTGCTATGTCAGCCTCATTCCGAGTGTTGCCTTTAAACTCTCTCCCCTGAGGTTCATACAATGTAGGCATGACCTAAATGACTACGAAGTGGAAAATGGATGCGCAGGGATTGGTATTTTCTGCCAGGCAGTTGAAAATGTTATGCCCTAAAACTGTGTAAGCAAATGGTGTCAATAATGGAAAGTGCAGAGAGCAAGATGTCAAGGGGAGGCAAAGCCTTTCTATGTTCACTGCTGAAAGCCAGAAAGCTACAATGACAAAAATTAATAATGATAATAATAATAATAAATCTAGCACCTAAAGAAAGGAAAGGACTTCAAAAGACAGCCACGGCCTCCAATTCCCTTATTGCTACCATTTCTGCATAGCCCTTGGAAAGGTTATTCGTGCATTTCTGCACCTGTTTATTGAAAAACAGGTTTTATATCCATAGTTAGACTCCCTGAAATATATGATGTGATTGGAGCCAAAGGAATAACATATATGTGTATATACATGCTAGTGTTATAGATGGAAAGTATAAAAATTCATTTATAGTGTTCTGAGGAAAATTTTAATTATTGAAGCAGTGATTGAGCTAACTGAATTAAGGTAAGCAGCTTTGAAATACAAGACGTATTTATTCTTTTTGTCATATAAATTAGAGAAACTTTCTGGTTTTTATTTTTCACAAAGTGATGTTAGAAAGAAAACAACTCAAATTTTTGATGAATAGTCTGTTATCTACATACTAATTGCTGGAATCTTTATTTAGTGAAGGGTTAAGACTATGATTCAAAAGTAAATTGAAGATATGTCATTACAAAAATTAAAAGAAAGGAAAAAGTGAGGGAGGGCTTCATGAAGGAGGCGGAGGAGAGGCTGAGAAGCATCATCGTGTTCTTAAAGCTGCATGCACAAAATCTGTTCCTTTTTTGTAAATAAAGAAAAATTTCAAAATAATTATAAATAAATAAATCATAGAAAGAAATAAAAATCAAATCTCCTCATAGGAATTTTCTTATAGGAAGAAACACATTTTTCATCACATCCTAATGCAAATACATGGAAAGACATCCTAAATTAAACAAAAACTTGAAAATAAGCATTTAACCTGGGGGTGATTATACCCACATTTCTCATCAGAATACCAAAGTTCAATTTCATGCTGTCCTCTCTCTGCTACTCAGATAGATTTAAAACAAAAGCTTCTCCCTGGAAACATAAGACCCAAGAAGGCAGCAATGACAGCTAAAATACTTGGGTTCCTGCAAATCAAATGGAAGATACACATTGAGTTTCTGGCTCCTCACTCCATCCCAGCTCAGTACTGGCCATGCTGCATATTTCAGTGAACTAGGAAATAGTAACTTTCTCTCTCTCTCTCTCTCTCTCTCTCCTGTCTCTGGTAGTTGCCAGAGAGTAATCATTTTATAAATGAGCAAACAGAGAGCCAAGCACAGTAGTCTAGTGGCTAAAGTTCTTGCCTTGCACGCACTGGAATCCCAAGTAGGTACCGATTTTCATCCCTGCGAACCCCACTTCCCATCCAGCTCCCTGCCTGTGGCCTGGGAAAGCAGTCGAGCATTGCCCAAAGCCTTGGGACCCTGCACCCATGTGGGAGACCCAGAAGAGCTCTTAGCTGCTGTCTTCAGATTAATTCCGCTCCGGCAAGTTGTGGCCGATTGGGGAGTGAATCAACAGACCGAAGATCTTCCTCTCTGTCTCTGATTTTCCAAGAAAATATAAATAAATCTTTTAAAACAAGTATACAGAGACACGAAACACCAGGAGTACTGAAATGAACACTAAAATCAAGTCTACAGCAAGTTGATAAATGTAGCTTCGAAAATAATACTCACACAAAGTAAAACAAATCTGCATGCAATAAATATGTCTGCAAAATTCACAGTGGAAAATTGAACGAAAGTATCACTACTAAAATCACTCAAATTGTAAGTAATTTTGGGGTTCTCAATTTTTTTATTGGAACATTAATATTTTTAACATGTTCTTAATAATTTACAATGAGTGAATGCCTATCAGAATTTTGGCATCTTTTATTTCAGCTAGTTTTAAAACAAGCTTGTAGGGCATGCAAACTGCTATCACCATTTGATAAACAGGAGAGTAGAGCAAATTAAATAATGTGGTTTTGCTCATTGAAATGATCACTAGCAAGTTCAGGGTCAGATGCAGACTCTGCAGGTCAAGAAAATGTTCTTTTTGTAAAATTGTGTCAAAATATATAAAATAATAAAGCTTGAAGCTTTAAGCATTATAATTGTACATCTGTGATGTTCACATTAGTGTATAGACATTTGACCATGCATCTCTGAATTTCTAACATCTTGCAAAACTGAAAGTCCATATCCAATCAGAAATAATTTTCAATTATATTTTCTCCTTTGCCCTGGCCTCTGGCAGCCTACATCTTAGTTTCTGTCTCTTTGAATGAGATTATTCTAGCTGCCTGCTGAAAATGGAATCACATGGTATTTGTGTTTTTATGACTAGTCAATTTCACTTAGCATAATGTTTCCAAGTGTCTTCCATGTAGGATGTGCCGCAAGTGTCATCCTTTTAAAGGTATATAATATCCAATGCATTGCCAACTACATTTTGTTTACTCAGTTGTTTGTTGATGAACATTGTTTAGTTTGTCTTTTGGCTGTTGTGAATAATTCTGTATCTCTCTATAACTCTTGTCAACTTGTCAATCATTCTCATTTGCTTCAGTCTATCCCACGTGGGGGCCATGTCAAAATACCGTGATTCTTACAGATTACTATGTCCTCCCACATTTATGCTGGATTTTTTTATGCCTGGTTTCTCGCAGAAAAAAATGGTCTCCATTTGTTTCTTTTTTTTATTTGATAATTTCTTTATTCTAATTTTAATGGAGAAGAAATTGTATGTATTTTATAGGTAGAGTTCCCAGATAACCATACTTTCTTCCCTATAAAAATGTTTTTTTCAAATACAGGGATTTCTTTTTTTAAGATTTATTTATTTTTGTTTTTAAGGAAAGGCGGATATACAAAAAGGAGGAGAAACAGAGAGAAAGATCTTCCTTCCAATGGTTCACTCCCCAAGTGACCACAATGGCTGGAGCTAAGCCAGTCCGAAGCCAGGAGCTCTTACGGGTCTCCCACGCGGGTGTATGATCTGAAGGATTTGGGCCATCCTCAACTGCTGTCCCAGGCCACAAGCAGGGAGCTGGATGGGAAGCAGGGATGCCGGGATTAGAACCGGCAACCGTATAGGATCCCGGTGCGCTCAAGACGAGGACTTTAACCACTGCGCAACTGTGCCTGGCCCAAATAAATGGATTTCTAAAAAATTTCCTTATCCCCTGTATTTTGTTATGCTTTCTTTCTCTCTGTGTTGCTCTCTCTTCTTCTCCTTCTTTCCCTAACTCTTAGTCTCTCTCTTTTTAACTCATCCCACTACCTATTGAAATCCTATTATGAAATCCTCTTTGACTGCAGGCCGCATCGCATTCACATTTGTAGTCCAGAATTGAAGCACAATGATTTATACATGGATGTTCAACAAGTGTTTATTTAAAAAAAAAAACACACATAAAGAAAGAAGAGTATGAAGATTTCCTGACTTCCACAGACTTCTCATCAAAAATGGAATTGTTAGGTCATCAAGTGAACTAGTGAGCCAACACTAACTTAATCACGGTAAACGGTAAAGAGCCCCCTCCCCCCAATGTAGCACATTATGTTGTCAAAATGCAAACACTTAATAACTGCCTAAGTGCACGTGATTTGTTCATGTATTTCAGGATTAATAAGTGAAACATAATTCCTATGTTGGGGGATCCTAAAATCAAGCGGAAAAATACAACACATACTTACAATATTGTTTTAATATCTTGAAAAGAAAATATGCTTCATAAGACAGATTAATTCAAATTTAGTGTAGTGCCTTTTCATATTAAGCTACCGCCTGCCACCCTGACATTCCAGTCCAGGCTTCTCCACTTTCATTATTACTGTCGTTCACAGTCCTGCTGTGTCTTGTCCAATCTCCTGGTTGCTGTGACTCCATATGGTTCAATTCCTCATCCTTGACACCCTTCAACTCAGAAATTATTTTTTTCAAGGATAAATCACATAGATTAATAGGTTTCTTGGGATCCTTCCAAGAGATTACTTTCCCTTTCTTAATGATTAAAACTGTCCCATGATTTTCTTCCTGCCTATTGTCAATTCTCAACTCAGGCATGTCTTCCACATGGACTTTGCCCTTTGAAAAGAAAATGTGCTTCATAAAACAGATTAATTCAAATTTAGTGTAATGTCATTGACACACCAATTACCTGAATATATGTAAAGAACTTAAACTCACTCTTCCACATCTTAGTGCAGATTGATATAATAAATGTCATTCTTTTCATATACTTTCTTGCTTTTTGTGGGGTCTAACTAAAATTCACTAATATAAGATTAATTTATTGAATATTTATTATGTGCAGAGGTATAGTGCAATATGCAGGGGTATCACTGAAAACAGAAAAACTAAAGATAAAATCTTCATGGGGCTTAAGCACATTTTCTCTCAAGAAGATGTTCTTGTTTCTCCAATCAGAGAAGAGTTCCACTCATGTCTGTCCTCAATACCAATCTATGTGAAAAAGTTATTTTGTAAAGGTGGGAATTTGGCTAGTAGTTACACATGTTGATTGGAACATCCATGTTCCAACCAGGTTCCATAGTTCAGCATGGCCGCTCCTGATTTTACAGTTTCCTGTTAAGGCAAACCCTGGGAAGAAACAGTGATGAATCAAATTAGTTCTCCTAATCGTGTTGAAGATGTGGATTGAGTTCTTTGTCTCCACTTTGATCCCAACCTAATCACAGTTTTTGCATGTATGTGAGGCATAGATTAATGGAAGGAGCAGCTCACTAAAGAGATGAATGAATGAATTTAAATAGTTTCAATTTTTTTACTGCCTAGTTTACGCTGACATTCTGTTTGCTTAGCTTATGGCTGATGGTACTCTATGGAATGTGAAGATAAGAGCTTGGTCTTTTTAATCTGTGTTTTTCAAGGTCCTGAACATTTTTTAAAGAATGTTTTGAAGTGAATGACAGAACAAAATTTTATTTTCTCATTAATTTCCAGATGCATTTCATACTTAAGTCATTTATTGAAGCACTTCTATTTGACACATAGTATTACATGCAATAGGGAATATTATGGAGCTCAAAACAGAAAAGGCTAATAGTCATTAAAATATATGAAACATTCTACACTGCGGCACTCTGATTTATTTGTTAAAAAAATGAAATAAGGACAATCACCTTTCAACATCCTTTCCATTTTCCTCTTCCTCACTAATAGAAATACCTGCATTTTAGGAATGGGGTTTGTCTACGCTAGAACTACTTTGTTTTTCTCTTAAGGGTTAGAACGCCAAATTTTATACGGAAGGAAATTGGTGAGTCTCCAAGAAAAGTCCTGAACAAGGCTCACTACATGACATGCATTGCCATTTACATTCTCTTGTTTTTTTCTTCCTGGAAACAAAATATAATTGCTGGAGTTAACAAGTAAAAACTTGTTGCCCTGGAGACTATGGTCACGATCTAAGGACAACATTGAAAGATGAAAGAGGGGTGAGGTGATGGACAACATCATGGAGACACTGTGCATTCTGTGGATATTGTTTGTCAGGCCACGGTGCCAGTAGGAAAATTCGATTGCTAACATTTTTAAAGTATACAAGAAGGAGTTATTCTAATTTCAGAGTAAGATGGGGAGAAGGACCAAATCGGGGCCAAGAATGAATCTTTGAATTAAAGGTGACTTGTCATAGGATGGTATGATGAAAGGTGGAAAAGAAAGCAGGTTCAAAGTATAAATTATTTTTTTTCTAAGGGATATAATATTGAGAATGGAGCTAAAGGATGCAGGGCAAATTGTAGGCATTGTCAGACCAAGTAAACTTGGAAGGAGCTTGATTTGGATAAGTATAAAGTTGTTCTGGATAAACTCGTATTGAAAAGTCCATAAAGTATCCATTGTCAATGCCTGTAATTTCCAAGGCAATTGGAGTTGAAGTTTATAATGAAGTCTAGATCTAAGCTGATCATTTGCAACCCTGGTAAATAAAGACATATCTTGCAGACACTACATTTAACAGTGGGAGACAGAAGACAGCAAAAGGACTGAGTACTGTACCTTGAAAGGAGAATCCAAATATGTCCTTTTGTATAGGAAAATTAGAAAAATCAGTGTGATACAAAGTAGAAAAGGGGAAATAAGAAAACAAAAAAACAGACAGAAAACATATGATATCATGTAGATCGGTGGATACATCTGTGTGTTTGTTCATATTTGGATAGCATACCTTTAGAAAAGACATTCACTTAAAGAATAATTTTCAACTACCATTTCCCTTAAAATAGCCAGTTCTAGAATGTACATGCTATTTTTATTTTCGTTGATCCATCTGGGACAGGAGGAATGCTTCATGCTCTGCAGACATTGAGGCGCTTCAGGGTACTTTCAGACTGCTGATGCTGAGCTTTGTGTGTAACTTGCTCTATTTGGGATACTTCAGAAATGAAATATAAATATTTTAAAAGGGTAAAGGGTATTTCTAAGTTTCTTTGATTGATATAGGTGAGGGGGAAATTCTGAAAAACATGAAACTTTTTACTTCATTCTGCCTTTCAATCAATTGAAACAATTTCAGCTACAACCAGTCACAGCGAGTCATCTGATCATTGGCATTTTCTAAGGCGAAATAGAAAATAAATGCAAAGGCTACACTACAGTTTCAGTGAAAGGCAAGCAAAAATAGTTTCTTTCTATGTATCTATAAGAAATCAGCAAGTGTGCAGAGTAGTAATGATTCTAAAACTGGATCTCATTTTCAGTTACAATAAGCTATCTTAGTTTGTAAATATACTTTTTTTTCCAAAATGGTATGAATTAGAAGTGAGAATTCTCCAGGCTTGATCCATAAAAAGTAGCAATGGCAGCATCCTAGCTAACCATATTATTGCTAATCCTAGGAAGCTTGCAAAGCTTTGAAATTGCACTTAAGCATAAATTCACATTTTCTGTACCTTAGTCTGTGTGCTTAGGTCATGCTTATCTTTTTGCGTAACACTGCCATACTGCACACTGGTTCCTTGGCATTACAATTAGCCATCACAGTATATCTATGTCAGTCTCCCTTAGTCTGCCAGCGCATTAGCACTGCTATAAAATAGATATTACATAAAACCCTCAGTATTTTTTCTACATCATCAATAGACCACTCCTTTAAAAAAATGTCTTTTACTTAGTATCAGGAAAATATCCTGATTTAAAACAAAAAATTCCAGCAAGTAGTTAGTGGAATTCTTGGGAGGGGGTCGCACGTGCATATTCACTTCTGGAGAATAGAAATCAAGAGCCCTGAGCTAAATTTAGACTTCTGTAGTTCCAATTATTGCCCAAGGGATCTTCGGCAAGTTGTGTTGTCATCTTGTTTCCCAGGATTTTTACACCTGCGATTTCACTAATGTAGTATTTACAACAGGAGTTTTTTCAGAAACATTATGTGTCAATCCCTTTGCAAACACAATTCTAGGATCATAGTAAATTCACTTAAGCAAGTTTTCTTTAAAGTGTTATTAAGAAATTTGTAATTATGTAAAATTTCCTGTAGTTTCCCTTGGGAAACAGAAAACATGACCAGAGAACTTGCTGCTTAGTTCTCCGGTGTTAACAACTGCACGTGAAATACTTCATTTTGAAAATCTTCAACCATACACTAGTTACAATTCACAGTTCCCAGAAATGTCTGCACAGAGAATAAACCATGAATCTACCATGTTAAATTTTAGGTAAATGAACTCTAAAGCCTAGGTATACATTTCCCTTGCCATATACTAAACTTTCTTTTATTTTCTTTTCTTTGCTTTTTAGCTCATTTTTAAGAGTTACAAGGAAAGACCATGCTGCTGGTAAAAGAGAACTCTGATCATACAGTGGATGCTATTTTTATCAGCAGGTAGGAAAGGGGGAATGGTGTGTGTTTTGGTACAGTTACATAAGCGTGGATCACCAATTCCACATAACTGCAGCTTGGACTCCCCAGCTCCATGCTTTTCATGGAAGATGCTCTGTAGGAGATCTCTTCATGGCCCCAACATATGGTTTTGAAGGAAAATGGTTTCCACTGAAAAATGTGCTGTTACATTGGAACAAGCTTAATGTAAGGAGAAAATGTTAGGAAATAGGACAAACTGAAAATAAGCAAAATTTGCTTTCCTAAATGTCATGAAGAGCAAATCCTTGACATGTTCAACCAGGGATTATTAAAAATACATAAATTTGCCTCAATCTACAATAAACCAACATTCTTAGCAATATTTCATAAGCATTTATGCACACTTTTTTCTTTTGAAAATTAGTAATCTATACAATAAATGAAAAATTCTTTCTTCATTCTTGGATTCATCCTGCTGTACTTACTACTGGTTTTATCTAATGTAACATGATAGTAACATAGATAACAATAAAACAGTGTGATTTTTCCATTGTTCCAGTAGGAAATAACCAGATTTTGCCACAGGGTTGCACAGCAGTCATAGAAAAACGATGAGCAGGCTTGAAAGACATAAATGAAAAGCAATTGACTGAGAGAAAAATATCAGCAAAGACTTTATCTGTGCCATAAGTTGTAATGTTAAAAAAAATATTAATTCATCGAGCAGGGGTAATTCCTAAATGCCCAATTCATCTCCTATGTTTGGCACACTCAGCCTTGTAACTAATAAAGATCTTTTTCTTCCCTGGATATATTCATTTCTTCCTGATTTTAATCCGTATGTAGCATTGATTATATTAAGCATTGAGCTATTGAGCAGTAAGCATTATTTTCTAACTTAGAAAGTGTAAAAGTAATTAACACCTTTGGTGTTTGACATCTATGGAAATTGCCAGAGGCTGCAAAAATTGAGCACCAGTGAAAATCTATTAGTGTGGAGTCTACTGTGTCTATGGAGATCTATTTTCATAAGAGTTTTTAAAGAAACAAATCATTCATATCCTAATTATGGAAAGTTATAATTTCAGCTAATGATTAATAAGAGGTACAGGAAACACATTATCCTGGGACGCGAGATAAATGTAAGGAATATATAAAGAAAAATCATGTATTTATTGACAGAAAAGAGGAAATGGTGGTGGTTAACCAAAAGGAAAAGGTATAGAAAATGATTCAATTAAAACAGAGCAAGAAAAGTAGGAAAGACACTAAAAATAGAATGTAAAATTCCAGGGAGAATTTTCAGCAATAGTGACATAATAAAGAAAGAATAATAAGTACCTCTTCATTTAGTTCTTATAAAACTAATGTTGGAAACTTCAATATTCTATAAATTATTTTAAGCGTCTAGAGTAGTTATTTTGCATGGATTAAGAATGCTGTACATATAATGCAGCTCTTAACAAAATATGTATTTTAATCCAAAGATTGTCTTTTAGTAATATTATCAGCTATTTTATTATTTGCTAGAAATATGGCCAAGTAACAGTCAATTAAAAATGCCTAATTTTCTGTTGATTTCTTAATGTTTTACATACAATTTTATTGTTAAATATTACCCAAAACACTAGGATTCTGTGAAGGGGTCACCAATGTAAGATATGCACTCCAAGAACTCTCCATTAGGACTTTAGAAAAAACGATGTTAGAGAAACAATCCTGTATTTCTGAGCACCACTTTTTTATCAGTACAGTTGACAGGGTGAAGGTACTATTAAATGAAAGTAAATATGATATTTTAAAAAAATATATAGCATGTAAGCAATTTATTTTAAAGTAAATAGCCTTCACTTGCGTCCCATTTACCCATGAAAATGCCCTGCCCACGGAACAAACTCTGTCATTTGCATACCTTAAATGTTAAAGAAAGTAATTTCCTATGGCTTTTATCATAAAGCTATATTTTATTATATTGAAAAGAATGCCTTGCATTACATAAAGGATGTTTATGATGATTTTTCCTTTTAAAAAACTGGCACTACTATTATTGATAAGTAGTAGCTAAGAAACAAGGCAACCAGGGAGGCAAGATGGCAGAATAGGATGAGGACACATAAAAGTGGACAGAGAAAAATTAGAGGAATAGCAGAGAGGTAACACTCCTGGGTAGCAGGATGGCAGAGAATCCCCAGGGGACATGTGGGCATGGGGAAACAGCAGAGACTGCAGAGAGATGCTGCAAACAGCCCAGCAGCAATCAGAGCTCCACCCGTGGTCAGCGGACAGCTGCCTTCAGGCTAGCTGCTAGTGGGTTCAACTAGAAAAAGGAATATTTTTCTGTGTGGCAGGTACCACCAACAGCCCTGATATCTCTAATATAATGTATGACAATAAGCAATGTATAATAAAATAAATACTATATATAACAAATACAATAAGTATATAATAAATATTACAAAGCTCTTTTAAAACAGCAAGAAGCAGATACAAGAGTGAAGCAAGTTAAAGAATATGTCGGGCCCGGCGGTGTGGCCTAGCGGCTGGAAGTCCTTGCCTTGAAAGCTCCGGGATCCCATATGGGTGCCGGTTCTAATCCCCAGCTGCTCCACTTCCCATTCAGCTCCCTGCTTGTGGCCTGGGAAAGCAGTCGAGGACGGCCCAATGCATTGGGACCCTGCACCCGCGTGGGAGACCTGGAAGAGGTTCCTGATTCCCGGCTTCGGATCGGCCCAGCACCAGCCGTTGCGGCTCACTTGGGGAGTGAAACATCAGATGGAAGATCTTCCTCTCTGTCTCTCCTCCTCTCTGTATATCCGGCTTTCCAATAATTATAAAAATCTTAAAAAAAAAAAAAAAGAATATGTCGTACAGGGAATAGTAGCATTGAAACAAAATCAAAATCAACTATTAGATGAAGAATACAACACAGCAAATTAAAAAGTCAATCAAATGTTTCAATAATAGAATGATTCAGAAAGAAGAAGAATGTCAGAGGATACCACATGCAAAATTATCCAAACAATACGAAATATGAAGAGGAACAAAGTAAAGCTAAGAAAACTATCCAAGAATTAAGTGACACCATCAAAAGGCCAAACATAAGGGCCAAGGGTGCACCTAAAGGGGAAGAAAGAGAAGTTGAATTGAAAGATGTATTCAATAATATAATATGAGCACTCTTAGGTTGGGCATTAAAATACTTAAATATGCATGTGAGAAACATCAGATAACTTATAGAAGAACCTGATCAGACAGTTGACCTCTGAGAGGAAACCCTACTGACCAGAAGAGAATATAGTGACATATTCCAGATCATTAAAGAAAAAAAAGTCAGTCCAGAATAACATACCTAGAAAAGCTTCCATTTGTATTTGAAAATGAAACAAGAAACTTTCAAAGCAAACAAAACCTGAGAGACTTTATTTCTATCAAAGTAACCCTACAAATGCTGCTTAAATATGTGATACAAAGAAAAACACTCACTCACTAAACCCAAAGACAAAGGTGAAGAACATCGCAGTAAAACCTCAAGAAAAACTTAAGTCAATCAATGGGAAATCTAATGCTAAAATGATAGGATCAATCACTATATGATAACATTAATCTGAATGCAAGTGACTTAAAGTCATCAATCAAGACAGATTAGCCGACTTGATCCAAAGCAGGACCCATCCACTGTTGTCTGCAAGAAACACATCTCAGCAACAAAGATACGTAGCAACTGAAAAAAGAAACTGAAAATGAAAGGTTGAAAAAGGACATTCTGGGGCCCGGTGGCATGGCCTAGCGGCTGCTCAAGTCCTCGCCTTGAACGCTCCGGGATCCCATATGGGCGCCGGTTCTAATCCCGGCAGCTCCACTTCCCATCCAGCTCCCTGCTTGTGGCCTGGAAAAGCAGTCAAGGACGGCCCAATGCATTGGGACCCTGCACCCTCGTGGGAGACCTGGAAGAGGTTCCTGATTCCCAGCTTCATTTCGGCGCACACCGGCCCGTTGCGGCTCACTTGGGGATTGAATCATTGGACGGAAGATCTTCCTCTCTGTCTCTCCTCTCTGTATATCTGACTTTGTAATAAAATAAATAAATCTTTTTAAAAAAAAAAAGGACATTCTGATCTAATGGAAAAGAACAAACTGGTATAGCCATTATAACGTCAGATAACAGAGACTTCAACATGAAAAGAATCAAAATAGATGGAGAATACCACATAATGATTAAAGCATCCATTACACAAGAAGAAATAATGAGAATAAAATTATATGCAGCAAATGCCAGGGCATTTAGCTACATAGAACAAATAATAATGGAATTAAAGAGAGATACAGATTTCAATACAATATTAGTGGGGAATTTTAACATGCTTAATTCCATTGGACACATCAATGAAACAGAAACTCAGCAAGGAAACAACAGAGTTCACCCAGACCATAGGATAACTGGATCTAATTGATATCTATAAACCTTTCATCTTAAAGAAAAAGAATACATTTTTTTTCTGTAGGTAAATGGAAACTTCTCCAGAACTAATCATATTTTAGATCACAAAACAAGCTTCATATATATATATATTTAATAGAAAACTTACCATGTATTTCCTCAGATCATCATGGAGTGAAAACTGGAGGCCAGCCTGCCAAAATATGTACTTAGAAACTGAACGATAAGATGCTAAATGAACAATTGGCTACAGAAGACTTCAAAGAGGGAATGAAAACTGGCTTGAAATGAATGAAGATATCAATACAACACATCAAAACTTGCAGGACAGTTAAGGCGGTGCTAAGAGAAACCGTCAGGAACTGTAACATACAAATATACACCAACAAATTGGAAGGCCTACAAGAAATGATTAGATTTCTAGTTACATACAATTAATAAATGCTAAATCTTCAGGTAATTGAAATCTAAATAGTCCTATAAACAATAAAAACCCAGAATCAGATAGCTTAACTGCTGAATTATACCGAACACTGCAAACCATTCAGCACCTGGGAACCATCAAAATATGAGGGGAAAACATAGGAAAAACTCTACAAGATACAGGCATTGATAAATAATTCCTAGAAAAGACAAAAAAAGCACAATCAAAGCCAAACAAAAATATATGGGACCACATTAAACTATGAAACATTTGTATAGCAAAGAAAATGGTCAACAAAGTGAAGAAGCAACCAACAGAATGAAAGAAAATCTTTGCACACAATGCAACAGATAGGGGATTGACACCCAGGGTGTACAAAGAGCTTCAGATTGTTAAGAACAGCAAAATAAACAATTCTGTCCAGAAATGGGCCAAGGGATAGAACAGGCATTTTTGCAAATAGCAAAATTAAATGGCTAATAGACATATGATAGATAGATAGATAGATAGATAGATAGATAGATAGATAGATAGATATTAGGGAAATACAAATAAAAACCACATTGAGGTTCCAGCTAACTTCAATGAGAATGGTCTACATTCAGATTCAATAACAATACCAGATGTTGCAGATGTGGAGAAAAAGGTACCCTACTCCATTATTAGCGAGAATGTAGTCTAGAGCAGCCACTGTGAAAGTCAGTAGAAGAGTAATAACACAACTGAAAATTGATCTGCCATATGACCCAGCTATCTCTTTTCTGGGAATATATCCAAAGAAAGTAATGGCACACAATTTATAGCGGCGCAATCCACATAAGCAAAGATATGGAAACTACCAATAATACCTTTGACAGGGAACTGGATAAAGAAATGGTGGCACATGTACGACATAGAATACTACTTAAAAAATATGGCAGGGTCCCAAGGTTTTGGGCCATCCTACACAGCTTTCCCAGGCAGCAAGCAGGGAGCTGCATGGAAAGCGGGCCCGCCAGCATTAGAACTGTCATCCAGATGGGATCCCGGCACATGCAAGGCGAGGGCTTTAGCTGGTAGTCTACCGCACTGGGACCATCATATTTTCTACAACTGATATTCCAGGAGTTCTCCATAAAGATGGAAAATCAGAAGGGGACAAAGACGAAACATTTTACATGAACCAAGATAAACACATGTTAACCCTGCCTGGTCTGATGATATGGAATTCTGCTTCTTGTAATTCCGTGACCATATTGGTACTTGTAAGCAGCCAAAAATATTATCTTCTTGATCATGGAAAGTAGAATGAAAAGTTGAATTGAACACAATACAGTTAAGGACAACACCTGGAGAAACTATTCCTAATTCTTATTTATGTAGCCCACAACAGGTGTCATGTATGTTAAACATTTTCTCTATTAGGTTGCAAACTGCTTTAGCACTTTAGAGCTAAATTATTTTTCAATCATGTATTCAGTGCTAGTCCTTACGTGGAGTTGCCTGTTGTGTATTCAAATGTAAGTGCTCGCATAGATTCCCATATGTACATTCTCATATGTACACAAGATGTGCACAGAATTTGATATAACAAAACATTCACATCAAAAACAATCATATATACTGATCAATTGAAGGAAATACATAATTTGTATGAAAACATTATCAAATCATTCTATACTACCTGAATCTGGGGTTAATTTAGTACACAATAGTTAATAAAATACTTTAGACAGTCACTGAAAATAATCCTTTTAGTGCCTTCAAGAGGTCAAATCAACATATTTTTCATGGCGTCTTGCTTTGGACTCTGCAGGTTAGCACTGCTTTCAAGTTGTCCCCAGAATGTTTCTGGCTCAGTAACATGTAATAGGAATGTATTCCAGTGCAGTAGAAAATATAAGGTGACAAAAAATGTAGGCCCTTTGAGAAATATTAATTCATGTACATTATAAGAGTAGGTAATACTTCAAATGCAATTTTCTAGGGTCCTATGGCCTCCTGCTGAAGGCCATTTTATTTGGTCTTTCAAAATAACTCCATACAGGATACAGCATGAAATGCATTTGGGCCACTGTGTGCAAGGGAGCAGTGCAGTGAGTCAGCAGTCAGTCACAGCTTTTTTCCCATGGGCCATAGATCAGTCTATGCAAAATTCTGAGAGGGAAAATTGCTGTCAGGTCATATAGGGTGAAAATTCTCTTCTCAGTTTATCAGCAGGAGAGAACTCTCCCTGAGATAGTTTTAGTCTTACTACTTGCCCTAGCCACCCAGGGACACCAATGGCTCAGATTCTAGATGGAACCAAGGAGAGCAGGTGTCATTCACTTGTGCACCTCAAGGCAGAGCAGAAATGTGGCAGAACCTGCTCCAGCTCGGCAACTCAGCTCATGCTTGAACGGAAGGGATCTCCTTGAGCCCTAGAAAAAGCTGCATCCAAATGGGGTAGAACTATGCAAGGATAGGTAAAGGTTAAGCCAGAAAAGCACATCCAATTGGTGATACAGATATTGCTGGATATTATTCTACAGCAGTATTTAGGCCTGCCTTCTCTCCTGCTTCAACTGTGCTGCTTTACCGAACTAATTTGTCAGGGATCAGGGGGTATTTCAATCACTGTACACATTCCCAGAAATTCAGCGATTTTTTCCTCAAATCTGGTTGGTAATTTTTGTTTTATGTTTCATAGTCCCTGGTTTTCTAGCCACATATTCATTCTGTTTTCACTTATCTAAGAATTTAAGGCATAATTCTTGTGTATTCTGTGTCTAATCACAACATCTGCAGTCTCTGTGAGGTCACTTGAGCTTTGTATTGCTTTTACCACTTTCTAGTCTGAGGACCTGTTTTCTTTGATTGTTTTAAGCAAAGAGTTTTCTTTTAATTATATTTATGGGAATTTGTTGAGA
Organism: Ochotona princeps; assembly: GCF_030435755.1. Classification (NCBI taxonomy): domain Eukaryota; kingdom Metazoa; phylum Chordata; class Mammalia; order Lagomorpha; family Ochotonidae; genus Ochotona; species Ochotona princeps. Next base: position 80,219,259 of record NC_080832.1, read on the forward strand.
TACAAGTTACCTCTGAGAAGCATCGTGCCTTCCTCTCCAAAACTCTGGAGGCAATTCTTATCAAGGTCTATTGATAATTAAATTCTCAGCTTCAGGTTGTTCAGGCCGCTCTGCTTGTGTGAAATCAGAAAATAACCACGGAGGCACAGAGTGTGGGAATTAGCAGTGTGGTTCTCTTTCATGCGGCTCAAAGCCTTGCAGGCCTCCTGTTCCCCTCTAGGCAGGGATGAATTCATCACGGAGAGTTAAGCCAGTGAGCATCCACACAGGGCTTTCTTAATAAATTCCTCATCTTGTCAGGATCGCAGTCTTCATCTCTGTCTTCTGAATCCCTTACAGTCTTCAAATGAAACAACTAATTTACTTCCCTGGATTACCTCTCCCTGCTTTGGATTTTGATTTTGCTTTATTTCTGTAGCCAACTGAAGTTATTCATTTAAGTTGTTTCAAATAAGAGAATTTATTCTGGATACTTACTCTATCAAATTGCCACAAATCATGTGAATTCCACTAAAAAAAGGTTTGATGTGATGTATTTCCCTCAGGGACCATGTTTGCAATAGTCTCTTTAAAGGTCTTGTAAGAACTGGCCCAGGGTAGGAGGTATGAGGAATAGACTCTGGTTCATCAGAACGAATACACATGGACTCTAATTCAACGATGCTGGCTTCTTTTGGTTCCTACCATTTGCTGTGCTCATTTTCACATTGAGATGTTTGTGAGAGTTTTGCTTCTGCCTCTTACTTTCATTAATTCCGGCTCAAAAATCTCTGTTTGTACATGCCTTTCTAATGTCTAGGCAAGGTCAAAGCTTCCTAGTTCGTAGTTAGCACTCTGTGCTTCTCTTTCATGGTGCTGCCACAAACTCAAATGATTAAAACAGGGAAACTGTTTCATTCTCATCTCTACAGCTAGAAAGTAAGTTTATGAGGAAGATCAATCTGAATACGACTCTGCCATATCTGGCACACTGTCTTACACAGAGAAGCCCTTTTCTAACTTACGTTGAGTAACACATTGATGCCAGATTTGCTTAATGCCATTCTTCGTGTAATACAAATAGACTAAGGAAAATTTTTTAAAGATGTTGGAAATAAATTCATGCTAAAATCCTTAGGCAATAGCTAAATATTCAACAATGATGCTAGCCTCATCACTTCAGATATAATATCCTATACGTATTGTTAACCCCATATATCTGCATGGCAAAATGGTGTTCTTATTCCTATTTTTAATTGATGAAATAAATAAAAATAATGCAAAGCCTCTATATAGAGAATATTGCTTTATGTTAAAAATGTTGTAAATGAGAAAAATTTAATCTAGTCAGAAGGGAAATCATTATATCCCTTGGTGGCATTTTCATACTAAACAATTGTAAAAATTTCTTTGTAAGTAGAATTAAAATACACAGAGAAGACCATTTATTTCTTTCCAAAGAAATACATTGCTTTCTATATTCAGAGAATTCAGGAAGTATATGATAATAGGTACAGGATGACTGATAAGCAGCAATAGAGACAGAAATTGCAGATAGCCACACCCAAGAACTGACTTCCCAAGCACAACAAAGTGCTTTGGCTTGCTTTACTGACGGAAATACAAAAGAAGGATGGTTCAAAAATACATAAGTAATACGTTTAAACAAAAAAATGAGTGATATCTTGTAACCCACCTTATCAACCACGTACACAGCATATTAAGTTCTAATCTGTAGGATTATCATTTATGAGGCACCTCATAAAGAAAACCCCTTTTTTTTCTCAAGTTCTAAAGGGTAATAATTGCCAGAATCAATCTGGAAGCCAAATTGTTGTACTAAAAATTAGATTATTTTCCCAGTACACTGGTTGACTGAGTTAGTCCAGCACAGTGTGGTATGGTTTTGCAACTGAGATATGAGAAGCATAACACAATACCCAAGCACGAGAGTAATGAAGGAGTGAGCTGCTTTCACAGCAGTGTATGTTCTTGTGAAGGAACTGATCATCTACTTCTAATTTATTTTGACCAGGATAGGATTATCGTGCTTAGTACTGAAATCTCTGCTTCAGAAACATTAGAGATCAAGGATCATCGTCAGAAACTGGCCCTGTACCATCTAGCACAGTGATGCTATTTGCGCAGCCAGACAGTGTTTTACACAACGAGGACTGTGCAAGCAATATGGTAGTATAGCCGTTGCCTAGTTTTCCATGTCTCTTTTCTCTATGTATTATACATAGTCATTTTTCATTCTATCTCCTTACCCTTTTCTAAGACTGGATTTTCCAGACTAATACACATAACCTGAAGTATTCTCTTTATCAGGTGAACTATCTGGGTGCAAAGGGACAGATTCTATCACCTGAAAAATGGTTAGAGGGCTGGAAAAAAAAATCTAACCCAGGAAAGAAAGAACATGGCTCCATCATCAAAAGTTGAAGATATTTTCTGTTACTACACGGCTTTTAACTGCCTAAAGGATGCTTTATACACACAGAACAAAATATCACATGACCTGGCAAGGCAAGTGAGTCACTTTCCTTGTAACCTGACATTTCCCTAAATTCATTTCTTCTTAGTGAGGAGGCCTATGAAACATCAGCATGATTCCATGTTGTTGCTCTGACTGGATTACCTGTCTCTGCTATGTTAACTCATATTTTTGTATGAGTGAATTTTCTTTTGGCAATTAAATATGACCACCCTTCTTCTCAGAAGCCCTTCTGACCTGGTTGCAGCTCCACATGCCTACTGACCCAGGCTAACGCTCTGTTTTCATTGTGGCCCACTTTTCTGCCTGCTACATTATCCCAGGAGACGTTTGCAAAGAGTATTGCACTTTATTTTTTGCTTAAGATCTTAGTCTTCATTGCAGTGCCTGGCACACAGAAAATATTCGATGGTCGTCATAGGATGCTGATACCTGCTTTTCAATGGATACTGAAAGCTGTTTTTCAATGTTTCAAAACCTGGTGGATAGAAGAAACACAGATTGCTCCACGTTGCTGATGAATAATAATGTAGATCAGTGTGTGAAACTCACAGGAATACAGATTTTACTTTAACGGAAGGGACAATTTCCAAAAATTAAGAATTCTTCCAAGGAAAGGAATATGTGCCTGCGAGTATAAGGGAGGGGTAAGGGAGACAACCAGTGTGCCTTAGCATGGGCAAAGCACCAAATTTATCACTGAAAAGTTAGTGTCAGCTCCCTTTAACTGCGGGGCCAGCAGTTCTGTAATGTGATTATCCTTGCAGCAAAGCTGCTACACGCAGGAACTGTGTTAAAGATGCAGGAAGCAGAAGGGGATTCTATTTTAATGCATTGGATTTAAAGAGAAAATGACATAAGAGAGGTCAATCTGGTCATCGTTGTGGTTGTGGTAACTCTTACTGAGCATTCCTGAAGCACTTGGCGTTTTGTACAGAAGCACTGCCAGTCGAAGCAACATCCTCAGGTTCCCAGGCAGAAATAGAATCCACATGCCTCCTCTTGTTGAGGGATAGGCACTATGCTCTTTAAAGGCTCCAGGCATCTGGGCACCTTGAATTAAAACTCATGAATAAAGGCCAAAAATAAATATGCTTAACAATCTGGAGACGATAAATTATTTCAGAATATAAACTCTCTCTTTCTCCTCTCTCTTTCTCCCCCACTCATCCCCTCTGTGGGTTTCTTTTTGGAATTTTTTAAACAATTTTTAAACAATTTATTTAAAAAAATAATTATTACATGATTGATCAGGATGGGAAGGATCAAGGTTTAGGAATGTTGGGTGAATTTGTTACTTCCCAATTTGCCATTTCTTGCTGTTCCTGGGACAAGGGGAGAAACAAAGGGGAAAACCACTCATGACTTTCGACATCCCAGTACCCAGGGATGAGGTACCACCACCTCATATTAACCCGGAGTCTCAATATGTACATATTCCAAAGGTTCTGTCCAAATGGTTTGGATAGTTCTGAAATGTAGATTTCACCGATCCAAAGATGATGTCACCCTCCCAATGTCCATTGGCTCCATTCACCGAAATCATTTGCTGTCTTCGTTTGCTTGGGGTTGCTGTCCAGTTGTTCTTCTGCTACAGCACCAAATATGCTGGCCGAATCTCGTTTCATCCGCCCCTCTCTACTTCTCTTTCTCTCTCAACTCCCTCTCCTATTTTTCCTTCTCCTCTTTCATCTTTTTTTCTAAATATCAAGGGGAGCTCCCTCTTTTCTCTCTCCCACAGCTTCTGTCTCCCTGTCTGTTTGTTTATCCACCCATTTAGTTTGCTCTGTTAATGCTCTTGCTTTTTTCTGCTTACAGAAACACTCTGTGTATCCATTTAAATTGCACTGAATTATGGAATCAGAACACTACCTCACACTGTTTATTCTGATAATCCAGTAGCAAAGAGTCCATCTAGAGATCATCCAGATGAATAAATAGACAAATTTAAATTCTTGTCACTTAGACTTCAAAGTTCCAGAAGAATATTATGTATCTGAAATTTATGAAAGCCAGAGTTTTAGAAGATGGATGACTACAGATGTAAGATGAAAAGATAACCTGATTACAGTTGCTGTCCACAAATGTCGACATGTGGCACTTTATGCAACAACATTATTTAAAAGAACCCCAAAGGCTTTTCTGCTTAAATCTACAAAAGGCTTGGTGTACAGGCACTGGAATTAGGCTTCTCAGTTCATACACAAGGTTCACCACACTGTCAATGATATTCCTGTGGAATGTTTCTTTAGTATTCTACATACTTTTTCCATATGTGTAATAATAACAACACTTATAACATAGTCTGCTTTCTGCTGCTATGACAGTAGTTCTGAGTAAGTTATAATGAGCAGGAGTGCATTGATTCATGGTTCTGAACACAGTCTAAGAGAGAAAGACTGACATCACCAAAGGGCCTTTTGATGATGTTATGACATTGCACATAGAGAAGGGATGAATGTTGAGTTCATCATTTTAGGAGTTACCTAATGCAACAACAAGCCCAGTCCTGTGATAATGATGCCAGTATCCTTAAATGCTAAAAAGTTCTGGTTATTGTTTCATGACAAATATGTTTTCAACACATGTTATTTGTGACACACATTTACACCACAGCAGTATTGTTTGGTTATTTGGTAAGAATTAAATAAATTTTTTAGGAAGTATGTAGCTATCTCAATTATTCAAAAATAAAATTCTTGTTTGATTTTTATTATTAAGGATAAATGGGGCCCAGCGGCGTGGCCTAGCAGCTAAAGTCCTCGCCTTGAAAGCCCCGGGATCCCATATGGGCGCCGGTTCTAATCCTGGCAGCTCCACTTCCCATCCAGCTCCCTGCTTGTGGCCTGGGAAAGCAGTCGAGGACGACCCAAAGCCTTGGGACACTGCACCCACGTGGGAGACCCGGAAGAGGTTCCAGGTTCCCGGCATCGGATCGGCGTGCACTGGCCCGTTGCGGCTCACTTGGGGAGTGAATCATCGGACGGAAGATCTTCCTCTCTGTCTCTCCTCCTCTGTGTATATCTGGCTGTAATAAAATGAATAAATCTTTGAAAAAAAAAAAGGATAAATGACTCAGGATGTCTGATTCACTGTAATACTGGTAATAGAATAAACCTGAAATGCTAATATATGCCCAACTATAAGCAATTGGTCATAAGAACATCATGGTGAAAAATATCTAACTATTGGGACCAGCATTGTAGAACAGCAGGATGAGCTGACACCTGTAATGCCAGCATCACATATGAACAATGTTTTATGGCCGTTTTGCTGTACTTCCAACCCCGCTCAACGCTAATGTTCTGGGAGGAAACAACAGAATACCCCAATGCCTTCTGTCTTAGTACACACATGGAAGGCTGCCATGGAGTTAGAGGCCGTTGGCTTTGGTCTGGCCCAGCCCTGGCTTGTATTAACATTTTGAGAGTGATCTAGCAGATAAAATCTCTCTCCATCTGTGAAACTTTGCCTTTCAAAAGAATAAAACATTTGTAATAATGTAGGAGAAATCAAGGTGGTGAAGGGGGAGAGCTGATGAGAGGTGAAATCCATTAGCCAATGGAACTGTATCATAAAATAAATAAATATTTAAAATTAAAAAAAATACAAATGGTGAAGAAATGCTCAAGATCAACAATTAAACACAACTAAAAAGGAATAAAATCACATTCTCATACACAAAAATAAAGCAATCAAAACTATTTGCCTTACAAAAATAGCAATAATTTGTTAGATTTCACCTTCTTGTAGAGTTATTTGAGTTAGACCAGAAATGTTCCACTGAAAAATATTATTCTCCATGAACATATAAAAGTAGTTTGTATTAGACTGTCATTAATATTAAGAAAATTCTGTTCTTACATTTCTAGTAATGCCAGTGTTCTATTTTATCTAAATTTTCTCTTGATTTAAGGAAAACTATTAAACCTAACTTTAATTTAAGAAGTTAAAATATAGCAATTCCTCACTCTCCAAATAAGTTTTCCCTTTATCCTTAATGCTACTTTCTTTCTTATCATTTTTCACATCTCTTTGGCTTGGATCATCGATGAATTACTTTAATGACATTATCTGTGTCGAAGCTAATGATCCGTCTAGAAAAATTTGAGATCTATTTCGCAAACTAAGAAATGTGACTATGAAGACAGAGAAAGAGAGCTATTCCATCTGAAACAACAGTTTTGGGACTGGATTGATATTTTAAAAGATTCTTGAAAACATACTTCACAAATGCTTATAGTGGATATCAAAGATGAGCTTCAGCAGGTTGAATTAAACTTTCTGCAGGAATGTTACACATAGAACATGGTGTTAAGCAACACTAAATGAAAAATGCAGGCATTTCATAATAATTTCACATAGAAGATAAAATTAGATGAACTTTTAAACAGAAAAAAACAGGAACTAAAAGTAAAACAGAGATGGCCATATGTCACAATGGTTTAGGCTGTCACCTACATCATGAGCAACCCATATGGGAGCCAATTGGTATCCTAGTTACTCCACTTGGGAGCCAGCTCCTTGTTAATGCAACTGGAAAAGCAATAGAAAGTGACTTATGTGCTTTGGCCCCTGCTACCTGTAGGGAGACCCCAGTGAAGCTCCATGGGCTTCAACCTGGCCCAGTATAATCATCGCTGCCATTGGGGAATAAAAGAGTTGATAAAATATTCCTTGCTCTGTCTCTCCATTTCTCTGTTTGTTAACTTTTCCTTTGAAATAAATGAATAAATTTTCTTAAAAAATAAAAAGACAAGAAAAGAACAAAGTCTACTCAGGGATACTAAGAAATAAATTGTATGAGGTCAGTATAACCTATGAGAAGTTAAGTATCTTCCAAACATGAATATCAGCAGTGTCTAAAAGACCGTAAAACCAAGATACTCGTCTATATAATATCGTTTCTAATATAATGAATACCAGTAAAAATGTGAGGAAATAGAAAAATATCTTCATTGGTCATGAAGCAATCAGTTAATAGAAACAGACACAAAATGGTAGAGATGTGACAATATCAGATAAAAGTTATACAATATGAATTGTAAGTGTACACAAATGCTTAGAGGTAAACATAAATGTAATAAGGATAGGCATGGAGCTTAAAACAGCCCAATAGAATATCTTCACCAGAATTATCTGAAATGAAAATGATCTGCAGGTGGACATTTGGTCTACCAGTTAAGTTCTCACTCATATTAAAGTGCTTGAGTTTAGTATACAGTTCCACTCTTAAGTCTGTTCTGGTAATGCAGATCCTTGGAGACAGAATTGATGATCCAGGAGCTGTGGGAAAAACATAGATATAACTTCTGGCTCCAACATTGCGTTTGGCTGGGAGCTTGCTCTGTCGTAATGAACACCTTTACAAACGCTCAATTGTTACATACATTTTGATTCAGTGGTCACCGCTACCATACAGAAGTACAATTATTTAATAATTTTATTCTGTTTAATTTTATTGAATTATTTTATCACTTTCATGAATTTTTACAGAATCTTTGAAAATTTTCACATTATCATCAGCATTTAGGGATGATTTCTCTTACCACTTTTGATATTTCATTAATTTTATTTCCTCTCCTTGCCTTCCACATTTGGTGAAAATACCAGCACTGTGCTAAATTAAAGATGTGATAGTCTTACCAAATGGGTAAAGCATTTGGTCCTTCATCATTAAGCATAATTCTAACTGTAATTTTTTGCAGATGCTTTTCATTAAATGAAGATACCACCTTCATTTTTTTTGAGTGTTTTTAATTATTAATGGATTTTGGGCCTGGCGCATTAGCGTAGGGGTTAAAGTCCTTGCCTTGCACGTACCAGAATCCCATATAGCTGCCGGTTCTAATCCCAGCAGCCCCACTTCCCATCCAGCTCCCTGCTTGTGGCCTGGGAAAGCAGTTGAGGATGGCCCCATGCTTTGGGACCCTGCACCCAAATGGGAGACCTGGAAGAGCTCCTGGCTTCGGATTAGCTCAGCTCTAGCCATTTGCGGCTGCTTAAGGAGTGAACCATGGGATGGAAGATCTTCCTTCCCGTCTCTCCTCCTCTGTGTATATCTGCCTTTTTAATAAAAAGAAATCTTTAAGAAAAATTACTAGTGGGTTTTAAATTAAATGTGATCAGATATTTTTCTTGAACTAAATGTTTTTTGTTACATGATTTATCTCATATTTGGTTACCTTGGTAGATTTCCTTTATCGATTTTTTTTCAAGTATTAACACATTTACATTTTTGCATCCATGGAATAAGTGCCACTTGATCTCAACATGTAATTCTGTTTATACATTATTCAATGCCATTTCTTTAATTTTTATTAAAGAGTTTTGAGTTTTAACTTATATGGGATATTGGTTTAGTTTATAGTTTTTTTTTTCCTTTTTTATTTTTGGCTTACAAACCAGGTTACAATTGCCCACACAGAATAAATAGGAAATAGTCCTACATCTTTTATTTTCTGGAACAGATTAAAAAGAGAAGTTTATGTAAATGTTAGCTTGAATTTTCTGATGAAATAATTAGATTGAGTTTTTTTCCAGGTGTACTATAACTGTGAACTCAAGGTCTTTAATGGTTAGACAGCTTTAAAATATTGTTTCATATTGGACAAATAGATTTTGATGGAAGAAATTAGACTTTTTATTGTCCTTTACATGTGTAGATTTCTTAATTACTCCTTTCTTGCATCTGTAGCCACATCTGTTATCGCATTTCTAAAGTGGGTCATTTGAACTTCTCATATTTTTAATGTGTGAATCTGTAAGCTTGTCTTTTGTGCTGTATTTTCAAAAAACCTGTTTGAATCAGAATTTTTCTGGTATTTTACAGGTTTTTTTAATTTCTCCTCTTATTTTTTTATTATTTACTTCCTTTTGCTTCCTTTACTTTTATTTTGTTTCTTTTTTTTTTTTTTTTCTGATACGGAGGCTTAGATTCTTCATTAGAAAGTTGTTTCATAACCCATGCATTTAATGCTGAACATATCAACATTGCCTTTATTTGCCACAAAATTTTGATATGTTGTATTTTTCATTCAATTTAGTTTTAGATTTTGTTCCTTTGATAATTGTTCTTTAATGTATAGATCACTTATAAGTGTGGTACTTGATTTCTTGGATGTAGAGATTTTTCTAATTTCCCTACTATTGATGTCTAGTTTGAAACCATTCTGATCTCATCCTGAGTGAAAGTAGAATTTGAATTGTTTCAATAATATTGAGTTTTCATTTTTGAAAGGCAGAGAGAGAAGGGGAAGAAACAAAGACAAGTAGGCACACATATCTCTTCTGCAACAAGAGACAGGGCTGCTTCAAGACAAAGCCAAGTGAGGAACCATGTCTGGCTTTCCCATGTGAATGTCAAGGAATCAACTAGTTGAGCCATAACCCGCAACCTCCCAGAGTACATGTTTGCAGCAAGTTGGAACTAGAGTAAGGGCTAAGCTTAAACATAGGCACCCCAATTAGAATGAAAGCACCGGACACATCATCTTAACCATTGTACTAAATTCCTGTCTTGTGCTAAATTTTTGAAGATTATTAAGACCAGAATGTGGTCTTTCCTGTGAGCATTTGAAAAGACTTCATTTCTACTCTTGGTGGATGTAGTGGCTTATAAATGTGACTAGGTCCTGTTACTTTTGATAATATTAAATGCTTCTGTATATGTGCTGTATTTCTATTTAAGTCTTCTATAGAATTGCTAAGATTAGTTTCCCTATCATTTGCTAAGATGGATTTTGGAAATTTCAAATATAATTGATTATTCAATGTCCGAATGATTTCAATTGTACTTTTCATTTATTTTATTCAAGTACATCAGAAACTTCAGCGGCATTCAGCTAACAGCCAGCTGAACTCCACCAGCAGCCGGAACTCCACCAGCAACCAGGTGGGAAGGGACTTTCACTGGGAGCTTGGGAGGTGAACCCAGACAAAGAATTGTCCGTCCTGCTGGTCCATTTGATTTGACCAGGAGCAGAGACAGAGCAGCAGATCCCAGACAGATAGTGCAAGAACAGGGTGAATTTCATAGCCCAGTCAGCCCCCTAGAGCTGAATTGGGCACCATTTTGTGTAAGGAGGCAAAGGCAAGGGAAAAGACTGAGCATACACTGGGCTGGGAGTGAACTCATTTCTGACTCAGTGAACTGCAGCAACATGGCATTCTACAGGTTCCACCCAAGACAGGTCTGGGTAGTCCTCAGACCTGACGGCCAGCAGACTAAGAACTGTAGTAGTGGTACATCAGGTGCCATTTTGTGCACTGTGGCAATAGCTTTAGGACTGCAGGGGACAACAGTGAACTGCCCATGTGCTGAGCTCACGAGAACTCACTGAGTTCCATGGATTCCACCGGCCCCGCAGGAAAATAATACTGACTGTGGCATTGTACCAGTCAAAATGGTCCGTGTGGCACCCAGACTTAACGTCCAACAGGTTCCGACAAGATCAGCGCCACCAACAACCTAACTATATAGGACACTTGGTATCTCTCTAATCCTGGGACCTGCTCCAATCAGAAGTGAGAGAAAGGTTGCAGAGACAACAGTGCAGCCTCAGCACGGTATTACAAGAGGCGGAGAGTGGTGAGACAAGAGCTGGGGCTATGGAGACCACGGTGGAAATCTGACATAAGAAGCCAGATCTGGAACTCACTGGAGGTTGTGGCACAAGTGTCTGCAAGCAAAGAGTTGTGTACCAACTGCAATAAGTAAAATCGCATTGTAGACCTGGGGGTGACACAGCTTAGAAACCTGCCCCAAGGAGAAGACTCTGCTAACCAGAAGTACAATGATCAAGAGCAAAAGAAGAGACAAAGGTACAATGAATATTACTGAAAACTCCCCTGAAAAGGAGCAAACCCTATGCCAACCTCAGAGTTAACTGAGGAAGATATCGAGAAAATGGGGGACACAGAATCCATAAGACTCATTTTAAAGATTCTGATCAAAAATGAGAAGTACATGCAAGAGTTCAAAGAATTTAAGGAAGCAATAAAGCAAATCAAGGCTGATATATCAGAAATTAAGAACACAGTAGAGCAAATTAAAAGTACAGTGGAGAGTCTCTAAAATAGAATGAAACAAGCAGAAGAAAAAAATCTCAGAATTGGAAGATATTTCCTGTCATCAGGGGGAAACAAAAAGCTGGAAGCAGAGCTGGATCAGGCCAAAAAAAAGTATTCAAGAATTGAAAGACACTATTAAGAGGCCAAAGATAAGAGTTCTGGGAGTCCCAGAAGGTGCAGAAAGAGAAGCTGAGTTTGCAAATGTATTTAATGAAATAATAAAGGAAAATTTCCCTAATCTGGAGAAAGAATTGGGAAACAAGATCCAGGAGGGGCACAGAACTCTCAAAAGGCTTGATCAAAAGCGATCTTCACCAAGACACTTGATTATCAAGCTCTCTTCAATTGAACATAAGAAAAAGATCCTTAAAGGTGCACGTGAAAAAAATCAATTGACATATAAAGGAATGCCAATTAAACTCACAGGAGATCTGTCACAGGAAACTCTACAGGCAAGAAGAGAATGGAGTGACATATTCCAGATTCTAAAAGAAAAAAATTGTCGGCCTAGGATAACATATCCAGCAAAGCTTTCTTTTGTCTTTGAAAATGAAATTAAATTCTTCCACAGTAAAGAAAAGTTAAAAGAATTTGCCTCTTCCAAATCTGCCCTACAAATGATACTTGAAGATGTTCTCTTGACAGAGAAGAGGAATAGCACCAAACAAAACAAAAGGCAAATGGGAAGAACATCCCAGTAAAATGACAACAGAAGACTAAACCAATGAACAACCCATTCCTAAAATGACAGGACCAAAGTATCACCCATATACATATTAAAATCTGCATGTAAATGGCTTAAGCTCAATCAAACGTCATAGATTAGTAGACTGGATTAAAAAACAAAACTCATCCGTTTATTGTCTGGAGGAGACACACTTCACCAACAAAGATCAGCAGAAACTATATCGCAGAGGTTTTGTTGTTTTCTGTTGGTTTTATCTCTTCAAAACACTTTCTTCTGATTAAATCATTCAACAACTCATAGACCATACAGTGGCATCACTTTCTTCAAGAAGGTTCTTGATTTTCATTTCTTCAGCTACACTTTAGTCATTTAATAGCATGTTATTTAACTTCTTGGTGTTGTTAATTTCTTTTTTCTCCCTGATGTTGATTTCGGTTTGGGGCTCTTCATTTATGGGAATGTATAGTAGCTGTGTAATGGAGACTGTCATATCTAGTAACATGTTATTTAACTTCATGACATTGTAAATTTCTATTTTTCTTTCTATTGTTGATTTTGTATTATGACTTTTCATTTGAGGGGATGTACATACAGTAGCTGTGAAATGGAGACTAACATCCAGATGTGAGGATACAATGTAATATGCATTTCTACTTCCAGACAAAGACGGACTCTCAATGAAACTGTTTACTATACCTTGACAATAGGATTCTGGACTCTGCCATTGTCCATGCCCGCAATGATGGACATATGACTGTGTATGAAGAACTATATGTTAGTAATGATGTAGAGGAACTAGGTGGGGGGGAGGGAATTGGGGAGGGAATAGGGAATATGGAACTGTATCACAAAATGATAATAATAATAAAATGTAAAAAATAAAAATAAATAAACATTAGATGAAATCTACTTATGCAGCACTTATTACAGTGCTTCTCTATGAAAAATAAACCTTTCAAATAATTATATTTATTGTAAAAAAGGTTGTAGCATATAATCTATTATTCTCCTTTACAGAGAAATGTTTCATAAAAAGGAAGAAAGTTAGCTGAATCTCCCATGAGTGAGTTGATAGAAAACTTCCCATAATTTGCACTAATGGCATTTACCAGCAGGAGAGCTTCTATGGAATGATTCCAAGAAAATTCACACAGTCTGTCTAATGCTGTTTATGGAAAAGGAATTTAAAATCTGTGGACTTTGAAGTATTACTCCTCCAGGAAATATCACACAATATTGTAAATATTTAAGTAGAATATGGAGATGTTTCCATTTGTACACATTATACCTATATACATTCTTTTGTGGCTTCCTGTGTTCATTCTACATCAGAGTGGACCTAGAGCAAGTTAAGATTCAAGAAAATGTTGATGATTCTGGACTTCTCTTTTTGATACCTGTATCTAATAGCTACTTCAATCCTTAAAATTACCAGTAAAGGTTGATATTGGGAAAAATCTCTGATTTTACATGAAACTGACTTGACAGTGTATAAAAGAATGACTCATAATTCCAAAATGCCACCCATATAAACCAGACTATTCCAATTCTCTTTCTTTGATTCTGCTCCATACTTGTGTCCTGGGAAAGCAATAGAGGATGAACCAATGCCTTGGGACCCTGAATTCGCATGGGAAATCCAGAAGAAGCTCCTGGCTCCTGGATTCAGATTGGCTCAGCTTCTAGCCATTGTGGCCACTGGGGATGTGAAACAGCAGATGGAAAATTTTTCTCTCTGCCTCTCCCTCTTTCTGTAAATCTCATAACCCAATAAAAAGAAATAAATCTTAAGTATACCTTATTTAAAAGCATATATTGACTAAATAAATATTAAATCACTATTACATGTTGTTTAATAGTATAATTTAAAAAGTCATCAAGGTTGTATTTTTTGTAGTCAATACAAATAATGTATTAAGGTAATTTTTGCTTATCACACTAACTTACCTTTAGAATATTATTTATTTACCCAGTATTTATAAACATTTTTAAGACTTGATAAATTTGCCAAATTTCTCTCTCCCAATTTATGTTCATTGCATTTTAACTTGAGTCCTGGTTTTTTAAGAAACATGTATCTGTTCATTTTATTTGGACCGTGATTAATGTCCTTGGTGAGAATGCTGACTGCATGACTTTTGACCCTGGTGTTGACCCTGCTACCACTGGGTGTAGCTCTGAGATTGACTTTTGTACGCATAATAATTTCTTCTCCTGAAGTTTTGGTTGGAGTTCCCTCTGTTTGCCTTTCCATTTCTGCTGCAATTTCCTCTTTTTTTTACGATTAATTTTTTTATTGGAAAGTTAGATACACAGAGAGAAGGAGAGACAGAGAGGAAGATCTTCCATCCAATGATTCACTCCCCATGCAGTCGCAATGGCTAGAGCTAAGCCAATAAAAGCCAGGAGCCAGGAGCCTTTTCCAGGTCTCCCATATGGGTGCAGGGTCCCAAGGTTTTGGGCCATCTTGGACTGCTTTCCCAGGCCACAAGCAGGGAGTTGGATGGAAGTGGGGCCACTGGGATTAGAACTGGTGTCCATATGGGTTTCTGGTGCGTGCAAGGCAAGGGCTTTAGCCTCTAGGCTACCGCACCTGTCCCTATAATTCACTTTGTTCAGATTCTTCCCATCATCAAAATACTGCTTAATAATCATTTAATCAGATACGATCTTTTTGGTGGAGCATGCATATTTTAGAAAAAATTGAAAAGTAACATTCAAGGCAAAGCAGAAAGTAATGATTTTAAAATTAGCAAAACAGCAAAATTGACAACTGAACCTGAGAAAGTTCCATAGATGTCATTGAAATCTGTTAAATAATAAATGCCATATGGTTACAAAACTGTAGAAATAAAAAAATAATATTTTAATTTCACAGAGATAGGTTTTCATGATTTTCACAGAGATAGTCTTTAATAGTAAATAAATAGCCAAATCTAGCTACATAACTTAAAGTTAATCTAAATGCTTTATGTTATGATTGACATTCTTATAGCACAAGGAAGAAGACAAAATTATAATTTCATATTAAACATAAACAAAAATCTTACTTTTATTATATTTATTTATTTGTTTATCTGTTTATTTTATTATAATTTTCCATGTGTTTTATAGATTTTAAAGTGATTATTTTAGTTGTCATTTTTATTGTAACATTAAAATGTCTCCATTTTATTTGTTTTTTTCCCCATTTCCAGATGAACTCTTCATTACTGTATAGATTTCTTCAAATAATTCAGATTTTCATTGAACTTTTTCTTTTTTAAATTGTGAATATCATTGTATGTATTAAAAATTTTGTAACTGCTTTATCCAGTTTAAACTGTTTTTAAAATTCATATATTTAAAGAGTTGGGGAGGGTTTTGGTGCTATGGCTAAAATGCCAATTAGTACACCCACATCTTTTAATGGAGTGCCTGGATTTGAGGTAATAATTCACTTTCAGTCTAGCCTCCTGTTAACGTACACCAAGGAGATAAGTCAAGCCTCCATTTGGTAAATTATACTGAGTTCTGGGTTCCCAACTTTGAGCTTTCCCCTACCTAACTGTTATGGGGAGTTTCAGACACTTCTTTCCGTAAGTTTCTCTGATTATGTCTTCTTTTCAAGTAAAAGATAAGAATGGAACAATTGATACAATGATTAAAACGTCATTGTAGACACACACATTTGTTATCTGAGTCCCTGGATTCAAATTTCAGCTCCACTTCTGACACAGCTTTGTGCTAATGTGTACCCTGTGAGACAGCACATGATGGCTCAAGTACTTGGATCCCTGCCACTCACCTGGGACACCCGCAATGAGTTCCAACCTCTTCCTCTCTCCTCCATTCTCTCTCCACTCTTTCCTTTAAATCAATAAGTAATAAATAGTCAAAGCAAAAATTTTAAAAATTTACATAAAAGATCTTATCTGCTGATTTAATTAAGTAGAAAATTTGCAAAATGAAATGTAATGCAATAAGCATCCCTATAACTTCACTACATAGGAACAAATGCCTTTAACTTTTTGATATTTCCTACATTTTTAGACATTTTGTCTCATCATATTTTATTATATTTCCATGACAATCCAGGAGAAGGAGAACCAGGAAATTTTGTTTACAATATAATCTCAACCAGAAAAATTTCAACACACTACCTATTTTTATCAGATCCTACCCAAAAAGGAATGAATCTGTACTGCTTACAGCTAACATCATTGTAGACAGCAGGTGATTAAGATCGGTAATTGAGACAATTATACAAGAATCGGCTGCCTCTGA
Organism: Ochotona princeps; assembly: GCF_030435755.1. Taxonomy (NCBI): domain Eukaryota; kingdom Metazoa; phylum Chordata; class Mammalia; order Lagomorpha; family Ochotonidae; genus Ochotona; species Ochotona princeps. Next base: position 80,235,761 of record NC_080832.1, read on the forward strand.
CTTCATTTACTTACCTCCAAGAGTTTCCATCTTATGTACCAGTGTTGTGCTACTCCCAAGAACAGGAAGCAGAAAGAATGACAACATCCTCTACCATTTTAGAATGGTCTCCAGTGGGGAAACCTGCCAGGTTGCCATACCTAAGAACCATACTGAATCCGTTCTTTGCATTAACATTAAGGGGAAAGATGATGAGAAATCTGCTGCAGTAATTATCGTGCATTTGCTGTGACCCTGAGAATCTAATGTACTGACAAATTCCTTTAAACTATAAAATGGAAGAAATAAGAAATTCAAAAGTCTTGAAAATAAATTGTGAAACTACTAATGGAGCACATTCTGAAGAAATAAGACAGATAATCCACTTACTCTCTTCTCATAAGGTACAGGGGAAGCAACTTGGGAACTGAGACTTGGGTGTAGCACATTCTTTGTGTGCAGTTAACAGAAAAGATTCTGAAACAGAACACAAGGTTAGAAAATGCAACAGTAATATTTGAATACAATGAGGTCAAATATATACTAGCAGGAGAATTATGAGTCTTCAATGAAAAATCAGTAGAGACTACTATTTAGAGGTTAATCAGATTTGTGTGAGATCTATTTTATCCATCCAGGTGCAAAATGAACAGTGTGGTGCAGGATACAAACTATAGTCTTTTCTAGGTGTTTCCTTTCCTGGCATTCAGAACTTGTCATGAGCACCTCCTCCCAAGAGTTTAGGTAGTAGAAAAGAGAGCAGCTCATACTAGCACTTCAATCTGGAGTCTGCAAGCAGGAAAATATATTGACTTCAAAAAGATGCTTAGAATATATTTTTTTAAATAGAGGATATTGAACCAGATGCTGGGGGGTTAGTAGGGTGAAAGGAAATTTTGAAACCAAAGGCAGTTATGGAGATGTGATATAGGTAGAGAGAAGAAATCATGAGTCATTTAACCATAACATGTTCCTCTAGCCTAGAAAATATTTATGTGCAGATAACTCAATGATATGGCCAGTAAAATTCTACAGTCATTTGCAAATAAAGGGTTAGAGTAATTTCCTATACTAGGTTTTCATCCTTGAGTTCCCTCATCAATTACAATTTTAATTTTACCACTGAAGATTTTAAATGTAAAGATGTTCAAGGGCCAGCAAAGTGGCTTAGCAGGCCTGCAGTGCCGGCATCCCATATGGGTACTGATTTGTATCCCAGCTACTCCAGTTCCTGTGTAGCTCCCTGACTATGGACAGGGAAAGCACCAAAGGATGGCTAAGATCCTGAGCCTCTGCACCCATGTGGCATAGCTGGAGGAAGCTCCTGGCTCCTGGCTTCAGCTCAGCTCAGCTCAAACCATTGTAGCCACTTGAGAAATAAACCAGTAGATGAAAGATTCTCTCTCTCCATTTTCATTCTCTTTGAAACTCTGCTTTAAAAGTAAAAATTAGTAAATATTAACAAACAGATGCTTAACATGTGTTTGTGGCTAGGGTAGTGGCACAGCAAATTCATTAAGTTAATTATGTAGATACAGGTGTGTATCTAATTGTATATATGTGCCTGAGTATTTGCTAGAAATTTTGGTGTAGTTACTGGCAAATATATAGGTTAATCCTTAGAGTACTGTTTCATCAGTATCAGCAGAGAAGGAGAAGGAAAGTAGCAAAAAGAATAGACCAGAAATAGACCAAAATTCCCCCCCTGCGAATCATTGTCACTTCCACACACTCAAATATCCCAAGAGGGTTACAAAGTTACTATTCAAGACCAACTCATATACATTGGTTTGGGTATCGACCAGTCTAAGGACCAGTCAAATTCTAAATTTCTATAGACTTCATATGATTAAATTACTTCCATTAATAGAGTTGGGGTAAAATATATTTAAAAATGTAATATTCTGAAGTGACAGCATTACGGCAAGTATCTGTTAATATGCCAAATAGATGATAATCATTTCAAAGTTATACTGTGCTATTATTCTTGGATTTTATAACACATGTGAAAATGAGTCCTGAATATTTTGATGAGCCACCTTCTATTCCTCTCAATAACTATTAACTTAAATTCCATTTTCTACAGAATTTCTATTAATGTTGTTCCAGTAGAAACAACGAAGATGGATCGTAATATTTCCATGTCACTGGGCTGTCAGTGCCAGTTCCCATTCTTGAAAGCAATCTGTAGTTCATCTATATGATTCGCTTGTACATTTCCCTTAGCTTGAGTGACAAGTAACCCATTACTTAGAGTATTTGCTATCCTAGTCCTCATGCATCATCTGTGGACAAGGAAGAAGAGATAGCATTATGTTTAGCAACCACATTGGTATCTATTTTAATTAGTTGGTGATACGTCCAACTGATTGGTAAATAATCTGATGAGCAGCTTTGAAAAACTTTGGTGTTTAAGGTTGTCTTCCTCAACAAGCTCTTGAAGGAACTAACTGGCCCTAATTACAAAACAGCCTCAGAACACGCACGTTGAATTTCAGTTTTATTTAGTCTTCAATATGGGGCCATTGTGACAATTCTAAAATAAGGAAAACACATACCATTGGTCATTCTGTATAATTCTCTTATTGTTTGGTTGAGCTGGGTGGGAAGCAGGACAGCTGGGATTAGAACCAGCACCCATATGGGATCCCAGAGCATTCAAGGTAAGGACTTCAGCCACTAGGCCACCACATCAGGCCTGTACTATTTTTAAGCTGAAGAAATTCAAATAGGGAGTGGGAATTTGAAGTAGGTCCTAATTATTATGCTCGTTAACAAGGTTACCAACATGCTGAATTAAATCAGTATGCCAAATTGCTACAGTTATTTTTAAAAATTTTTATTTATTATTCAGATTGGTAAAACTCTTTATCATTCCCTAAAGAAATTCTCTGTGTAATAACTTAGAATGTATCTCTTGATGATTCCTTATTTCATGACCTCGCAATTCCATTCACACATAAGCACCCCCAAATTTGAAACTTACCAGTTGTTCACAAGTAACCATCAATGGCACAATTCTTAATAGGTACAAAGTGGAAAAGCACAAAGAGGTAGCCCAACCAAACAATGGCAGCAAATATCTGGGTGAATGGATACTCTAAGGTCTACTTTGAAAGCCAATGGATATTGGAAGGCTTTCCTCTTGCAAGGATTGGCCAGATCTTCAACATCTCAGAACTATCGCAACCCCTGGAGTCTGAGCTACATCAGGAGCCTGGGTTGATAGTTGGTGTGGCCTAGCAGCTAAAGTCCTTGCCTTGAATGCAAACATCCCATATGGGCGCCGGTTTTAATCCCGGCCACTCCACTGTCCATTAGCTCCATGCTTGTGGCCTGGGAAAGCAGTTGAGGACGACTCAAAGCCTTGGGACCCTGCACCTGCATTGGAGACCCAGAGGAGGTTCCTTGCTCCTGGCTTCGGATAGGCACAGCACAAGCCATTGCGGTCACTTGGGGAGTGAATTATCAGACGGAAGATCTTCCTCTCTGTCTCTCCTCTCTATATATCTGACTGTACAATAAAATAAATAAATCTTTAAAACAAGATTGACATATTGTCATATGATACAATGTAGAATCACCCTTGGAAACAATATGCAAAGTGGAAGAATCCAGACGAAAATGACTCAGCATGAATTTATTTACATTTATGAGATATATCCAAAACAGGTAAATTCATAAAGAAGATTGGTGATCGCCAGGTGTTAAGGAAATGGAAAAATGAGAAGTAATTACTTTATATGTATGTAGCTTTCTCTAGTGGTGGACAAAATATTTAGAACTTGATATGGATATTGTGATTTAAACATTCTGAATATGTTAAATTTCTCTTAATTGTATATTTCAAAATATTTATTTTTATTTTATGTCAATTTTACTTATTTATGTATGTACACATGTGAACACATATAAACATACAAATATATGACTAAGTGATGTGATTTTTCACCTAGTTTTTTTTTTCATTTACACATACATCTATGCTGGGATAACATTTTTTACTTATCATATGTGGAGAAAAAAGGCAAAATCTTTTTTTTAAAGATTAATTTTATTTTTATTGCAAAGTCAGATATGCAGAGAGGAGGAGAGACAGAGGAAGATCTTCCGTCTGATGATTCACTCCCCAAGTGAACACAACAGCCAGGTGCTGCGCTGATCCGAAGCCCGGAACCAGGAATCTCTTCCAGGTTTCCCATACAGGTGCAGGGTCCCAAGGCTTTGAGTCATCCTCAACTGCTTTCCCAGGCCACAAGCAGGGAGCTGGATTGGAAATGAAGCTGCCAGGATTAGAACCGGCGCCCATAAGGGATCCCAGTGTGTTCAAGGCGAAGACTTTAGCCACTAGGCCACCGCGCCAGACCCCAAAATTGCAAAATCTTGATTAGGCACAAAGCAAGACAGAGTGAAAGGAGAAAGGAATGCATATACATTGCTGAGAAAAATCCCAATGAGTGCAAATCTTAAAGAAAGTTAGGTAAATCCAATAGTTAATTGTATGCTCATGTGTTGTAAGGTAAGGCATAACCCAAGTGATTTAATAAAGTATGAAAAAGTCATAAATACAAAAAATGTCATAAATACAATGCATCTTCAGCCAGTCAAGTGTTAAAACACAAACAATGAAATCTATAGAAATCACGATGCACAACCAAGTATAAAGTGATCAAAGTGAAAGTAACTTTGATGCAAGGAAATAACATTTTATATGTATAAATGTATACTTTCAGCAAGAAAACCAAAGGCAGCAATAGCAAGAAGGGTATTTACAAGCAAGTGTTCATTTCTTAACTTCGCTGTTTTTACCAGACCATTCTGAGTCCCATTATCAGGTGTGAAAGAAATTGTTTTACCATAATTTCACATGCTTCCCTAATAGCTTTTTGTTAGAAACTCTTGAACAGATAAAAGCATCTCTTCCGAAACTCTTTCATTACAGAATGCACTGCATAGTCCTAATTTGTTCTTAAGTTTCTTACTTGTCAGGTTGTCCATTTGTGCTTCCTCTCTTTGTTACAGCATTAGGTAATGGATATCTCAAAACTTAGACATAAGCATTCTTGTACCACTTACAATCTTGGTTGCTAGGAAATCTCATGGGTCCACATACACATACATGATTCATACGTAACCGAATTGCTGTGTGTGACTAGTGCATCATTGTCACTTGTACCAGATTTATGTGTCAAGTTGACTATTGGACATCTCCTTTTGTTGTCACATAAATTCATGAAATTGAACGCATTAAAAGGGAACTCTTAATGTTTTCCTTTGAATCAATCCTCTTTCAGTATTCCCCATCTTGGAACTGCGATCAAAAACAGGAAAAGTCATACATCTCCTTCCTTCACTCTCAAGCCTTTTTCTGTCATTCTCACAAATATACCCCTAAACACACTTGTGCAGATTCAGTGTATGCCTGTATATTCTGTCTGCTTCTACTGCTCCACTCAACTCACTTTCTTGTCTCTTGTGTATAACACTACATATACTTGTATATAACACTACATATACTTGTATATAACACTACAAAAGTTTTGTAACTTTTCTTAATGCAACCTGTCTTGCTTTCTGCAAAACATTCTCCACAAAAAAGCCAGAGTGATATTTTAAAAGCATAAACTACTTCCACTTAAAACATTTACTTAATTGACTTCTAATTGCATTTTGGATATAACTCTTGCTCCTCATCTTCCAACTAAGCATGATGCAAGCTCTGTATGAGTGTCCTTTGGTTTCCTGCACTGTAACAAACTTTTTCCCCAGCCACCCTGGCTTCTTTCATTGCTTGGAAGCAGTAATATTGCTTTGGCTTCTTTCCATTTAATTTCATATTTCAGCATATGCTTCTGATTCCTTATGAGACTGGATCTGTCTCTTTCTTCAGTGCTTATCTGAAAGATCTCCTTTTGAGAAAAGCTTGCTCTGCTCAAGTTCATTATCTGAAGTAGAGTTCTCCTGCTCATATCATACATACAGTTGACGTTTTATTTAGTTTTTAGCACTTTCAAATTCTCTAAGTATTTTTGAATAGATAATGTTTTCAATTTTGCATTATAGTCTACAGATTCTTTTTCATGCCTGTAGTCACTCTTCATGGAGTAGGGAGACCAGGAGACAGAGAACAATGGAAAAAATCAATCTGTTCACATATTGCTGCATACAACTTTTCTAATAAATATTTAATCACATTATTTCAATTGTATGTTATTGATCAGTTACATAGCTGTCAATCTACCAGGACTTTGATTATCAACAGTGAAAAACAATTTAGTCTTGTTCAGACTACTGTTATGTAAAGCTGCAATTTAAATTGGGAACTCCAAATAGGATCAATAGACAGCAATGTGTGAAAAACATATATTCACTTCTTTGAAAGCAAGCTAACTGTTCCCTGAACTCAGCCCTAGGTATGGTCTTTACACATGCATGGAAGTTGCTGTGTGCTTCCTCTCAGAACTCAGTTGTTGCATTGCAAAACACTTTAGCCTGTTGCAAGACCTCATGAGAAAGCATCACTGCTACCCATGTGGTTAAACCATCTTAGACACTTCAATTAAACCCAGCTTCCAAATGACTCAAACCGCAGCCACAATCTGCTTACTGGCAACATGGGAGAAAACTCAAGGGAAATCATAGTTGTCTGTGAATTTTTTTAAGCCACCAAATTTTGAAATGGTGTATTATACAGCAGACACTGAAATAGTGTCAGTAAGTTTATTTGCTTTTGCTTTTGCAGTTCTGGGTTCTGTTTAGTAATAATATGACAAGAAAAGTAAAAAGGAAATATACTTGTTTATCTGAGGCAAATGAAAATATTCAGATCAGCATAACATTACTTTGTAACCACTCAGATTCACTTAATACTTCTGAAGACACTTTTACATTCACTGGATCCACTCACCCATTCATGGGCTTGCTTTCCCATCCTTCACTCCACCCATTCATTCATTTTACATTTAAAGAAGTCCTAATCTGACCCAAAACCCCATTTTTTAAGGCAATAATACAAAATTTCATTAAATAAGTTTTTTGTTCTCCAGTAGTATCTGTATGACTGGAAAAATTTATCACTTTAAAAATCTCCAAAGGCTGATTATTGTGTCACAGTATATACAGTATATAAATCCAACATTTGGGAAACCTGTATTCCAAACTGAAGTGACAGTTTGAGACTGGGCTACTTTACTCCACATCCAAATTCCTGCTAATCCAGTTCGGAGGCAAAAGATGCTGGGTCAAATGCTTTGATCTCCGTCACCCACAGGAGAGATGAGTGTACAGATCTTAATCTCCTGGCCCCTGACTACATTTTGGTCTCTCCCTGGTTATTGGGAATATTTGGGGGAGTGAATAAGCAGATGCAATGCTTGCTTCTTTCTCTATTTTTCTCCTTTTAAAACTACAAATTTGTTGTGATAATTCTAAAAATGAAAAATAACTTTTTACTTTTTTTGAGGAGTAGCTTTGAAAACTACTGTTCTTTAAGTCTCAGATAGTACTGAGACCATATCAAACTCACTTCTATATTCTCCCTGTTTATCAAATAAAACACATCCATACAGATTATCTATTGAGAGACTTACGCTGCTACGGGACAGAGTCTGACAAAAGATAAAAGAATAATTGAAAAGGAAAATTTTCTATTATGTTTATTAACCATCCCTACAACCTGCAGTTGAAGACAACATAGAATCAATGAAATGAGGAAAATCACCAGTTGGATTGCCTCTGGAAAAATTAGGTGCTTTGTTCATATCAATTTCATTGCAAGTTCCATTTATATGTATTTACTCACTCAACTGTATATATATATATATTCTGTACATAGTATCAAATATTAAAAACGTGAGATACTTGACAATGTATTAGTTTACATGCTCAATGTAGTCTGTAAAATACAGTTAGCACTCATTTGGGAGCTGTAATAGATTATTTCTAGTTTTGTTACCCAGGAGACTCTGCATTTACCATTTATTTTCATCAATGGTGTCCCCTGCTACTATGCGAATAAGGGTAACCTAAAACATTTGAACTCCTTATAAATGTCTTTACATTTTTTGTCCCTTCCATCTAACTGGTGATTTTTCTGTATTTTTATCTTAGATAGTCAGACCATGCAGCATGCAGTTAACATAAAAAATTCATAAGTTTCTTAAGTTCACTTGAAAAGCACTACCTGATCTGTCAAAACGCATTTTAAAATGTCAAAATGCTTTTCCATTATGGCCATATATGGTCTTGTAGTGCTTTCTTTACCCCTTTCTACTGGGAAGGAAGAAATGAAAACACACAGGGAGATTTTGCTTCCAAAGGACAAACTGTAGTACTTCAATGTTTAAAAAGGCATCCATCAACCAATAATGTATTAATAATTCACATTTTAAAATTATGTAAATACACTTTTAGAACTTGGAGAGAAAATGTTTTTAAAACCTAAAATAAATTAATCACCATGATTGTAAAATATGTAAGATAACAACAGCAACAGAAGTCCCACCCCTAATTTTAATTTTTATGTTAATCAATAAGTATTCTTTTGACAAGAATGAAGATTCTGACAGTTTTAGTAGTAGTGTGCTTGTATATGCAAGCAAAACTTCTGATATAAAACACAGTTGAATCATTGTCAAAATAAATTAATAAACTATTCTGCATGCATAGTCACTTACTTTGAGTATTTGCCCCTTGATTTTCAATTCAAACACTTCATTTTGTGATCGGCAAGATTACTTGCTAGTGAAATAGGCTGATTGGTGTCTGTCCCAGCAATGCAATTTAGTTTTGTTCAGGTTCTTGACATGAAGAATCTCTACAACTGCCACCAACCTCACTGTTTCACAAAGTAATGGGAAATTTAAAAACAAAAACACCAAAATCATGAGATATAGTTTCTGCTGATCTTTGTTGGCAACAAATAGATGACTTTTGTTTTCTTTTAATTAGTCTACTAATCTATGACATTTGATTGATGTCTTTAAACCTCTTACCTTCAGAGTTAATATTAATAGTCTTCTCCTTAGGGCAGGTTTCTAAGTTGTGTCAGCCACAGGTCTACAATTCAATTTTACTTATTGTGGTTGGTACCCAGTTCTTTGCCGACAGTTCTGCCACTGCCTCCAGTGACTTCAATCATGTGTTAGAATACCAGCATGGTCTCTGTAGCCCCAGCTCCTGGCTCACCACTCTCCACCTCCTGTGATATCATGCCAAAGCTACACCATTGTCTGTACAATCCTTCTCCCACTTCTGGTTTTAGCAGTTCCCGGAATTAGGGAGAAGCTATGTATCCTAAATACCTACGTCATTGCTGAACTTGCCAGAACCTGCTAGCCATTAGGTCTAAGGGCCACCTCAGTCTATTTTGACCTGTAGGATGCCAACGTCCATGGTATTTTTCCTGTTGAACCAATGCATAAAATTGAGCTTGATGTGAGTTTGCTCCCAGATCAACACATGTGCAGCTCACTGTTGTCCTTCCATTCTTAGCCTTTGCCTCACTGTACAAAATGGCACCTGGTGATGTGCCACTCATGGAGTTCTGTATCTGTCGGCCATCACGTCTAGAGGCTACCTGGACCTATTTGATGCCATGCTAGTGCAATGCACTGAACCAGAAATGAGTTCCTCCCAGCTTAATTCTATCACACGGCCTTTGTCTCCCTACACAGAATAGCACCCAATGCAGCTCTGGTGGGGGTCTGGGCTGTGAAATTCACCCTGTTCCCATACAGCCTGTTTGGTAATTGCTATTCTGTCTCTGCTCATGGCTGAATCAAACAAACCAGCAGAATGGGCAGTTCTTTTCCTGGGTTTGCCTTCTGAACTCGCAGTGAACTTGTCTTCCCACCTGGCTGCTGGTAGAGCTCAAATTGCTGCTTACTGACTTCCCCTGGAATATCTGGTCACTGCAACATCACACCGTTGTCTCCATTGCTTTGCCATGTCTGTTAGTCTACAGGTCCCCTTCTGCCATTGGCCGGTCCTCTCCTATTTCCTGGAGTATGCCCTATCTGTTTCACCCTGGCTAATGATTCTTTGTTTAAGTATGTCCTTACCCTATTGCACCAACTTCATTCTCTCCTAACAAATCTAGTATTGCTTCATGATAGTCACTCAAAATATATATAACATGAATGGATGACATATATCACATCCTTAAAAAATTACAACACTGGATTTTCAATGTCTAGCTTTATGAACACATGCAAATATATTTGCAATATAGAAAAAAATATGTTTAAACAATTACAATAACTACTACAAACAAAATACACACACACACACACACAACACAATTACTCCTTGCCTTAGTTCCCCACACAAGAGCTGAGGACTTTGTGACCAGAGAAAAAAAGTGACTTGTTTCATCTTCATACTCTGAAGGAAGGCCCTGAGACTAGAAATCAGACTTGCGTCTTCCTCTTTAGTAACTTTCCATTACACTATCATTGTGCTTTAGGTATCAAACACCTCACCACATTGAGTTATGGTAGAATCTAATGGAAAGTTTTACAATGGTGAGCATCGAATAGTTTTGTATTTCCTCCTAAGAAGAGTGGGAGGGCAGCCTGAGATCACTTCAGAAGTTCAGAACAACAACCCTGAGAATGCACCAATGGCTTTGGTTGCCTTAGGTTCTTGGCAGAAGTACACAAGCTTTCCAAGGATTTTCAAAAGCTTTTCTTGAATATTGGGAAGTTTTAGTTCTATGAGGATGATTTAACCTGCTTCTTCTGGATGTGAAATATCAGGATGTAAGAATCCTAGTGAAATTGACTTAAGAATAATAATGATTAAAAGTCAAATGATTTTGCTTGTCTATTTGTTCTGCAGGTACATGTTCTTGAAATAGTTATTTGCACCAAAAACAAGCATAATTGGAAAGAACTGATAATTCACAGATTAGAAAAGTATCAATGAGGAGGTAACTATTAAATCATTAATTTCTTTTTTTAAAAGATTTATTTATTTTTATTACAAAGTCAGATATACAGAGAGGAGGAGAGGCAGAGAGGAAGATCCTCCGTCCGATGATTCACTCCCCAAGTGAGCACAACGGCCGGTGCGCGCCGATCCGATGCCGGGAACCAGGAACCTCTTCCAGGTCTCCCATGCGGGTGCAGGGTCCCAATGCATTGGGCCTTCCTCGACTGCTTTCCCAGGCCACAAGCAGGGAGCTGGATAGGAAGTGGAGCTGCCGGGATTAGAACCGGCGCCCATATGGGATCCCGGTGTGTTCCAGGAAAGGACTTTAACCACTAGGCCACAGTGCCAGGCCCTGAATCATTAATTTCTATCGTAACATTACTCTCTCCCTTTAAGTGTGTAAGTGTGCGTGTCTGTGTGTGTGTTTTACAGTGTTTATCTTTTGGCCTCATGTGCCAATCCTCTGCCATTTTAATACCACAAACTACAGATAAAATAGCTAAAATGTATTATGAGAAATAAAATGCACAAACAAAACCTCACTTTATAACCCTCTAAATTATTTTCTTTTTTTCTTTCTTTTTTAGGGGGCTGGTGGGTAGTGATGTGTTTTGCTTGTTTGGAAGACACTATGACACACTAGGAGAAACAGTAAAAAGCAGATTCTGGCTTCATCCCCAAATGGCATGTGCCATGAGGCTGTTGCTGGTTCCTGCAGAAATGAGAGTCTTTAACTTTATCTTGGCCTCCCACATGGGTGGCAGCATTTGACACACTTGGATTGCCTCCAGCTGCTTTCCCAGAAGCATAGTAGTGAGTTTAATCATAAGCAGAGAAGTCACAACTTAAAATGGTGCTTGGACAGGATATTCTAACATCCAAGGTGCAGTTTAACCTGCTGTGCCCACCACATTTTTAACCTACCCCAGCACATCTTTTTACTCTCCCCGCCATTCCATGATCTCCTAAATCAGTTATGTCACATATAATTGATCAGCCAACGTTGCAGCACAAGCTTGAAACAATTTATCAACAATTTAAAAAACAAATTTAAAGCCACAAATTTATTTGCTTGCTTGTTTTTTCTGAATGGCATAAATTCTCTTACTTCAGCTGATTTGATAATGTTTCCAGTCTGTATTCATTACACATAGGGCAGCTATGCATTTATTTTACTTGAGAAATTCATTCGTTTCTATTACATTATGTTATACCAAACCCCAGTGAGACTATGTGCTATATTGTAGACCTGAAATTTATGAACTCAAATCTAAAATATATGTGAACCCAAAAGCTTTGTATAGGATACCATGGACCTGGACTATAACTCTTTTAATTCAAGTTTCTAAAAAAAGACTGTGTTTTCTTTCCAAATCACTGCTTCCTTAGTGATGCTTCTGCTGTTTTCACTCTAACTTCATCTTGCTCACGCAGTGAGTCTCAGGTTGAAAGTCTGCCCCTATGGAAGTCCGTAATCTATTCTAAATGCTTGGATTTCTCCCCTTTATGTCCCTGACAATTCTCTACACTGTACTACATACAGTGATTGCTGCTATAGTTCTGATAAAATTAAGACACATTAGTGAACATTAAAACTTATAATGTTTTTAAAAGCACTATTATTAAAAGCAAGCATTAAGCTCTTATAATCCACTTGAAATTGTTCCTGTGGTACTCAAGATTTTTAATGACAAAATTAAAATTTTGACTAACGAGCAGATTCTTTATGATTTTGAAAAATAACCATTTCAAAATGTATCCTGAGAAGCACATACAATTTTACCAAAATAAATTAAAACACCAACAAAGTATCAGACTGCTTATCCCAAAAAGAAAAATTGTTCCTTCTGAAGACTAACAACAGATCTTTTCATAATCTACTTCTTGAGAGAACATTTGCAATTAATTTCAAAAAAGGGTGTTAGAAGGAATTTTGAAGTTTTGGTTCTAAAATTCATAAGGTACTGCCATTTTTCATATGGTATGACAGAATTTTTCATATTTTGTCTGTTTACAAAATTTGCTCATTATGACAAAATACAACAGATGTAGAAAAATTTAAAACTCCATCTGCAAAACGAAGAAAATAAAATATGCTGATAATCTTGGCATCCACAAATGTTATTATTTATAAATTTAAAAGTTGGCTGCCTGAATATATCCATCAGCAAGATTTTTTCTGGTACTTACATGTGACTATTGTCATTTTGCAGCAGGTTTTCATTTAGAGGAAATGTCACTAGAGGTATTTGTAGACATGTCCAGGAAAATGTCAATCTATCTTATCGTTACTTCACAATCTTTGCGCTGTGGCTTTGAAGAAGTTCTAAGTGTAAAGATTTTATGAGAGTTAAGAAAGAAACTAGTTCTATATTTCAAAACATGTAGCACTTGCTTTTTTTGCTTTATGTCATGCAAAATACGTAAGTTTCCCATTTTCAAGATACAGAGAAACATAGAACATGTATTTTCTTGATATATAACTGGGATAATTATATAATTGCCATAAAATAAGCTTTTCAATAAATGTCACAACTCCACTGAATTACAGAAATGATTCTACAGAGATCAGAAAATAGCTCTACCTTAGAACCCACCCCTTCTATTGGAACTCATTCAAAGTAAATTGGCATACAAGCATTCACTGCAATGTTGACTGCAGCTCAATTCACAATGAGACATGAAGGCAACTCAGAATGTTCATCAGCAAATGGCTGGATAAATGTAGTATAATAAACACTATGGAATATAACTCAGCCTTAAACAGAAATGAATCCTTTTAATTTGTAACAAAATACAGATGCCACGATTCCAAGTGAAATAAGGCAGCCTCAAAAATATACATACCATATGTTTTCTCTGATTTGTGGAAACCACAGACTATAAAAAGTTTCAATGTGTATGACAAAAATTGACATTTTGAGATTTGATTATTATATCCTTTGAATACTTGAACAAAAATTGATTTTCATTTCTACTCAATATTAGTTCAGCTCCTTATCAAATTGAGTATTGAAACCACAGTTTTGAAGCGAACTAACTACATCATTGTAAAATTTTTTTAAAAAAAGAAGTAAGGAAGTAAGAGAGGAGGTATAATATTTAATTTCCTTTGTTAGCTATCTTAAAAATAACTTGGACAAATCTGATAGATGAGTTTTTTGTCTTTATATCTGTACATTTATCTTCCCTTTAAATTTAGAATTTTTAAGTCTAAAATTTAGAGGCCAGTGTTATGGCACAGCAGGTTAAAGCTAAGAGCAAAACTGATAATTAAAAATAGAGTGGCATTAATATTTATCTGACAAATGTGCCATAATAATGTTAGAAGTTAATGAGAGTTGAGAACTATTGGAGGGAAATGTAACTTATTGTATTTTATTTGTAGCTTACTTGTAACTTATTTTTTAAATATTTATTTATTATTAATTACATTGCATTATGTGACACAGTTTTATAGGCACTAGGATTCCCCCACCCCTCCCCAAACTCTGCCCCCATGGTGGATTCCTCCACCTTGTTGCATTACCATAGTTTAAATTCCGTTGAGAGTCTTTCATTGCAAGCATATACCAAGCATAGAGTCCAGCATCTTATTGTCCAGATAAGTTCAACGGCTTGTTGGGGAGACCATCTCTGGTCTGAAAGTAGAACCAGCAGAGAATCATCCCGATCAATTAAAAGACCCAAAATAGCATCAGCAACAATTTATAACGTTATAGAATTAATTGACATAGTATTGAGTAACAAATGTTTTTAAAAATGCGAATTCTTAACCACATTCTGTGATCACCTCATTGACATTTCAATTTTAGTTTATACACAAAAAAAATGCAAGTTCTTAACCACATCCTGTGCCTTCTTCATTGACATTTCAATTTTAGTTTATATACAACCGGGTTCTATATGCCTTAAAATGGCTATAGATTACTATTCAGCTGTCTCGTGTCTGTTTTCATTATAGTATTTAGCATTTTATGGCGTTGAAGCATAATTTTGCTGAACCTGACCTTTTTTCGGGTAGTCTAGATTGGCTTATAACTCTAACAAGGCATATGTCAACAGTTGAGGTGCAGAACAGTTTTAGGAGGGGTGTGCAGAGAAATCTCCAATACCCCAGTAAGGAGTAACTAATCTTTGTGTCCCACCTAGTAAGGTTTAAGTGAATCCACGCTGACCGTTTCCTGTCTGATTCTTTTATCTTGTACTACTGGACAATTTAACATAGATGCCAAACAAACAAACAAACAAAAAACCCCAAGAATGATCAGCTTCATTATCATTTGTTTAAAAATGTCACCTAGGAGACTACCATCCTGTCAAGAAATTGAAAATTGGCAGTTCTCCTGAAACCAATGTTTTGTGTTCTCCTTTCCTAATTAAATAGTTTCTCCTTTCCCTCTGTCATTAATATCTATCCTGCTTTATGATTACCGGTCCTTGCTTTTCTTGATTTGCAAATGGTTCTTTGAGTTTCTACACTAAATTTTAACATTGTCAATTGTGTGCAGTATTTCGAAGTTGAACTATATAGTGTTTCCTTTTGTGTATGGGTTTCTTCTCTAAATTTTACATTCACATGGTCACACTCTGCATGTATGTCTGAAGTTCATCCACATTCCATATTTGGGTATATAAATTAATTTCACATTTTAATCATGCCATATGGGTTATTTCTAATTGTGATAAACTTATTCCAATATGAATACTCCAAAGTATAGCTCTTAAGAGTTTTACTGGACTATACTATAAAAGGAGTTACTTGATATTAAGGTATATATACATTCAACTTTCACAATTCCAGACTGTATTTGAAAGGATTTTTCCATCCACAGTATATGTAGGTTCCTATACTTTCAATATATTGGTGTAATTATTTGTATTTGATCTTTGAGAAGTTTGGTGGACAGCAATTTCTTTGTTTCTGGGAATTCAATTTATATATATATATATATATATATATTTCTTATTTCTATTGAAATGATCAAAAATTCTTATTAGAAGCAATTTAGACCTTGTCTAAAGTACCTATCCAAGTTTCTCTTTTTGTCTGGCTGTCTTTTACTTGTACTGAAAAGTCTGCCTTAATTCCTTTTCTTGCTGACTTGCAATTTGCTATAATATCTGGATGCAAGTTTTATTAGTTTATCAATCTTTCAAATTTCTGCTGACATGTGGGTTACGTTTTCATTCTCATTCTCATAATACTGTTGCTCAAAATTCTTAATTTGAAAACAAAATTATTTGTTTATTTTCATTTTATTTGAAAGAGGAAGCAAAAAAGGAATGAAGAATGGAAGGAGAGTGCAAGAGATGGAGAGAGGGAGAATGAATCTAGTTCGTATTAACCACTTTCCAAATGCCTGTGACAGTAATCTGGATGTCCTATTTGCATGCCAATGAGCCGAGCTCTTGAGCTTCCTTCTGCTACCTGCCGCTGTGCATGTTATTACGATACTGGAATGTACACAGCTGAGGCTTGACTCAACCCAAGCACTGAGGTATGGGATATGATGCCAGAGTTACAGCTGAACTCCCCTGCACCATTTAATTCCATAGCCAATGCAATTGTTCCAGTCTCTTTTGAAGAGTATTTATCCAAATGGCAGACTTTCAGGCAGATAGGAAGAAGAGAGAGAGAGATGAAGAGTGAGGGAGAAGGATTTTCGATCTCCTGATTCACTCTTCAAATGGTCACAACAGTACTATCCCACAACACAGGTCTAGTCTTACAATAGGTCTTGGTCAATGGCAGATGGAATGTTTCTCTTGAAAACTTCAAGGCAGTCTCAGTTTTTGCATTTTCATGTGTTTCCATATAAACATAATAATCAACAGGCCGAATTCTGAACTAAAAACCTAAAACCTTTTCGGATTTCTCCTGTGACTTCATTCATATTTTACAATATTGAGATTTCCAAACTATTAATATGATCTTAATATGATCTATGTCACTGTTTCTACATGTTATTCAATTTCATTACCAAATTTAATTTGCTTATTTATAGTTACTATATTTGTCTGATATTCATATTTTGGATCTACAGTTTGTACAGTCATTGTAAAATACCAATTCAGAACCTTTTTAATGTGGAAGCAGTATTGACTATTCTATAACAACACTTTTTTCAACAAGTCTACTTCTAGTTTTTAGATTTATTATCATGAATGTTAACAATTTAGCAGAATTTTCTTTGATTGATTTCTACATGTAAGAATATAGAAGTTCTATTGTATGAACTGCTCTTTTCATCCATATGAAAAACATTGAAGAAATGAGTGGAAATGTTGAAAAAGATTCTTTTATAGCAATCCTAATTGAAAACTTTCAAACTTTCACCACTAGTTTTGTGTAGACCGCTTTTTGTATTAGTAGAAAAAGTTCCATCTATTTTTAGTTCACAGTTTTAAAAATACTGACATCTGTTTCATCTTTGCAAATGCTTCTCAGGCATATGTTCAGATGATCATATTTAGATGATCATATTTTTTCCTATAACATGCTAATATGACTAATACAGTTAGTAATTTTTTAAAATGTTAAACCAATTCTTACTTTTTAAAGGTATGGAAGATTTTCCAACAATTATCTTATAATGTGGCTGATATTTTAAGATTTTTATGTGATCATAAGATTGATCTACATTTTTATATTTTTACCTTGCTATAAATTAGGAAACTTTTTCTTTTCTAGTGAAAGAGTTGACATTGTTCTCTCTTTTCCTCTTCTTTGAAAGAATTTTAATTTTGAGTTTTCTTTCTTAATAATATTATCGGTGACTTGAGACACCTGATTCTAGAAATTTTTTGTAGAAGGACTTTTACATGTATATTTAATTTACATAAGAGCTACAGGAAAGAAATGCTAATCTTTTCATTTCTTAATTTCCCCATTTGTATGTTGTTTTGAAAATAATTGAACTTGTTATGTAATTTCTGAAAATTAGTGACATACACTCATTAATCATTTGCTATTATGACCATTTAACCTCTGCAAAATATTTGGCAATACTTTTAAAACTTCTACCATTATGATACGCACACACATTTATAAAAACAGTTGACAATTGAAGAACAAATGATCCTTGACTTCTCTCCAAGTTGATACCTTTGCTATAGAAGAACATAGGCAGATTCTGCGGAGCAGAGGCCTAAGCTACTTCATGCAATGTACTCACTCTGTATTGAATTTCCTGGTTTGAGTCCCAGCCAGTGTGCTTCCTACCCAGCTTCCTACTAGTGCCTAATAGGCAGCAGCTGATGAAGGCTCAATGCCTTCGTCCCTGTCACCTATGCAGGAGAACCAAAAGCAGTTTCAAGCTCCTGGCTTTCAGAATGGTTCAGCCATGCTATTGAATGTGTATGAGAGAATGAAACTAACTAGTGGAAATGCTCTTCCCACATGCCTGACTCTTCTGATTGCCCTGACTTTCAAGTATATAAAAATAAATCCATAGAAGAACCACATACAATAACAACAATTATGCAACACACCATGCACATATAGGTAATACTCTTGTACGCAAAGCTAAGTCACCTTTGTGTTACAAATTAGGAATTGAACATGTACATGGCAAGGATATAGAAGATAAGGACTGAAAGTCAAGTTGTTTTCTCTCCAAAACCAGTTCTGGATGTTTGTTTAAAGATACCTACTACATTTAAAAGCATTATAAAGCATTATTTCCAGTAATTTGTAAGTGTGTTGTTTGCCCTTATTTTTTCTTGGACATGAAAATATCCCTTTTCAGGAGATATAATTAGTAGTTTTAGATTGTTTCTCAGACAAATAAGAGTCCAAAACAATACATTTTAACAATGAACTGTGTAAATAGTATTTTTAAATACAGGCCGCCAAAAAATACAGGCTGCCTATATTCATATAAAGTAAATAAATATGTATCTAAATCTTTTCATTTTCTGAAAAGGATAAATTCATTCTGTTTTAAAATGCAAAATCAATTCACTGACTCATAGTTTTTAATCCAAATGCAATCTATTAAGCAGCAATCATCAGATGTGCATGTCACAAAAATTAAAGCCATGAAATCATAGAAACATTCTACTCTGATTATAGTTATTAAACATATTTTTACTTGATGGAAATTCTCTACTTCTATGAGGATTTTACAATTATGCCTGCACAATGCAGTGTAGGAGGTCATTGGGGGGGGTAAATGTCACCCTTTGAGAGGTTGCTTATAGAATGCAATCTTTCTGACTCCTATTTCACAAATTTGTTAAACCTATAATTCTGTTTTCAATGAATGCTAGTTTTATTCTCCCTTATTTCAGTTTCTTAAGTAGCAGTTGAAGTTCTCCTACATGTGGATTACCACAAATCACCGTATATTTTGTTTAGTGGGCTAATACCTGAAACTAAGAGTCTGTGAAAAACTCCTCCACCCCTTCTGATATGAGCAGTTGTTTAGACTGTCCCCTAAGTGATTAATATAGAGGCAGCATGTTATATTATAAGAGTGACAACTGACAACAAGGTGTCATTTTTCTAAAAGACTTATTTATTTCTTTGTAAATCATAGCTGTAGAGATGGAGAGACAGTTATGTTTTATCTGCTGGCTCACTCCCCAGTTGGCTGCAAAGGCCAACAAGTAGACCAAGCCAAAGCCAGGAGCCAAGAGCTTCATCTGGTTTCCCACTTGGGCAGCAGGCCCTGAAACATAGGGATTACCATCTGCTGCATTCACCATGTCGTTAAGTGGCCTGAAGATAGGAAATGGTGCAACTGGGGCTGTGAAAATACACCAGTGGGGATGCTAGCATTGCAGTCAGTGCCTTCACTGGCTATGTCATGATACAGTCCCTCATGGTGTAATTTTTAGTACTGTGCTTCATATATTCTTTAATCTCAAAATCATTTATTTTGCCTTTATTCCTATGGTTCCTTAACTGACTGGAATATTTAATTCTAGTCTCAGACCCCAGCTGTTTTCAGTACATTTCCCAGTGTAGTACAGCTGTTCTTCATTTTTTTAAGATGTATTCATTTTTATTGGAACAGCACATTTGCAGACAGGAAAAAGAGAAAAAAAATGCCCACAGTGGTAGGAGCTAAGCCAATCCAAAGCCAGGAGCCTGGAGCCTCCTCTGGATCTCCCATATTGGTACAGTATCCTAAGGACCTGGTGCATCTTCCATTGCTTCCCCAGACCACAAGCAGGGAGCTGGATGGGAAGTGGAGCAACTAAGCATGAACTGGTATCCATATAGGATGCTGGCACTTATAGGTTGAGGATTATCCCTTGGAGTTACAGTATCCACCCCCTACTTATTAAAGTTGGAGGAATAGCTAGAAATATAATTTAGAGGAATCAAGTGCTACAGAATGGAAATTTTCTTCTGACCTCAGTTTATAAAAATGTGTTCTGAATTTTCCTTTCTGATTTGCTAGGTCTATATTTAGAAATCAGGCTGTGGGATGATGTTGCAAAACAGCGTTGTGAAAAATACAGAGTCAGTTCTTAAGCAATTCACACTGGCTATCATCTAGGACAAGCATTTTAGCATTTTTTTTTTAATTCAAAGACATTATTCTGGATAAGTATTCTACAGTCTGAAATAATCCACTGACTACACAATAGCGTAATATAAATACCTCATACATTTTCAGAAAGATCCTGCAGCATTTTTTAACACTTGAAATGATCATTTGTAAACAAAAGGTAAAATTATTTATGATTCTATAACTAGGATAAGGAAACTCTTCAACAAAGTTTCCTTGTCTGCTCTCCAAGATCTTAAGAAATCTGGTACTGATTTATATGTCATGGAAGATAGGGACCCTAAACATGACATACAAGTAGAAAACATAAATATATGTATTTTACATTCACTCATATATGCATATATACATATATGACATACACTTTATATTCAGAATATGTAACTGTACAATGTGAACTGACATAGTCATGGTAAACAAATAGTTTTAAATCATTATTAAGGAATATGCGGAATGAGAAGATCTGAAAAAGTGTCACTGACTATCAGGGAAATGCAAATATAAGCCAAAATAAGATCTCTTTTTCATCTAGATTCTTTTCAGCTATTTTTCATATTATTCAATTATTTTGAAAGTACACTTTATTAAATTTTAAAATATACTGCTAAGTTTCTATTAAATTTCACAAATTTTTTTCTGTATAAATGACAAATACAGCAAAATAGCAACAAAGTAAAATTTATTTAATAGTATACTTTTTTATACTTTTAAAAAATATTTTAAGAATTATTTTAAAAATTTGCCAACCTCAGAGTTAACTGAGGAATACATCGAGAAAATAGGGGATACGGAATTCAAAACATGCATTATAAAGCTTCTTATCAACAATGAGAAGCACATACAGGAGTTCAAAGAATTTAAGAAGCATGTCTCACAGGAAATAGCAATGCTGAAATGAAATCAAGCCTAATTATTGGAAATGAAGGATAAAATAGAGCAAATAAAAAACTAAGCAGAAGTCTCCTTAATATAATGAATGAGGAAGAAGAATCTCAGAAGATATTTCTTGTCACAATGGGGAAACAATCAAAAAGTTGAAAGTAGAGTGGGTCAAGAAAAAAAATCAAGAATTAAGAGACACCATTAAAAGATCAAATATAAGATTTCTGGGAGTTTCAGAATGTACAGAAAAAGAAGGTGAGTTTAAAAAGTATTTAATGAAATAATAAATTAAAGCTTCTTAAATCTCAAGAAAGAAGTGGGAAACAACACCCAGAAGGGGCACAGAAAGGGTTGACCAAAAACAATGTTTGCCACGAAATGATAATCAAACTCCTCAATTAAACATAAAGAAAAGATCCTTAAAAGTGCATGTGAAAAATGTCAATTGACATACAAGGAATGGCAGTTAAATTCATAGCTGATCTCTCACAGGAAACTCTACAAGGGGCAGAAGAGAATGGAATGACATATTCCAGATTCTAAAACAACAACAACAAAAAATTGTTGGCCCAGAAAAACATACAGGATAAAGCTTTATATTCTTTTTTTTTCAGGAGATGAAAGAAACTTCTTCCACAGCAAAGAAAAGCTCAAAGAATATGCCTCTTACAAACCTGCCCTATAAATGATACTTAAAGATAGTCTCTTGACAGAGAAATGGAATAGCACCCACCAAAACCAAAGGCAAATGTAGAGAATATCCCAGTAAAGTAACAACAGAAGACTAAATCAATGAACAACCCATTGCTAAAATGACAAGACCAGGCTACCACCTATTCATATTACCTCTGAATGTAAATGGCTAGACCTCATCAATCAAATGTCATTCCCCTCTGTGCCCCGCCAAGCCTGCCAGAACACGGAGAGCTGCCCAGGCTCACTCCGCACTACGTCTACCCGCAAGCCATCGTGCAGCCCAGCGTGGTGATCCCTGCAGCCCCAGTGCCCTCACTGTCCTCGCCCTACCTGGAGTACACCCCAGCCAGCCCAGCCTACGCTCAGTACCCACCAGCCACCTATGACCAGTACCCGTACGCCGCCTCTCCTGCCACAGCCACCAGTTTCGTGAGCTATGGCTACCCGGCCGCCGCCATGCCCCAGGCCCTCTCCGCTGCGGCCCCTGCAGGTACCACCTTCGTGCAGTACCAGGCCCCGCAGCTGCAGCCTGACCGCATGCAGTGAGGGCCGTCCCCCACCAGGTACTGTGGTGGCCTGGCCCCGGATGCCAAGAGACTGTCTCCATTCTAATTTGGCTCGGGGCGACTCGGGCGAGGACCCAGGCAGAAAGGGGGTCCAAGGAGCTGCCTGAAAGCACGAGCCCAGGTCCACTGCTGCAGCGGCCGCTCCACAGCAGGATCCCAGCAGGGCCTTCACACCGTGCAGCCACCGTCCTCACACAGGTGCCTTACTGGAGGGAAGCGAGCCATCTATTTGTTGCCTACAGAAGACCCATCTCACCAACAAAGGCTGGAGGAAACTCTATCATGTGGACTTTAATGTTTTTGGTTTTGGTTTCATTTCTTCAAAACAGGTTTTTTGTCTCATTAAACTCTTCACTGACAGATCATACTGTAGCATCATTTTCTTCAAGAAGGTTCCTGATTTTCATTTTTCTTTCTTTAATAACGCATTAGTAATTCTGTAGCATGTTACTTAACTAGATTGAATTGTATATTTCTGTTTTTTTCCTTTTCTGTTGTTGGTTTCGTTTTGTAGCTTTTCATTTAAGGAATGTGTAATAACTGTGTAATGGAAACTATCATATCCAGATGTTAGGATACAACACAATATGCATCTCTAGTTCCAGATCAAAGATGGACTCCCAATGAAATTTTTAAATATATCTTGACAATAGGAAGAGGAATTTTCTACCATTTTCCATGCCCTCAGTGATGGACTTAGGACTGTTTATGAAGACCTTTACTATTGTAATATTATATGGGAACTCAGTGGGTGAATTGGGCATGGATTTGAGAAGGAACATATGGAAGTGTATCATTAAAAGATAATAATACTTACAAATGAAAAAGAAAATACATTAATGGAATAAAAAGAAATAAAAATTCAAAAAAGAATTATGAAAAAATTATAAACATACTGATGAGTATAAAAAAACTCTAAAATCTTGGCTTAAAAATCTTAGAATAAGTCACTATGTGGAGAACAAAAGCTTTTTTTGAAAATCAAACTATGACATTGGAAAATTTCTTCCAAATAACTATTTATAAATATTTAATGAAGTTGAAAACAAAATCCCCACAGATTTATATTTTTAATTACTTCAAAGTTCATTAGGATAGAAAAAAGAAGAGCAAATAGGTTGTTCCCTGAAACAGTGAAGAATGACACAAATTTATCTCAATAGAATATGAAAATGTAATTTTTAAAGCAAAACAATTAGGCTCCTGTCTATAGATAATAAGTTAAACCCAAACATTTTTCTTTGCTTCTTACTGGACACCTTGAAATAACAATACCAATGTCCTGTTTGCTTCTGCTTTTGCAAATATTGTCAGAAACAAAAGGAGTTTGGAAGAGAAGTATAAAAACAGATGATGGGTGCTAAAAAGCAGCCGACCACATTCGTGGAATTCTAAGTAGAAACTGGATTAATTCCAGTTGCACTGTGTAAGACCTCCTGAAAGCTGAAAAATGGATGACATTATAGATATCTCTGGAAGTGAGAATAAAATGAAATAAACAAACAAAAAATAAAGCACAGCAATAAAAAAGCATTTATTAAAAATGCAATAAGAAATTAGACTGCTGTGTCACTCCCACCACAAAATATAGAACAGACTCCCTTGTTCAACTCTCTTGTAGCCAAATAAAGATTTTCTGCAGAGAGAACAGAATTTCATCCAGGAATTCCTGTTAAGGGAAGAGTATAGCATTATGATAATTACAGGTTTCAGGGCAGATTAGTTTCTTTAGGCATTTGTTTCTTTAGGCATTTGTTACTTCATGCTTTTAAAAGGTGATTAGAAAATTATTTTCTAAAGTATCTGATTGTTTCAAGTGATGTTTCTAAAGATACATTGGGACTGATGCTACCCTTCAACAAATACTTCCACAAGAAAATTAATTCCTAATGATCCTGAGTTTCTATCAAATACAATAAATGGACAATATTTGTCTACACCTAGAATACAAGTTATATGTATAGCTTCCTTGAAAAATGAGTAAATAATAACTATTTATTTCCCATACATCTAGTGAGAATCTATTGTGAATTATACAAAGGCCGTCCATGCATAAAAATGCTTGTAACAGCCTCCACTTACATATGAAATTATGCAGCAAGAATATTTAAGGAAGCCACTTTAAATAAACAATGGAAGCAAAACAAAACAAGAAGTATGCAAGCAAAGTTGAAAAAAATTGTTAAAAAAGATACTACTCAGTATTTGTAAATATTTTATCCATGAATCCAACAGAAGAAATTTTCACAAGTGAATATTGGTGATATTAAAACATATAGCAATTATGTTAGCAGAAGTAATGAAATTTAATGGAATGATTAGAATGACTCTGAAAACCACATGCTTGGAAGCAAATCAAACATAGAAACATAAAGAAATGTCATAAAAACACATTTTTGCATTTCATTCAGGAGTTCCAATCTGTGAATCAGAGTCATACAAAGAGAAAGAAAAGGAAATCATTTTTTTTTTAATTGCAGGGGAAATTGGGTAGTGCAGTAACTGCATCACAAATTGGAGTGCTTGTATTGGATGCTTGTTTCTCTGAATTCTGCATCTGATTTCCTGTTAATGCAGACCTGGTAACTAGGTTCCTGCTATCTATGTGGGAAACTTGGATTGAGTTCCCTGCAGTTTTGGTCTAGCCTACTTCCATCTTTAGCAGACATATTGATAAGGAACCAATTCTTTCTTTTGCTCTCTCTCCCTCTATGCCCCCCTCACTCTTCTCTCAAATAAATAAATAAACATTTGAAAAAAATTTTCTCTGGAGACTATTATTTTGAAATGACTCCCTAAGTGCTCAACACAATGAGAAATTGACATACACCAAAGATTCATACTCAAAAAGTTTTGAAATTGAGGATGGGCATGGGTTTCTACCCTGGTTATTAGACACCAGGCAGGATGGTTGCATCTTATTTTTAGATAACAGGACTCTTACCTATTTCAAATTCCTGACTACAACTTCCTGTTAATCTGACCCCAAGAGACAAGGGGTAATTACTCAGTAACTGAGATCAAGGCACCTCCATGTTTGACATTTGGATTGAGTTTCTGGTTTTGGATCCCAGGTCAGCAGAGTGTGAGAGAGCCATAGCGACTTTGTCATCAGAAGTAACATCTGGACCTACAAGAAAAAGCGGTATTGATTTCAGAAACCGAACATTCTTTTTTTCTAAGAATATCCTGCATATGTTATTATTTTATTTTTAAATTCTTATCTTCATATTTGTTTGCTTATTTTATGATACAGTTAAATAGGCTCTGAGATTTCCCCTACTCAACTGTCCCCAAGTTCCTTCTTCCCAATGAATTCCACTATATTATTACAATAGCATAGTCTTTCAAAAACAATCAGAAATCCATCATTCCTATATTCAAGTGTATCCTAAAAATCTAAGTTTGGAGCATTGCAGTCACAAATAAAAAAATCCCAGAGCAAAATAGAAAAAACAAAACCTAAATAATTTTTGCTTCTGGATAGCCTTCCTAAAGAAGAAGTTGAGAGAACAACTCAAAAACTATGAAGTCATAGCATCCAGAAGATGCGAAACTGAAAAAGTGAAAAAAATGGCACAATTAACTAAAAAAGATCTTAAGTTTCCAGAAAAGCAGTCTGCCAGAAAATGAAATAAATGCAATACTGTTATGTGTACAGATATTGAGAATCAATCTAAGCAATTGGAAGAGATTTCAAGCAAGAACTACATAAATAAATGAGAATGATTGATTTCAGTTAAAAATTATAGGAAAGCAAGAATTATCATGTTTTGCTATGTGATTCTTTCAAGCCATTATTTTATTGTTCACTAAAGTTAGGTGGGACATCAATCTGGTTTTTACCTTTCTTTCCCTAATATCTAATATTTCCCTAATAGGCTGAGCACTTTTTCATATGCCCATTAGCCACTTGATTCTGCTCTTTTGAAAAACACCTGCTCATTTTCCTTTGCTCCTTTCTTAACAGGGTTGTTCATTTCACAGTTGCTAAATTTCTGAAGCCCATTGAAAACTCTTGATCTTAGTCCCCTATCTGTTGTGTAGTGTGAAAAGATTTTCTCTGGTTCTTTAGGTTGCTTCTGTGCTTTGTTGTTCATTATTTGCTGTACAGAATATTCTTAGTTTGATGTAGTCCCATTTGTTTATTTTTACTTTGACTGCCTGGGCTTTGGGTAACTTTTCTGAGAAGTTGTTACCTACACTTCCATCTTATAGAATGCTTTCTATGTTTTCCTCTGATACTCTGATGGTTTATCATTCCAGATTTAGGTCCTTGATGCATTTAAGCAAATTTTTATATAAAGTACAAGGTGGTGGTGGGGGGGTTGTTTCTTCCTTCTGAAGGCTAATATCCAATTGCCCCAACAGTATTTGTTAAAGAGACCAAATATTTTCCCTGGGTTATTTTGAGTTCCTTGTCAAAGATTTATTTGATGTAAATGTGTGGGCTTATTGCTGGTATTTCTATTTTGTTCTACTGATATTTTCCATTTTTGTGCCAGTACCAGATTGTTTTGATTATCACTGCCTTGTAGTATGTCATGAAATCTGGAAATAGGATTCTTCCAGATCCATTTCTAGTCTTCAAGATAGCTTTGGCTGTTTGTGGTCTCTTGTGTTTCCAAATGAATTCTTCTATCATCTTTTCTATTTCCGACATGAATAAAGCTGGGACTTAGTGGCGAGCACATTAAATCCGTAAATAAAAGGTACTTCTCCATACTGTTGGGGCAGTATTAGTACAGAAAGATGGGAATCAGTATGGAAAGTGCTAAGACAACTGAAAATTGATCTGCAAGATGACCCAGCTATCCCACTTCTGGGAACATACCTAAAGGTAATAAAATTTGAGAATATAAGTATGATCTGCAAACTTATTTTCATAGATATACATTCCACAATAGTAAAGACATGGAAACAACTTTGATGCCCATTGAAAAAAGGATGATAAAGAAACTGTGGTGTAGTTGCTCCACACAATATTAAGATATCATTAGAAATAATGAAATTTTACGATTTGTAATGAAATGGTCCCACCTAGAGACTGGCATGCTCAATGAAATGAGTCAATCTCAAATATAAAAATATTATATGTTCTCTCTGATACAAGTTAACATTCATGCAAAATATAAACAGATACATAAGTAAACATGAATATTTATATATTTTCATAGGTGAATTATATAATGGAGACTATCATTTTAGGAAGTGAAGATTCATTGAAGTATGCACCTTTGCTTCCAAGTAAAAGGTGGACTCCCAATCAAACTGTCAAATATACATTAACAATATGATACTAGATTTTCATTTATTGCATATAAATAAGATGCCAGATATGCTTAAATAGCAGAATGTTGGACCTATGACTGTTTTTGAATGACTATACTATTGTAATGATATGGGAGAACAAAGGTCACTGGGGGAAAATGAAGAGAGAGGAAGGGATGATGGAAGGTGGAATATTTATACCTACACAACAGTATCATGGAAAATAATAATAAAAAACCCACAGCATATATGAAAATGAAAGATATGCCAACATTATAATCTGATCATACTTAGAATGTGAGGCATAATATCATTTTCCATTAAAGTGAAAATATATTGATAGCATAATATTTATTGTGAAGTTGCCAAATAAAGAGCTGAACCTTGTACCATAGGATGTGCCATGCTATCCCTGTCTCAGCTCTTATTTGCTTCCATAGATACTGTACATACACATGCATTTTCTTAATTTTTCAACGTATTCAAACTTCAAGTGTCACTTCTCCTATAACCGTTTTTGTATAAGATGAGAGATGAGGGTCTTCCTTCTTGCTTCTGAAGGCGGATATCCAATTGTCCCAACAGAATTTAAATAGAAATTCTTATTAGATATTTCATTAAAAAATAGAAATAGGAAATCATAATTGATGGTAAAGTATAAGACCTATTTACTTTAAAGTAAGGAACAAGAAAAGTGTGCTTATTTTCTTAGCTATTATTTAATATTGTTCTTTCTAAGCTTTTGATTAAAAAGTAAATTGAGACTCTGGGGCCCGGCATGATTGCATAGCTGCTAAAGTCCTCGCCTTGAATGCGCCGGGATCCCATATGGTTGCCGGTTCTAATCCTGGCGGCCTTGCTTCCCATCCAGCTGCCTGCTTGTGGCCTGGGAAAGCAGTCAATGATGGTCCAAAGACTTGGGACCCCTCAGCTGCCTGGGAGACCTGGAATAAGCTCCTGGCTCCTGGCTTCAGATTGGCTTAGCTCCAGTCATTGCAGCCACTTGGGGAGTGAACCATAGGACAGAACATCTTTTCTCTGTCTCTCCTCCTTTCTGTATGTCTGCCTTTCCAATAAAAATCAATAAATCTTTTTTAAAAATTTAAACAGTCATTACAAAAGATAAAAACAAAAATAAGAAAATAGGAAAAGGAAAAACACTAGGGTTGGAAATAGAAGTATCTTCTTAAAATTCATATATGAAATATAATAAATGTGTATCTTTATATAAATAAAAATTAAAACTTTATATAAGAAGAGCTAAAAAAAAACGAAGAAAACTATTGAAAAAATCTTTCAATGGGACCAAAAATATTGTAATTCCTGTATATAAGAAACACTTAGAAAACCAGACTTGAAAATATTACAATTCCAATAGTGAAAACAAATATTAAAAGTTAATATTAAAATTAATATAAATTAACTGTTAAAGGTATTAGTGAAAACCAACAGGTTGAGACTTCATTACATCAAGAGAAAAGAATAACTTAAAAAGGGAAAGAATTTAGAACAATCTCAAAACCCAAGATATAAGTAAAATGAAAACTTGTATGGAATATAGAGATGAACAGGCTGTTGGTACTATTAATAATTCCTTTACATGAAGAAAACTTTAGGAATCTACAGAAAAACAGAAATTTAGCCATTATTTTATTAAAAATTAGTGTCCTGATATTAACACTTTAAATCAGTACATTTATATTCAATGTTTTTCCTCTAAGTACAGAAAACAGAAGTTATATCTTTAAATTCTGCTTGTACTTTAAGTGCAACCAAGTCCATAGAGTATATGATGAGCAATACCACCAAGAATTTCATAAATGTGTTGTCTCTAAGTTTTTCAAATTTTAAATGAAGTTTTAAGAAAAATTTTTATAAGAAATATGTTTTATTTTTGATGATGTTTACATAGTTAAGAAGGAATCATGCCCATGTGGACCACAATTAGGGTGTGGAATATTAAGGAATATGAGACAGTGGATGAGACAACTGTCTCCAATACTGTTTTTCCATACCAGCTGTCAGCATGGACAGCTACTTGAGGGTTGGGGGTAGTGACAGGCTGAGCTAGGAGTAGCCATGGAACTGACCAACACTCATGGATTCAGGGGTTGGCAACAAGTCAGGCTGATTCAGGCTGCAGCACCTGCAGGTGCTCCCAAGAATAGGGTGTGGGCAGTGTCAGGCCATAACACCCATCAACACACACACAAAGGCTGAGACTGGAGGGCAGACTTTGCTGAAAAAGGCCTAACACCTGCTGGTACATGTAAGATCTGAGTCTAGGAGCGGATTTGGTGAGGAAACTAGTGCATTCCCCCTAGTGGAAAGTAGCTTCTTGTAGTGAGCATGTGATTCAGGCCCGGGTGTCAATCAGGCCAGGAAAGACTGTTCCACATGTCATCAGGTGTGTGGGTTGCCTCTGGAAGTGTGAACTTGGCATGGTTAGGCCAAACTATAGCATACTGCCATGTGCAGGACCCAAGATATGGTATGGCTCGTACTGGGTTAGTGTAGGCTATCACACTTACTGGTATTTGTGAAAACCAGGGATAGGGGCAGGCTGGGTAATGCTAGGCTGATGCACCTGTTGATAAAATAAATATAATGAGGAGTCAGTAATTATAATGAGGAGTCAGAAAAGTCTCTGAAAAAAAGTAATGGCATAAAGAGATACTACTAGATATTCAAATAAGTTATTAAATTCTAATGGTTAAAAGCATGGCACATACATAAAATGCTAACCCGATGGCACTAGAACAAAAAACAGAAAAATAGACTCCAACAAGAGTCAAAATATATGATCAAAGTGTCACGTAAAATCAGTAGAAATAAGGAAAAATTATGTAGCCAAATTCACAGAAGTGTCAGATTTCTACTTCAAATCATATGGCACAATAACTCAAAGGAAATCAATAATACAGTTACACTAAATAATTAAAATTAATGTAAATCGGCAAATAAAATAGGTAATAATATATTTAGATGACATAATGAACATTATGCCAATAATTAACTTTATGGCCATGAAGATCTAAGTGACACAAGCTTCAAAAGTCACAAAATTGATATAATCAAAAGTAAAAAATATAGTAAGGAAACAAAGCCAAAAGACAAATTGCACGTTCAGAGAAGCTATTTCAGTGTGTATCAGATAATGTTCTGTGTTTTTTTCCTCTTATGTGAAAAGCTCTGAGAAAAAAATTCCATTAGAAATTGAATAACCAGATATAAAAAGGTAATGAATCATAAATAATTTGTTAGAAAAACTTCCAGTGACTCATATACATGTGAAGAGATGCTTATGATAATTCATAATGAGAAAGTCACTAATGTGATGCAATTTTTCACTATGAGATTAGCAACAAAACAGAATTTGGATAGCAAAATTTTGTGTAGATGTAAAGGAACTCTCAAATACTCCTGCAGAGACTAAAAACTTACAAGGCATACAGAATTTGTGTATCTATGAAAATCACAAATACTTGTGCTTCTTAAGCCAATAATCCTATTTCTAGTTATTATTCTGAATTAGTTGCTTTGTAGTAATTTGTGCATGCATTTCTCTTTTTATGAAATACCTGTTCGTATAAGCGTAAGAATGGCTTAAAATAAGTATCAACAGAAAATTTACTAATTTATGTCACATCCATAAAATGAATCAAATAGAAAAAAATAAAATGCGTATGTCTTCAAAGTAAAGTACTAAGTAATAGAAGTGTCATATCAGGGGTTAAAGCTGCAGCATGGCTAATTAAGCTGATGCCTGCAGTACACACATCCGCTTTGGTCTCTAGTTCAAGTCTTGGCTACTCCACTTGCAAGCCAACTCCCTTCTAATGCACCTAAAATAGCAGTATTACTTGGCCCCCTGCATCGCATAGCAGATGGAGATGAAGTTCCTGGCTCCTAGCCAACTGAGAAGCAAATTGAAAGAGATTCGCTCTCTCTCTCCTGAGTCCCTTAGCTCTGCCTTTCAAATGAACAAAGTAATTTTTTAAGATTTACTTGTTTTTTATTGAAACGCAGATTTACAGAGGAGCAACAAATAGAAAAATCTCTCATCTGCTGGTTCACTTCTCAGGTGGTTGCAACGGCTGCAGCTGAGCTGATTCAAAGCCAGGGATTTCTTCTGGGTATCCCTGACAGGTGTATGGTCCCAAGGCTTTGGATCGTCCTCTGCTGCTGTCCGAGGCCACAGCAGGGGATTGGATGGGGAGTGGAGCAGCCGGGACACAAACCAGTCCCCATATGGGATACCTGTACATTCTAAGTGAGGATTTATCACTGATCTATTGGGCCCACTGACCTGGGCCTAAATAAATCTTTCAAAAGTATTAAGTCAAGTAATTCCTTTTGCTTTAAATAAAAGAAGCTATGCAAAGATACATAAAGCCAATGTATTAGTGCTTACAGGCGTTTGGTGAATGGGTGGCATGGAAACCAGAAACCTCATAAGCAGAAATGAAAGATAAAATGACACTGTATAGTTTGAAATAGTTTTGTCTTCTTGTACATGCTAGTTAATGTTTGGTAATTTATTAAGAAGAATGAACTAATAGGAAAAGGAACACTAGATTATGGAAAATATATTTTTCCAAACCAAATAGTAACATGCAATGGAAAAATGTACTTATTAAAATTATGTTGTGTGGCTTAATAAGTATAGATATGGCCATGGTATACAACGCAGAAAACATATGTGTATATGTGCAAGATACAATATGTGATAAATATAATAAATGTAACTAGAGAAGGGATAGTAGCTGAACAAATTTTAATGGATCTAATGACAAATATTTGAAGATAATAAGTGTTTATATGCCTACCTCATATATCTTCGAAAGTATTCCTAAAAGAACAAAGAAAAAATGAAAATACAACTTTTCTAAAAAAGATTTATTTATTATTACTGGAAAGGTAGATCGGATTTATGGAGAGACACAGAAAGATTTCCCATGTGCTGGTTCACTCCCCCAGATGGTCACAATGGCTGGACCTGAGCAGATCCCAACTCAGGCGTTGGGAGCTTCTTGCAGGTCTCCCACGTGGGCCATCTTCTGCTTTTCTAGGGCAGAAGCAGAGAGCTGGATAGGATGTGAAGTAGTCAAGACATGAACCGACACCCATATGGGATACTGGTGATTGCAAAGTGAGGATTTAGCAAATTATGCCATCATACCAGGTCCAAGTAAGACACCGTAAAGGACTTCATGTCAAGAGGATTCTACATACTGCTGATGAAGGTAGGATTGGTGATGGCATTTAGTAACCATGGGGAAAAATTTTGAAAATGTTCTCTGAATAAGTCATACTGAAGCTTCCTTTAAGAAGCTCAATGGCCCATAAAAGTTATTTCCAATCAGTTCTTCAGAGGCAGTTAAATAGAAACTTGTCACTTATTCTGCACCCTATTTTTCTCATAAAAAGACAGGTTTTGACTACTATTTTTAGGTTTAATTCTACAGCAAACACCTGAGTAATCCTTGTATTTGACTCATATTCCAGATTGCATCGATGATATCTGGTGTTTTCCTAAAATGAATGCTGATTTGCAGTGGAGCTCAAACGATTTTCAGCTTTCAAACTTTTTTCAGCTTTCAAACTTTTTTCTTCTAGCACAAATTTTATGAATGATTTTACATTTTACTGTTAAAAAAAATTACCCGTAAGTTTAGTTTCTTATAAGATTACAAATAACTGCAGGCAAAAGAGCAAACCACATTTGCTTGTGTCTTCTTTTTCTCTCTCTTCTATTAATGTTCCTTTTTCCCAACTAAGGATTATACTCATTCCCTTAAAATCCAATAATTCTATAAAAGATAAATATTTGATAACAAACAAAACATGAACACACTTGGAGTAAGTGAATGCTTTCTGAAATCACATTTGAAATCTATGCAAATCAGTGATTTAAATATTTGATTTAAATAGCTTTCTTCAAAGAACAGGGTAATACCTAGATATTTAGTCCAAGGTTCAGACTTGGAATCCTAACTATGCATGTTATATATATACATCCACTTGTCAAATTCATTAAACCTAACCCATTTGAATTCTGACTGAATTGTCTTCCTTGTCATTAGACACTTATTATAGCGTTCTTATATTGACATCTTATATTGTCATTTTGAAACATTATATAAACAAAACAGAATAGTAACAGAAATCTATGAAACCTTAAAAAGCTATAGGCTCACATTTTCTCACCAAGATGTGCAAATTTTTATCAACACACAATAATTATACACATGCATTGAATATAATCTACATATCTAAAACAGACCAAGGCAAACTGTGATCACTGCTTCTTTACTATCCTAGTGGCCCTTGTTTTTTTGAGTAAAGTCCTCTCGTAATTTCCAGTGTCAATTTTTTCCATGGAACCACTGTATTAATGTACGTTTGCTACTTCAGTCAGAATTCAAATGAGAGGAGGAGGCCCCTGAATCCTAGATTTGGATCAATTCAGCTCCAGCTATTGAAGCCATTTTTGGAATGAATAAGCAGACAGAAATTTTCTGTCTCTCTGTCTGCAAATCCCTTTCATATAAAGAAATAGATTTATAAAAAAAGAAATAATTATAATGGATGAATGATAAATGGATTTTTAAAAATGCTGTATGTATATACCTTGGAATTTCATTCATTCATAAATAGTATGGAATCCTTATTATTGCAGCAAAATGAATAAACTTTACATCAATTTCTTAAGCAAATTCAGCCAGACATTGTAAAATAAACACTCAATGTTTTCTCTCATATGTGAAATATGTTTAAAAAGTACGTCTTAACTAGAAGGAATGATTAATGATCATTGGGTAGGCTGCAGAGAATGAAAATAAAGAGAAGTTTAATTGTGGGTACAAAAAACTGTTAGAAGGAGCAAACTGTGATGTGCCACAGGACAGTGAGGTTTTAGCAGTTCCCAATAACATACTGCATACTGCATTAATAAATGAAAAGGGGCAGTTGGTATACTCCGAAGCAAGAATGAAGAAATAGAAAGGTCAGTTTGATAGTTTTGGTGAAAATCAAATGTTCCATTTGATGTTATAAGTTTATTATGCTGTTTGTTATAGTAAACTCCTCCTTGATTATTTTTAGTTATCTTCATTTCTCCCCATGTATTCAAGTTATCATTTGGTGCTGCTTTACTGATGTAATAAAGCTTTGTTCTCACACACCTCCTTTGTTCGGTCACTTGCAAGTACATTGTGTTTCTGTAATGTAATGCAATCATATGTGAATGATTTCATAGGTTGTCTTTTAAAACTGTTAAGAAAATGAAAAAGAAATATGTACAAATGCATCTTTTGTAATTACTACAAATTAACTTTACTTATACACTTTCTTTCAGGTCCAAATTAATATCTGGTATTGTTTTCTTCCTGCCCAAAAAGTTTCCTTCAGTATTACTTTAACGGAAGTTATGGTAGCAATAAACTCTCACTTTTATTTAGTTTTAAAATGTCTTTGGCTTTTATTTTTGGTGACAGTATTGCTGGACATTGGCTTTTATGTTGACAGTTTATATTTCTTTCATCTCTTTGACTAACATCCCAATCATTCTGGCCTCCTAGGAAAGATACGAAGATATTGATCAGAGGATAAACAATCTTGTCAGTTTCTTCACAGTAGCCTTTGAAATAGACAGTTTTGATGAAGAACAATTCGAGAGGCCAGAGTATAATGATTCAAAAAGTAATCCTCCAACTGTAAATGTTGACATCACACATGGGTGCCTGTTTTTTAACCTGACTGTCCACTTGCAATCCAGCTCCCTGTTTATGACCTGAGAAAGCAGCAGAGGCTGGTCCAGGTTCTTGGGACCCTGCAACCATGTGAGAAACTCTGAGGAAGCCTCTGGCTTCTGATTTCAAATCAGCTCAGCTCTGGCTATTATGACCATTTTGTGAGTGAATGAGCAAATGAAAGATCTTTTCTAAAAAATCACAATTTTTTTGTTCCTCTAGCTGTCTGGGCTTTTGCTTTTGTGTCTTAAGAAATGTCTGTTCTAACAACTTTCTCAACAATTGATGCTTCTTTTCTTCTAAGTGTTGCATAGTTTTAGCTTTAATATTAAGATCTCTAATTTGCTTTTTTGTGTTTTTTTGTTTGTTTGTTTTAGTTTGTTTCGTTCTCAATATGGTCTGAGGAATGACCACTGAAGTTTCTTCCTTGTAAATGTATTGGTCACACAACAAACTGATTACACAAAGATAATCTTCAACTGTCTGAGACTAACACAGTACTCCAGCTCTTCTAAGGTACTCTAGATTGTGTTGTGCACATGTTCACCGCTCTGCCAGTTAGTTACAACTCTGTCCAAACCTTAATTTTCTCCTTCAACAAGACTGCAACACTAACTAGAGATTTGACTGTGTAATCTTCTGCCAACTTTCTTGTGCAATCACACAAATCTAGGTATATCTAAAGCTTTACAAGTATACATGTCCTTAATTTTCATAAATAAGTCAATTATTTTCAAAACTTGTGGATATCTCAGGTTCCAGTTTTTCTCAATTACAGTTCCAGAGTTTATATCTCTTTCATGTCTTTTTCTTTTTTTTTTTTTTACTTTCTTTCTTTTGTTCTTTCTCCTCTGTCTCTAGGTCGCTTTTTACTTCTAATGTTATCAATATTATTTACTGCCAGGAACTTAAATATAAAACCATTACCATTAATTGTTATTGGTTATTTGTTTTTGTTTTGGGAGAACCTATGAGGAAAAATATCATAGTACCCAGTCAAGTTCTGATCAGGCCAAATAAAAGCTGCCTTACAGGCAAAGTTTACTAGAGAGACAAGAAACAGTCTAGACAATAACAATTCTCTTGGACAGGGGCGTCATAGACTGTTCAACATCATGAGCCTGCTCTCATGCCAGAGCAAGAGGTGGGGGAACCTATGCATTTGGGTCGGATGGCATGTGTCTGTGATGAGCACTACTCCTTGGTTAGCAAGGTTACAAAGAGTTTCTGGCTGCGTGGCAAAGCCCGGCAGAATGTCTCTGGTCACCTCATTGTTGCCTCACCTCACTGTATGGACACTACATCACCACTCTGATGTTTCATAGAATTCTCCTGAGGGTGTTGTTGTTTTTCTGCTAATGTGAAATGATTCCTGCAACTAGTGTAACACCTCAAACTCATCAGTCATGTTATGATAAAAACATCTTTAGCGACATAAGGCAATGGCACACAGTTAAAAGCATACAATAGCACAATTGAGCCCACAATGTCTCCAAACATCCTGTTATGTGCCCACTTTTGTCCTGAAGCTTGCCCTAATATAAGTAATGTTTTCCTTAAGAAACAGCTTGATAATATTTTGGAACAGATGGCAATCATGAAGGTACAAAGAGTTTGTTTACCATGTGCCTCAAACTATTACAACACATGAAATGATGCTTTTTGGTTTCTCCCCACAGAAAGCGGAAAGTATATGGGGCATCTTCTAAAGGGAGACAAATGTGAACCCCTCAAAATGACTTAAAATTTCTACCTTATATTGGCACTTATATTTAGGGGAAGAAAATGGCTTATAAAAACTCCTACCTTATATTGGCACTTATATATTTTTTCCCTTTTTTTTTAAATATATTTTGGCAATCTTTACTTTGTTAATTAGGGTAAAACAGTACAAGGGCTATGGGAAAGTGGGTAAGACCACCATTTCACTATTGTTTCCTTCATATATCTGAGGTAAAGGGAATATTGAGGGAGAAGCCCCACCCAGCACTTATGTTTAGGGAAAGAAAACAGTTTATGAAAACTTCTTACATTGGCACTCATATATAGGGAAAGAAAACAGTTTATAAAGGTAAAAAGAAGTTTCTTGTAAAGGCCCTCTGTTTGTAGAAAGGTTGAGTTGCTCTGATCCCATTCACTGCCTTTTAACAAAAGAACAAAAAACAATTGAATCAGTACTATATGAAGGTGATAGTAATTAATGCATGATTGATTATAAGTTTTAATGAAGACTCTATGTTATATGCTTTTATAAATTCCTTTCATTTATGATCTTTTCTTTTAATTCTGTACTCTTGATATTTTAAGTAATATTAGTTTATGTTTAATGAACATTAATTTTGGATATAGGTCAACCACTTATCACTATCTAACTGCATGTGCTGCCAAACGTGGAATTACTGGCTTCAGCCAGATCACTGCAGGTTTGAGTGAGTAATAGCTTGCTGAAAACATTTTCTCTGAAGTAAAATAATAATAATGTTTTTAAGGATTGTTTTGTAATCATTCTTTTATAATGAAGTAAAAATGAAACAATTGGATGTTGTGCAAAAGCTTGAGATGATTTATGTATAAATAAAGAAGGCAGCTTTTCTGTGTTGTCCATAATGAGCATCATGCTATAGTGGTCCACGTCTCATCTCTTCTTCTTATTTTCTCACCGATCCATGCATCCTTTACAAGCTCTCGAGTCAGCCGGATCTGGTCTCTGGTAAAGGTTTAGAATGGAGCAATCTAAAACATGACAGATCACACTTCTCCTACCTAGATTGTGCCATTTTCTTAAATCAATACTCCTTGGATTGGTACAAATCTTTGTTAATTTCCACAGTTTTGAAAATGTTGATTTTGGCAATATTTTTCCAGTGTTATCTCTTTTTATAAAGGAGATAGTTTTCGAAATATAGTTAGATAGGTAGGTAGGTAGATAGATAGATAGATAGATGATAGAGTAAGAGAGAAAGAGAAACAAGGAGCAATTAATATTTTTTATTTACTGTAGTACTCCCCAAATTGCTAAAACAGCCAGTACCAGGCCAGGTAAAAGCCAGGAGCCCAGAGCCTTTATTGAGTCTCCCATGTGAGTAGAGGGAACCAAAAACTTGGGCTGTCCTCTACTGCTTTCCCATGCACATATGTATGGAGCTGGACTGGAAGTGGAGCAGCCAGTAATCAAACCAGTTCCACATGGGATGGCAGGTACTGCAGATGGAAGATTAAACTACTTCACCACTGTGTTGGCCCCAAAATCTATATTCTTAACATCAGCCCCATGTTTTCACTTTTTATGTTCTTTTTAGAGTAGTTTCTCTGTTCTCATTTCTTACAAAATATTCACAAGATATCTATTCCACTCCCTCAGGTTTATCCTGATAACCTTTAATCCTCTGAACCCTTCTATTATGGTTATAACAATTATAATCGATTTTAGTGGACTAACAATAACAATGTTAATGAAGTAATAATTTTTCTAGGGATTATGTAAGCTCAACAGTTTGACTTTTATCATTTCTTTCTTCAACTAGATGACAAGAATCACCAAAACAAGAATCTGTGTTCAACATAAGATTGATGATATCCCTAGGTATTCTGAATAGTTCCAGATATGTGAACTTAACTTTTTAAATCACTTATATATGTCAAAGTTACACACTTGGCTATAGAAATCGTTTTTAAAATATTATACACAATAATTTACACAGCTGAAAGATAGTTAGAATGAAGAATCTAATTGCATGACCAGAATAATTTTTCAAATTATTTTGAGTCAATTTCTATGATTTAAACTTTGTAATTTTCCTTCACTTTCCCAACATCTTTCGTGTTCTCCCAAGAATTTAGATATTTTCACTTACTACAAAAATCTTTTGTAGTAATTCCCTTTATACTGCAGCCACAGCCTTCATATCCCACTAAATAGTGAACCAGTGACTTATTTAGTTATAAATAAGTAAAATTGCAAAATTGCCACACTTTTGGTAACTGTGTTACGTTTTCGGAAACGTAATACATTGAAAAATTACTGAATGTGGATGGTTGTTTATCACTTCTAAAATGCAATTGCAGTGAGGAAGGCTGAAGTAAATATCCTAAGGGTATTGTCAGCCTTTCACTGAGGGAAGCATAAAAAATGAGATACACTATATCGCTAAAATAACTGAAATTATTCAGACACACACACACAAGAAAAAAACAGAATCTCTCTCTCTGCCTCTTTCTCTATGCCCCCAACACACACACACATACACACACATACACACACGGAAAGGGTGGTCCTGACACTTGCATAACAGATAACACTGCCTCTCCCTAAGCCTCACTGAAATTTTAAAATATTCATGGCAAAAGCAGACATGTCTTTTCTGACAGAAACACTGAGGATATGAATGGCTATATATAAGGTTATATATAAGTGGAGAGTATCCTTTCTTGTTTTCCTTCACTTCTGTATTTAGGTTTTGCAGAACTTAGAAGAATTAGCTTAATTCTCTTTCATTGCTTCAACTCCTCTCTTGCTAAGGGGAAGAGAGACCAGGTACACAAGAAAATAAAATCATTTTGTGCAGCAGAGTTGGAAGAAAACTATTTGTGGATGCCTCTATTGCATGCCACTTTACTGAAACAAAAATAAATGTTTTATCTGGGTACAGTCTTTGCACACGTGCCACCACTTCCCCATGCACAGAAATTGTTCTCTCTGTGCTGAGCTTGAAGGAATATAAATGAAAAGACATAGCATAAAACTGACCTAATCAGAAGGCTTTTGTTTTTCTGAGGAAAATACTCCTCCATATGAGACAGAAACCATCTATAAACAATGTATGAAAACAAAAAGCAGAAATGATTTCCACATCAAAATGCTAATGCACCTGTTAATTCCCTGACATAATCATTTTTAAAGTCAACACATAAAATGAATCCTCTTGCAGCAGTCCATCAAATCTTCCATAATAGAAGCAAAACACCTTGCAAAGGGAGGCACTCTTGGGAGGCATGGGCTGCAATGTTTAAAAACTAATGAAATGTTATCAAAATCTACCCAGACATTAAAAATAATTCTGCCATTTGCAATAAAAAGGTCCCCCTAGACACCATAAAGCTGAGTGAAATAAGTCAATTCAAAAAGGACAAATGTCATGTTTTCTCTAATATAAGACATCATTTATGAAAAATCCAAGATAAATAGATATCTAGATAAATATGTGTGTACATATATTCACCTAGAAAAAATGTATAATGGAGACAAACCTACTGGGACGTGAAGATACGCTGCAGTATGCTCTCTATTCC
Organism: Ochotona princeps; assembly: GCF_030435755.1. Lineage (NCBI taxonomy): Eukaryota > Metazoa > Chordata > Mammalia > Lagomorpha > Ochotonidae > Ochotona > Ochotona princeps. The sequence continues at coordinate 80,276,654 of NC_080832.1, forward strand.
CCAATAAAAGGAGGAATACCAATGAAACTGTTAATTATATCTTAACACAAGAATGCTGGCCTGTCCACCACTGTCTATATGGTCAATGCCATGATAAATTTAAATAGCAAAATGTTGGACTTGTGACCGCTGTTGAAGGACAATACTACCTTAATTATATAGCACAAAACATTGAGTGGGCTAGAGGTCGAAAGGGAAATCCCTGTGCCTATGAAAAATTGTAAAAATAAAAATTCAAAAACTCAAAATCTAGAAATTATATTGGCATACGGAAATAGTTTCATATACTCTGAGTTTCATCTCTGGGCTAAAATTTGTTCAACATAAATGAAAATATATCTGTATAAATAAGAAAATTTAATATTTTGCAGTCTTTTTACTTACTGGTGGTTGGTCCATATTCTGATTTCTTTACCTTCAAAGTGAAGGAGAATTTGCCTGTACAGAAAATAAGTTAAGGTCATCAGTGATTTTTTTCCCTCTGAAAATACTTGAGAAATTGCAACATCACCCTCTAAGACTTCCCATGTTGAGAAATCTGAGGTCAGACTTGTTGCCCTGCGTTGTTGTTTAGTCTGAGTTCTTGTCATATCTTATAAATAATACGCAAACACTTCAAAAGAAAATGCCTAGAAGCTTGCATCATCCTATTAATTTTTGTTCCGTGGATGCTTTTGATATGTAGATTCAGATTTTGATTCTACTTAAAAGTAGTCCTTTTTTTCTATTAACTATACTTGTACATCACCTATCTGCTGTTTGCTCAACATTTCCTCACAAAATAAGAACCAAGTAAGCCTCACTGAGATTCTGCTATGGCTCCCTCTACTGATGCTGCCCAATAATGATGACACCTGTTAGCAGAAAGAACTGCAAGCTGAGTCAGGTAAAATTCCCACGATTTTACTGTGTGGAAGCTGATCCCATTAGCCACAGACCTGAGGAAGATTTCCTTTGACTCAGGCCTGTTACTATTCAATACATAGGAAACTTTGGATCAAAGTATAGAGAATCTCATTGGGGCTCAGGCTGCTTTAATTCCTCTAAGAATGGGAAAAACATATCTCTTGATGTTGTTACTTTGCTTTTGTTTCCACATTAAAAGAATAAATGATAGGACAGATGTAAGATCTGTTGGAAACTTAAAGGGTATTGGGTTAATATTTGATGCTAATAATAACCGTACTTTTAAAAGATAATTTTACCAGCCTGATATCCAAAATGGATCAACTCTAATAGTCCCCAAATCTAACACTCAATATGATTATTTTGGTAAATAAAGGGAGAAGAAAAACAGAGTTTCAGTCTGGCTCTTTAAATTTCTTCGGGAAATGGAAGCCCTCATATTTGATCTAAGAAACCAGTAATCAAAAATAGCCCTGTGAGATATGCTCATGGGAATTCATGCTGATTTGAAATCTTGAAAACATCTGAATGATTGCTCACATGAAGTAACTGTGGTCAGTCTCGTCTGCTGATGGCAAATAAAGCCAACTACAGAGTTGAAAGCAACGACTTTGAAGATAGTAAGCACTAGCACAAGTGACTTGTGAGACCAGCCTACAGTCTGCAGTGAGTCTCCTTTGTCTCCTTGCTTGGATGTTTACCTATCTCCCTGTCTTCTTTCATTCTGGCCTTCAATTTACATCTGTCAACCTCTGTAAGTGTAACCTTTTAGCTTCTTAATTTTGAAGGAATAGGTTCACTAGTTATTACTGAGCTGAGTTCAATAAGATGAAACACTCACATGCAAATGGCTTGTAAAAAAGATGTATTATTTACAAATGGGCAACAAGAGAAAGTTTATGTTCTAGTGTGAAGTAGTCCAACAAAGCTCAACAAAACTGTGCAGAGTAAATGGACTCTCCACTGAGCATGTTTCACTTGCAGCGAGGAAATGTAGAAAGGCAACTCTTCTCAGGTTATATGTCACAGATGCCCTGTAATTCACTGGTCAAAGCTTTAAATGACACTGCTTTTCATGCAATGAGAAACAAAGCCAAGGCTGTCCTGGGCAATTGCTCCCCATCCCAAGGTACTGTATTCCCAGGCACATGCTACAGTTTCACTTGAGGATGCCAAGCAAGGTAGAAGATAGAACTGGATAGTCTCAAGACCATTTGGACAATTGTCCTCTACTCTGTCCCCCACCTGGTCCCTAAACACAAATTCCCACAAATGCTCCCTGTCAAATCTGGGTTATTTTTTATGTCCAACTTCCAGATTCTGAAAACAGGGATTTATCTTGCCAGATTAACTTAACACTTTAGTTTCAATGCAGCATCAAGGTTTTCAAATCCTCAATACAATTTGCTGGGCCCAGGAGGTCTGAAATGATAGCCAAATAGTCAGGCCTGCCTAAAGGACTGAAGTGGTGACCAAGCCCCAGAAGCTAGTAATCCAAGTGAGAAATTGCCAAAATATCAAACAAGGATTCTCTTTGTGCCTCATTGTTTGCTGTCTTCAGCCAGTCGTTATGCCCAGAGATCTATTCTCCTGTGCTTGCATTCCATGCACAATCTTTCTCCAACAGCAGCAGATGCTGTTAACAACTGAAAACTCCTCACCCAAGTGGACTAGAGGATATCCAGAGCAATTCTTTTGCTTAAAATAAATATCCCACAGGACATGGAAATGTCTGCTGAAGCAGAGGGAATGAGGGCAACCATATTCAAGGTCAAGTTCTTTGTTCCCAGAAAGCCTGGTTTAGAGCATTAAGCTGCTGTTCAATAGTGTATTTCATTCCCCCAGGTGCTCTTTAGGTGTGCCACCCATGAATTCAACTTAAATTCTCCCACGTTCACTAGTTTTACAGGTGTAACATTGCCCATCTTTGGGTCACACCTCTCCACCTGCAGAGCAGTGGGCACACACACTACCCTTTCCTTCATTTTGTATTTGGTGACTCATTTACAGGTATGGAGGTATTGGCATTCACCAACCAATCACGTAAACAATGTGTGCACATATGGTCAGCTTCCCTCAAATGGTATGATCCATGAAGCTAGGGAAAACAGATTCAAATACTTCGAATATCCCACATACAAGTACAAAAAAGTACTGTGCATCTTCCTGTGCATCCCCAGATCTATCCGTTTATTATTTCTCACAAGAAAGTCTATGAATATTACAAAATGCACTTTATTTAAACTAGAGAGTCTAAACCCCCTTTTATTTTTCTCTAATCTGAGCAATACTGTTTGAACATTGACCACTGGTTAGAAACTCAGAGACCAGACATTGTCCCCATTACTAACCATTTCACCTGATATATTCAGAGCTGCCTTGTCTCATTTTGAAAAAACACATAGAAAGCTATCGATCACCAATAGGTAGTCCATGCATGTTATTAGTGTGTTAATCTTAGGCTCCATGCACCAAGTCCATTGCGGAAGGACAGCAAACAAGTAGCACCTGTGAACAGGGACTTGAAAGAAGAAAAAACGAAAGTGAGACAGAGACCCCCACAGAAATAGTTCCTTCTTTACATCATCAGGCTCCTGTTAAGTGTTATCAAAGAAAAATTTTGCAACAAGGTTATGCTGTTGTCTCTTTAGAATTTCCTGATGACCCTTCTGAAAAACTGTGGGTTCCTCCACAGCTCATCCAGAGTCAGAAGTGCAGTAACGCCCTTGAATACAATGCTGCCCCTGAAGAAGATGGAATCCCCAGTGGAACGGCATCTAAGAACTGAAAAACCAAATTTGCTTAATATTCTTTTCTTCCACTACAGGCCAGGAGTGCAGAGACATTCTCCAGCTTCTTAGAATGTTAGAGGAACACTTTAAGTATAATTTATTAAGATTGTAACAGGTGATTTACAGATAACAGATTCTTAACTGCCTTAGACATTAGAAAAACCCTAGACGAGACTGGGAGTGATGGGGGGAATATTTCAGACATTCCTCATAAGAAATGAGTGCCTCCATTTAATTGTGAATTGGAAGACCCCAGCAGCCGCACTTCCTGTTTGTCTCCCTACATACAAAACCCCAAAAAGTACTGTTCCTGCACCAAAACAAAGCAAAAATGTGAAAGGAGCTTCATTTGACTCTTAATCAATTAAATTACTTAAGAATCTGTTCTTTAACAGAACATTATCATTGTGGCACCCTCAGCAAGCAGTTGCCTTATCTGTAAAAAAAATGTCCCCACGACCCTTCTACAATAGGGAGGCAGTTCTTAATGCCTGCCCAGACAATCCTAACTCTGCAGGCTGCCATTGGCACCAATTTTATAGTTGCCTTTTTATCTAAACACAAAAAGGTTGCATTGCAGTAGGTCCATAACATTAAAAGGTGCGATGATATATAATCTTTTCCTCTGAAACAAGGTGTGAATTTTATCACAGCATTAGTGATCCTGGTTTGATCCTAATAGGATGTCATGTCTGTTTCATGTTGTGATAAATAGAATATGTTTTTGTCTCCTCTCAAAAAAACAGATCAACTTGTAACTGTATATACTGTAATATTGCTATAATCTAGAGGAAAACAGTGGGGCACAAGGGGATGCGAGGGTAGAAGGGGAAATCCCTGAGCCTAAGGAACTGTATCATGAAAAACAAAGAATTAAAAAAATAAATAACCAATAATCAAACGATTAAAAAAAGAAAAAAAGAAAAGAGAAGCCATAGAAACATGCTGTGGCATCCAAGGGCAGCCCTGACACCTTCGTAAAGGAGGTTGTGTGTACAGAGCATGAGGGGACCACGGAGTGGAGCAGGAGGATAAGAAGAGGTCTGTATCCTAGTCCTGGAGACCCCCAGAGGCCTCCCAAGTGCTTTTGCTGCAGAAGCGGTGGAATGGGTACCCAAGAACTGTATCCCGATTGCCAAGGAGATCACAGGGAATTTGAGTGCCCTCATAGGCTGATAACTCTGAGGTCAGTCATTTCCTGTCGTATTTTCTACACTGGATAGAAAGGAGCCCAATACCCACCTCATAGAATCTAGTGACATCAGAACAACAGTCAGGAGCCCCAAGTGGCACTCAGAGATAAAAGAATTGCAAATTTCCTTCTGAACTCAGGAGAGGAGCTTTCTCTGGTCCTTACTTCGTTCTAGTTTTGGCTCCCAGTCCTCACTTTCAACAACCATCAGGGTACCAATAGAGCCCCAAAATTAGTTCAGATAGACAGAGAGAGAGTAATAAAAAGTCAGCTAGCCTATAATCACGCAGCCTGTACCTTACTGATCAGGCTTCCTATTTGACTTTTCAGATAGACAGACTGATAGAGAAAGTTTGGAACAGCCCGGAGAAAGGCCAGCTAGCCTATAATTGCTCAGCCTGTACTTGTTGGTCAGGCTTCCTATTCGGCTTTGCTATATGTAGAGTTCAGTTCTTCCTCAAGCACTGAGTTGTTGGGGATTGCTCTGCTCACCTGCCTAAGACTTTTCCATGCTTCCACTGTTAACATATGGCTTGTTAGAATTATAAAACTATTTTGATTCTCCCAAAATGCATGAAGTTCTGTAACATCTTGCTCCAATACTAAGATTCTCCCCCAAACACATGTATTGATTCACAACTGTTAATGGTAAACAAGATGTAACTGCGTAGAAACTTTGATGTGAAACTTTTATCCAGTTGTTATATGTGATGAATGTTAATGTTGATCCTTTGACTGTCCCTGTGCTACTATGATCTAGGCTGCTATTCATACAGCTCAAGAGAGTTTCCTGTGTTTTGTTGCCTTTATTGAGGTAATTGTTTATAAATTTTAGACTAAGGTTAAAAGAGAGAAAGAGAGAAAGAGAGAAAGAGAGAAAGAGAGAAAGAAGGAAGGAAGGAAGCAAGGAAAGAAAGAAAGAAAGAAAGAAAGAAAGAAAGAAAGAAAGAAAGAAAGAAAGAAAAAGAAAGAAAGAAGGAAAGAAGAAAGAAAGAAAGAAAGAAAGAGAAAGAAAGAAAGAAGGAAAGAAGAAAGAAAGAAAGAAAGAAAGAAAGAAAGAAAGAAAGAAAGAAAGAAAGAGAAAGAAAGAAAGAAAGAGAGAAAGAAAAGACCACACAGAGTAGAATGTGTGGCATCTCTCTGACTTTTCTCCATTTCTGTCCTGTGGGTGAAGCTTATTCCTTTTTGTGAAAGTCCATATCATATGTGTTGATTCCTACTAATGTCCCCCAGAATTCACACGGCTGTCTATTTTTGCAGTTCTTTCATTTCTCCAAGTAACGAACATGTACACTGTCCCATGACCAGGGCATCATGTTCTGTGCTGCCTGTTTCCTCATCCCTTCCTCTCTGCTTCAATCCATGCTTTCAGCTCCTTTACCCAGGGGGAGCTTGGGAAATGACCAGATGAATGTTCTGCCCAACTGCACCCAGGCTAGTTTCTCAACCCTGTGATGGATAATGTGCTTCATAAATAAGACAGGATTCTTTCAGACCGGATGCAGCTCACTGTGGCTGTTTCGTGAAACAGATTCACTAATCATCCACCTGAATCTCATGAAAAAAATAACAGAATGTTACATCCTCCCCTCCCCCTGCCACCCTATCAATTCTCAACAAAGTTGCCCTACATATGGAGTTACCAATGAGAGCATTTCACTTGTCTGTGAACTGAGGGAACATGACAGGCAGTCCATTCTGTTATATAAGTCAGGGTACAAGTGACTCACTAGGCAAAGCTTTGCAGACACCCTGCTCCCTAGGGAAGGGGGATAAAGCACAGGTTTTTCCAGGATGTTCCTCTCTAACAAGCTATTGCATTGCAGAAATTCTGCAGTAATTCTTGAGAAATACAAGCACCACAGGGGAGAGAACTGAGTCAGTCCTCAGCCATTTTGAGAGCCATTCCACAATTTACTTCACACTGTCTGCCCCCAGCACTGCACAGAACTTCTACAGATCATGTGGTTCACTCCTTTGCAGTTCTTTGCAGAGTCCTCTCCTAGCTAACATGGTTTTCCTTGATTGTTACTCTGGTCAGGAGTCTTCCCCAACTTCTCAGTGTCTGCTTTCTTCTTGGCCTCTCTGACAGACTTGAGGAAAACACCAAGAAGGTAATAGACAAGGAGGAAGAGTGACCCCTCCTCCTTGTCTTGGCCTCACTGGTCCTGAATTTTTACATTTTTCTTTTATTTTCTTTCTGTTTTGTTTTAATTTATTTAGCTTTTCTTATTTCCTTTAGTACAGCAGTTGATAAAGGCAACTGTCACATGGCCATAAACTGTTGATAATACATGGTTGTAGAGATCAGTTTTTGTTTTACTGCTTAAACAGTCTCCAAAATTGTTATAGAATTTAATAAAGCTGATATTGTAATACTTACGATGTGCTCTGTGATTTTCTCACATTATCTGGAACTCATATCAGATCTTCCTCTCTGTCTCTCCTCTCTGTTTATCTGACTTTGCAATAAAAATAAATAAATCTTTTTAAAAAAAGATGCTCATCTGTTTACCGTGGAACCAATACATGCGTCCTTTCTTAAATGTCTTTGTTGATACATGATTATAGGTCCCACTAATTTGAAAACACATGTATGCACAAGGAAATTTTTGGGCTTTTCCAATGTTGAAATGCATGTGTTGTGCAAATTGAAAGTCAGTTTGAAGCTTCTTCCCCCCTAAATGCCCTAAAGGTGATTAAACATGCTCCCATTCTCACCTAAAGAAATCTTGGGTCAACTAATCTAATAATTTGTGGAAGACATGAACTTATTATTTGATAAAGGACACCAAGTCAGAAAAATCCAATTCAGTTGCTGTCACAACTGTAAATTTGGCCAGAGTGTAAGTTAGATCACTTTTAAAACTGTAAAATATCAGACATCAATTACAAATGAGAATTTTCTCTGGAGTCACCATTCCCACTGAAGAAAGGAAGCTCTGTGTAGTTGTCTATATCGTGTGCAACTTCATTGTCTCAATAGTTATTGACACAGAGACTTGAATTATCTTTAAGTAGCAAACAAGTAAAAATACAAGAAAGTAACAAACAAGTAAAAGCCAGGTGTGGGAAATTTGATTATAAAAACACAGTAAATCATTTACCCAGTATCTTTTACATGTTGGAGCTTCATCGAGGGAGACAGCACCCTAAGAAGCACACCGCAAATTCAATCACCACCTTAGCTTGAATGTTTTGCTTTGCCTTTTCCGCCTATTCACACTCTGGTGATTACTAGAACATTTTATATCTTATCAGAAAGGAAACTGAGAATCTGAGTTTTCTCTTAGTCAGTGGAGTGACGGTAAGTCAATAAGCCATGGCTGTACCCGTATCAATCAAGGAACTTCAGCTGGAGGATAGCGTTTTTGCTTTGATTTTTTGCAAGTTGTGTTTTTGTTGTTTTGCTGTTGCTTGTTTTTGCTTTTCTTCTACTTGCCATTTGTTGAATTGTTTCCTAATGGAATGTGAAGAATAATTATTGAAGTGAACTGAATTCATGTCATTGTAAAAATCACACGCGGACACACACACACACACACACACACACAAGAGAATGAGGAAGCAGGAGAATGGATGAGAACGCAGACCATAGGGTGGATAGGGTGGGAAGTATCTGCTTCTAAATCTATTTTGTGAAATACATGAAATGTGTTTACAATACATATCTAAAATAATAAAAGAATAAAAAGAATCACTAAATAGAGCAACACGTTCTGTAGCCATATAGACAGAGGAGCACAGAATGAAATTGCATCTGTCTTCACTCTAAAAGAAATCAGTTGCATTGAGCAAAGCTTTGTTGATACTCAAGCTAATCAACGGAAGACTGGCTTTTTATCAATTACCAGGCCAATCTTGGTGACACAGCTGTTACATCACACAAAGCAAATTTCAGCTTATTCCATCAGGCTTATGCAACTCACCCCAAAATTTCTGTATCACTTAGCACCGGATGATTGAAAAATAATCCCTCATTGAAACTATGTTCTGATGATTGTTCTTCTAATTCTAGGTAGCATCTCAAAGTGCACAGCTAAGAACCAACTCTGCATAAGATACTGGTAAGATAACAATGGCTTAGTGTAAACTTCAAAACCAAACACAATTGCAGTGTTATTATTATAAAGATAAAAATGCTGGGCCTGGCACTGTGGCCTAGCAGCTTAAGTTCTCACCTTGAACGTGCCAGGATCCCATATGGGCTCTGGTTCTAATCCCTGCAACTCCACTTCCCATCCAGCTCCCTGCTCGTGACCTGGAAAAGCAGTAGGGGATGGCCCAGAGCAGTGGGACCCTGAACCCACGTGGGAGACCCGGAAACAAGTTCCTGGCTCCTGGCTCCTGGCTTCAGATCAGCACAGCACCAGCCGTTGCGGCCACTTGGGGAGTGAATCATCGGACAGAAGATCTTCCTCTCTGTCTCTCCTCTCTGTATATCTGACTTCCCAATGAAAATAAATAAATCTTAAAAGATAAAACTGTTAACATTTTAAACAGTCACATTAACGCAGGGCCTCAGACACTCATTCTCAGACACTCATCATATTATATATCCATTTTAGCCTTCAAATCTTGTACAATATATCTTCATCTAATTCACACAGAGCTCATACATATTGTTTCTTGTATCCATTTATCATAATCATATATAATGATGAATACAAACATTTGGAAAGGATGATAAATCAAATAAAAAAGGGTTTGTGTGCACAAGTTTCTATTTGGCATTCTAGAATATACATAAGAGAATATTATGAAAATATATTAAATCAAAAGAAATGTCAGTGAAAATTTCATTTTTTGAGCCTGGCATAATAACCTAGCAGCTAAAATCCTTGCCTTACACGTTCCAGGATCCCATATGGGCACTGGTTCCAGGATCCCATGTGGGTGCAAGTTCTAATCCTGGCAGCCCCACTTCCCATCCAACTCCCTGCTTGTGGCCTGGGAAATCAGTTGAGGATGGCCGAAAGCCTTGGGACCCTGCACCCACCTGGGAGACCTCTCAAAGAGGCTCTGTGCTCCTGGCTTCCAAATCGGCTCAGCTCTGGCCATTGTGGGCACTTGGGGAGTGGATCAGTAGACAGAAGATCTTCTCTGTCTCTCCTCTTCACTACATTTATGACTTTCCAATAAAAATAAACAAATTTTTTTTAAAAATTTGATTTTTAGAAGAGATAATTCAGATGAAATAAAGCTGTGCTATTCAGAGCCTCTCATATAACACCAACTTGACTCATTCTGAAAAGATTTTTCACTACTAATTTTATCTGAAATTTAAGTATCAATGCGTCTGAATAACAACTAGTAAAATTCCATGATTTTAGATAATGTTTTATGAAATTCAACAAATGTATTTCCCAATTCAGCCCTGGATGTTTGTTTCCAAATACATGGTTTTGATGCCAATATAAATATGTCTAATGATTTTCTTGATTTGTCCTCCATTTATGCTAATGGAATATTTTCTAGACAAAGATGCAGTTCCCTAGCCGTGCCTACCCTACTAGGAACTTTTATTTGTAATGCAGAGTTCCTTTGTCCTTGTTCACTCACCCAAAAATGAGCTTCATTCCTTGGTGCATTTTGCCACTATACGCATCCCTTGACAAAATATTTTTGATACAAAGATGTGTACCTGGTACTAGACAAGTATGTAAGTACCCTTCCTTAGAACATGTTCTTACATTTGAGAAAAGGAAAGGTTAATCTTAAGTCCTCTCTGAGGAAGAAGCTGAAGACTTCCGGAAGATCTTCAATCCTGAATGAAAGGAGCCCTTCTAGGATGACACGCATAGTTGACATAAAGAGAGTTGCTTCCTGTTCGATCTGCAGCTCCACTTCTGTCTCTTCCACCGACTCAGGAAGTGCTGCTTATTCGGTGCACTTTTTCTGTAACTCACGGATTTTACACTGACGTTGTGCAACAATAGGATAGGCTATAAATAAAGATTATCCCAACACCTGAAGACAAACTACATCCCAATCGTATCAATATAAAGCAAGTTAAAATAAACACTAATCCCTACAAACAAGAATTTTCTTTGACATTTATTCTGTATTTCAGATATAGATATATATTTTTTATTGTTGCTTCAAATCTAAGTAATATTTTGCTCATCTCAAATTTGCACATTAGGATCCAGTGCTCTTTCCCTTTGGAGTAATAGAAACGATTTTCAAGATGTAGAATAATCCTGCTTGCTGAAAATATTTCAATGCTTCTATTTTCCATCTTTGTGATATTAGAAATAGTACAGCATAATATATAATACTATTTAAGGTGGTTCTAGTTTTGGTTTCGGAGGAATCTCCATACTGTTTTCTACAATGGCTATATGCACACACATTCCCACCAAAACTCTGTAAGAATTTCCTTTTCTCCATACTTGCTTCAGTGTTTGTTTTTTTGTCTTTTTGAAAAGAGTCACTCTAACTAGAGTAAGGGAATATCTCACTATGTTTTTCATGTGCATTTTTTGATTTCTCAGCCTTAATTTGTTTATGGCTGTGTAACACTTGCCTTTTAGAATTATCAGGATTATCCATAACAATTTCAAACTTCAGTGTGTTATTCATATAAGCAATTATAAATAATATCATATACATATATTCTTAATTGCCTAAGAAAAGTATTAAAATGTAATTATTGAGTCGGGGTGCAAATACTGTTAGAATGCTGAGGAATATACTCTTATTTGTGAGAAAATTTCTATTGAATATGTTCACATACATTGATTTAATAGAGAAATCATTTCTTCTGCAATTACTATCACAGATTACTGAAGTCCAAAAATAAAATGTTACATTTGATTCAAATATATATCTATTATGTATTTAAACCTATGTTTAATTTCATTTATACCATTGATTAAGATTTTTAAAATATTTACTTATAACAATCTCTGAATTCCTTGGGAAAAATCCATCTGATTATCATGTTATTCACTTCAAATACTTTGATTCCTAGTTGTTCTCTTCAAATTTGGACTTTTCAATATTTATTTCTAAATGTATTTATTTTAAAGCTAAGACTAGGGCCCGGCACCCTAGCGGCTAAAGTCCTTGCCTTGAACCTGCCAGGATCCCTTAAGCGTGCTGGTTCTGAGATGCCATATGAGCACCGGTTCTGTCCCAGTGACCCCACTTTCCATCCAGTTCCCTGCTAGTGGCCTGGGAAAGTAGTCAATGATGGTCCAAAGACTTGGGACCCTGCACCCATGTGGGAGACCCGGAAGAGGCTCCTGGCTCCTGGCTTCGGTTTGGCTCAGCACCAGGCCATCTTGGCCACTTGGGGTTTGAATCAGCAGATGGGGAGATCTTCCTCTCTGTCTCTCTTCTCTCTATATCTGACTTTGCAGTAAAAATAAATCAATCTTTAAAAAGCTAAGATTAAAAAGAAAACTATTTAAATATTTTGCACAGTCAGCATTGTAACATAACAATTAAAGCCACCAACTGTTGTTGACACTGGCATCCAGTGCAAACACTAGTTCGGGTCCCTACTTCTCCGCTGCAGATTTAGCATCCTTCTAATAGCCTGCAAAATAGCATTGGAAGATGGCTTTAGTGATTGGGATCTTGCCACAAATGTGGGAGACCCAGGTAAAACACCTGGTTTCTGATTTCACCCTGGCCCACTGCTGGCCAATGCTTCTGTCTGGGGAGTAGGAAACAGATAGAAGATCTCCTTTGTAACTCTTACTTTCTACATAAATATGAAATTAAAAAGCAAATAATATAAAAAAGATTAGGGGCAGGAATTGAGTTGGCCTGATAAAAGAATTTAAGCATTTCTTTTTTAGACAAAATTGTAGATTTGTTATCATAAAGCACATAAAATTATTTTTTAGTAATTATAAATTTTTATTGCCTACAGTTCAAAGCATAGTGCTAATAGCATACATTTTCTCATAGAATTTTCACCATAGTCATAAATGATTTATACAGTATAGTCATGATCTTTTATTTACATAATAAAATCTTGAAACTTCAGGTTTAAAATGAAAAGGAAACATTTTATACTAGTTTGGAATGTTGGCGGAAGTGCTTTTTTGGGAGACAAAACAGTTGTTAAAACCATTTACAGTGAATTTAAGCAGCTCCATTATTGAACACCACTTACTGTGCCTATACCACTTACTGACATATACATTTTCTTTTTTTTTCTTTTATTTTTTATTATATTGTTGACAATCTTTACATAGTTAATTATGGTAAAAAAAAAAAAATAGGTTCAGGGGGTATAAGGAAGTGGGTAAGACTATTATGTCCATAATGTTTCCTTCATGTATCTGAGATAAAGGGGGATATTGAGGGAGAAGGCCCACCCAGTTTCCCACCCGCCCAAAGTCCCGGATGTGGGGCACGCTTTGAGATACTTGCTCAAGTGGTTTTAATAGTTCTCCAGTTATGAATCACTGCCAGTTTCGCCACTCCCAGCTTGACGAGGTCATTGAAAAATCCACTGATTGACATAGTCCATCATAGAGTCTTCATTTGCCCAGTATTTCACTGCCAACATATAGCTGAGGTGGTTGATTGACATGTTCTGTCCTCTGTCTTTTCTTGGTTAGGGTTCTGAGTCCAGCAGTTCGACTGGGGAGATCTTCAAAGAAATTTTGAGGTATTGCCAGATTAGATTCTTGTATGTTCTAGCAAGCACAGGGCCCAGCACAGTCCATCACCACGATCAACTGGTGGTTGCAATTGCTGGGTTGGTTCTGTTTTCAGTCCCGACTTGCATGGGAACCAATGGGTGTTGCAGTCCAACCTGGTTCTGCCCAGCACATACACGGCCCTTACATCAACCAGTGGGAGCTGCAGCCTAGTCGGGGCGACCCACAATAACCCCCACCAGGCCCGCCCCCTACCATGGTTTGCCAGTATGTATAGCAGACTAGTCCAGTCTGTCCCACACACCATTTGGCTCTTCTACTTGTCAATGGGCATTAAAGCTTAGTTCCATCTAACCAACCCAACTATCCAGCCCTCATGGATATTGTTGAGTGCCTCTCTGTCTAGCCACCCCAGCCCTTGTCCTAGCTTTCGTGCCCTCCCCCAGGAGTAGTGACCCAAGAGGGGGGAACCCACTATTTCCCTCCCAGGTCTCTTTCAATCCCGGTTTATGCACTCTTTAGGTGGTTCTGTGGTTTGACTTGACAGAATTAGTCCCCAGTGCCAGCTTCTGTCAGCTGATGCTGTGGCTAACCCCAAACAACCCTCACCCACTCTAATTTATGCTTGCACCAGCAGGAATAATCAGCCCAGCCTGGCTTTTCCCTGATCTAGTCTACATGTGGTGCACAGGTGTTGTAGCCCTGCTTAGTCTGGTCTGTCCCCATCCCAGCCCACGCTCTCCAGTGGGAGTAGCTGTCCAGCAATGAAGCCACCCTTATTCCCCTGCTGGTTCCGCCCCTTCCCTCCCTGGTTCTCACGTGTGCTGGTTGGGTGCTGCAGTCACATCCAGTACAGGCAACCTCACCCTGGCATTCCGTATTGTGTACTGGTTTTGTCGCGACCAAACCTGGCTCAACCCACACTCTGTTCTGGTGTCCAGATTTGCCAGTGGATGGATGACATGAACCGATTCAGCCTGGTCTGCCCCCAACCTATGCCAAATGTATGCCAGTGGGAAACTTTCCATGGCCTATTCTGGGCTGTTTCCTATCATGCTTCTTGCGCTTACCTGCCAGGACTGTGTCTTGCCGGAGGAGTTGCCCAGGCTCCTCCATCAGAACCCCTCCCAATGCCAGATTTTGCGCATACCAGGGGGTCCTTGAGCCAGCCCTACTCAGTTCACCTCCTGTCCTAGCAGGAACAGTGGCTTTTCCTGACTGGCTTTCACCCCATTCTGGTTCTTGTTGTAGGATGTTTCAGCCCAGCCATGGCTCGTCCATACCCAGGTACAGCTCACACATGGCTCAATAGGGGGTTGAGACCTAGCCTAGTCCATCCCACATCTACCCTGGTTCTCCAGGACACCCGATGGTGTTGGGGTCTGGCCTGGCCTGGTGCATCCAATCCCAGCCCACACTAGTGCCAAGGGAGACTACAACTGTTTCTTAGTTAGAACGCAGCCCCCATTCCAGCCCATGCGCCCCTTGGTGGGAACCTCAATCCAGTTAGGGTGTCCCCTTAGCTCCCCAACTGGGCCTGTTCCCAGCCATAGATCGTGTGCCTGCCAGTGGTTGCTCTGACTTAGCTTGGCTCAGTCCCTCACTTGTCCTGGCCTCTGCCTTAGACACTGTGGCTTAGCATCCTTGACTCAAGTAGACCAGTAAGTGCAAGAGCCTAGTTCGGCAATACCTGTGCTCCATCCTGGCTTCTAGTTGCACTTGTAGGCTAAGGTTTGCTCAGTCCTGCCCAGTACATCCCGTTCCATTACCAATTGACATATTAGCCAACTGTTGGAGCTACTTTGCCCAGCTTGTCGGACCCCCAAGTCTGGACCACACGTTCACCAGCGGGAGCTATGACTTGTTAGGAACCACAGACTTATGGGCCTTAGACTTGGCCTACCTGATAGCCTGTTGCATTGCAAAAGCCTGCAAGCAGGGCTACAGCAAGCAGGATATTAGGCCAAAACATCCTCTGTAGAGCAAGCAGAATAGAACCTCCACCCTTGTTCCTGTTCAAATAATTAGTTGCTCCCCTGTTTCAATATAGCTGATTAGTTCCTTCCCTGCTTCAGTGAAGATAATTACTCCCAGGAAACCCCTCCCTTTCTCCCCCTCCCCTAGAGAAGAAGGTATATATATCAGGAGTAAAAGTAAAGAGAGAAGCACTTCTTTCCACCAAGTACGAGTGTCTGTGTGTTTCTTGGGCCAGCAGCCCGGGGCTACCAGCCCTGCATTCCCAGTCCACTCTCAGGGTTTGAGCATCGTGTCCTGCAGGTCAGGACAAATATGACTCACCAGGAGAGTTTCCCAAGTTCCTCCACTTGATCCACTCCGAGACCCAGTTCACATACATGCCAATGGGTTTTAGGCCAGTGCCCAGCATAATCTGGCCTTCCATTTGGCCTTGTATGAGCTGGTGAATGTTGCAGCATGGCCCACCCCACATCCTATTCAGGTTGCACATTTGGGTACTGCTGCCTTGACCAGTCCAAACTGTTGCAGGTCCCTTTACCTGTGATTGATGGCAGGCTCCTTGGTCACACCTAGCTTAGTCCATAACCACCCAAACTTTTGGGCTTACCAGTGGGGCTAGAATTTCCATAGGGCGTGGCCCACACATCCCGCACAGAATCTATCCCCAGATATAGTTCTCAAGTGCAAGTTAATGTAATGGCATTGCCTAATGTGACCAGTATCCTGATCCATCATCATGTCAGGTAAAAGGATATCCTGCTGGATAAGCCCCGAGCCTTAGCATTTGCATGAAAGGTGTTCACCGCTCAGCATTGTTAAGTGATTACAAGGTCTTCACAGGAAGAGTTATTGCCATTGGGAATCTTTGGGATTGACTCAGATCCCAGAAGCACAGTGGGATCAGCCTGGAGCTACCTAAGCAGCGATTCAGACAACCGATATCCCAGAGCTCCCTGGCCGGGCGGCCGGCAGGCACAGCCTGGCGCCAAATGGCACACTGGCCACCCGGGCCCAGCTCACCATGAGCACATGGTGGCTGGGGTCGGGATCCAAGCAAGATGCCCCATCCTGCAGCCCCCTCAGCAGCCTCCTGGCTGCTGGAAGTTTAAACCCCCAGGTCCAAGGTCGTGCCCCTTCCCCAATCCCGTTTACCACCCAATGAGGGCAGTGGGTGGGCCCCAGACCTACCCAGTCACAGAGACTTTCCCCTTCGGTGTACTCACCCCGAAAGGAAGCAGCCCCCAATCCCAGGTAGGTCCAGGCCCAGCTCACCATAAGCACATGGTGGCTGGGTTCGGGATCCAAGCAAGACCCCACATCCTGCGGTACCACCATATACATTTTCTGAGCCACATATCACATGGAATAACAATGAACAAATAAGTATTTTACTATATATAGAATAGTGGCAGATTACCACAATAAATTATCTTTATTTACATTTGTTTTATGTCTGCCCTAATATCACATTAGAATGTTCTAGCAAAACAAAAAATTATTTTAAAAAGTGAAAGTATTACAACAAAACAAAATCAACAATCAAATGTTTTTGTCAAATGAAAGGCTAAAACAACCGTTAAATATTTTAAGCTTCAAAATTAAATATGTGGATTTCTTGGTGAATCTGAAGACACCTGATGGAGATTTCTGGGCTGAAAAATGATAAGAACCTTTTTTGGACTACAAGTACAAACAAGTTCATTTAACAATTTAAGAGCTCTGCTTCTCATAATTCATCTTGTATTAGAATTACCTGGAGGACTAACTAAAACACATTGATTCTAATTAAAGAATCTTGAATAGGGTCAAATAATTTACATTTCTAACAAGTTCCCATGTGAAGTGTATTTTGCTGATCCAAAGTCCACACATGGAGAAATGCTAGTATAAATTAGTCCTTCAATCTGTAAAACCATCCCCTAAAACGATTATCTGTAGTATTATAAGGCTTACTGCGAGTTCCATCTTTTTTGGTCATCACAATTCCATGAGCTAGTCAGGTAGGTATTAGTTATTACCTCTTTATTTCACCAAAGAAAACATCAATTCCTTCATCCTAAATGCACAGCTAATAATAACATTTTAGAACCCTAATCTGTATTAAAAAGGCTCTCTCAGATATCTAAGCCCCTCCAAGAATTTAACTTTCATTTTGTGCTTCTCAGCTACCATTTTAACAGTGCAAACCTCACAATCAGAGATTATATACTATTAGTTAACATCAATTCTGAAATTTTAAATTTAAATCAAAAAGACTAAGAAAATTGTGGATTTTGAAAAAGTGTATTTTGCAGTATATTGAAGAGAAGGACGAAGTGAGACTATCTAGGAAATTCTTAGTTACATTCCCGGTTTAATATAGAAACTTATCAATTAAATTAATAAGATAAACTCCTAACTTGGGGCCTGGCGGCGTGGCCTAGTGGCTAAAGTCCTTGCCTTGAAAGCTCCGGGATCCCATATGGGCGCCGGTTCTAATCCCGGCAGCTCCACTTCCCATCCAGCTCCCTGCTTGTGGCCTGGGAAAGCAGTTGAGGACGGCCCAAAACCTTGGAACCCTGCACCCGCGTGGGAGACCCGGAAGAGGTTCCAGGTTCCCGGCTCCGGATCGGCATGGCATCGGCCTGTTGCAGCTCACTTGGGGAGTGAATCATCGGATGGAAGATCTTTCTCTCTGTCTCTCCTCCTCTGTGTATATCTGGCTGTAATAAAATGAATAAATCTTTAAAAAAAAAAACTCCTAACTTGTTTTGAATCAAGTTATATTTATGTTTATGATATTTCTAGTTCCACAGAGACATTTGAAAATGAGACATATTTGGAATGTTAGAGAAACCAATTTAATTTATGCATGTCACCTTAGGGAATGCCTTGACAAACTAGGAAATATGTACTTCAATAACTCAAAAAATGTCACTTTGCTATGCAAACTATATTTGTCTTTCTAGAAATTAATCTCAAGAATCAATGTTTTCAAAAACTACCTGACCTTTCTATGGGATTCCTCTCCAATTACTATGTGCCAGATTAAGCAAAAAACAGTGAAGTCATTTTAAGTTAAAATGGGAATGATGCTAAAAGTTGTAAGAAAAACTTCAAAATGTTAATAATTTATTTACCAAAACATTTTTTTGAAAAACATAAATTTGGGGCCAACTGGATAGCTTAATTAGTTAATCTTCCTCCTGTAAGCACTGGCATATCATACAGATGTTGGTTCCTATCATCGCTGCTCTGCTTCCCATCCAATTCCCTGCTTATGACCTGAGAAAGTAGCAGAGGATGGCCCAAAGCCTTGGGACCCTGCACCCATGCAGGAGACCTGGAAAAAGCTCTGGGAGCCTAGCTTTGGAATGACTCAGCTTGAGCCATTTTGCCATTTGGGGAATGAATCAGAGGACGGAAGTTTTTTCCCTCTGTTTCTCCTCTCTAGAGATCTGTTTCCAATAAAAATAAATAATTCAAAAAAAGCAAACATAAACATAAATTTGAGTTTGTATGATAAATACTTCTCAGATCCTAATTTACAATACAAAATTTCTTCAAAAAGTAAATTTGTATGTGATTTTCTTCAGGTCATAAAATGAAAGCATTTTCAAGTTTTTAGCAAAGAGTGTTTACTCACAAAACATCACCCAGTCAGGGACCAGTGCTCAACATGTTATTCTCCACCTGCACGCACCATGAACTTATATGGACTCAAGTCCATATCCTGATTGCTCTACTTCCCATCTAGCTCATTGCTTTCAACCAAATGCCTTGGGCCCATGTACCCATGTGGGAGACCCAGAGGAACCTCCTGGCTCTTGGATTCAGACCATCTCAGTTCTGGCCATTGTGGCCATTTGCAGGATGAACCAGCAGATGAAAGATCTTTCTCTGTCTCTCTTTCTTGCTATAAATCTGCCTTTCAAATAAAGAGAAATTTTTAAAACATTGATATAAGCCTAAAAATCATTATCTCTGCAGTCACTATTCTGTGTTAAGTAACAAGCACAAAAAATGTAATTAAATGCACCAAAGTAGTGAAAGCATTGTATAATAAGTCTATGCATCTGTTCTCTACAAATGCTGAAGAAACTGCTTAAATCAATCCTCTCCAGTGGAACCAATCACAAGACATTGAATTTATTGGATATGGACCAGGTCACAAACAACAATTATGCCCAGGAATTAAAGTTATTCATAACCAAGATTCTTTGTGTGTAAAAGTTGTTTTTCCAGAGAAACGTTTCTACAATTTTATTGTATGTTTCAGTGCTAATCATTGACATCTTGGTATGAATGCACTGCAAACTTTTTAAAACAAACCAAAAAAAAGTTTCTAGAATTTTCTAAAATTATATGATCAGTTTGTCAACACATTTATTAAGAATTATTGGAAACACACATTTATTAACAAGCAGAGTTCAGCTGGATCTGTAGAGTTCTGCACTTTCTGAAGGCTTTACGGAAGAAGTGATTGCCTTACATTTTCTAGATTTTGGAGGACACTTACACTCCTGGGCTCATAGATCTCCTACCTTCATTCTAGTAGGGTAGCATCTTCTTATCTCTCTCACTGACCCTCTACTCCATTCACACATCTATTACTCTGACACTCTTGTCTCTGTTTTACAATGATTCTTTGTGGTTGCATTTTTTGCACTACTCAAACAATCTAGAATAATGCTGTCCAACTGCTTTTCACCAGTAAAAAGTCACTCTTAACCATATTTGTAGTTTCTAGGGGATTAAGCTAGTCATCTTTAGGAGAATATTATTCAGTTCAAATCCCTGTTGCTCCACTTCCAATCCAGCTCCTTGATAATATGCCTGAGAAAGCAGCTGAGGATGGCCCAAGTTATGAAACCTCTGAACCCAGCTGAAAGACCCAGAAGAAGCCCCTTGTTATTTGGGTTTGGATTGTCCCATGAGTTTGGTAGGGATCTGGACAGAAGCTAAGGGAAGCCTTCCTATTCAATGGCATAATTTCACTCATAGAAGGTGAAAAGTTCTATGTATCTAGCATACACCATTATTCTTAACAACATCATATGATATAAACATGTTAAAATGGTATATCTCAGATTATATGCATTCTCTTAGTAAAAATAAACTATACCATGAAAACCTGCTTGCCTAGCAAACACAGTCACTTTATTCCAACTAGATTATATTAAGCTTGAATCCCATTTATAGAGAGATTATTTATAGAGATTATTTAATCATGATTTGATTACTATTTTCCCAAAAAGATGCCATGTATAGGAAAATGCCAAATGTTGCCCATAGATATAAGACCACTGCAAGATGATAAAAGAAAAGAAAAGGATTGTATCCTCCACATAATTGTCAAAGACATATATAAAAAAACCTAACTGGAGTGTGTGCACCATAGCAGCATAGCATATTATGCTAATCTCCCAGTTGTGATACTGACATTCATATGGACACTAGCTTGAGTGCTTATTGCTCCACTTCCCATCTAGCTCTCTGCTTATGGCCTGGGAAAGTAGCAGAAGATGACTGAAGTCTTGGGACACTTTAACCCACATGGGAGCCCTAGAAGAACCTCCTGGCTCCAAGCTTTGGATCATCTCAGTGACAGCTGTTAAGGCCAATTGGGGAGTGAATTAATGGATAAAAGATCTCTCTTCTCTCTCCCTCTCTGTCTCTGTCTCTTTGTGATCTTGACTGTCAACGTAAAATAAAATAATTCTCAAAATGAATCTACAAGGGCAATCAGTGATCAAGAAATTGCAGGGAACAAAATGCTGTGAGATTCAGAGGTGGATGTGGGTGCAATCAAAGGGCAAGCCAGAGATAGGAGTTGGAGATGCAGCTCCCACAACACTGCAAGTTGTGAGCATACAATTGATGGCACTGAAAACAAATGAAAAGAGAGCAATATAAATTCTCACTGGGATAGGTCAGTAAAACGAATTTTAGAATTAAATTATGATTACTGCTGATAAATTTCCAATCAATTTCAATTGTGTAATGACTGCCATTTCCTGTCCTTATTGTCTCTTGATCAACATTCTTCATTGAGAGAAACAAGCAGTTCACCAGCTAAGGCTCTAAAGCACCACTCCTCTTCTGTACCTGATATCTACACATCTACGGGTAATGAAGAGCAGTCAAACATTGAGATTCCAGAGCTTGCAGAGAAAGCTCTACCTTAGCTGGGACAAGGGAGGGCAGTTTCCTCAGACCCCCATCATCAGCAGCTCATGACCTCCTCCCCACTTCTCACAGCTTCTCTTATTCTGAGAAGGCTGGGCTTGCCTCCTCATGCTTACAATGTTAGAGGACTCACAGAGAGATTGTGCTACACTTTTATTAAAAATTTTAATGTATTTCTATTGCAATTTGTATTTCTATTGTATTTGTATTTCTATTGCAATACTATTGCCAAGGAATAAATAGGCCTCTAATTGAGACATCCTGATGCCTCAGCACCAGCAGCTATATATGAATAACCAGGACAGGGAAACAGAAAATCAGTAAGACCACATGATGACACATCAGGGATGAAATGGGTAGACACAGGCCGATTTGTACCCATTAACAACAGATCATCCAAGTAATCAAAACTGCAACTGAAAATAGAGAGGTGTAATGGGTTAAGTATTCGGTATCGCCTTTATAGCTTCATGCTCGCTGTCATCAGTATAGGGAAAGCAGATATGCAGTCAGCAATTAGAAGCACATTAAAGTACTACACTCCCTGGGGAAAAGTTTTGCTGGAGAAGGTTTGAATGTTAGGAAGGTGTTTAACAAGATTCAGTGGGAGCTAGCAATTGTAGATTGAGAAATGAAAGCAGAATTTCCAGCTGAGCAGGCTGGCACTTCTGTTTTGAGAGTGTTTGTAACCAAATCATTAAAACTACAGTGAATCTTTACTTTGAGACCATGCTTGCCTACGTAAGACCTACAATAGCCAAGAGGATATCAGCAATTGAAAAGTTGCAACAATGAGGAAAAATAAAAAAAAAAAAAAAACATTGGCTAGCCAGAGGAGAAGTACATTTTATTTTAATTTTTCCAATAATATACAATAATGTTTTATGTACTACATAAAGAACCAGAAGAAAGCAGCTGGTAGACTCCAAACAGAAAGAATATGTAGGAAGATGAAAATGCTACTTTCACAAAAACATCAATTTATATTTTAGTACATGTGAAAAAGTACACTAAATACCATAAAATGTGAAGATATTCTCTTCAATTTTCATTTCTGTGAATGTGAATGTAATAGTCTTTTATCTAACCCAGTTCTAGCCCTTCTTGAGATATAAAATAAAGCAAACCATTTCCATGTTATAATAAAATGTACTCAAGTAAATGAATGGATACATAGCATCTATAAATGTTTTGATAAAATAAATATGAGCACTTAGAGCACAAAAATAAGCATCTTAAATACACAAGTACTGCATGTTATTCAAAATTTTAAAGAATACTGGTGAAGCTAGTCAGACATAGGGTTTTGCATAATAATTACCATATGTCCTTAATATGTTGCTTGTACTCAACCCTTTCAGGACATGGAGAATTTCATGGTTATATTGAACCTTGAGGAAAATGTATATCTATTATGGATTTGAAAAAAAGGTCAGGGAATGGTGGAAGTTCCTCTATACAAAAATATATCTTCCAGAAAAGTTGTATTGAGTTCTATATTATAGACACATTTGCTCTTGAATTATAATTAATGTGTCATTGCCATCTGGTACTTCGAGACTGCACAAAGAACCTTGTCTAGAAAGAGAAAAGTCAGTGATAATAAATAGAAGCTTGTGTCTACTGTGATGAAATAACAGCATGTAAGTTGTAATCTACTGCCACCACAACACCTGCAATGGTAAAAAAAAAATTAATGTGAAAAAGAAAACGTTAGCATCAAAAAATACAACATATCATGTTGCCCAAAGTCAAGCAATGATAAGAAATGCAGCTTTATTTTCCAGGAAACAATATGTAAACCTACACCTCTCTGTCATTTAATTTATTTGCTTGCCAAATACATTCTGCACATTTCTACCTGTTTAATTTTGCTCATGAGGTTACCCCTGCCAGCATTTCTATTAAAGATTTTCAGGCCAAGATCAAATATTGTCACTCATATAAAAACTTCTCTGATGTATTTTGACACCTTCATTTATCCATAACTCTATATGTCAGTGTCTCTTAAATTTTATTCTCAGATACCTTCTTTATCTATAACCTTCTTTGTATGTGACATTCCGATATGGATAGTTCCAATGTCATCAACAATTAATTCCACATTTTCTCCAACATTAACCTCTCCTCTGTTCTAGTCAACTATTTACATTACATTACAACTGTAATGTTGTATTACAGAAATCTCAACTTGACATGAGCAAATGTAACTTTAGTTGTTTTTCTTTTAAATTGTCCTCTTCCATTCTAAGAAGGAAGGAATGGAGGGAAGAAGTGATAGAGGAAATAGGAAGGAAGGAAGGAAGGAAGGAAGGAAGGAAGGAAGGGATGGAGGGAGGGAGGGAGGAAGGAAGGAAGGAAGGATGGAAGGGAGGGAGGGAGGGAGGGAGGGAGGAAGGAAGGAAGGAAGGAAGGAAGGAAGGAAGGAAGGAAGGAAAGAAAAAAGGGAAGGAGGAGAAAAGGGTGCGGGTGAGAAAGGAAGGAAATGAGGGAAGAGGAAAGGGAAAAATAAGAAAGAGAAAGGATGGAGAAACACAGGAGGGAAAGGAGGAAGAAAAGGAAGAACGAAGCAAGGGAGAAGGGAAGGAAAGTGAGGAGGAAACAAGAATGTAGGGGTGAACCATGGAGGGAAGAGGAATGGAGGAGAGAGGAGGGGATGAGAAACGAGGGACAGTAGGATGGTATTGGGAAAGAGGGAGGAGAGAAGAGACAAGGAGTGGAGGAGGGAAGGAGAAAAGGGATGTGGGAAGAAGGGGAGAAGGGAAGAAGGGAACAGGGAGAGTAAGGAAATGAAAGGACTAAAAGAGGAAGTAAAAAAATTGGAAAGGAAGAAGCAGGCATTACATGTGATTCTGCTTTTGCATTCATCTCATACCTAATATCTTTTGACCAAGGGTAATCAGTTCCATGCCCAAGTGCACCACAAATTGGATAGAACATTGCTTATTTTCCCACCATCACCGGAATTTAAGTCACTATTCTTTCTTTTGTAGGGTTTGGAAAATGCCTTCTCACAGATATTCCAACATCTACTTCATAATGTTTCTCTGTAGAGCACCTGAAAAATTTGTCTCAGAACCAAGTTTTGTTAGATGATGAGTATGCTAGCTCTTTTTATTGTAGTTACTATATATATATATATATATATATATATATATATATATATATATATATATACACACACATATATATATATATATATATATCCTGAAATATTATGTTGTATACTTTGAGTATATGTAATGAATTTTGTTATACTTTTTCATTAGATAATTTGCTAATCCAACTTAGAAACATCCAACCCCACATTTGTTTATTTTTAAAATTTATTGATTTTTATTTGAAATATTTACAGCAAGAAGGAGAGTCAAAGGGACAGAGAGATCTTCCATCCACTATTTCACTCACAATATTGCACTATGGCTAGAGCTAGGCTGATCCTAAAATAATAGCCAGGAGTTTCTTCCAGATCTCCCTCTAGAGTGCAGGGTCTTAAGGGCTTGGGCTATCCTCTGCTGCTTTCCAAGAACATTAAGTGGGGAGCTGGATGGAAAGTGGAGCAGCCAGGAAGACATCCATTTTGGAATGATGGCCCTGGTGAGGGGTAGGATTGTCCTCTTGAATCACTGCACAGGCCCATCCCTTAAATGTGTTTGTTTGTTTGTTTGTTTGTTTTTAGCAGCCTGTAATGAACCACATTCTTCTCTCCTGTGTCTGTGTTCTGAGCTTGACTTCTGAGACTCTTGTTTCAAGCCACCCACCTCTACATAGACTTGGCATTCTTGTTTGAAAATTGAGGCTGATTGTCCTTGAATCCTTCCATTTGTTTTTCTTCTTCCTGGAATGTTCTTTCCTTATATCCATCCATCCATTCATAGCCAGCTCCCTCTGTCTTGTTTTCTGCTGATGTCCACAGCATCATAGTTATACCACAATATAAACATTTAATATGTTTGTTAATTAAATAAATGAAATATTACAGAATTTTATTTGAAATGCATTTAAATTAATCCTGTTTTAAAAGTTATTTCATTACACATTTAATTGCTTTTAAACATTAATAACTTTTGAGAGCAAGAACATGTTATGCATCCTGTACACCATATACCATTGTACTTATTTATACAAAATTACTGAATTAAGATTTGAGGTAGTACTTGGTGGTTTCACATTGTAAGCTAAGATCATTGACAATTGAGATGTAAGCTGGCAGTTTATAGCTTAAAACAGTAAAATGTAATTGCTTCATATTTTGGTTAAGTAATTCAATCATCTTAAAAATACAGAGAGTAACTGAAACATCTGAGTAACTACTACCATAGTAAAATCCTGATATAAACAGAATCAGAGGTAAGTAAAAAGTAAATACAGGTGATCAATTTAAAGTTAACAAAATAAGCTAGATTTAAAGACATCAAACTAAAACTAAGCAGATTGCCATTGAGGTTAGAAAGAGAGAAAGAAACAATACTTGGTAGCTTTGGTGACAATTTAGAGGGAAAAATCACAAAAGGCATACAAAACAAGCAACTTAAATAAATGCCCATACCCTAATATACATGAAATACAAAAACACACAAAAATAAAAACAGTTTAAAAACAATAACATAGAAAGGGAAAAAAAGCTTTGTATCTAGATAATAGCAATGGCAATTAGGTATGAAGCAACAATTAAAAGGAAAAAAACTGTGCTTGTGACTTTTAAGTCAGCAAAAAAAAGAAAGAACGGAAAAGGAATGTAGAGATGATTGTTGTCCAAAGACTGATAAACGATATTTTAGATGATGATCTGTGATTAAGAAGCTTAATAGAAATGCTACGTAGATGTTAAACTTTGGTTTCTATTTTCCACTAGTGCTGAAACACAAACAAACAAACAAACAAACAGAATTTTGTGAAATAAAGGAAACAAGCTATGATCACTGTATAGTATCTTGTATAAATCAAGAAAGAGCTGTCTTTAAAACAAAATCTATCTCAGTATAATTTTCTTGTTTTAGATTGATTATCTGAATGGAGTGCTATTGATGTCTGGTCCTAAGTGGTCTCTGCATATAAAAGGGCCAGCTATACTCCTGTATTTATAGCAGCACATTCCACAAAAGCTAAGACACAGAAACCACCCAGATGCCCATAAAAAGAGCAATAGATAAAGAAACTGTAGTTGACACACCTTACATTGTTTTCATATAAGCAATTTGAAGACTCCCAAAAACTCATGTTATTTTCTAAAAATTACAAACTATTTTTAAATAAATGCTATCATAGAGTTCATTTTTGATAGTAGATTGAATTCTCAAGTATCTCATTGAAATTCTGAAAACATACTTGTATACGCTTATAATTTTGTCTTGTAGTATGTATATGATGAGTGAATCCTTCACAATATTATTCTGCTGGTAAACTTAATGTAACCCTAATCATTCATTTTTAATTTTGTTTTGTTAAACTGCAGGTATATTAATTTGATCAATTCTGTGATTTTGCTTTATAATATAAATAAAAATATTGAATATCCATTTATGTAGCCTGAAATACTCTATTCTCATTTATTGCTTTTAACTCCATTTAGAATATTTGATAAAGACTTATCACTTGTTTGTAACTTTTGGAAAAAAACTGCGGTATAGATACAATTTACCTTTCCTAGTTTTATGCATAATTTAGTGTCCATCTAATGCCAAGAACACTGTATCTCAGATGTGTATCTTGTGCCCATGAATTTCTCACTCTTGAGAATCTTTAAATGTTCTTGGTCTGCACCCACAAACTGTAGAAAAATTTTCACAATGTGCTTGCAAACATCTGCACTTTTACACAGAAATTCTGTCATACTCACTTATGCTATCTCAACCAACTCATTCTTATTTGCCCAGACATGCCTTCAAGTACTAAGAATCTATCCTCTATCAGTATTATTCCACTTTTGCAGAACCCTTTTACTGGGTCAGAGAGTCTAAAATGGTATATAGTTGGTTGAAGTAGCTGAAAGGAGTTATAATGAAAATCATCTTTCAACTTTGCCACCCTTTACTAACTCCCAGGAATGCAATAATCAGTGGCACAGGTTTCCACAGTCAGGTATAATGTCTCCAGCTATCCTGTCCAAGCAATCTGGAGCCAACCTTATGACCTAAATATGGCTTCGTCTGCTTTATATAATCTGAAAACATGCTGATAACAGCAGCATCAAAAAATTCTTTCTTGCACCTGGCAAATCAACGACTGACTATCTTGCTCCTAAGTGTCACTGCTTCCTCTCGATGGCGTATTAATAACTCTGTTCTCTGTATCTAAATCACAGAAAGCCTTAAAATACACTTCCAGGAAGTTCTAGTTAATTTTGAAAGCTGGATGAAACCTAAGCATCTCAAAAATTGTTCTTACACTAATAGTAAATTCGACCGGACTTCCCAGACAGCAGGAAGCAAAGTAGAAAATTCTCAGAAACTGAATCTGTGTATGACTTGAGGAACAGTTTTAGAGCTTTCACACAGAGAGACAATAAATAAACAATATGTTGCAATATGATCTCCAGATAAAACACAAACACTTTAAAAATTTAATAATAACTCTGGTCCTAAAATTAAGCACAGCAGGAAATAAATTTACAGATTTCAAAAACATAACTTGCTCTTTTTCAGTTTCAGGTAGCATATTTCTGTGTAACCACTAACACTTTTATGTAACTACTAATACAGCACGGATGTAAAATGGAGACTGTGGAATGTCTGTAGGGAGAACGACTTAAAAATGTGTGAAATGGGATGTACATCATTTTTCATTTTATTGGAAATTCTAGCTTGAAGATTGATGTAAGATTTTTGGATTAATTGAATGCTAAATTTCTATGCTGGAAATAATGCTGGTGCTATATAAGTGATGTATGCAATTAACAAAGGTTTACTCATCATGGTATAAATGTCAGACTATGACCATAGTATGAGGTATATGACAAAGATCCAAAAAGATGTATGCCCATATGGAGCCTACATTCTAACTGAGGAAGACAGAAAACAAGTTATATAAGACATCTGCATGTAAGATGGTCATAATTACTGTGGAGAAAATAAAACACGAAAGTAAAGATGAAACCCTGAGACTATGAGGTTTACTGCTTTTAATAGGATTTCCAGGAAAGATTTCCAAGGAAAAATGAGATCAACAGGACTGAGAATACGCAGATGTCTCCATGAGAAAATTCTACACAAAAGTAATAGCAAATGTGTGACCAGGGCTTGTGTCACTAGGAAGATCAAGAATTGAGAAAAGACTTTATAAGGCTGAATCAGAGTGTGGGGGAGAATAACAGACGAGGGTTTTGAAAACCATTTGCTGGATGTTTGCATTAAGTCTAAATGAGATAATAAGAAGTGTGCTTTGATCGATGTTTTCAAGAAATGCAGTGAATGCTGGGCTAAAAATTTGTGGGTGGTCAGGGCAAAAAGGGCATGTAGACCTGACCACCAGAGCAAGAGTATAGAACAGATTGGTTCAGGATTTTTACAATTAGCAATTCATCAGGAGCCATACTCTAGGGGCATTAGGAATACTGAGACAGAATGACTTGCTGACACATGAATGTGGAATGTGAAGGAAAGAGAAGAGTCAAGCAAGACTGAGAACAGAGAACAGAATAGAACAGAGAATAGAAGTGCCATTTAAAGAGAGATTTCCTTCAGAAGAAGAGTAAACTCTGGAGCAGGAGGAAGACAGGAGTTTGGGTGTAAACAAAACACGCTTGGGGTGGCAATCACACAACTAGTTATGTTGACTGGTCACACAACCGGGTGGGGAACATAAATATGATAACCATTAGAAAAAAATAATAAAGATAATTTCTAAAGCAAGGATACTAGATGCAATACCAAAGTACAAATATAAAAGGGCAAAGAGAAAACTACCTAGTACTGACCTCAACTTTCAGAGGTTCAAAAACAGAACACCCAGGGGCCCAGTGTGGTAGCCTACCAGCTGAAGTCCTCAGCTTGAATGCACCAGGATCCAATATAGGCACTGGTTCTAATCCCGGTTGCTCTGCTTCCCATCCAGCTCCCTGCTTGTGGCCTGGGAGTGCAGTCAAGGATGGCCCAAAGCTTTGGGACCGTGCCCCGGTGTGGGAGACCAAGAGGAGATTCCTAGTTGCCGACTTTGGATCGGCTCAGCTCCAAGGTCGCTTGGGAAGTGAACCAACAGAGAAAAGATCTTTTCTGTATATCTGCCTTTGTAATAAAAATAAATAAATATTAAAAAACAGAACATGAAAAGAAGACTGGAAAGGATGACGTGAGGGGTGATTTGTTGATATGTTAGTCATTACACATAACACTGTAAACGATCAGTGACCTCTAGAGGACAATTGGAGTTGTGAGCAGGTGCGATGACTCGGGACGGTACACAAAAAAAATAAGACATACAAAACATATTTTTTTTTTTTTTACAAAACTTTTGCAATGCAGGAGACCAGAGAAATGGGAAATTAGATGAAGGAAATTACAGAGTAGTAAATCTCTATTTTAAGATGAAGGAAATAGCAACTTGCTTTCTTGTTGATAGAAATACAAAATACAAGCTGTATGAGTGAGATTGACACCCAGGAAAATAAACTTTGCCTCTACAACCAAGGAATAGTAAGAATTTGTCTTTGTTTTTTCTACCATGTGTTGGTATCTTTTTTAAAGTTTTTTTACATTATTATTTGAAAACAGATTTTACAGACAGAAAAGACTAAATAGTTGTTTCACTCTCCAGAGTGGCAACAGCCAGAAATGAGCCAATGCAAAACCAAAGGCCAGGATCTTCCTCCAGGAATTCTATGTGGGTATAAAAGCCTAAGGACTTCACTTATCCTCCACTGCTTTGCCAGACCTAAGCTGGAGCTGGATTGAAAGTGGAATATCTGGGACACAAACCAGCACACAGGTGGAGGATTAGCCTGTATGTCATCATGCTGCCCCAATATCTTTATCTAATGGAATGTTAAGCAAGTGATTGCAAACTAAAAAGAGAATATGATATACCACTGTAAAAATCATGAGCAGATTTCAATAAGGTAGATAAGGATGGCAGGCACAAGGGAATAAAGGATCAAATATATGATTATTCTCCTAAATCTGTGACATATCTGAAATTTATTCATTTTGCATAGATTAAAAATTTTTAAAAAGAATTCATGCACTGGAAAGCAATGTATCCTCAGGTTAGCACAGTAGCCTGGCTATGCCTAAGGGGGAAGTCTGTAATGATATAATAATAATATAATAATAACAATAGTTAATGGTACAGATTCATCTTCAGAAATTCTGGGACTTACTAGGTTTGCCATAGGAAATCCAGCTGGCTGAATTTCTAGCGTTTCTCCAGAAAGACCAAAGAACAGGACTGAGATTTGTTGTGGGTGTTGGGTACTTAACAATAATCAATAGTCATCATTAATTCCCAAAACAGGGCTTTTCGATCCCGTGTGCATATGGACAAAGACTCTATAATGGAAATTACCTAAAAAGTTTATATATAAAACCATGCAAAAGTGTATATAGTCTTAGCTCTTAGTCCTACACACATGTCAGTTTACAACATATTAACGATTAAGGAGTAAGTGAGGCTTAAAAATAATTCTCATAGGTTTCACAACAAAAATATACCCCTCTTGACTATCTGTACAATTATATCTCATAATCAGGCCTTCCCCTAAGCGAGTGAAACTTTCAGCAAAAGAGTGCTGTAGATCAGCAGGATTTCATTTATTAAAATAGCTTCATTAAATGGATTGACTCTATCAGAAGTCACAGAAAAAAACTGTTTTACAATAAATCTAAACGATATTAAAAAGAATCTGAAAAGATAAAAGAATACGGCTAATTGAGTTCCATGAAGGAAGTTGTCTTTGTGATTTCAGTTAAAGTAACTGTTTCACACTTTGCCACTGCTGTCTGAAAGGTATCCTGACGGTGTAAAATGAATGGTCGCTAATCAATTGTGCATTTTCAAACGCTAGTCAACTTTTTCTGTGTAAAACTTGGTCTATAATTTAAAGGGAAGCAAGCAGATTTTAGAATTGAGTCTTCCTATAAAGGTTTGATATCCACTTGAATCTAACACTTAAATGACATGTCACTATACCCAATTTTACCCATTGGAATTTTACTTTAAAATCTAACATGCAAAAAATAAATGACTTTTTAGTATAAAAAAAATCTAACATGCAAGCGCTTTATTCTGTTAAAAAAATCTACAACAGGTAGGAGTCTTGAACTTATTGATTTATTTATTCTAAATTGTTCTATATGTATTTGAAAACAGGCATCTTCTGGTACATTTTAAGTCCTTGAGCACTAGAACATATTTAAATATTTACTTCCAGTTAAGTAAGACACTGACCACTAACAGGAGACATTTGGTAAATATCTGTATACTAGATTTAGTAGTTGTTTGGACTAACTGTTTTAAATTTCATTTTTACAGAGACAAAATATTAAAATGTAATTAATTGGCATCTTAAGCAGAGGCTCAACTGGCCAATCTTCCTGTCAGCGGCAACGGTTCATATCCCAGCTGCTCCACTTCCAATGCAGCTCCCTGCTCATGGCCTACGAAAGCAGTGGAGAATGACTGAAGTCCATGGACCTACCTATGCATTCAAGTTTGAGACCTGGAAGACGCTCCTGGCTTTGAATTAGCTCAGCTCCGGCCATTGATGCCATTTGGAGAGTGAACTAGTAGATGGAAGATCTCTGTCTCTTTCTCTCTGTAAATCTGCCTTTAAAATAAAAATAAATACATCTTTTTTTAAGAAAAAAGTCATTAATCAGATAACCATTCCCCACAGTGGGTAATCCTATAGCATGATTTCAACCTCTGCTGCATGAGATTTATATGACCTTAAAATGATTCTAGTTATTACACTTGGTGTGAAGAATGTTTTCAAAGACTCTAATTGGACAAGTAGCATGCCCATGGTAGCAACATTGGGAAAAGTAGTTGTGCCTGTTGTCTTACCCAGTAACTCCTTCATACTTTTAGATTCCTAAGCTTTGCCCTCTGAACCCAGGTCATTTCCATTCCTCTTTCTCCCCTCCCCCTCTCCCCTTCCTCAGAAGCGCCTGAGGAAGAGGCCATAAACCTTCCATTTTCTCCAGTTATCCTGGCTCTGGCACCAGTTTAGTCTTGAGAAAAAGGGGTGGTGCATTTCTCTGCCTCTCCTCCTCACCCTTACTCCACACATTTCACTCACCCCTTCTCCCTTCCCTGACCTTTTCCATCCTTACTGGAGCCCACAGGGGTCTACAAACCCCATCCCTTTTCTCTAATAAATGTTTTTTAAAATCAAAAATTTCATTATAAAATAAATAAATAAATTTAAAACTTGAAAAGAATCACTGGCATATATCAGAATATGTTAAAAAGTCTGTTGGGGGATGCAATTAAAAGACAAGTTTAGTTGACAAAAAAATTGTGAAATCTGTGCAGTTTGTTCATGATATATGCTTTCCATTAATTATTTTGTAACATTCTTTCAGTGCTTTTGATCATTGTATCCAGTTCTTAGTGCTATGTAAACAGCTACTACACATGTAGTGGCTTAAAATCATACACATTTCTGTGGGTCAAAAGTCCAGACAGAATTTAGCTATTCCTCTTGTAAGTGTCTCACAAGACTGAAAACTAGATTAAACTGAAATGCATGCTTTCCTTGATTTTGAAATGTGTCAGCAAGCTCAATGATTGTTTCCGGAATTCACTGCCACTTCATGCAGTTGTGAGCACTGGGGTCCCACTTCTTTCCTCACTATAAGCCTGGCACTGCTGGTGGCTGCTAGCTAGATGACCCCATTACGGCACGTCATTTCACTTCTTCAAAGTGGGGAAGACAAAGGGTCATTGGGATGAGAAGAGACCATTTTCACAGCGTATATCCAGGTTCTGTGAAACCCATCTTGGATAGTTTCCTTTTCCACAAACTCACAAACAACTGATTTGGTATCTTAATTATGTCTGCATAAATTCTTTCAGCTTTCACAAACAGCATAAACTTTTCTCCTTGGTGACATCACATCATGTTTAGAGGTTCCACACATACTTAGAATTCCACTTATCACAATCATAAGGAAGTGAATTGTTATTTAATGAGATCTAAATATATTTATAGTACATGAAACCTTACATAAATTTAGTTTAATATATATGCTTATATATCTACATGTAAAGGCATATTTTCGTATATGTTTGTATAAAATGTATATTCACATATACAATCCATCTATTTTTCTTTCAAATTCTTTTTCTTCTATCATTTTGATGTTTCTCTTTCACTTTTCCTTTTTCTTGCTTTATCTTTTTTCATAAACTACACAAAAATAAAATTAATTTATATAAGTTTCAAAAAATCAAGAGTTATTTTTCACTATAGGAAATTAGACTACAGTTGTCAATTTATTAGTAAGGCATTTAGTGGAGCACCATAGTAGATTATGTATTTGTGCACCATAAATAAAATTGTGTTTATTTTTTACATTGAAAAGATTTATAGCAAAAGAAAATAAAACAAAAATAAAGAAAAACAAATAAGCAAATAAAAAGTGTATCTTTACTGTTCTGGATCATCTAAAGAAAATAAATCACCTCTCATCCAATTTGCTTAAGAAAAATATGAACCATTTCTGAAGGACTTCTATTAAAGTGAAATGAAAGCTGATAAAGCCAATTTTCTTCGTTTAATAAAAAATCATATTTTAAATATATTTTTATTTTGAATTCTGAATTATGTGGTACAATTTCGTATAGGCTGGGATTCCCCCCCAAACTCCCACCACCACGACAGATTTTTCCCCATTTTACTACAATGGTGTAGTCCTTCAAAAGGAATCATAATTCGATTAGTCTCTTATTTAAGTGTACCCTGACATTGTTGGTACAGACCATGTCAGACTGTCCAGCATCCCATTGTTTATGCATGTCCAATAGTTTCATTGGTAACCTATGTTTCGTCTGAAAGGAGGGACGCATGTTCCATTATAACCCACATCTGTATATGATAGACCCCAGTACACCATCACTATACATTTCCATAATTGAGAAGCCATGAAACTGGTATGAGTTAAAACAGCCACAACAACAGTGCATTTTAAGAAACTAAATCAATATGACTTTACTCAATGTATTTATCTAATGGATTTTCCCAAATTTGCAAGGCTTAAGATACTAAAATCAGTTAGAAAATGCACTGCAAAGATTTTCCTATATTATCAGAGATCGAAATGCCATTTTATTTTTAAGCATTCTTGAGTGGGAATTAAATGGATGCTTTTCCAGAGTGCTTTCTTTGACATGAGAAAAAAGCAAAAATATAGACATCATTAACCTGGCTTCCATGGGGTCCCAAGAGACAGATCAGTCAAAGCAGCAGGTGAGGCCAGTTGTACTGCTCACTAACTCGTGCACCTAAGATCACAGTATACTTTCTTCACATATGGATTATAAATAATTTATCTTCTTTGCAAAGATACTGTAATTAGGCACCAAGGTTTCATAAATAAATATTTCACAAAGGATTGATTTCATGACTTCCAGGCTGTGTTGGCATGAAAGTTATTTATCTAATTTTAATTCAGATTTCCTCAAATAGAAAATGAGATCTAATATCATACTAAATTAAGGATTAAACAATTTATGTAGACATATATAATTTGCAAACAAAATCTTATATTAGGATTGTTCATTTGCAGTGTTGTTGCAAAGGAGACAGACATGTGGCTCAGCAGTTAGACATCAGATCCTGGCTGCTCTGCTTCTGCTCCAGCTTCCTGCTGATGTACTCTGGAGAGCCAGCCGATGATGATCCCACAGCTTGGGTCTATGACACACTTGTGGGAGATCAAGCCTGTATGCTGGGCACTAGCTGTATACTGGCGAGCCTGACTTTTGTGAGCAATTGGGAAATGAATCAATGAAAGGATCATTTCTTGCTGCCTTTCCACATTTCAAATTGTGTACTTGTGTGTGTGTGTGTATTCAAATACATTTCAAAGTAAAATGTCTAAATTGTAAAACGCAATTATTAATCCAGATTATGAAAGACTTACCCTGCCATAAGTGAAGCAAAGATTAATCAGTGCAATTTGTTGTATGAGAATGTATCACAGAGAACATATCTTCAAATTCTATTAACTTGACAGGGTGAACAATTATAGAGTGAGGGTATCCAACAGTCACCAGTCAGGTTAGATTGACCTCCACCGTAAGGAGGAATCAGGCCTTGAGAACTTAGTCCCATGAAGGAAGGAACCAATTTCCAAGAAGTTAAATTATAAGTGTAACTATAAAATTGCTTGTCTTGATTCTAGCCAGGTGTATCTTCTGTAGGCTTGCTTGCTTGCTTGCCAACATAAAGGTCCCTGGGATGCAGATCTTTTCCTTTAAAAACCTCACTGCCCCAACCGCTCGAGGCTGTCTCCCTCAGATTGTTCTGAGAGGGGGAAGTCACCAGCTGGCTAGTAAAGGCTCCCCAAATTCTAAATTGGCTTCAGTGGTCTTTTGTATGCTGTGTTCATAACACAACCTTGTTCCTTTATCTCAGATCTAAGTCTGTGAAACAAAAAAATACTGAAGAATGGCTAGAAATTACAATTTCTGAGATCTGAGAATATTCAAAAGGATTCATAGCTCCTGGAAGTAACACTGTGCAGAGTCCAGACTTGACGGTTCTGTGTGGCTAAATAAGGATGACAAGTCTTGCCCTTGTTCATAAGCCTGTCCTGGGTGTGTCTGTCCTCTCCGTGGGGACAGCCTGAGGAAATCTATCCCGACTTTCACCTACGGGCCTATTAAATCCATTGTAAATTCCCTGGACTAATTTCAGGAATTCTACGTCCAGGGAGCCATACACCCAGCAATGTTGCACACAGAGAGAGGAAATAAATCCAAAGGGCCATATGCCCACTATATGTCCCTGTCTGTCTAAGTTAAAAATCTCAGTCCTGAGCCACTTCAATCCAGGTTGAGGAGGCCTTATTTTGTCACTTTGGCTACCGTAGCTGCTAAGCTCTCAGACTTTCCTCCCCAGATTCATTTCTCCAGGTTAAAAACACTGACTCAGGAAGAAACCTTGGGTGAGGTCCTGAAGAGAGAGCGTTACAACCAGTGACACCCATCTCTCCAATTCATTGCTATTCCAGAAGAATCTGAAGACATAACTGCTCATAAAACTGAGACTGCGTCCTCCTATGTATGATCTTGGACAGTCCCATAATCTTGTCCTGACCACTCAAAGATCCCATCTTTGGCCCAGGTGTTGCTAACACACTGCTCCAAAGCAAGGTCCATTTTTTTTTTTTTTTTGCATCACATGCACACCCCTCCCACAACTCCCCGCACACACACATAACCCAGAGAGGTATCTCTCTTGATCAACATTACTGGCTCTTCAAAACAGTAGGCTCATGATCAAAATAACTGGCTCTTCAAAATAGTAGTCTCACTGAGTTAATTACTATGTCTCCCCATAAGCTAATGGCAAATTCATGCAACCCATCCTTTCCTCAAGCTCCTCCACTCTCTCTGTGCCTCTCGGTTTTGTGTAGGGACTTATTCTATAAACTGTTAGAAGCGAACCAAGTAAGTGCAGTAATTCCTTATAACCTGTCAAGATTCCACAGCTGCAGACTCTGAACATTTGGGTTAATAAACAAGAAAAAAGAGAAGGAGAAGAGAAGAAGAGAAAGAGAAAGAGAGAGGTAGAAGGAGAAGATGAGGAGGAAGAAGGGAAGGAGAGTAAGAGAAAAAAAATTGAAAAAGAAAAAGGGAAGGGAAAAGAAAAGAATGTTGCTTTTGTGTGAATATACCGGGCCTTGGTTGTGGTGCTGCTTGGAAGGAGACAAACTGACTAAGCATCCAGAAGTCAATGATGAACGACAGACATCTGATTCTTGAAACAAGCCCCACCCATCAGCTGTATTGGTTTGTGTCCCTTCTCACCATCTGTTTATCTAGGACCATGCATTATTTGCCTATTGAAATGGTTCATTCATTTAATGACCCAGAACATCATTCAGACCATATTGACAATATCCTGCTAAAAGACACTCAATTCCAACCATCACTTCAGTGATGCCAGCACTGGAACAGGAAGAAACCTCTTCATTAATTGTACCCCTTTTAGCAGAAAGTAGCCACGGATAATGTCAACTTCCCTATTTTCTTTTTTCTCTTTAAAGATTTATTTATTTTATTACAAAGTCAGATATACAGAGAGGAGGAGAGACAGAGAGGAAGATCTTCCATCCGGTGATTCACTCCCCAAGTGAGCCGCAATGGGCCGGTGCGCGCCGATCCAAAGCCGCGAACCAGGAACCTCTTCCAGGTCTGCCACGCGGGTGCAGTGTCCCAATGCATTGGGCCGTCCTAAACTGCTTTCCCAGGCCACAATCAGGCAGCTGGATGGGAAGTAGAGCTTCCGGGATTAGAACCGGCGCCCATATGGGATCCCGGGGCGTTGAAGGCAAGGACTTTAGCCGCTAGGCCACGCTGCCGGGCCCAACTTCCCTATTTTCAATTTCCCTTTAACAGAAAGAAATTTATGGTTGCTTTTTATTAAACATTATCACTTCTCATCTATTCCCTGCTTGAGAAACTAATTTCCCCTTGAATTATATAAACCTATCACACACATACCATCCCATCTCTTATTGTGAGATGATTTTAAGTACATTTCCAGTGTTACAGTATACAAGAGTATTTATGTCTAACCCAGACCTCCCCTGTAAATTCATAATCCACAGCAGCTGCCTAGTCAATGTAATCAATTGCCTCCTAATTGCTTTTCTGTTGCCATTTTTTACCCCCTATAGCTTATCATCAATACCAGAGCTTCAGTGGTTCTGGTTTCTTTAGTTAGAAACATAAAGCTACTCTAAGTAAGATCTTATTACCTCTATTCTTGAAACTCTTCAATGACTCCTCATTTCATGAGATTGAAAGTGAACATCATCATTGAGATCTCAAGTCCTTTAACCTATCTGATTGTATCTCCCAGTGTGTCCTCTGGTCACTGCACTCAAGTGTCAGTGACTACTTCAATGTTTCTGTTATGGGGGAAATCAGTGCAACAAAGACAAAGCTTGCCTCAGTTTTCATCATACATTAAAAAGAATTTCTGTGTGGACAAATCACTACCACTTTTCTAATTCCAGCAGGGATCCTGTCCTAGCTGCTTGAAACACCATCTAACTCCTGAATTTTCCTCAATAGTGTCAGCCATACATGCCCATCTTGAGGCTGTTGGGCATGAGGTTTCTCCCTTTGCCTTGCGTTTCAATTTCCTACATAGATGCATTAGCCTGATCCTTTAGTTCCTCAAGGAATTTATGCTTATATCATTACAATGATTTCCTATGGCTGATATATGAAATTTCCAGGAAGCATTGACATGAAATAATAGAAATGCATTATCTTATTCTTCTGCAAAATATTCTACTGGAACATAAAAGGGATTTCAGCATAACCTCACTTCCTTAGGAGGCTCTTAAAAGAAACCCATTCCTTGTGTATTGCAGTTTCCAGTGGAGGTTGGTCTTGTGACCCCATTACTCCCATTTCTGACTCCACCATCACACTTCCAGTCCTTCCTACTTAAGATTCCAGTCACCCTGTACTATAATATGCTTATCCCCCATCTCTGTTATGTTTTCTTTCCTACATTTATTGTTCAAAAGCACTGTATATATCTAGTTATTCGTTAAAAGATTTGGATTCTTTAGGTAAAATGTGTTGGCAGTTGTTATTTCTCCTATTCAGTGTTGGTTCCCGCATGCACACTGAAAAGACTCCACACCAGAGTAGGCCCAAATACACCGAAGTTAAGTGACAAATGTATGTAATAGGTTGAAAAGTAGACCCTCAAATTTAATCCTCAAAGCATGTGAATGTTATCATTCATGGAAAAACATTATTAGTACCTTCCACTGAATACTATGAAGATTCTCAAGAGGGATCTGGGGATGCACTGAAATATAGCATCGCATATAGGCCTTGGTTTGAATCCTAATTGTTTCACTCCTGATACAGTTTCTTGCCAACAAGCCTGGGAATGCAGCTGAACATGGCCCAAGTTTTGGGGTCTCAGCAACTACATGGTAGACCCAGAGAGTCTCCCAGCTCCAGACTTTGGTTTGGCTCAGCCCTAGATTTACCCTATTTTCCATCAAACTGTAAATTGTCTTCCAGTAAAATCTACTTCATAAAGAAGACAAGATTACACCAAATGTGCAGATGTCCACATAGGAATACTACAAACAAGAACGCACAATGTAACATGATGCCTTCAAAGGAACAGAATTTGTTCTATAGAAGTAGATTTTGATCTGAAGGAAATCTGTACAATGCCATAAATGGAGTTGAAAATAACGATTTTTAATGAAACTCAGTTGATGCAAGAAAACACAAATTTTAGAAGCATATCACCATGTGACATGAATGAAAATATTATCAAGGAGCTATAATTCATTAAGAAGCAATTTATAGAAATTTGGAGATGAAATCTTCTGCAGTGAAATAAAATCTGCAATTGAGAGCAAAATAGACCGAGTGGAGGAAAGAATTTATAACCTTGAGGACGAAACTTTCAAATTGGTCCAATCAGATGAAGATAGGTGAAAAAGATTATCAGAGAGAGAGATAGAGGGAGGAGAAGAAGAAGAAAAAGAAGGAGGAGGAGGAGGAAAGCTCTGATTTAATATTGGGTACAATTGAATGATCAAATATTTGTATTATATTTGTGAAGCAGAAGAGAAAAAAAAAGGCATTGAAAGCACATTAAACTAAGTAATAGTTGAAAATCCACGCCCCCACTTCCAGCCTTGAAAGAAACATGGTCATGTAGACAAAAGAAGCTCAAGGGACCCTGAGCAGATTCAACCCAAAAAATAATTTCTCGAAGGCATGTAATAGTGAAATTATGAAAAGTTAAGAATGATGAGAGAATCATCAAGCTGATAACAAAAGAAGGCAAGTTCCTTATAAATAAAAATCAATTAGATTAGCAGTAGCTATACTGAATAGAAATTCTACAGGCTAGGGAGAGCCTCAAAAGAAAAAGCTTCCAACCAAGAATACTGCATTCAGCAAAGTTGTCCTTTAGAATTACAGGAGGTACAAGAGGTACAGGAGAAGTGAAGTGTTTTTCAGATAAACCAAACCTGAGGAAATTCACCACCACCCAGACCAAACTTACAAGAAATTCTTCAGTCATGGATTAGAAATAAGGATCAGGAGAGACAACAATAAATTCACAAGCAGACCAAATACAATCAATATCTAAT
Source organism: Ochotona princeps (assembly GCF_030435755.1). Classification (NCBI taxonomy): domain Eukaryota; kingdom Metazoa; phylum Chordata; class Mammalia; order Lagomorpha; family Ochotonidae; genus Ochotona; species Ochotona princeps. The sequence goes on from NC_080832.1 coordinate 80,317,626, forward strand.
CAATAAAATGACAGGCCTTATCTATTAATACAAACCTTGAATTAAACTGGATTAAAGTTTTAAGCCAAAACTCTTCTGCTGGAGTACAGCTCCAGCTGAGTTTGGAGCTCGAGAAGGGTGCATGAAATGGGCATAGAGAGAAGAGACGGACCACTACGATTCCAAGATCATTGTGAACAATGCGAGAAAGCTGTCCGCTTTATTTATACAGAAGCAGTATAAGGTTTTCTTTAGGGGCAGTTTGACATAGCCTCAGGGGGACACAATTTACAACAGCTTGAGAGATGAGTGAAGGAGGATTACACATTCCTTGCTTATTTTGGCTTGCCAGCCCCCACCTGTTCTCCTCAAGTCTGGGCTCTATCCTTGGTGTTGCCTGTGACTACCAGACCCCTATGTTGAATTATGTATGAGTTAAAAGTCTGGGGCTTTGGTTTATAGGGTTGGGGTCATTGACATTAGCTGGCCATTAGGCCTGCAAGCTCAGCCTTTAGGGTCACAGTAACAGGATAGCCTTTATGGTCACAGTAGCTGTATTTTTTGTATAGCAGTTTCAGCCCATACTCCCATCACTTTCGTTAGTTTGTAAAATTCTTATCAAGCCATTTCCCAGAGGGCATGCTATATGTCTGGGTCAGATTTCATGGTAATGGGTAGGCACACAATAAGGTGTCCAGAAACGGCATGGGTTTAATTGTACTCCTGTGCACAGTTAAAGGCCCACTCACCAAGACATTATTAATAACATTAACTCTCAAGCTCACATTGGTTGCAAAAGCCATCTCACAGGGGCAAACAATGCCTCAATAGATCACAAAATTCTTAGTGGGGTGGTTGAGTGTCCATGCAAAAAGGGGATGAAACTGTGTCAGGTGGTCAGAGAGAAATCTGCTAGGCCCTGCCAAACAGCTGGAAGGTCCCCCGTGCCCTGCCAAGCAGGGGAGCTGTTCTCTTCACACGTTTGTGTTATTCACACCTACTGCATGGACCCCAGCACACTTCTGCTAGATAAATGAATAAAAAAAGAAACCAAGACCCAACTAGGCGCTGCCTACAAGAACCTCACTTCACCCGTAGCCACATTGCCTGAAAATGAAGGGCTGCAAAGAAACATATACTAGAGTTGGGACAGGGGGCTGGCTGGGCCAGGCCAGGCTGCAGCATCTGAAGGTAAAGGCCAAGATGGATGAAGGGCTATGCCAGACCAGGTAAGAGCAACCAGTGGCATGTGTGGGATGCATAGATGGGAACTGGCCTGGTTGGAGAGTTAAGGGAACACCCTGACCAATGGGTGATTCCCATTGGTGAGCGTGAGAGCCAGGGTGAGGGCTGCGGTCTGATCTGGATATGGCTCCAGGGTACCTCCGCCTGAGTGTGGGCTGGGTCTGGGAGCACCGAACTGGGCTAGACTCAGCATCCACTGGGGCTTGTGAGTACTAGAGAGGGTATAGAACAAACTTGTTAGGTCTCCTGCTGAGCCATGTGAGAGCTATGTCTGGGTGTGAATCAGGCTTGGCTGGAATGTAGCACCCAACAACAAGCAGTATCCACTGGCATGCATTGGGTGCAGGTTGAAGGCAGGCCAGGCTGGGTCAGTTCACATTACCCACTGGAGAATCCAAGCATCAAAATGGAGTGTAAGTCGGTCTGGGTTGGGATGCAATACCAGCCACTCCACATTAGGGCCAGGACTGGCGGCTGGCAGGGCTGGGCTAGGTTGTAGCCCCCCACCAGCATGAGCTGGAATCAGGCTCAGGCAGGCTATAATACCCATTGACAAATGCCAAGGTGAGGCAGGCTGTGCCAAACAGGCTCAGCACCCAGCCAGCAAATATAAACATGGGGAGTGGAGTAGGAATGAACCCTGTGTGGGAGTTACGGGGATCCCCCATTGGGCCACTGCTCCCACTGTGAGCATGAGAGCTAGGATGGGGGCAGACCAGGCCTGGCAGGGCCACAAAATCTGGTGGCCTGCCTGTGAGCTGGATCAGAGAAAGGCTAGGCTGGACTAGCTATTCTTCCTGGTACATGCATAAGCCAGGGTGGGTGTGGGTGGGTTGGGCTTTGCCGCAGCATCAGCTGGCAGATGCTGGCATTGGAAGCAAATTCTGTCAGGCACAGGCATGGCTAGACAAATGGTGACACACACTGGCATCAGTGTGGACTATATAGTGAGGCTGGTACAGATGAACTGGGATTCAATGCTCATTGACATGTATGAGAGCCGAATGGGCTATGTGACAGACAGAATCAGTCAGCTGCACATACTGGCAAGCACGGGAACCAGGGTAGGGGGCAGGCCTAAGGTTATTGCTGGTCATTTTGATGAGGCTACAGCTCCCAACTGGTTTGCATGAAGGTGAAGTATGTGGCAGGCAGGATCGGGCTCGACTCCAACACCCTTTGGTTTGTGTAAAACATGGGACTGAAGACAGAACTGTCCCAGCAATTGCAACTACTAGTGTGCGTGTAGGCTGATTTGGATGACAGACTGTGTGGGACCCTATAGTGGCAAACACACACACAAGAACCAGGTCTGGGATGCCCTCAGATGAGGTTTCTATGGTGATTTTTTACCAGCTGATTTGCTGGACTCAGAACCCCAGCCATGGAGACAATTGCAGGTTCCATGGTCTGACTGTGGACTCTGTCAGAGCTGGACACCCTCAGTAGCTCAGATGGAGCAGTGGATGGCATATCCAAAGGCACGTGGAGGATACAGCAATACATTGTATCCTCCAGAGGACACCTGGTACAATGGCAGAGGACGGAGGACAGAACAAATTGATCAATTACTCCAACCAAGCGTAAGCAGTGAATATCAGGGCTGATGGAGACTTTGAGAAAAAGAGCAGATAAATTTGACATACAATCTGTTAAAGAGTCCTACATGACACAGGACCCAATCACCTCAAGCCTAAATTTTCCCGTCCCCAGGGTGTGTGAATTCTCTCCTCTCTCTGCAAAACTATGATTCTCTTTCACCTCTTATTTAAAATGTGTATTTATCTATTTGAGAGTCATGATATTAGAGGGAAGGAAAAGACAGAGGTGAGTCCAATTGGCATTGCTGACCACTTTGACACACCGATCAGTTTGACAAAGTAAAAAGTAACCAATTGCAAATTTGGAAATATATTTCAATAGACATACTTCTGAAGAAGATAAGCGAATGTCTAGCAAGCAGATGGGAATATGTTCAGCATTATTAGGCATTGAGAAATGCGAATCTAAATCATAATGTCCCAATTTTATATTCATCCATCCAGATCACTGCAATAGAAAAGTAGAAAGGATGTCTCAAAACTTGTGATGACTTGAATTTGGAAAAACTGAAGCACTCATACATTGCTGATGGAAATGTAAAATGGTACAGCTGCTATGGAAAATTCAACTTCTAGTTATATACATAAAAGAAGTAATAACAGAGACATAGATAGTTGTGTACAAAATACTGTATGCAGGTTATTCACAACAGCCACTCATATCTGCTCTCTATATATATTCTGGCACAAAAACCAGTCCTCAAGCAAGTGAACTTGACAATACCACTTGTTATTCCTAATTCATCCTTGCTTTACCTGGTAGATAAGATGAATATCTGTGTCAGTTAATTAGTTTTACTCAATGTAAAACCAAAATCTTCATCTATATTTGACAGAAGCTTGCTTTGCAACTCAGAGCCAGGTGGATATCCACTGAAGTTAGATCCCTGCTATTCACAGAAACTTAGAAAAGGGGCACTACATTGCCAACTATTTGTATTTCAAAGAGATAGTTCCCAAGTTCTTGAGAAAGAACGTAATAGATCATAAAATTAAAAGTTTTATGTAGTCTTACAATTGATTTTTATTCACTCAAATAATTGATAGAAATACTTAGAACTATGCATTTTCTAAGGTAAGTGGAATAGAGCACTCTCATTTTAAGTTTATTGTAACTCTAACATATATTACATATCAGAAGTGAATTTTTGTATATTTCTGAACAGTTATTCAATATGACATATCACTTTAAATATTCTTTTTGTAATTATTACTTCTTGTTATTAATATATTTTATATATTTTAATATCAATGATTATTACTGTTTGTGTGAAAAAACACGAAACTATAAAATGATAAGTGAGTAACCAAAGGTTAAATTTACTTTTAAGATTTCTTTTTAGAAACTTGCATTTTATTACTAAGTTATTTCATCTATATAAGGTGAGCAAATTTCATGTATTTCACAGCACAGATTTAGAAGTATAATGATACTTTGCACTCTATCTACCCTGTGCCTACATTCCTCCTCCATGCATTTCTTTATTGATTTCTGTCTCTTTTTAAATTTTTACAGTGACGTAATTTCAGTTAACTTCATAATTACAGGCCTAACAGTCCATTAGATAAGGCTTTCAACAAATAGCAAGTAGTCTAAAAACATTGTTCCTTATGAGTGTAGTTAAAGGCTGTAAACAATAATCAAATCTCAAAATGTCATTTGTTTTCACTTAGAATTCATTTTTTATTGTCCATTCTAGGTACCACAGATCATGGAAAACATATAATATTTGTCTTTTGGGGAGTGGCTTACTTTGTAAAGCATAAAGGATTCCAGTATTATCCATTTTATTAAAGAAAAAAGAAGACAGGATTTCATTAGTTATAAGCCTGACTAGTATTTCATAGTGTATATTTACTACATTTTCTTTATACAGCCATTAGTTTGTAGACATGCAGGCTGATTTCATATCCTAGCTACTGTGAATTGACCTCCTGTGGATGCAGGAGGACAGAAAGTCCTCTCATTTTCTGATTTCATTTCAGTTGGGTAAATTCCAAGAGTGGGGTGACTTGGTCACATGGTAGATCTATTTTCATATTTCCGAGGGATGTTCATACGCTCTCCGTAATGGTTGCACTATTCTACATTGCCACCAACAGGGTGCTAGGTACTATTTTCTACACATCCTTGACAGCATTTATTATTTTCTGATGTCACTCTAACTGGTGTAAAGTGAAACTCGCTGTGGCTTTAGTTGCATCTTCGTGATGGCTAGTGATTCTGAGCATGTGAGAACATCATATGCTTTGGACATGTTTTTGGTGATGCTTGATTTGATATATCTGGTTTGAGATTAATAATATCCTTTGGATGGTCTGTTTATGGAAGTACATTTTCCTTAAGAGCTCAGGGTCTAATCAAGAAAAGAATGTAACACCAGTAACTATGTATCATTACTACCTTTAACTATAGACATATAAGCAATAGGCTATGAAGACACACAAGTGGAAGTCATGAAATTGGCCTAAAAGTTTTAAAAACTTTACCAAGTTAAAAACACATTGCATGCAAATGAAGAATGAGAGAATGAAAAGACTTATGAAAAGATTTAGTATATTTGAACAATGAATTATAAATTACAGTAAAGTTGCTTCAGAATTAGTTTATTAACAATGTGATACTGACATTCTATATCAGAAAATCTGCGAGATTCTTTATGATGCTTCTGCCCACTCTGTTTTATTTCAACATCCACTAAAGGTTTCCAATCAGTTCTTTGGGAATTATTCTTGGAACTCGGCATGGAAGAGAAATGAGACAAGTCAGCAGGGACCAAATGATGACATTTTTGTAACATGTCTGTAAAGAAGGTGGATTTTGTCTTAATCATTTTTGCCCAAAACTTATCATTAATGGCTAGTCAAACTGTACATTACGAGTCTCTGGAGACTGGAGACAGAACAAAAATAAGAGCAGAAAGGAAAACCAAGAAGTGCTTGTTAACTAAGCTTTTCTTCCTCCCCATTAGCAATAGTGAGCTTCCACTTTACTGATTTTTTTGTCCTGATAAAAATCTTGCAATACTTTATTTAAAAAAGGCACTTCCAAGGAAAACATTGTGTTTCTACCTGTGAATCTGGCTACTACTGTTGTTTATATCATAAACATGACTTTGCTGGTAGATATAATTGATATTTCAGATTACAAAATGAAAGCCCATGTTTTCAAAATTATACTAGAGAAACAAAATTCTGCTTTAGATTTTTGGAAATTGTTATCCAAGCAAGAAAATGTGTTACATATGTACAGTGCTCAAAAAAGTCAGTTCACCTCCCACTTTCAAAATATGGCGATGTAAGACAAATTGGTATATCATGTGCCACTACTGTCCTATTCCTGGGAATATACCTAAAGGAAACAAAATCCACATATGAGAAAGTGACCTGTATTTCTATAATTATAGCAGTCAAATCTACAATAGTGAAGATATGGAAATGAACCAGGTGTCCATCGAAAGAGGAATGAATAAACAGTACTACATTTTCTCTGTGGAATATTACACAGCTATTAAATTGAATAAAATTCTCTCAATGACCATACAACTGTTGTAACTGGAGATCATTATGCTCAGTGAAATAAACCATTCCCAAAAGAATAACGATTGTATGTCTCGCTGATAGATATATAGGTAAACATGTATATACATATAATCTTATAGATGTACTATGTAATTGAGTGTGGCATACTGGGATATGAGGATATGTTGTCATATGCATCTCTATTTCTAAATAAAAGGAGGACTTTCAACAAAGCTGCTAAACATACTGTGGCAATAGGATGCAAGATTTTCTATCATTGTCCTTACCTACAATGCCATGATACTCCTAAATAGCAGAATGTTGGAGTTGTGACTGTTACATATTATGCTATTGTAATAATATGGAGAAAAACATTAAGGGAAATGGTGGGTTGAGGGGGGAATCTCTATGCCTATGGAATCGTATCATGAATTAACAATAATTCAAATAAAATTTGACATAGTAAAAAATAAAAATAAAAGCCATACATTATGAACTTAATTATTTGCAATAAGGCTTCAATGAAGATAGTGATATTTTAAAAAATGAATCGTGAGTTAGAATTCCAACAAAATCTACTGGACATGGTTGCTTTTTGTGTGACTATTCCAGCAGTAACACTGTTGACATTTTGAACTGAAGAATTTTGAGTTGTTAGGAATGTCCTGCATTATATGAGGCTCATCGTCATGCCTACTTGTACTGCTGAACTACCGTAGCACCCTTTCCTAGCTGTGACAGATAAAATCATTGTAAATATTATCAAATGTGTTATGAGGAGGAAAAGGATAATGTTATTTCAGGCTGATAATAGATGATTTATTCACAACTTGTGATGGTTGGTAATAAAGCTACTTCAATTGCAATTATGTAAACTCTCCATAAGAAGTATCTCAGTCAACTGATTCAACTGGTGTTTACTAAAGTTCACTTAAATCCAGCCACATTTATGTTTAGAGTAAAAAAATATACTCTATTAGAAACAAATCTGAAGTAAATGTAAGTTGAGGCTGAAAGTTAAGTTCTCAGAAAAGTTTAAATAGCACATGTGTTGTTCATTCCTTTCCAAATCTAAGTTGTATCACAAAGGTCTTAAGAGCTAACAAATCATGGGGCAGCACATCTCCAACACACATCATCCTGTAGTATCAGAATTCCCTGTGAGCACTGGCTCATGTCCCACTGCTTAACTTTTTATGCAGTTAACTTTTCCCTCCTCATAAGCTGGGGAAGAAGCAGAGGATGGCTCAGGTCCTTACGCCCCTGCACCCACTTAGGAGACCTAGACTAAGTTCCTGGCTTCAGAGAAGATCAGCTTCAACTACTGTGGTCATTTGGTGAGTGAATGAGTGGGTAGATCTCTTCACTCTCTCTCTCGCTCTCTCTAAATCTGCATTTCAAATAAAAGGGTTTTTTTTTAAGTTAACACACCTCAAAAACTTCACCAATGTATTTCTTTTTGGCTCAAATGACTTGGCCTACAATAAAATTGCTTTCATTGTAGAGATGGAATGGGGCATATAAAGCAAAACATCACCATTGAAAATCTTCATGTATCCAAAAATCCTCATAAAATCTCTGAGGCCAGCAACATTTAGTTCCAAATACTGCTGATGTATCATGCTTCCTCTCACAGTTCTGACACTTGGTTTCAGAATTCAGGATTCATTTTCTTGGGAGGGATAACCTTTGTTAAGGTAAGCATAGTTCCAATGGGCATCAGAAACTGACCAGATTCTGCCTAATACAGGTTGGCCTACAATAAGTATAACACCAAATTCTTTGTGTGTATAGAGTCTTAAATCTAACATATGTATTCAGACCTGATAGTAAATATTGGATTCATCCCAGTGTTCATAACAATATCTAAGCCATTCTGTGACGTATTTACATACTTTATTCTTCCAATTCAACTCTCAAACAATAAGGGGATATAGAATAAATAAATTACTGTATACCTATACATAACCATTTAAAATCAGTTTAGAAGAATAACCAATGACATTTATGATATAAGTTAAAACTATAGAAGCAAAAGAGAAACATATAGAATGATCTTCATTTTACAAAGACTAGTATATTAGTAAATGAGTTTTAAAGAATCATTCACTCATAGCATTACAATATATTCATTGCAAATATTGACTGATGTTATCTTATACCAAAACAAAAGTACCTTCACAATCAAAGCAGCACAGACCTAGCCATGCTGACCACCTCCTCCAGTGTATTAACTCAGAGTAAATGTTTCTTTTCTTTGTTGTTATAGTCAGGCCCAGGAAATGTCAGCAGACCCTGTCTCCACCAGGCTCCATGTACCCTCTTTGATGACAGATCTCTTGAATATTTTGTAATAATTCATTTTAAAATTCAAGGTCAATCAGTAAAAGATCTCTCTGTTCTCAATCACTTCTATAGACATTTTTTTTTTTTTACTTTTTCAATCTAACAGTAACCTGGCTGCTTCCTGTGGACATTATTCCCTTAAATCCAGTCAAGTGGAAATTGAGTTGCTCCATCACTGTGCCTCACTTAGAACTATACAGTTTCCCTTTTATTTATCATTGTCATTCGCAAACCACTGTGACCTTCCTCTTCCTAAAGACTTATTTATTCTCTTTAAAAACAAGACTTTTCATGCATGCTACCAGTACACCTACTAAGTGGCAGTTGTTTTTAATGAATGTAATCATAATACTTATTGAGTCTATTATTTCATTTTTGTATTAATCAATAATAATTATGTGCATAAACCTGACTGGTTCAGCATGACTTAACCTTAGCAACTCTGGTCAACTATACATGTATTTCAATATACAATTGGAATGCTGAATAAAAATGTGAACCTATTTTTTTAAGGGAAATGCAAATATTTATAGTAAAGATTGAAAAATACATCAGAAATCTATAGTCAATGTTAAATATAATAAATTTAAAATACAAACCTTCAACTTCAAGATTGTAGGAATTAATTGTATACAAGGTAAAACTGCAAGAAATTTCAGACTTCATATTCCTTTATTAACAATGTAAGGTGACCAAGAACACAGTTGTGTGTCACCCAGTGGTGTAAAGATTCAACATGAGACCAAATTAATAAGGCTGGATATGTGAAGTTGCAAAGAAACTTCAACGTGCCTGAATGTGCAGTTGGGCATCACCTAGCTATGTGTTGAGCATAACCTAACTATGTGTGTCTTGGGAGAAAGCTTGAATTGAAATTTGGCAATGTTTTGAGTTGGCAGCAAAGGATGGCTGTCCAAGAGGATGATCTAGTTGGTATATAAAATCAATAATTTTGGCAATCTGAATTCAAATCTTAATTGGGCCTTGCTGATCTATGGAGTCACGTACTGATGTGGTCATGGTCAAGGAAAACATACTGAGACCCTTGTCAGTTTATTGCTGTCCCTTTTCACGTGGTAGCAGTGATGTCATTAATCACACGAATTATCTCCATTAATTCTCATAGTTTAGAAAGCTAGAGTTACCCTCTTTTTTATATTTTTATTAATATTTTGCATTATGTGACAGTTTCATAGGCTCTGGGAATCCCCCCCACCCCTCCCCCTTCCCTCGCCCCTGGTGGATTCCTCCACCTTGATGCAGCATTACAGTTCAAATTCAATCAAGATTCTTTCCTTGCAAAAATATACCAAGCATGGATTCCAGCTACTTATTGTCCAGAGTTACCCTCTTTTGAAAATGAGAAAATTAAGAGCTATTTAGCCATAGGGTTAACAGGTAGGGGTGAGACTTGATTCCAAGCAGAACAAGTCTAGAACACAAACTTTTGCTCAACAGGTGATACACCAGATAAAATAAAGACAATCAAAAGGGGAGAGAATAAAAGAAAATTGTTGCTGATGCTGTGTTTTCATTATCATGTACTAAATGTATTTTCAGAAAAATAAGCTAAATTATTTGAGACATACGAATATACTTTGAGTGTCAAATTACAGAGAACCATAGTGTAATGTTCAGATGTGACAGAAGTTAAAATTAAGAGACAACATGGTTTGAATGAATGAACGCAGCTCTGTTCATAGGGACTTGTCCATTTGTCACTATAATAATTTTGGTGGCTGTGGCCTCATCACCCTGACCCTGCTAATGAGATCTTATTTGAATTCTCTCCTGTTTGGTATAGTTGCTTTTTGGAAAAAAAGAGAAAATACTAGGTTTCCACCTTTGCCTACTTGATGAGTTGCTCCAGTTATCAACAAGAGAATCTTCTTTTTCAGAACACAGAAAACAGACACATGAGGTTAGTCATACTTAATACTTCTGTTAACTAATGCCATGATTTCCAGTCACATCCAGCCCTTACTCAAGCTGCCATATGCTTATGATTGCTACTAACCTGAAGATTTTCCGGTCTTTTCTTCATTGTTATATTTGTGTATTTCTCAGCATTGTCAAGGACACAGCTTGAGTCATCAGCTATTGGGAAGCTGCAAATAGGAGCCAGAGCTTTAACATGGTCTGCTGACATTTTGATTAACATCTCTTCCACCATGCCACACTTCATATGTATTTATATGTAATAATATATGAAAAGTAAGAAATGCATCACTGTTATAATGCAAGTTCTCAGCAATCTTGGGCACATGGTTGACATTCAACCAAAATACTCGCTGTAACCCAAATGCCAACAAATTATATGGCTTTGGTTAAGTGCCTTAGTTTTTCTCTCACTTTCAGCTTCTTCACTTGAATGAAAAGAACCCACCTCCCCCCACCACGCTAAAAAAAAAAAAAAAGAAAAAAGATTACTGAGCAACTGAATTCAGTAACTAAGAAGCAAATACTGACATCTCTGTGTCAAGCACGTGTCTAAGCATAGTGTCAATATTCTCCATTGACTGCCAATTCATTGCTTGGCAAATATCCCTTTTGCCTCTTCATTTTATCTCTTTATGTTTAAAAGAGAAAACAATTATGATGGAAGATTTTAGATATATTGCACTTATATATGTCTTCATTTTCCAGGGATTTCAAAATATAATTTTTCAAATTTGTGAAATGTGTTTAATAATATAAATAGAACTGTTCCATGTCAGATATTTTAATAAAAGTTAACAGCTATTTGAAACATTTGGGTGGGAAGGTTAATTAAAAGTTTTTAATGGTGTATGCTGTTTGTTAAATACTGCACACACATTAATTCATTTAAGAAATAGTAATGCAGCCCTATTTTAAAAGGCTCAAAGAAAGTAAGTGCTTCAAAGTCAAGGTTTCAAGCCAAGTTTTATAACCTGACCTTATTTGTCTGCAAAGCCCTTCGGTGTGGCAGAGTATCATGCTTTTGTGGAAGTGAAATGATTTATTATGGTATTTTTGTAGCATTTATAATGTTGACCACACTTACTAGCAACCCACTGTGGTTTAACCAAAAACCCAGAGCTAGTGCCATGGCATGTGACACATGTGGCCTGTGGTGCAGCCATTCCTAATGGGCACCATTTCTGGTCTCAGCTGCTCTACTTCTGATACAGCTACTTGTTTATAGACTGAAAATCAGCAGAGAATGGCTCAAGTCCTTGGGCCCCTGCACCAAGGTGAGAAACCTGGAAGAAATTTGTGGCTCCTAGGTTCCGCTCAGCCCAACTCTCCAAATGTAGCCATTTGGAGAGTAAACCCAGTAGGAGAGAGAGAGAGAGAGACCCAATGGCTCACATCAAAGTGGTTATTGTCTTGCATGATTTATTATTATTATTATACAGTTCCAAACACTTAGATTGCCCGCCACTGTGAGTTCCCTTTCCCCACTGACTTCCTTTCTATTATCACAATCCATAATTCTTCATGAATGTCCATATGCCCTTTATCCAGCTATTTAGTGTATCCTGACATCGTAGGTAGGGATAATGGCAGAGTACAGCATCCTACTGTCAAGACGTATTTACCAGTTTCATTGAAAGTCCACCTTTGATATATAAGTAGACATGCATATTACATTGTATCTTCACATCTGAACATGGTAGTCTCTATTGCACAGTTACTATACATCACCTTAAATAAAAAGCCATAAAATAAAATCAGCAACAGGAAGAAAAATAGAAAATTTACAACAACATGAAATTGAAAAACATGCTATTGAATAGCCAATGTATGGTCTCCTAAGAAATTAAAAAAAAAAAAAACCTTGAAGAAAGCAATGCTAGAGTTTGACCCATGCATCACTGAAGAAATTAATAATGAAAAAGAGAACCTGTTTTGAATAAATTAAAATAAAAACAGAAATCTCGAAACAAGTGAGATAGAGCAACAACAGTATTGAAAGGGACATTTATTATATCAGATGCTTACAATAAATCAAAATATCTCAAAATGATGTAATAATGCAGCTCAAGGGCTTATTAAAAAAGAAATGAACAGGAAGCAGGAAATGATAAAATCATAGGAAAATAAATAGAATTTAAACTAAAAACCTACAAATTGCAATAAGAAAAAGCCATTTTTTAGGAAGATGAGCAAAACAAACTTTCAGCCTAACTGGCAAAGAAAAGTATGAGAGAAAAATCAAATATAAATAAAGATGAAAAAAGAAAACATCACAACAAACCACAAAGGTGATATCTTCTTGCTGAATGGATCCTTTGATGGTTGCATGCTGTCCTATTTCATCTCTTCTAAAATTTTTCACGTCAGTGTCTATTATCAACATAAGAATGGCTGCAACAGCCCATTTCTTCTTTTGCTTAGCATGGAATATCTTTGTCCATCCTTTCCCTTTCAGTTTCTAAATATCTTTGTTGGTGAACATTGTCTCCTGTAGGCAACAGGACATTAGCAAACTGATCAAAAAAACAAAACCCTATTTTTTGTTCAGTTTGCTAATGACACTTGATTTATGAGTTTAAGCCATTTACATTCAGAGTTAATATCAATAGCTAGTGATTTGGTTTTTAGCAATGGGTTGTTCATTGCTTGATTTAGTCTTCTTTTGTTGATTAATTGAGATGTTCTCCACATTTGCCTTTGGTTTTTGTAGATGCTGTTCCGTTTCTCTGGCAATGGAACATCTTTAAGTGTCATTTGTGGAACAGGTCTGGAGGAAGTGAATTCTTTGAGCTTTTCTTTACTGTGGAAGAATTTTATATTTTTGAAGACAAATGAAAGCTTTGTTGAGTAAGTTATTCTGGGATAATGCCTTTTTTCTTTTTGGAAATTTGACTATGTCACTCTATTCTCTTTTGGCCTATAGAGTTTCCTCTGAGAGGTCAGCTGTGAGTCTGATCGCAATTTCTCTATCTATATGCACTAATCATTGTTGTTAATAAGCTTTATGATTAGTTTTTAAAAGTTTTTACCCATCAGTTAACTATGAGGTGGACATAAGCTTTTGTTCCTTTTCTGGGAAGGCATCAGTAATATGCATTTTGTTTCTGAAGGGTTTTGGTTTTTGTTTTGTTTTGCTTTGTTTGCTCTAGTCATTCCTATTGTGATTAGCACATTGCTGTTCTTTGGGCAGGTCTTTAAGCTCCGTTTCCCATTTTGGCCCACAGATTGATTATAATAATTACATTCAGTACCCAGTTCTACTTTTGCAATCATGTGTACAACTCCTTCCAGTGAGTTTCAGGCCTGGGTTCTTGTGCTAGGCTTCTACCATATTCTCTATAGCCCCAGTTCTTGGTTCACAACTTTCTACCCCCTATAATCCTGTGCTGTGACCATACCATTGCCTACACAGCCTTTCTCCTACTCCCAGTTTGAGCAGTTCCTCAAGAACCACCTGTCCTAAATCACTGGGTTTTCAACAGTGCTAGTCTTGCCAGAAGCTGCTGGTTAATAGCTCTGATGGTCACCTGGACCTATTTTGAGCGGGACCCATAGGATGCCAAGTCAGTACTGTTTTCTCTTTGAGACAACTGTGATTCATTGAGCCGGAAATGAGTTCTTTTATGGTTCAGTGCCTGTGCAGCTTGCTGTAGTTGCTTCAGCCCCACAGCCTTTTCCTCAGTACACAAAAATGGCACTGAATGTGACTCTGGTGGAGTCTGGGCCTACTGGCCACTTGGTCTGGAGGCTACCCTGACCTGTTCTGAGTGGAACCTGGAGGATGTCAAGTCAGTACTGTTTTCCCTCTGGAACCAATCCAGTGTGGTATGCCAAACATGGGTTCTTTCCCAGCTTAGTGCATGTGGAGCTCATTGTTGCTCCTGAAGCCCTCTGCCCCTAAGTCTTTTCTTCAGTACACAAAATGGTACCAGATACGGCACTGGTAAGGGTCTGGGTCTGTTGGTCGTTATGTCTGCGGACCACCTCCTGAAATCCCAGTGAACTTCTTTTCCCACCTGACCACTGGTGGAGCACTGATTGTAATTGCCGACCACTGCTGGGTTATCTGGTCACGTAACACTGTTCTGCTGTCTCTGCTGCTTTGCCATGTCCACATGTCTCCAGGTGTCCCTCTGCTCTCAGCCTGTCCTTTGCCATTTTCCAGGGTCACAGTCTCTGCTTCACCCTAGCTAATGATTCTCTGTTTAAACATGTCCCTACCCTATTCCACCATCTTGTTTTTCTCGTTCCTTGGTTGACTTTTTCATATCATTGTCATTCTGCATATTGCTGCTTTTCTCATACCTACTACTACAGCTTTCTTGTTGCTAAGGTAGAGGCTGAAGTAGAGGTTTGTGAATATTTGGAAACAAGTGTTTAGAAATAAGTCAGAAACACATGAGAAATACATGAGTAAAAAGAGATTACTACTCATTGAGTTTAAAACTGTGGGGGCTGATGTGATAAAATGATAGATAATTCAAATTAAAACAATTTCAAGAAATCAACTCCTTTCTTAAAGATCAGTTTATGAGAAGGAAGACCATGTTCCCTGTTGTCAAAGGAAATGGTCATATTCCACAAGTTATACCTTGCAGATTCATTGCACAAGCCAAGACACTTTTAATATCATCGCTGCCACCCTCAGGGGAGTGGCTGGAACAGCAAGTTTCTCTCTAGAGAAGATTTTAGAATCAGTGTTGGAGTAGGAACATAGGCTGATATGCATTTGCATGTATTTTCCAGTAATGGATATTGTCGTCCAAAAATTGTTACACTATTTTACATTGTGATGAGCTATAAACTAAGATTTTGTAACTTGATTCCCAATGGAAGCATATGGAGCATTTGTCATAAATTTTAAAAACCCAGGAGAAAAACTCTGGTGGTTTTCACACATTTAATGACAGTCAAATTTGGCACTATTTAGAATAACATGAAAATGAAACAATGTAGTTTTTTTTGTTTTTGGTTCTATTGTTGTTTTGTTTTGTTTTGTTTTGTTTTTATAAATCCTACTTCTCATCCCTTTCATCCACTGAAAGTATCTGCAATAAAATTATTACCTAAAGGCAAGTTGGAAAGAGGAATTTTTTTGGTCCAAAGGGAAACTAAGAGACTATCCAAAAGCAATAAGATGGTCAGTTCAATGGAAAATATGCAGTTACAGCAAATTTACTTAAGTAACTGTAACAGACTTAATTTTTCTCAAAGTTTGGAATTAATTTGTTAGTAAAATCTTCTCCTTTCAGTATTATTTATCCTCGACTTTCTGACCAGTTGATGGCATTCAATTGGCCAAGGATCCTAAGCCATGCAGGGAGGCTATAGTGTGCACTCAAACAGCAAGCAGACTAGCCCAACCCAGCCATTGTAGCCATTGTGGACATTTAGTGGGTGAGTCAGTGGATGGAAGCATTCTTTCCTTCTCTCTTTTTCTCTCTGTAACAATGTCTTCGGAATGAGCGGAGGGTCGCAAGGCTTTGGGTCATCCTCAACTGCTTTCCCAGGCCACAAGCAGGGAGCTGGATGGGAAGCAGGGCTGCTAGGATTAGAACCGCTACCTACATGGGATCCCGATATATTCAAGGCAAGGACGTTAGCCGCTAAGTCATCTCCCCGGGCCCAAGAAAAACTGCTTATTTTCGTGAAATTTATCCTAGTGAGAGTAATCAGGAAAGAAAGAAAAAGCCACATTGGAAAAGAGGATGCAAAAATTCATTCTTTGTATACGGAATAATTTCACGTACAGAAAACCTCACTCCACCAAACAAATTTGTTTGGTAATGGGATTATGTTCAAATTTAAAATGAAGGTTATAAGGTCAACACCTAAAATTAAGAGGTGTTGTAATACACCAACACTAAACTTTCTGAAAAAGAAGTCAAGAAAGGATGGAAGGAAATAGGGTTGCCTTCTTAGAATTGCACCTATTAAATATAAGAAAGCTGTCATCTCTATTTCAATAAACCTATTTTAAAACTTTTCTAAATAAAAATAAATTTATCATATTTTAAAAAGGAAAAAGTAAATCCATCTGTATAGTTAACAGAAAATAATTAAAGAAAGCCTAGATTGTTAAAACTTCTAGCAGAAGTGAAAGAATTCTATATTGAAAAATATAAAACCTTTTTTAACAGAATTGGCCACAGCCAAAACCTTCACCAAGTAGGAATTCAGATTAACACAGCTACTACAAAAAACCAATATAAGAATTAAACACACACAGATACACACACACACACACACACACACACACAAAGTAAAATTATCAAACTAGCCACCAATCTCTTCATGGGGGTAAAACCCAAAGGAAATCTTATTACTCTTTAGAGAGACATTGGCACTCCCATGTTTATTGCAATAGCAGCTACAGCCAAGAAAACATTTGGAGTATATAGCCACTAACAAATTGATAAGGAAAGTATGGTGATACATACACCCAATGGAATACTACTCACCCATGGCAAATGAAATCTGGCCGTCTGCAACAACATAGATGGAACTGAAGGTCATTATGATAAGTGAAATTAGTCAAAAAGAGAAAGAGAAGTAGCCAATGATATGAAGTCTAAAATTACAGCTGATTTCACAGATGTTAAAAGTAGAAAGCTAGTTATCAGGTGCTGAGGTGGTAAGAAGAGAGATAAGACATAAGAGGAACAGATAGATAAGAAGAGATAAGAAAAGGTTGGTTTACATGTACGAAATTATTGTTACATAGGAGTAAGAAGTTTTAGTATCCTATATCTCAGTAGAATGCCTACAAATAATGTTAATATATATGTATTTCACTTTGAAATACCTGGAATGAAGGATTCCTAATGCTTTTACCATAAATAAATGTTAAATATTTGAAGTGCTGGATATATTTATCCTGATTGGACATTACACAATGTACACATGCATTAAAATAAGACATTGCATTCCACGAATATGTACAGTTTCTACACATCAATTTTAAAAAATAAAAACTCTTTCTGTGCCATGGAAGAGCTCTCTGAAATTGGCTCCCTGTTGACCTTTCTGCCTTCATCCACTCTGTTCATTGCCCTAGCTTACCATGCTCCTCTAAACTCTCCTTCCTCTCGTGAATACTTTACATGCGTTGCCTGTTGGAGATGTTTCACTTCCTAATTTTTCTGCGTAGGATGCTCTTCTTTTTGCAGGATATTTGGGTGCAATTTCAATGTTCCTTTCCAGCGAGGCTTACCCTACTAGCCACAATCTCTATCTTATCATTCCTTTTCTAACCACTCCCTTTTACTATTGCTTATACACTTTCTACTACCTGAAATTTTTAGTCATCTTCCTTTTGTTTTTAATCCAGAAACTATTTTTTCCACTACACTATCAACTACTTGAAAACAAGGATATTGCCTACTATGTTAGTCATTTGGTTCCTAATATCTAAAAAGGGTATGGCAGTGAACATTTTTTAATTAGTTATGAAGAAAGGTTGTGGGCTGCATTGTGAAATGTGCATTGAAGTGATGAGGGGTATCTCAGTTTGTTAAGGCTGCTATATCAAAACCCCATAAACCTAGTGGCTTATAAACAAAATCTGATTTGTCACAGTTCTGGAATATAGGAAAGCCAATATTAGCTTACAGATTCAGCATCTTATAAGAGCTTCATAGTTCATAGACAGAACCTTCTAACTGTCTCTGTACAGACAAGAGAATCACACAATGTCTCTGGAGTCACTTTATAAGGATATTAATCCCATTTAAGAGAGCTTGACTGCAGGACATAATGAACTCGCAAAGATCTCAGCTCATATTACCATTACAGTGGTGATTACCATTCAATACTTGAATTGGGAGTTGTATCAGAGCTTACAGAAAACAATAGAGTGCTTAGAGTCTAAACATCTGTGAAATGTCCTCTGTCTAAGTCAGAGTCAGGATATCTAAATACCCTACTGAAGGGATGTATTTTAAAGTCACATATATTCAAATAGTCTTGAAATATTTACTTGCAATCATTTTACTAAAGTTCAAATATAATCCACAAAGTACTCCTAGTTCTCAATTATGAAAATTACATAAAATCCACAAACTCAATCCAAAAAAGTAATGCTTGGTTTCTTCTCCCTTCTCAATCTGTCAAAAAAAATTGGAAATTTTGGGTTCTAATTTCACTACCAGTTATCTGACCTTGAGTACATCATTATAGCTACCTGAGTCACTTCATCTGTAAAATCTAGGATGAGCTAAGGTGGTTTCCATATTTGTCATGAATCTAAACTATGAAATTAATGACTCATGCTAAGATGCTTTCTTCTCCAAATCACTCTACATGAAGTAGCCAAGAAACAGCCAAGAAGTTTATTCTACTATGGGAACTAGGGTGGCCACATTCAAATAAACTGACTATAAGGCCATTTGTAAGAATTCATAATTACAGATCATTCACTGTAATTCCAGAAGATTATTAAACGCACCCCTGAGGATCATATTTTCTATTTTTTATTTATGTATCAAATATTTTAGAATTAACATATATATACACATATATGTGTGTGTGTATACATGCGTGTGTATATATATATATACACAGTATTTCATTTTTCTAGATCCAATTTAAATTTTAGTTAACATTACTTACAGTTCCTGACAACACCTGTACCTTGTCAACTGATACTTTTTACTGAGTAATTTTGTTATTTTTAAGACTTTTGTTAGAAAGGCAGAATTACAGAGAGATGGAGACAGAGAGAAATATCTTCCATTCACTGGTTCGCTCCCCAAATGGCTACGATAACAAAGGCTGAGCTGATCTGAAGCTAGGAAACAGGAGCCAGGACAGGAACCATTGCCCATATGGGATCACAATGCTTACAGGGGGATTGCTCAATTGAACCATCACGCTCAGCCATTTAGAATAGTTTGGTACATAAATGTAGTATTCACTGTAGCCACTACCCCCTACTGTGCAGTCTTGTTCCTGGCTTATAAACAATGACTGATAAGTATCAGAAAACAGGGATTGTTACTCTGCCAGAAACATATCCTTATCTCTACAGAAAATGACAGTTATGAATATCAATTTGACTGCCAAAGCTTAACAAATCTATTGCCCATGTGAGGACAGCAAGAGTCTTTAAGGCCATCAGAAAACTAGAACAAAATGCCAAGCATTTCAAATAAACCAATCCCCTTGAAATATAATTATCAAGCAGGGCTTATAACAATGAAATTTGCTTTTTAGAAGCAGTAAATTATTCATAAAAATTTTCTGAGTAAAATAAAAAAATGTGTTCAGCAGAGTAGATAACAGAAGACAATGGAGAAAATGGAATATAACCATAGCAAGTTAAAATTACTCCTTCTCTTAATGACCTATGTAACCCAAATGATAATGAGTATTGCCTTTTGTACTTGCTATGAAAGCTGAATTTGTGTTCAAAGACTAAGGTTATACTCTTTCTTGTAAGACAGAGAATGTTAGATCACATCAGAACAGCACAAAAATAACCTAAGTAAGACAAATACAGGGCTGGCATTAGTGTATACATTTTAGTACACAATTTGATACAGAATTAATGTTATTGTGATTCTAGCACTGGGAACCACTTATGTGATGCTGGTAGTCAGTTGAAGTCTCAGCTGTAATATCAACACAGATGAAAAGGGGCCAAACCACATTAAATCTATATTGGGAAGGGAAAATCCATTTAAGTTTTCATGGAAGAATTCTATACAAGCATCCTTGCAGGCAGGAAAAGCATGAATATGAATGAGATGTTGGGATAGTTTGTGATAAAGTTTAAAAAAAAAGAATATTCTCTCTTTGTTGAACAATAATGAAAGGAAGTATCAACAATGAGAAAGAAACTTTCTGTTGTTCTTTCAGATGATTTAGGGGAAACCATAGCTAACTTGTTACCCCCCAAGATAATCTATAATTTGTAAGGGAAAAACTATCAGATTGAAGGTCAGGAAACTACAACTAGTAATAACAGGACAAAAATTCAAAGAGAAAAAAAAATCCACTGGGGAAGGGAGGGTGGGTGGCAGTTATCTCAGAGCATAATGGGATTAAGAGTGAAAGAAATTTGAAGCTCTTGATTGCCAATTCAGTCATCTGAACGAAAAGAATATTATACTCTGAGGCTCACTGAAAGACTCACATATTGCAAATATAAATCTCCACAGCATTTAAATCATTTACTTTATTCGTGTTATCTTCATTAATAGAACAAAAATATTTTCCCCTACTGGTTTTTTCAAATGCTGTGGCACATAATTTCTTTCTGACAAATCAATGCCCCAGAGGAATTGCATATAAACATTTAAAAATGTTTTGAGCTACTCTATCTTTGGTCAGTAGAAAATTTCGAATCTGCCTGCTTATCCAGCATGCAGCAGGAATGGGGCCGGTGAGGAACTCACAGGGCAGCTCAGGGCCAGTGAAGAGCAAGCGGTCATTATTTGTATCATTCTACCATGATGGCAGTGGCAGAACTTCAGGAAATGACCTCAGTCACACAATTTACTTCTACTTAACCTTTGTGCCACTGCTTCTGTTTGATCCCTAACTTCGTAGTAAAAGCTTGGTAACACAAGTATTATAGTGCTTAATTGCTATATGTAAAGTTATTATGTGGATAATTAGAAATTGATTAAAGTCCTAACTTCCATAAAGGAGGGCAGAAGTTAGTTAACTCTCTGTCTAGAAACCTAACTTTAAGGTCTGATTTAAGGGTGAAAATAACTTAGCAGCCATTTCCAAATCTGATGAAAGGACTCTCACCTATGCCAACAAAAGATTTGGAATAGCACCTTAAGAAAGAACAATAATAGACAAGAAAGCAACAATATTGTTGAAAAATGTGTTTAAAACTCTCTAGATGCCAATGAGAAGATTAGGTTTCCAGTGTATTTTTACAAATAACATCAGAATACCATGATTCCCTTTGGTAACTTTAGCAGAGGCTCCTATTTTTAAAGATTTATTTTATTTTTTATTGCAAAGTCAGATATACAGAGAGCAGGAGAGACAGAGAAGAAGATCTTCATCTGCTGATTCACACCCCAAGTGGCCACGACGGCCTGCAGCTAAGCCAATGTGAAGCCAGGAGCAGGGAGCCTCTTCTGGGTCTCCCACGTAAGTGCAGGCTCCCAAGGCTTTGGGCTGTCCTTGACTGCTTTCCCGGGCGACAACATGGAGCTGGATGGGAAGCAGGGCCACCAGGATTAGAATCAGAGCCCATATGGGATCCTGGCATGTACAAAGGGAGGACTTAAGCTGCTAGACTACTACGCTGGTCCAAGGAGAGGCTCTTTTTAAAACTCCTCTCTAAAATCTTATTTGGCTCATGAACTGAAAAATATATAATGCACTGTTCCTGGATTTTACCAGCAGATATTATGGCTGCCACATAAACATGCATCAAAAAAAAGCCTTGGGATATATAAAGCTAATAATAATTGGACACTGACTGTATTTATCTGCCAGCCAGTTAAATGAAGAAAGCTGGTGTAGAGCAGATGGTGTCTAGCTGATCATACAGAGAAGGAACTTTGGTCACTTTATCCTGAACCAGAAGATCTGTTTGAAAAGTTACTTGGCATAAAAATAAACTGCAAGTTTCATAAAGCCCACTGTGTAAGATCCACCGTATAGTTTCACTCAAGCCTGTCATCTAATTCTATGCCAAAAAGTTTGATGGGAAGAAAACAGCTATTGTTTCATTTTCCTACAAAATGTACATTTAGGCATATTTAAATCAACAAAATCAATATAACAAACATTTAGTCTTGTGTCCATTAAGATTCTTTTATTGTGAAGGCTAGTTTTCTTTGTATGTTGTATGTAAATTTTGACAATATCTCTAAGAGAAAGCAATATTTTGCACAGAAAATTCAGCTATCAATCCAATGCTTTTCCCTCCACTGTGGGTTCAGATTAAGTTAAAGCAAATAAAACAACAACAACAACAAAAAGATCAGTGCAGAAACTGATGCCCCAAGCATCCTTGGCCATCTGCTGACTGACAAAGAATGTGAGTATACTCCCAGCAAAGACAGGTGAGAAGAGTCTCGTTCTGAAAACAGAGAGGGATTTAAATAATGGACAGAAATCTGCATTTCTAGCTACCAGCAGTGAGTACTGGGAACAGGTAGAGGATGACACTCCTAAAAGCTCACCTCCAACAGAAAGCATCAGTGTTAGTATTTCAGAAGCAGTTTGCATACTGGACACAGAGTCCGGAAATCCTGAAATCTGATGAACACTCACAACGAAAGCAGAGACAGGTAGACTGTTGCAAATACTGATTACAAGCAACGGTTATTGATCAGAAACACTGTAGACAGCAGAGAGACAGTGGCACACGGAGGCCACATCAAATGGTTTTCACTCAGGACATTTTTCATTGGTGATAAGGTGCCATGAAAGGTAGTACATCAGAAAATAAGGTTCTTCAAAAAACAATAAAAGAAAACCAAGCAAGGGGATTTGAAGAATCTAATATTGTTCATCAGGGAACCAGGATGTGGGAGAAGTGAGTTAGGAAGTCTATGATTTTGATGCTGAAAGCTTATCTTGGGTTTTCACTTTCCACAATAGCTCCCAAGAATAATAAACACCAGGGATCCATGCAGAGATAAAAAGGGAGTGCAGTGGGCAGCTTGGACACAAACTCTAGGAAAGAAGCTGGCCTGATCTTCTGAAATGTAGCATTCTGCTGCCGTCTGCGAAGGCCTGGAATTCTGTAGAATCCTGACTGGCTCTAATAATGGACCAAAATTTTACACAAATGAGCAAAGCCCAGGGTCACGTACATTGCAATCACAACTTACATACATGAAAATCTTTCAAAAATCTGTGGAAAAACAAAGCCAACATAGTTATTTTAGCTCAAATAATATTTTGAAATTGATGTGTAACTTTCATAATATGCATTTTCCTTAAGAGTTTTTGAAGATCTCTTGTACATACTGTCAGATACAGGAAAATGGAAACAGAGCATTTGTATAGCTCAGCATAAACTTATATCACCACTTCTAGACATAATACCATGATCTTGTTACAAACCATCTATAAATGTAAAAGATATGTACTTATTACATTAATGGTTTTTAAAGATTGAATTATTTGTATTTGAAAGATCTATATAGAGAAAAAGAGGAACAGAGAGGTCTTCCATCTGCTGGTTCATTCCCCAGAAGGCTGCAGTGGTCAGAGGTGGGCCAGTACAATACCAGGAGCCAGGAGCTTTTTCAGGGTCTCCCATGCAAGAGCCAGGGCCTGAGGACTTGGGCCACCTCATGTTAATTTCCCAGGCCATCAGTAGGTACCTGCATAGAAAGTGAAGCAGCCAGGACTCCAACTGGTGTACACATTGGATGTTCATACTGCAGGTAGTGACTTAACCTAAGGTGATAAGGCTTATGCCTATTATGTTAATATTAACAAAACAATTACTTCATAGTACTATGGTCTTTCATCAGATTTGCAAAAGGGATGCAACAGTTGATTAAGAGGATGAATTCCATCACCATATGAGCAACTTAAAAGCCTTAATGAGCAAATGTCTTACTTCTGATGGATTTAGCAAAGAATATGTGTTACATTCCAAATGGAAATAGGAATACATTTTTTAGGTGGAATTAACATCCAACACATCAACTCCACTGAATTTACAACTCAAAGTTTCAGTTTCAAGCTACTATTTGTTTTTAATATCACCTGACTGCTGTAAAATCAGCATTGTTACAAATCTTACTCATGGCTTTTATTTAATTTATATGGTAATTTTATTTTCCTCATGAGTGGCATCTTGGTGCCAGGAGTTTATCATAGTTATCACATTTATCTTGCAGACTAATTTGACATTTATTATGTTTGATACTTGGACATTCTCCTATACCTTAAAAGGCCCCTTGGAGAAAATGTCATCTGAATTATTTCATAAAGAGAGAAAAAATATCAGCAGTTGGGGAACACAGAAGATATTCTAGAAAAGAAAAAAAGACTATGAATGACAAAAGTGACAAGTAGTTAAATTTTAAAAAAGAGTGTATGGTAAAAGGAGGCTCATCAGGCACAGATGTTGCACAAGAAGGAATAACAGCAAAGCGGGTATATCTGGGTAGGGCCTGAAAGATAGAAATTGTAGATACTACTTCACTATACATGCTTTTAACACCATAAATGAGCATTTATGTCTCTAAAAGTTGCATTATGGAAACTTTTGTGTTAGAGTCCAATATGATAAAATAATGGGTCACACTTTGATACTATAAACACATGTTTGATATTTTATAAAAACAAAGTTAACACTGAAACATTTTTAAATAGGCATGATTTACTTTTTAGATTCATTATTTTTGTTGAAAGGGCAGATTTTTACAGAGAGAGGAGAGACAGAGAAATAAGGCTTCCATTTACATGTTTATTCCTTAGTCTCTAAGGCCAGAGCAGAGTCAATCTGATTCCAGGATCCTGAAGTTTCCTCTGGGTCTCTCATATGGACTCATGATTCCAAGAACTTGGACCATCCTTCACTTTGTTCCCAGATCATAAGTAGGGTGCTGGGTAGAAGTGGATCAACCAGGACATGAACTGGCATTTACACAAGATGCTGTTGCTGCGGGCAGAGGATTAGGCTGGTATGAACTACACTAGTTCTAAAATTGGTATTATTTAAACTGTTACTTCCATATGGCAGGTTCCAGGATATTACCTCTAAACCAGGCTAGTGGATCAGTCTGTCTATTCATTCATTCATTCATTCATCCATTCATTCATCCCGACTTTGTCCGACGATGTGAGCACTTGAAGAGTGAATTAGTAAGCAACTAACTGTGGATCAGGCCAAAGTCAGGAACAAGAAATTCAATCCTGTTCTCCTCTATGGTAGGCAGGGATGTAAGTATTTCAGCAATCATCTGCTGCCATTCCAGGTTGTGTATCAGCAGGAAGCCGAGCCAGCTGCCAAGGCTCCAACCAAGTACTACAATATAGGAATGTGACCATCCAAAATACCGTCCACTGTTATGGTACCTAGTCATAAGTACTGTTATGAGGAGCTGCTCATAACAACGCATTTCTGCTGTTGTTGCTTGCTTGTTTGTTTTATCGCTTTCAACAATTCAAAACTAGCAAGGAATCTCAGTGACATCTATAAGGAATTGTCCTACAATTCTTCCAGTTCTGTGATCTTAACCATAGCCATTCAGCTTCATGTGTGCAAGTGTGGTGCCACACATGAAGTCATACATCATAACAAATGTTGAGGGCAAAGGGAAAATGCCTTAGAAGTAGCCTTCAAAACATTCATGAAAAATGAAATTAAAAACTAAATACTGATTTCCATAGAGGCTGTACCAGCCTGCAGCCCCACCAGCAGTGGAGTAGGGATCCCTTTTCCCCACAACCTCACCAACAAGTGTTGTTGGTGCTTTTATTCATGTGGGCCAGTCTTACTGGCGTTAGGTGGTACCTCATTGATGTTTTAATTTGGATTTCCCTTATTGCCAGGGAACTTGAGCATTTTTTCATATGTTTATTTGCCATTTGGGTTTGTTCCTTTGTGAAGTGTTTGCCCATTTCCCGTGCCCATTTCTTGAGTGGCTTGTTTGTTTTGACATTTTGGTTGTTTTGTAGCTCTTTGTATATTCTGGGGATCAGCCCTCTATCACCTATGTCGTGTGCGAAGATCTTCTCCCATTCTGTGGGTTGCCTTTTTACTTTGTTGATTGTTTCTCTAGCTGTACAGAAGCTTCTTAGTTTGATGAGGTCCCAATTGTTTATTTTGGTCTTGATTTCTACTGCATTTGGAGTCTTTTTTAGGAAGTGAGGGCCTACCCCTAAGTGTTGCAGTGTGTTTCCAACATTTTCTTCCAACAGTTTGAAGGTTTCTGGATGTAGGTTTAGATCTGTTATCCATTTAGATCTGATCTTAGTGTATAGTGAGAGATGTGGCTCTATTTTTTTGTTTCTGCAGGCTATCAACCAGTTGTCCCAACAGCATTTATTGTACAGACCTTCCCATTTGCCTGGATTGTCGTTTGTCTTTTTGTCAAAGATTATTTGGCTGTATCTGTGTGGGTTTCCTTCTGGTGTTTCTATTCTGCTCCATTGATCTTCCGCTCTATCTTTGTGCCAGTACCACGCTGTTTTGATAACCACTGCCCTATAGTATGTCCAGAGGTCCGGAACTGTGATTCCCCCTGCTAACTTCCTGTTCTTCAGGATGGTTCTAGCTATCTGTGGTTTTTTGTGCTTCCAGATGAACCTTGGGATCATTGTTTCCAGATCTGTAAAGAATGTTTTGGGCAATTTGATTGGGATTGCGTTGAATGTATATATTGCTTTTGGCAGTATAGACATTTTAATGATATTGATTTTACCTATCCAGGAGCATGGGATGTTACTCCATCTTTTGAGGTCTTGTTCAATTTCTTTTTTAAGTAGTTTGTAGTTTTCTTCAAATAAGTCTCCTACATTTTTGGTTAGATTTATTCCCAGATATTTCATACTTTTCTCTGTTATTTTGAATGGTATCTTGCTGGTTAAGTCTTTTTCCATCTTGGGGCTGTTCGCATACACTATGGCTGTTGATTTTTGTTCATTAATTTTGTACCCTGCCACTCTACCAAACTCTCATACAAGTTCTAGCAGTCTCTGTATTGAGTCTCTTGGCTCTTCTACATAAAGAATCATATCATCTGCGTATAGTGAGAGTACAGCCTCTATGGAAATCAGTATGGAGAATATTCAAACAACTCAAATTCAACATACCGTATGATCCAGCAATAGCACTCCTAGGAATATATCCAGAACACTTGTTTTATGAGAAACCAACATGCACTCCTATGCTCATAGCAGCACAATCAGTAATTGCAAAAACATGGAAGCAACCAAAATGCCCATCAACAGAGGACTGGATAAGAAAGCTATGGTTCATCTACTCCATGGAATACTACTCAGCTATTAAAAAAACAAAATGCAGTTCTTTGTGGCCAAATGGGCCAAACTGGAAACCATAATGCTAAGGGAAATGAGCCAATCCCAAAAGGTTAAATACCACATGTTTGCCTTAATTTAAGATGATATGATGTTATGTATAACAGGTTATGTTATGAATGTTATATGTTGTGTATAAACTAAAATTGAAGTGTAGGTGAGGCTGTCACAGAAGGTGGCTGGGAACTCGCATTTACTTTTAACATATTGGTTACTCATTACTATGTCAATTAATTCCATAATGATGTAAATTTTTGCTGATGGTATGTTGGAGCTTTCAATTGACTGGGATGATACTCTGCTGGCTCTGTCTTCAGACCAGAGTGGGTATACCTAAGAAACCATTGAACTTGACTGGACAATAAGATGCTGGACTCTATGTTTGGTATACACTTGCAATGGGGGAATCTCAACTGAACTTGAGCTGTGTTCATGCAACAAGGTGGAGGAATCCACCATGGTGGGAGGGTTTGGGGAGGGGTGGGGAGAACCCAAGTACCTATGTAACTGTGTCACATAATACAATGTAATTAATGAAGAAAAAAAAATAAAACACACAAATCAGAAAAAAAAAAAAACTAAATACAACCAGGAGCACTGACCAGTCCGCAGAAACAGAAGAACAGTAAACTTCATTCGGGACTAGGGAGAGGAGCTTTCTCTGGTCCTTGCCTGGTTCCGACTTTGGGTCCCGACCCTCTCTCGTAATGACCAACAGGATCACTCCAGAAACCCCTCAAAACAAACAAACAAACAAACAAAACTAGAATAGATAGAGAACAACAAGGAAAGCTTAGAAACAGACAGGAAACGGTCAGTGAGGATTCACTTATAACTCACTGGGTGGGACACAAAGTTTAGTTACTCCTCACTGGGGTATTGAAGATTTCTCTGCACATCCCTCCTAAAACTGTTCTGCACCTAAACTGTTGACATATGTCTTGTTGGAGTTATAAGCCAGTCTAGACTACCCGAAAAAAAGCCAGGTTCAGCAAAATCATGCTTCAATGCTATAAACTGCTAAATACTAAAATTAAAATATATACGGGACAGCTGAATAGTAATCTATAGCCATTTTAAGGTGTATAGAACCCAGTTGTATATAAACTAATAATTGAAATGTCAATGTAGAAGTCACAAGATGTGGTTCAGAACTTGCATTCTTTTTTTTTTCCTCTTTTAACATATTGGTTACTTAATACCATGTCAACTAATTCCATAATGTTATAAATTGTTACTGATGTTATGTCAGGGCTTTTAATTGATCGGGATGACACTCTGCTGGCTCTACCTTCAGACCAGACATGGTCTCCCCAAGAAACTCTTGAACTTATCTGGACAATAAGATGCTGGACTTTATGCTTGGTAGATGCTTGGTAGATGCTTGCAATGAAAGAATTTCAACTGAATTTGAACTGTGGTAATGCAACAAGGTGGAGGAATCCACCATGGGGGAGGGGTTTGGGGAAGGATGGGGGGGAATCCCAGTGCCTATAAAACTGTCTAACATAATGCAATGTAATCAATAAAAAATGTCTAAAAAAACAAAAAAAATTAAACATATTTTTGCTTCAAAAATTTTTGAAATTCTAAAAATAAAATAAAAGTAAAAATGTATATCTGCATGCATCAGTATTGCTACAAATAGTTATACAAAATTTTCTTTTTTACTGTTGTCAAACCAGTTGTTAAGAATGTCATATGACTATAGTTTGAAAAATGCATTATTACTTTAACCATTACCTTATATGGTTGGGATGGTCATCCCTCCATTCAGTTATTGTAAACAGCCATTGTGTGCCCACTAAGCTACGGTCTTTTCTGTTTTTAATTTTCCTACTTGATGAAATACTTAACTTTTTAAAAAGTTTTTCTGTAATGCAAGTTTAAAATGTGTCATTTCAAAAGCTAAGTTAAAAGAGAAAAAGGAAGAAGAGAGGAGGACGTGACAGAGGGAAGAAAGGAATTTCTTTAACCTATTAGATGTGTATCCTCTAATATTTTGATGGTTTTTCGTGTAATATTTAGGTCCTTCAATCATTTAGAGCTGATTTTTATATAAAGTGGAAGGTGGGGCCTTTGTATCTTATCTCTGCAGGCTGCTATCCAATTGTTGCAGCAGCATCTATTGAAGAGGCTTTTCCCCTGGATTTTGTTCACTTCTCCTGTCAAAGATTAGTTGCCTGGACATGTATAAGCTCCATTCTGGTATTTCCATTTTGTTCCATTAATCTTCTCTGTTTCTATACCAATGCAAGACTGGTTTAATGACCCAACGGCCCTGCAGTATGTCTTGAGGTCTGGAATTATGATTTCTCCAGCTTTAATTTCATTTTTCAGGATAGCTTTAGTTGTTAGTGGTCTCTTCCGTTTCCAGATGAATTTTTGTATCATCATTTCTACTTCTGAGAATGTTATTGGGCTTTTGAGTAGAATCACATTGAGTCTGTATATTCCTGTCAATAATATGGACATTTTGATAATGTTGATCCTACTGATCCAGGAACATAGTAGGTTTCTCCATCTTTTAATGTCCTGTTTCTTTTTTAATGTTTTATGATTTTCACTTTTAAATTTTGAATAATTTTCACCATAGAGGTCTTCTACATCTTTGGTTAGGTTAATTCCAAGGCACTTAAGATTTCTCTACTATTTTAAAGGAGACTATACTGATTTCATGTGTCAACTTATTTAAAACAAAAAGCTCAATATAGATCAAAAACCTAAATCTTCACCCAGAAACCATCCATCTGTTAGAAGAAGCACTATCCAAGAGATAGGAGTTGGTAAACATTTCTTTAAAAGTCACCAAAGTGGAGAAGATCAAGGCCAAAATAAATAAATGGGACTACATCAAACTAAGAAGCTTCTGTACAAACACTCCCCCAATAATGTTATATGATAAATTTTCAAAATAAAATTAAAATTAATTTTATACTTTATTCATAATAAGCATTTCCACAATGTTTTGAAGTACCCTCTTATCAACACAGTTTTTGCTCATATTTAGCATAGAAAACCTGCTTCAGACACATGGGTTACTATCTCCTTTCCAGAAATATCTCCCCAAGCCACTCACAGTGTAATGTAGTGAAGTGCTTGCTTTCTGGTTTGTACTGTAGCAAACGAAGAAAGCTGTAAGGAGAGACATTCATGGAGTCCTCAGGATCTGCCATAGCTGTGGGGATTCAATGGGACTGCTGTAGTGAAGCACAGGGCAATGTTATCTCTGAGTATACTTCATCCACTCTGCTAACACTGGACAAAGAATTCATATTCAGAATCACTAAGAGAAGTGGTTGGCTCTTGTCAGGTTAAAGGCTACTTTGACTGGAGGAGAGATCAATAGCTCTGTGTGGCCAGATAATTAAATGAGGTAAAATTTATGTCAAGAGGATAATGGCATTGAAAAAGCATGGGCAGCAATCATCATAAAGCAGCTGTGGTTATTGAATCTTTTACCTGTGGATATGGATACTCACCAAATTCCTTGCACTGATTTTTTTATAGAAATCTGGAGTTTGGGACTAGCAGAAGGAGAGCCACCCACCCTAAGTAAATAATGGTTCATTTTAGCTAATCACAGAAACCCAAGCCCCTTTGCCAATTAGAATAGTGAATGGTTATACAGTCAATATTTCTAGGCAGGGAAAAATTTACTGGAGGCTTATAGAATAAATTTTTCTCTATAATAGGAAAAACATAAATAAAACTCTTTCTTCTTGCTCCAGAGTTGCTATTGTCACGTGTGAGAATGGGAACTATCATCTACTCAAACAGCAAAGCAGGAACATGAAACACACAAGGCTCTTTGATAATTGCACTGACACTAAAATAGCTTTAGAATCACTGTCTGCTGAATTTCTTATTATTTGATGTATTCATTGTTCAAGAAACCATTAACTGGAGAATTGTCATGCCAGCCTTAGAATTTTAACTGGTAAAATACCACTACAACTGTCAAATTTAAAGTCTAAGAATCTGGTGGAGGAATGAACTAATTACAAACATAAATTATGGTCCATGACTTAAGTTTCTGGATAAAATTTCAGCAAAAAACAGAAGTGAGTACAGAAAGAGTTCATCATAAAGTGAATTTATGTTTTGAATACATTTTTCTCTCAGAATCAAATTCCTCAAATCTAAGTAAAATCTTAGTTTTCTCTTGACAACATAAAATGTGATAGTTTTTTGACTCACTTATTCTCTGTGAAAAAGTCACTGTGCTATTACTCACCAGGTCTCAAATTGACAAGGAAAGCTAAAAATGGCTGTGATGGGGGTAGACACTAATTAGGGCTTGAGCAATCATCCAGCAGGTTAGCTAAGGCACATCTGGCAGAAAAGCAATGGGGAATGTCCGTGACTGACATGAGAAAAATCTGACATTAAGGACTTTTCTGTAGTAGGAACCTTTTCCCATGCCATTACTCCACTTGCCTTTATAAAATAAAAGCCTTTATTAAGTTGAGTGGAATTTACTGAAGAACTAAAATGACAGCATATCATGGGGTTATTACATTGTGAAATGTAATTCAGGAACATTACAAGAGAAAACACAATCAAGCTGATGACAGATATTTTTATAATATTTATTTACAATTTAGGGTCATATCTGGTCTGGGATGTGTGTGTGTGCTAGGAAAAATCCAATTGTAAACTGCAGCTTTCCCAGACTCAATATTTTTATTAAGTTATAGTACTCAAGAGCGGCTTTGTAGAAGTGGGAAAAGGTTAAGACAGAGAATCCAGAGAATGTAGGGAGCAGTCCTTCCACTATGCTTTGATGGGAAAGAATGTGATTTAATAGGCTCATTAATCATATGACTTTGCTAGAATTATCAAGGTTTACAACAAACTCTAAAAAAAATCCTGCTCAACATTTTAGAATAATTATTAGCATGCTTCTCTGGGCATCCTGTTTGAAGCTCTCTCATGACATTCATTCTTCATCCTTAACGTCAATCCTCTGAGACCCAAGAAATGAACTCTAAAGACTGTGACATCTGATCATTACTCTCTGGCTTACAGTTGAGTTTAACCAGTAGCAGGAATGGAGAGGAAGTCTGAACACATATAAGCAAACTTCTTTTTTTCATCCCCTTAGTATCAGTATTGCAGTTCTCACATTTACTTCTTATACAACCCCAGTTTCTGCTGAGAACCCCTCACCTCCAAGGCTTCCATGTTCAGAAGGCTCCAGAGACATCTTTTCCCTTGGTCAAGTCTAGGATACAACATCTGCCACAACGTTTAGGTCATGGAAGGGTTACTACCTATTTTTATTTCCTAAACCGTGACAAAAATTGAAACCAATCCATCTAAATGTGATTTGTTTGTCGTGCTGAGACCTCTCTCGATTCAGTCCATACTTCTGAGGTTAGGCACGGTTGATGGCTTTTTCCAAACACATAGCTACTAAGTGACAGTTACCATACCAGTACAATTCCACAGGCACATAATATTTAGCAGAGCATTTAATTGACCTGAGTCATTAAAATAGCTAAAGGAAAGTCTCATGAAACACAGAATTAATTTTGTTTTGGTTTGGTTTGGTTTGGTTTAGTTTGGCTCTGTGTGTGTGTGTGTGTGTGTTTTGTCCTTGGCACTCATTTAGTGAAATAACTATGAAAAAATCACAATAACAGCATTTTCATTGTACTTCTTTCTTACTAAAATCATTGAGATTTTGAACATATGTGCAACCATAGTGCAGATAAAAAATTAGTCCCTGTCTCTTAACTAAATGATGACTTTTTCATAGCTGAGTTTTATGTCAATTTCAAATACAACATAATCTTTTAAAAAATACCTGCTGCTCATGTGTCTTGTACATGACCTGCTACATGATTGGAGGGTCCGTAGAGATAGACACGCCTTCTAACCAATTATAGAGTCATTATTTGGTGGGAGGACAGGACTGCTGGAAGATGCCCTTCTGCCTTCCCCATTCTTAGTCTATATAAATTTGTCTTGTTTTGCGATAAATGGACTTGCTCAATAGAATGTTTCTGGTGGTTCGTGGTGAGGAACACCACCACTGCCTCTTCCCCTCGGTGGTCGCAGGGGCCTGCTGATCAAGGAACCCCAAGAGATGACTGAGAGCAATAGATACAAACTAAATGCACATTTAATGAACTGTTCATATTTTATTATAATTATACTCCACATATCCTTTGGCATATTTGTTTAAATTCAAAGTATAATACAATTATTGAAATCCCATTTCTGAAATAGGATTATGCATTCTATGTCCTAACACTTCACAAAGATGGTATTTCATGCATTATCCTCAAAACATACACGTTTTTTAAAAACCCTCAAACTCCTTTTCCCAAAACAAGTAAGAAGCAATGTAAGTAGAGTATGTATCTACACAGGCATGTTGCATAGCAAATGCTTTTTTGCAAATGTAATTAATGAGACGCAAATAAAAGGAAGTCTTCATTTTAATTTTTTCCAAAGTAAATATTCACTCTGAACTTCATACTCTTATTTTCAATTGTTCAATTGTTAATTTGATATGAAGTTCAAACTCCTGTGCTTAGGTAGGAGTTTTGACATTTCATTGTTCAAAGTGACATTAAGGGGTCTGAGAGTATAATTATCAGAGAAAAATGAACACTGTTATTTGGTAAGGTGTATGCATTCTTCCTTTTTTCATTCTTTTGATGTGATTGAGAATTTCTTTGTTATTCCATATTCTCTCTGACTTAACTATAAAAAGGAATGAGATCCTGTCTTTTTTTAGAGATTATAATGCCTAATGAAATAAGCCAATCTCAAAAAGACAAATATCATATGGGGTAGTTACTATAGAATAACACCAACAATGTATGAGAATGACGCTGACATCTTATGACTGGATTTTCGTAGTAGCTCTTGTTTGTACTCTTGAGTGACAGTGGCTTCTTTCCATTTTACTTGTTGAACATTATGGTTAGTGGTACAGTAAGCCTGTGATTACAAGTTACACTGAAATTATGTTATCTCAAAAATTAAAGGAAAAAAGGAAAGAAGCAAAGGGGGGTGACCTGAGGGAAGGAAGTGTGTCCATCTTCTTAGAATTGCATCAATTCTGGTTATATTTGTAAATGTTTTTAAAACAAAATTTATTTTTAGTGATTTCCATAAAATACGAAAACATATTTGTTCATCTAAGACTAAACTTATTGTTATCTTTATGTTTTCAAACTATTTACTGTAAAGTAACATTCCAACATTAGTATAAATATTCTCCAGTGTTCTCACGATCTTTCTTCACAAATCATACTCAACTGACATTTGATATGCAGGCACTGGCTCACATTGCAACATTCCCTTTGTTTGCAGATATTCTACTTAAAAGTTTTTTCTCTGATACATCCTTTAGAAGACCTTTTTGCTAAGGCATCTTTAATAGTAAATTCTATCAATTTTGGATTTATCTAAAATATGTTTATACTCTCTTCCTCTGAGGTTATATTATTTTAGGCTAAGATTCATTTTGATAGTACCCTTTATAAAGGCTACTCCAGGGTTGGGCATTGTGATATCGTAGTTAAGCCACAGATTGAGGATCCAACATCCAGAAATTCAGAGTTGCCTACTCGCTGCATCAGCTTACTGCAAGACTGCAGATATTGGTGTAAGTACTTTGGTCCCTGGCACTGACATCACACACCTGATTGGAACTCTGAACTCCTGACTTTGGCCTGTTCAGTTCAATTTGTTGCCGGCATCATCTGGAGAGTGAACTAGAAATGGAATATAGATATGTTATTCTGATTTTATTATGGATGATGCAGAATATTTTGCTGATAGAAATATTGTCTCCCATATTTAATTTATATTTTCCTTCTGGATACTTCCAAAATTTTTTTTCTTTGAGTAACTTCAGTTTAAGTATCATGAGTTCTATATTAGAACACAAATACTTACAAGACAAATCCATAGTTATTCTGTCATAAAGACATTTTTTCCCAGTATCCAGATCTCCAGCAAAGGGTACCTAGTTTTTTTGGACTCATTTTTAACAGTGTAGTCACTTTCAACACAACTTCATATTCTTCTGCTAGACCTCTGATGTTCGCAGAACTTAAGTTTTATCCCTTAAACCTCATAATCACAGACAATCATAAAAATGCAGTTTGCAGAACTAAGCATAGACAAGCAGACTTCCAGAGAGTATCCAGGAACTAGAAGCTTGACTTCATTGAACTTTCTGGATTTATGGTCTTCAAAATATTTTCACATTTCATGGGTATCTTTATTTTTGTCTCAATTAGTGAGTCATTGTATTTGTACATTTTTCAAGGAAGTAGTCAGAGAAGATAATGTGCTAAGGCTTTTGAAGTAGAATTTATCGTCAGCAAAAATAATAGGCGTTATGAAAGAGTTTAACTGAATAGAATCCACATGAAGGGGTAAATGAAACACCACTTACTAAAAATATGTGAACGCATACAATAACAACTGCTATAGAGTACATTTTTCTACTTTAAAAATAACTTGCTTATTTGAAAGGCAGAGTTACAGAGAAAGAGAGAGCTTCTGCACACCGTTTCAGTCCCCAAAATGACTACAATGGCCAGAGCTGAGCAAATCTGAAGCCAGGTGCCAGGAGCTTCCTTTAGGTCTCCCAGGCGGGTGTAGGAGCCCAAGTATTACAGGGATTTTCTGGTGCTTTTTCAGGCATGTTGGCAGGTAGATGAGTCAGAAGATAAGTAGCCAGGGCATGAACGAGTGCCCATAAAGAATTCTGATTTCACCATCAGCAGTTTCCCTCACATGCCACAACACTGGCTGCCATTATTCCACTTTTAAATTCTAATTTTTATTCAGTACAAGTATTATTTATCTCTAAGCTCAATATTTTGAAGTAATTAATGCCATAACAAGCATTAGGGACACAGAACTAACAACTCCCCATAACTGCAGGTAGTCTTAATATATGAACTCTTACTGATTGTTTCAGAGAACCAAATTAACTTAAAGAAAATTTCAGGTAAGCCTTTTATTACACAAGCTTTGTACTATTCCTTGTCTGAAACTAAAATCGAGTCCAATATTACAATATCACTCACTGTGTGTTCATAACACACAAACTTAAGGCATCTGAAGTCAAGAACTGAATTAGTTTAGAGAATAAAGCATAAATCCAATAAATACTAATATAAGCCAGTGATTCACATGGCATAAATTAGTCTGTAGATTTGATACACATATAAGGATCAGCAAAAAATGGGGAACCAGGTAACAAGAGAAAAAAAATAACACATTCTCCTGAACTCTGGCGGGGATAAGTGGAGTGATATATATGAGGAAATATAATTCCTAAGAGACATTTTTTAATTATTAAAAAAAAAAGTAAGTGTAGTGGTTGATGCTGTGGTGTACCAGGTAAAGTCATTGCTTATGGAGCCAGCATCCCATATGGATTCTCCACTTCCTATCCAGCTTTTTGACAATGTGCCTGGGAAAGCAGCAGGGGATGGCCAAGGTCTTGGGCCAAAGGTCTTATGCCATATTGTTCTCTCTGACTTAATCATAAAAATGAATGAAATCCTGTCTTTGTCCAACAAAATGGATGTAACTACAGACTATTATTATGTCTAATGAGATAAGCCAATCTAAAGGAGACTATTATATGGCTAATGAGATAAGCCAATCTAAAATCATACGATATCCAAGAGAGATCCAGGAGTGGATCCTGGCTCCAGCTTTGGACCGTCCAGTTATGGCCAAGTGGCAATTTGCAAAATGAATAAGCAAATGGAAGATCAATTCTCTAATTCTGTCTTTCATATAAATAAATAGATCTTTAAATTGCATATGTATATGTCATTCCACTTAATATATCTGTTGTATGAATTATATTAGAAGTATCAATTAGTTTGATAGATGCTTTAAAGTTTACTGTGTAGGCATAATTTGCAAATATTACTGACCAACAAAAATGAATAGAACTACACGAAGAAACTTCTTTCTTCTTCTCCCCCCCTACAATAGCTACAAGTGCCAATTGAACCTGTAATGTGGAACTTTCAATGTTGTTTTAATTATTATAAGCTTGAGGTCCAGATTCTTGACTCTCAAACCCAACTCTAGTTATGGCGTTTTGAGTATACTACCTGCCTGTGTTCTGAGCTGTCTTTGCTTTTTAAAATAAATATACTTTTGTATCTAAAAGGCAAATAGCCAAGATATTGAAGGATAATGAGAGAGAGACGGAGAGAGGAACTTAAGTCTGTTGATTCACACTCCAGAATCTGAGGACAACTGGGACCAGACCAGAATGAAGCAAGCAGCCTATAACTCCATACAGTTCTCTCATTTGAGCAGCAGATACTCACGTATCTAGCATATTATTTATTGCTTCTCAGGAGCATTAGTCAGAAATTGGATGGGAAAATGGATCAGCCAGAGCTCAAACCAATACTTCATTCTCACAGAGCATGAGAATAAGTCACTCCCTACTCTGTGCTACTGTTTGCTTACATGCTTGATTTGGGGGTTTCTTGGAAATGCTTATATCTTTAATATTTTAGTTTTAATTTTACTTTCTTTATCTACAAGATCAATTGTTTCAGATTATACATGTAAGTATAAATTAGATCATGCAATTTTTTATTTTATGTGCTGGATTTATCTCATTTAGTGTGATGTCCTCTAGTTTCATGTACTAAATGACAGCATGTCTTGATTTTTCAAAGGCTAAACATTGTTCTATTGTGTATATTTTCCACATATTCTCCATCCAATCACCTCTCATGGTTGTTATAAATATTGCTGTAATAAATATGTGAAGGAAAATATCTCTTTCACATGTGGATTTCATATTCTTTGCATACAACCCCAGAAGTGGAATGGTTATATGATAGTTCTATTTTTAAGTTTTTTAGCTACCCCTATGATGTCGTCTATGATATCTGAGCTATTTTACATGTCTGCCAATGGAGTACAGGATTCTCTTTTTTCTGAATCCTTGTGCACAAGTATCTTGCTGATTATAGCTGTCATAACAGCATGAGGCATAGCTCATTGTGACTTTGAGTTCCACATTCCTGGTAATAAGTGAGGCTGAGTATCTATTGTCACATTTGTGGTCATTTCTATGTGAATGGTTCATTAACTTTCATAATACTGATATTTTGGTTTAATATCCTAAGAAGACAAACATGCTGCTTCTTGGACTAAATAAAGAAAATAGACAAAATAAAATAGACAAAATCCTTTTAGGAAAATTTAACTATAGTAGTCAAGCTGTTACAACAAAGGGTAATGTTGAAAGAAAATTCATAAAACAACAGGATTATTTGTTTGTTGTGCAAAATTTTACTTTTTTGCCATAGCAATATAGTTCTTCTAATGGGTGATATATAGCCTACAGAAAGACTCAGGTCTAATGAAACCATTGTAATGAAAACCTTTCATCTAAAACTAAATGTTTATTGCCAACAGGTGAAAATTAAATCAAACAGTGATAGCTTAGTTATACTTTCTCATGATTAGAAAACAGAATGTTAAAGACAAGAAAGTACTGGTTGTCTGTATTTTTTTAACCCCCCAGGAAACAAAACAGAATGTTCAGTACTAAAGCAATGAGACAGACTGCTAATTTTACAGTGATGGGCCCCCAGATTAAGCAGCAATCATTCTCCTTGGTGGCATTCTTGCTATTTCAAAGCTATCCAAAATGAAAAAAACTGTTTAACATCAAGAGAATGGGTCTGAAATAGCTGCATGGAACATCTTGCCTGGATGTGTTAATTCCAAGATACAGCACATTGAAAAGTAAAGCTATAGCCAAAATTAATATGTGAATTTTTAAAAGCCATTTAAAATCTAAGAAAAAATCCAAAAATTATAAATAAGAAAAGCCCTAGTTTTTGACAATCAGCTTGTTTATATAAATTAAGATGAACCAACCAATGAAAAAAGTGATTGTTGATAATAGGTCATGACCAAGCACTTATTTATACTATTCTGTATGTATTTCTGTTTGGTGGAAATTTTCCATTAAAAAATTATTTTAATGGCAATTTTAATGATATCCTGTCACAAATGTAATAATACCTAATTTAAAAGCAGCAAATATTCAACAGAATTACCAATTTGCTTTTTGAATGTTTTATCCTTATTCTAGAATACATTAAGGAAACATAATTTGAGCAATTGGCTAGGTGATAAACTTGGACAATTGGCTAGGTGATAAACTTAGGTTCACTCTTTTTTTTCACAATTCTTCTTTTTAAGATTTGTTTTTTCACTTGAAAAAGTTTTATACACACACAGGGAGAGAGGGATTGGAGACAGACAGACAAAATGTGTGATCTTCTATGCACTGGTTCACTTCTTAAGTAATTGTACCAACCATGGTTGAACCTGCCCAAATCCCAAAATCCAGGTGCTAAATCTGGGTGTCCATGCAAGTGGCAAGGACCCAACACTTGGACCATCTCCTGCTGCTTTTGAACTCTAAGGACACTAATCAGCACCTATAAAGAATGCTGATACCTTAGGTTTTTAGCACTGGTTGCTATGCCACAATGTCAGACCAAAGGTCACGTTACTTCTGTTTTGTCATCTTTGAGTAATCGACTTACAGAAGATCTGTTTAAAATATATTGAAATAATGTTATTCAAAAACAGTAAGTTAAACAAACTATTATACGTAGAGTGGTTGCTCTACTTAAACCTTGTATTTCTAGAAACAGATTATCCTGGAAATCTAGTAAAACTTATGATTCATGTAGAGCAAACATCAAGACTACTGTTTTGAATTACAAGCACAGAGCTAATAAATATAAAACTTGTCAAAATTTACTTGAAAATAAAAGTGGCTTAAATATTTTCTAAAGCGGTGGGTCTCAGGATGCGGCGTCTCATGCCTCGATCCCAGACGTCAGCCACCATGTGCACGTGGTGAACTGTCCCCGGGCCTGCCTGGGCTCTGGGGCTGCTCCCTTTGGGGTGAGTACACCGAGGGGTGATGTCTCCATGACTGGGCAGGTCCAGGGCCTACCCGCCACCCTCATTGGGTGGTGAATGGGATTGGGGAGGGTCGCGACCTTGGTCCTGGAGGTTTAAACTTCCAGCAGCCTCCTGGGCTGCTGGCGGGTCTCAGGACGGGGCATCTCATGCCTGGATCCCAGATACCAGCCACCACGTGCACGTGGTGAGCTGTCCCCGGGCGGCCTTTGTGCCATTTGGTGCCAGGCTCTGAGTGCTGGCTGCCTGGTCGGAACCTCTGGGGTTTTGGTTCTTCGAATCGCTGCCTTGGTAGCTTCAGGTTGAACCCACTGTGCTTCTGGGATGTGAATAAATCCTAGAGTCCCAATGACAGTAACTCGTCCTTTGAAAAACTTGTAATCACTGAGCAACACTGACCACCAAACACCAGTCCATGCAAAAGCTAAGGCTCTGGGCTTGTCCAGCAGAATCATATCCATATCCTGTTACCTGACATGATGATGGATCAAGAGAAGGGTCATATTATGCAGGGTCATGGCATTAACTAGCACTCGAGAAACATATTTGGGGGTAGATTCTGTGAGGGATGTGTGGGCCAAACCCTGTGGAAATTCTAGCCCCACTGGTTAGCTCAAGAGTTTGGGTGGTAATGGACTAAGCAAGGTGTGACCAAGGAGCCTGCCATCAATCACAGGTAAAGGAACCCACAACAGTCTGGACTGGTTAAGGCAGGAGCACCCAAATGTGCATCCTGAATAGGATGTAGGGTAGGCTGGGCTGCAACGTTCACTAGCTCATACAAGGCCAAATGGAAGGCCAGACTTCGCTGGAACCTGGCCAAAAAACCAATGGCATGTATGAGAACTGGGTCTGGGAGTGGATTAAGTGGAGGAACTTGGGAAACTCCCCTGGAGAGTCATAGCTCCTGCTGGTGAATGTGTGGTCCAGACCTGGGGGTTGGACAAGCTGGACAGAGTAGCTCCAACAGCTGGTTAATGTGTCAATTGGTAATAGAACAAGGTGGACCAGGCAGGACTGAGCCAACCTTAGCCTACAAGCGAAACTAGAGACTAGGATGGAACACAGGTCATGCCGAGCTAGGCTCTTGCACCTATTGGTCTGCGTGAGCCAGGAACGCTAAGCCACAGTGTCTAAGGCAGAGGTCAGGACAGGTGAGGGGCTCTGCCAAGCTGAGTCAGAGCAACCACTGACATGCGTGTGATCTATGGCTGGGAACATGCCCGGTTGGGGAGCTAAGGGGACACCCTAACTGGGTTGAGGTTCCCACCAAGGGGTGCATGGACAGGAATGGGGGCTGCGTTCTGATCAGGATACAGTTGTAGTCTCCCTTGGCACAAGTATGGACTGGGATTGGATGCACCGAGCCAGGCCAGACTCCAACACCATCGGGTTTCCTGGAGAACCAGGGTAGAAGTGGGATGGACTAGGCTGGGTCTCAACCCCTACTGAGCCATGTGTGAACCGTATGTGGGTATGGACGAGCCATGGCTGGGCTGAAACATCCAACAGCAAGGACCAGCTTGGGTTGAAGGCCAGTCAGGAAAAGCCACTGTTCCTGCTAGGACAAGAGGTGAATTGAGTAGGGCTGGTTCATGGATTCCCTGGTATGCGCAAAATCTGGCATAGTGAGAGGTTCTGATGGAGGAGCCTGGGCAACTCCTCTGGCAGGACACAGACCCTGCAGGTAAGTGCAAGAAACATGATAGGAAACAGCCCAGAACAGGCCATGGAAAGTTACCCACTGGCATACTTTTGGCAATGGGTCGGGAGCAGACCAGGCTGAATCAGTTCACATCATCCACTGGTAAATTCAAGCACCAGAACAGTGTGGGTTGAGCCAGGTTTGGTTGCAACAAAAACCAGTGCACAATATGGAATGCCAAGGTGAGGTTTCCTGTACTGGATGTGACCACAGCACCCAACCAGCACGCGTGAGAACCAGGAAGGGAGGGGGCAGAGCCGGTAGGGGGATAAGGTGGGGTGATTCCCTTGCTGGATAGCTACTCCCACTGGAGAGCATGGGCTGGGATGGGGACAGACCAGACTAAGCAGGGCTACAACACCTATGTGCCTCATGTAGTCTAGATGAGGGAAAAGCCAGGCTGGCCAGATTATTCCTGCTGGTGCAAGCATAAATTAGAGTGTGTGAGGGTTGTTTGGGCTTAGCCGCAGCATCAGCTGGCAGAAGCTGGCACTGGGGTCTAATTCTGTCAAGTCAAACCACAGAACTACCTGGAGAATGCATAATCTGAGAGGGAGTGGGAGAGGCCTGGGAGGGAAACAGTGGGCTCCTCCCTCTTGGGTTACCACTTCCATGGGAGGGCATGAAAGCTAGGACAGGGGCTGGGGTGGCTAGACAGACACCCAACAGCATCTGTGTGGGCTGCATGGTGGAGCTGGTTAGATGGAACTAAGCTTTAATACCCATTGACATGTACAAGAGCCGAATGGCGTGTGGGACAGACTGAACTAGTCTACTACTGCAGGCCCCGGTCTCCCAAGGATTAACTCCACAGCTTAGCTTGTTTCTCAGAGGGTAACAGGATGAGCAATTTTGGCCTGATACATCTAGCCACTGGCTTAACCATAAGTTCCTGCTTCCTATTTGTCAAGTTGTCTGCCAAAGGATTGGATAAAACTCAAGGGATTTAGGGTGGCCACTAGAGGATTGGATAAACACTGGGAGGAACTCAAGGGATTTAGGGTGGCCACTACTGCGAGGAACTCGAAGGATTTAGGGTGGCCACTTGAGGACTGGATAAACACTGGGAGGAGCTAGGCAGAGTATAAAAGAAAGCCTGGAGTTTCAATAAAGATCAATCTATCATCGATCGGCATTCTGTGTACTGCGTGTTGTCTTGTGTTGTCTCACTGTGTTGTCTTTTTTGTAACCCTAGTCCCTCCGCTCGGCTCGGGGTACGTGGCGACGTGGGCGTTGCCAACATACTACACATACTGGCAAACCAGGGTACTGGGCGGGCCTGGTGGGGGTTATTGTGGGTCGCTCTGACTAGGCTGCAG
This sequence comes from Ochotona princeps, assembly GCF_030435755.1. Lineage (NCBI taxonomy): Eukaryota > Metazoa > Chordata > Mammalia > Lagomorpha > Ochotonidae > Ochotona > Ochotona princeps. The sequence goes on from NC_080832.1 coordinate 80,361,236, forward strand.
CTCCCACTGGTCTATGCAAGGACCAAATATGTGAGGGACAGAACCAGGCTGGACTGCAAAACCATTGGTTCCAGTGGAAGACAGGGATGGAAACAGAAACAACCCAGAATTGCAACCACCAGCTGATAGTAGCGATGGACTGTGGTGGGCCCTGTACTTGCTAGTACATGCAAGAATCTGGTTTGAGAACACCTCAGACAAAGTTTCTTTGGAGATATCCCCAATCAAAATGCTGAACTTAGAACCCTAGCCAAGAAAAGACAGAAGACAGAACAGGTCAATCAGCATCCCAGCTATATGTTGGCAGCAAAATACTCAAAGACCTCATCGTTCTTGGAGTGGCAAGATTGGCAGTGATTCATAACTGGTGAACCATCAAAACCACTTGAGCAAGAACCTCGGAGCATGCCCTACATCTGGGACCTGGGGAGGGTGGGAAACTGGGTGGACCTAGTCCCTTAATATCACCTTTTGAACATGAAGGAAACAATATGGAAATAATAGTCTTACCCACTTTCCTATAGCCCTGAACCTTTTTACCCTAATTAACTTTGTAAAGATTGTCAAAAATATAATAAAAAAGGAAAAGAAAAAAATTTTAAAAAGCATTTACTAAGACATAAAATGAGAATGAGTATTGTCTAAAATGCTTGGAACCAGCTATGTTTCAAATTTCAGTTTTTTAGATTTCCAAATATTTAAATAAATTCTATTGGCTGAGCATCCCTAAACAACAACAACAAATCTGAAAGTCCAGATTTGGCACATTACAATGATTATGTCGTGCTGATATTCAGAAACCTTACAGATTGCAGAACATTTCAGATGAAGGACACTCAATCTACAAAAGGCGAAAAAAAAATAAAACAAGCAATTAATTATCACTGGATATGCTAACCTCAAAAGAGATCTGGCAATGTTGCTTGAAATTAACGTGTGCATTTCTAATGGAAATCATAGCTATAACTAGAGCATCAGGAACAGACATACACATAACTGTGAATTTTAACACAGAGAACTATCAAGGGAAAGAAACAGCTCATCAAGGAAACTACCTTCAAAGAAGAGGGAGTTTCATTACATTTAATAAATTTGAGATCCACATGTCAAAAAACAGACTCTAACTTCAGAATTCACCACAGGTAGTGATAACCAAAAGATCAACTATATATTAAAGCAGGATTACTTTCATTAGAATATTTGTATTGAACACTCAGAAATCTCAGTACATTAAATTTTATTATATGCAATTTGGAAATGCAATAAAAGAGATACTGCATTTAATAAAATAAAGCACAGAATACAAGTTAAACAACATTGTGTTATTTATAACTAAATACCTTATAAATATATTACAATACTTGAAGACTTAGTTACCGGGCCCGGCAGCGTGGCCTAGTGGCTAAAGTCCTCGCCTTGAAAGCCCGGGATCCCATATGGGCGCCGGTTCTTATCCCAGCAGCTCCACTTTCCATCCAGCTCCCTGCTTGTGGCCTGGGAAAGCAGTCGAGGACGGCCCAATGCATTGGGACACTGCACCGGTGTGGGAGACCCGGAAGAGGTTCCAGGTTCCCAGCTTTGGATCGGCATGCACCGGCCCGTTGTGGCTCACTTGGGGAGTGAATCATCCTCTCTGTCTCTCCTCCTCTGTGTATATCTGGCTGTAATAAAATGAATAAATCTTTAAAAAAAAAGACTTAGTTACCTTTTCTGTATATAGGAAGCATTTGAAACACAACAAAACTACCATTTTTAAGTGTTTCTTTGATTTCTGCTGCTTGTGTATAACACAAAGCATAAACAATAGAGGATAGATCATCTGGTAAATTGTATTGACGGTCAGTTCTCCATGGTCTTTCATAGTCTATACAGCTCATCACAAACCGCTCTTTTTTCCTTGTTTCTAGAATATTCTGTAAGGATATTTGGATTGAAAGTGGTCTTGGAAGATACATTACCTCCCTTGGAACAAGGATAGGTTTACTTAAAACTAGATAGCATCTCTCTCAAGAAAAGACAGGCTTGTACCCTGCAAGCTAATAGAAGAATTGAGTTTCCTGAAACCTTGGTGACCCTCCTGTCCTGCAAACCACTGTATACGTAGATGTCACCTTGGCCCCGTCAAGGCTCCTGACAGGAACTATGGCTTAGAAACAACAACATAAATACTAGTACTTAGATTATTGTCAATGTTATGAGTAACAAATGATCCTTTCTCATTGACCAAGAAGTCTTGAGGCTTAACCTAGCATCCTTCAATGAACAGTTGTGTGAAATCTCAGATTATTGACACTTCTATCACATATGCTATAAAATTCTGAGTGATGTTCGTTTCATAGAATATGAAAAAGAATTCAACTGGAGAATGTGTGGCATCTTTAAATCTTTAGAAAATCTACTTTATAATTGTTCTCCGCAAACACTTTAAAGTAACACAACCACTCTGTGTATGTTTCTTCAGTTCTGCTTTATTCTAACCAATCCCATATCTACTATTGTTTATATAAGATCATGCTAGGTTACTAATCAGAACTTTGTTACCTTTATTTCTTATACCTACTTGCTATCCAAATAGATACAGCTAAGAATGAATAAATGGGGTAAAAACATGAAAACAAAGATGATTTTCCATAGTTCCATAAAGTGCAGGGATTCTAGAAATCACAGATACTATCTAAAGAATCCTTATTAAATAAGGCATAGAGTTCAAGTATCTCTCAAAGTCACCTTATTAAAGCAAACTCACAGCAGCTTCTGCAAACCAATTTCTGTATGCCTAAATGTCTTTGTAATTAATAGAAAATAGCAAATTTTTGAAGGTTATTTATTGGAAAGTCAGATTTGCAGAGAGGGAGATAGAGAGAAAGATCTTCTATCCACTGGTTGACTCCCCAAATGGTTGCAATGGCAGGACCTGAGCGAATCCAAAGCCAAGAGCCTGGAGCTTCTCCCACTTCGTGTATAGGGTCCCAACACCTTGGACCATCATCTACTACTTTCCCAAGCCACAAACAGGGAGCTATATGGGAAGTGGAGCAGCTAGGACTAGAACCAGTATCCATATGGGATCCCAGTGCATGCGAGATAAGAATTTAGCCAATGAGTCATAATGCCGGGCCCAAAAATAACAATTATAAAAACAAATTAAGAAAAAAAACCAAATTATGACTATTTTCTGAAAACTAATGAGTAAACATGGATTAATTGCTTAAATAAAAGACATTGTGACTTGAAATTCTCATTAGATTTCAATACTTCTCCTGGGGGTGCTTTCACGTCTCTTTCTAAAAACATGCAACTTACCCATAGTAGGGAAGTATCTTTTCTGTTCAGCACATAATGATATGAGAACCACATCTCTCTAAATTGCATTATCTCTAACTTGTACCAGTTATGGATGTTTATAAATAGACATTCTGAGCAGATTCTCAAAAATTGTGGATTTTTCAATTTATCTGCCTTATTTTTTACATGTCCCCTTTCCCACTATTTATTTTCATGAAAATGAATTCTTACAATCACTTAATAATTTCAGTTGAGTTATTGTATGGCACTACTTACTAACCAATAAAAAGCTTTTCATAACTAATCTTAAGAATATTCTAAAATAACTATTACTTTTTTATGTTTTTTGATTTTTTATTTTGTCATATAGAAGGAAAGTAACAAAATTTTTAATAATTGCTTCTAAAGTTATAATGTACAGATAATTCTCAATTTTACCCTGAGCTAGATGGAGAAATGAAACCAAATAAAAGTCTTTAATATATAAAAAATAAAAAGTCACATTCACAAATGCCTCCATGGCCTTGCTTACGGCGATTTTTGTACTGAAAATATTCCCATGCCCAAATACCCAGCTGAAGCCCTTTGTTCACACTTCAACAAGAATTACTGTTCTTCAAAACAAATATTTATAGAACACATTCTTCTTGAAATTAGCCTAAGGAAAAAATACAATATTTGTGTTTGCTTCATAAAATAAAGCAATTAAAATTTTCTTAATCAAGATTTTTTTCTCTTCTATTATCTTTACAATATGGTATTCAATTTTCTGATACTGTCAGAAAACATACTAAATTTAATGTGCCATTAAATAAATAACTACCCCAAAGGCCTATAATCTTTTTTTTTAATCTTATAAACAGACTTTGAGCTTTGTGTCCTTATCTCTCTCAGTATTATTGAGTTTCATTAAGTTTGGAAAGTGTATCTTTCCCACTTTGGTATGTCTTCAGCAAAAATAAACTTCTACTTAATAGCATATTAGATTCAGTGAAGGATAGCGCTCAGCTATTCTCTTATTACCCGATCAACACCACATCTCACCTCACAAAACTCTTTGAATCGAGATTCACTGAAGTTATTATATCATCTGGACTCTCTTTTCCTCCGATTACAGATGCAATCCTTGAATGTGATGATCCTTCAACAGATTAAAGGAAGTAAATCAAAGAGTGTATTTCCTTAACTCCATGTTGAAAACAGCAATGTTCCTGTACCTAAGGCAAGAGCTTTTGTGTGAGTACCACCCTCCCACAGAATTAGGCTCCCGCAATGGCTTCCCTCCCCTTACTTCATGTTAAGGCCTGCTGATTGCTTTCAGCTGTTACTACACCCTAATTGTTTATGCAGTCCCATCCTATATTTCCTAAAATTTCCTAAACCTTTGTAAATTATCCCTGTATTTTAAAAAATATTTCAGAATAATAAATTTCCAAATCAACAGATTATATTCAAGGTATGAACATGACTTGATATGAGTGTATGTTCTAAAATAATTATCACAATCAAATATATATTCTCATCCTTGCTGTATAGTCCCAGAATTCCTGCATTCTAAATCTGAAAATCAATGCAATTTGATAAAATTTCCAGTTTCTGCTTCTGTGTAACTTACCACTTGTGTCATTTCTTTGCTGATAGACTCTTATCTAATCAAGTAATTTTCTCCAAAAGTGACCAGAACAACAGCCATCAAAATGGAATTTTGAGATTTGGTTTTCCATTTCTTCAGTGATCATATGTGCTAAGTTACACTGATATCAAGATTGATGAATTTATGTGTTGTAGTGTACAATTACTGTAGTGACAATGGTGATTACAAGACCATAGGATGAGTTGGCTGTAAGGATTCCCTTCAGAAAGCATTTGGCAAAAAGCCTTTATTAAAATTCAAGTGAAAAATCAGAGTTCTTACATCAGTTTCAAATAAACACATTATTGCTTCTAAGAACAAATCATTTATGAATTATAATTAAGTTTGATGATTAATTAAGAGTTATTAATTATTAAAAGACCTATTAATTTGATGATTAATTAAAATTATAAACACTTCATTCCCTTCTAAATTCCTGAGTCTGGTTGCAGCATCAATTTTATTTGCAATGCATCCTTTGCTAAAAGAAGTATCCTTGCTAATGAAAGCAAGTCCCTCCTCCCCATCTGAAAGCACATAACACACTGATTTCACCTGGAGAAATTGTCTCTAAAAGTGATACGGATTCTTCCCAGGAACCTCCCTTAGCACCTCTTTCCTCCAGGCCCATATATGGTATTAGACTTCGTGGTATCACAGAGGGAAATAGATAAGAGTTATCTTTGAAGACACATGTTATACAACAAGTTGTCAGGATCATGACAATTGACAAGTGTAGGTGTTCAAAACCATGTACAACAGTGTATTCAATATATTAAAGAAGAGAAAATATTATGCTAGACCAAATTTTTATTATTCACTTAAGATTTGGGATTTATTATGTTGGCACTTATACTGAGGATTTGTATCAGGAAATCTGCTGTGTTGATTAGTAGCATATTGGATGCAAGAGTGCCAGCAGTCAACAGAACTACCAGAACTCCCTTTCATCTGAACAGAAGTGTCCCTATGGCTCAGGTAGATGAAATGGATTCATTATTATGACAAATGATCGACTTTTCCATATTGTTACCAGTGACACAAGTCACTAACCTCACCAAAACAAGAGACAAGTGTAGTATAAAGGAAGCTACAATTATCCCAGAGCTGAAGGCTGGGAATAAAAGTGTTGGTGAGTATACAGTGAACATTGTTCTGCTTTCAATGAAAATAATCAGAAACCAGAAAGCAGTAGATGCCCAATAGCTGTAGTTACTTTCAGAACCAAAATGTTTGACTCTGGCTACAGGAAAAAAAAATGATTATCAGGATAATCTAAGCAGCCAAATTTTCTGATAAGGGTTAGTTCAACAAAGTATCCTAAGATTAAATTTAGGGCTGGCCACAACTTGAGACACCACCTTTGTGGGAGATATCCCTTCTTGTTTGAGTCCCTGCTGCTCCACTTGAGATCCAGCTCCTGCTTAGGTGCCTGTGAAAGAAGGAGAGAATGTCCCAAGTCTTTGGAATGCATGTCCATATGGGAAACCAATAAGAACTGGCTTCTGGCTTTGGCTTGGCCCAAACCTGCGTGTTATAGTCATTTGGAGAGTGAACCAATAGATGAAAACAGTTCTTCACAGCTTGTCTAATCACTAAGCTTTAAGTTCCAACAGACTTAAGTGTTAAGAGTAGACAAAGAAGCCATGGAACTTCTAAGCCCAAATAGATGAATCTTGGTACACTCTGTAGGGTGGTAAAATGATTCCTTGCCCTATTCTGCTCATAACCATAGTCCATTTGAAAAGCAGTTTCTGATGGCAACTAAGTATTTAATCATGGCACATCAAATAACTTGTGCTACATAAACTTTCCATTTGGCCTGGCACCATTGATCTCTAAAAACATAACATTCAATTTGTAAAGTAGAGTGCCACTGCATGACACCTATTCCTGGTGGCTAAAGAAGGCAGAGCTAAATATCATGACTACTAATGAGCATACAGGGAATTACCCAGACTGGGGAGGATGCAATCCTACAAGCCCCAAATACAAAGGATCTAGATGTTAGCATGGACCTTGAAAGAAGTGAACAGCTGCTATATTACATTCCTGGTTAGGATAGCTGTGAAATACAGAAATAGAAGCATATGCTCCCAGCTAAACAAACTGCATGTAGTATATGTGATTACTTATCTTAAAAGAAACAAAGTGATGCCATAAGCTATACATCTACACTTGTTCAGAATAAGTGTCTGATATAATATGTAAGGCTGTGTACACAGAGTATTTTGAAAATGAATGTGGTACACAGCCTTGAATGAATGTGAAGTTGACTATAAAATCAAATTTAGGCTTATCACACTTGTAACTTTGTAACAATATTTACATGTATTTTGTGGACAATTGCTAGGCATAGGTAGGGAAAAACCCCTCCATGACTTCAACAAAGCTGGATTAAATATTGCAATTACTCAACTGCCAAATGCAAAGTGCACTGCTAGACTTCTGTAATGGCATTGTTCCAGGTCAAAGTCATCAAACTTTGAGATATATCAGCAATATTAAACTCCTTCCATAATAAATGAAGCCTTGATTTGTCTCCAAGGGAAGAGATATATATTACATGTTGATACCCACTTTCTCTAAGCACAATATTTAGGGAGTGACACATTTTCAGATTTATAGAACTACACTGTAGAAATAGTACCTCTAACCATGTAATTTATTTTATATTGAAAGAAGCATGATACTAAGTCTATCAGTGTAGCATATACTGATCTTAATAATATTTGTGTGCTAATGCTAGAAACAGCTGGATTGTCAGTTCAAGGAAATGCCACACTGGAATCTTGGTTATCCATTGAGAAGTTGAGGTAATGGCAGATAGAATTGGAAAATGTGTTAAGCCAGTAAATGGTGTATACTTCCTCAGTTGATACATCCAAGATATATATATTCCTCCAAAGACAGAATGTATTGATCTGGGAATACAGAAGTGGAATTCTAAAAGGTAATATGGGTAGTGCTAATGTTACACAAGAACTCAGAAAAATCTCTTTCTGAAAAGAGAAACTTTTATTATCTGAGAAATGTGATTAAATTCAAGTGTTTTTTTCCTTTCTCCCTATTTTATATAGTGTTTTGCCCCCAAGAAGATCTCATATAGATAGAACTGTGGGCACTACAAATGACTGAGTTACTGTAAGAAATATCACTTTCCTAGACAAAAGACTGGAAAGAGGAGCTCCTGAATTTCAGAAAGTGTGAACAACATTTCAAAGAAGAAGCCAGAGTTAGAAATCCCCAACTGGTGTGGAACTGATACAAGCCCTGGGTTAACAAATATACAAAACATAAGAAAAGCATCAGAGAAGGGACTTTGATAAGTGAACTGTCATTGAATGTGCTATCCACAAAAAAAGACAGCTTGTGATATGATCACAACATGATCAATCACTTGAATGTAACACATGACACAGCATTTCTAGAGAATTTTACAGGATTAAATGTTTGAAAATATTTGAAATAACCAGTCAAGGACTCAAACCTGTTCAATATTCTTTTAAAAATATAGCTAGTTCTGGGTCAAGCTCAGAGACCTAATGGTCAGAGTTCTTGCCCTGCATGCACTTGGATCCCATATGAGTGCTGGTGCATATCCTGGCTGCATGACTTCCCATCCAGCCCCCTGCGTGTGGCCTGGGAAAGCATAGATAATGTCCCAAAACCTTGGGAATCTGCACCCACGTGGCAGACCCAGAAGAAGTTCCTGGCTTCTGGCTTCGGATCGGCTCAGCTATGGCAGTTGCTGTTACTTGGGGAGTGAATCAGCAGATGGAGGATCTTTCTGTCTCTTTTCCTCTCTGTATATCTGCCTTTGCAATAAAAATAAAAGATAAAATAAAAAAAGATAAAAATAAAATGTAAAAAAATAAAATAAGGATTTTTTTATTGCAAAGGCAGATATAGAAATAAAAGATAAAATAAAAAAATAAAATGTAAAAAATAAAAATAAAGTTTTTTTACCTTTGGAGGAATATATGGCAACTGCCATAGCTGAGCCGATCCGAAGCCAAAAGCCAGGAACTTCTTCTGGGTCTGCCATGTGGGTGCAGATTCCCAAGGCTTCAGGACAACTTCTACTGCTTTCACAGGCCGCAAGCAGGGAGCTGAATGGAAAGTCAAGCAGCCAGGATTAGAACTGGTACCCATAGAGGATCCTGGTGCATGCAAGATGAGAAGTTTAGCAGCTAGGCCACTGCCCAGGGCTGAAAATACAGCTAATCCTAAAGGGAAAGAACATTCAACAGATGTAAACATAGAAATGATTGAGGTATGAGAATTTTCAGAGAAAAAATTTTGAGCAAATGTAAAACACATAAGATTCAACTAGATTACTATGGCCCAGCACTAAAATTTGAAATTTGCTAAAAATGTTTTTAAGATGTTTGAGAATATACTAAAATTAAAACACGTACAGCATTTAAATTTGAACATAAAAGAAGAAACTTACAAAAGCAATCTGGGAAGACATATAAAATTAGTAGATGCCATGTACATATATTGGGAGATAAAGGCTATTTTTAAGATGTCAATTCTCGCCATGTTGACCTATGGAGCCAACCCAGTCTCATTCTCAATTTTGAATGGCATTATTTTTAATCAATATTGACAAACTTATTATAATTATATATGGGAAGTCAGAATAGAATCAATTTTGATAAAAGAACAAAATGAGAAGATTTCATTACCTAACTTTTTTTTCAAGATTTATTTATTTTTATTGCAAAGTCAAATACACAGAGAAGGAGAGACAGAGGAAGATCCCGCATCCAGTGATTCACTTCCCAAGCGGCCGCATGGCCGGAGCTCATCTAATATGAAGACAGGAACCCAGAACTTCTTTCAGACTCCCAAGCAGGTGCAGTTTTTCAGACTCCCATATGGGTCCCAAGGCTTTGAGCCATTTTCTACCACTTTCCCAGGCCACAAACAGGGAACTGGATGGGAAGCAGAGCTACTGGGACATGAACTGCTGCCCATATGGGATCCCGGTGCATGCAAAGTGAGGACTTAAACTGTTTCAGGCCTTTCATTACCTAATTTTAAGATTCACTTTAAAGCTGCAGAATCAAAATAATTTGAAATTAGTATAAGAGAGCTGCATTAATTAGTAAAGCCATCAGAAATCCAAAGTAAATACCAGTTATATGACCAGTGGCTTTTTATAAGAATTTTATTCTTTTTCTAATTTGTTTAAGGTTTATTATAGGTTTTAGTCATTTTTTATCCTCCTAACAGTGGTCCTTCCACTATATTGCATGCTGAATACTAATTAAGTGTCATTGCAAATATTAATAAGAAAAATAATAAAGGAAGGAGATGGGAGGGTGGGAGAGATGAAGGATGGATGCATGTGCAGTATCATTATGTTCTGAAAATTGTATATATCTATAACATCCAATCTGTGTCCTACATATAAATAACAAAAAATTAATTCAGAATGAAGAGAAACACCCTCTTTATAAGGTGAGTAGATGCTGCTGTAACCTAAGTATGAGATGGTAAATTTAACAGCAGTATTAATCCGGGGTTCAAACTGATACTGAGTCTGACCTCAACGGATGGCAGGGGCTGGACACCCACACAAAGGGCTCCACGCCCTCCATTCTATCAAGATGCCAACATTTGTTTAGGCGAGACAGAACACTTTCCAACCTCTGTCAGTTAGGTAACGGGCATGGAAATGCCGTGGCTCTTCCTGTGGACAGGGGAGGCATGTGTGGCTGAGCGCTGATTCAGTGCTCCCTGTCTTGTGTGAATCCTGACTGTAACAGGCCACGTGACAGACTGTGGTTGGGTCTTTCTAATTATTCTGTCTGGTTTCAGAGGGTCAAGTTCAGAATTCACACTAAGGAGTACACCAGTCTTTTAAGCACCAAGTGTACCCACATGAATGAAATACCTACATATAGCAGGCTCAATCTAGGTTGTAGGTTCCACCTGGCATAGAGGGGCTAACATTGCTCATGTGGCAATGGATTCAATCTTATACTCTCCTAGCAACTGATGATGGAGGAAATCTATCATAGAGAACTTACACATCATCCTGGAATGAGCTGAGCTCCCTGGCCCTACCCAGCACAAACTTACATATATCCACATACAAATCCGTATATACACTGAAGGATGAAAAACCAGATCAGAAAACTCAATCACCTTTGTATATAGAAACAATGCTATGACTGACAAAGAACTTCCTAGATCAATACTATTCAGGTGGCTGCAAAATATTTAAGTAGCTTGGAGTAAATATAACCAAGGATTGGAAAGATTTCTACAGTGAAAATTATAAAACATAAAAAAAAATAAATACAAGACACCAAAGTGAAAATTTTTCCATGTTCAAGGAATGGAAGAATTAATATTGTCAAAACTACATAGTAACCAAAATAATATGCAGATTCAATGTTATATCAAAACACAAAAGATGTTCTTGGATTTATAAAAACAAATATTAAAATTCATGCACAAACACAAGAGAACCCAGGGAGCTGAAAAAATCTTTTTTAAAATTATGTTTATGATTTACCATGATACATTTTATAGGTGTAGGGTGCTTTGCTCCCCCTCAACTTCCTCCTTTCCGCTTTTGTGGAAGTGCACCTCTGAACCAGTCCATCAGATGCCTGAGGACCCTAGAACTCGTACCCTCCCAGCAGATGGAGTGTGCTAGCAGGAAGCAGACTTCCTGCATGGGACTGTGGCTGCGTTGCTGGCCAAGCTTGGCTGGTAATGAGCAGCGCCTCCCTGTGCCTCCTTCCTGTTAGTTGCTTTTAGCCGAGTATCCCCTTCCTCAGTTAATTGGTTTGATGGTTAGAATCCATTCCTGAAAACATATTTACTTCTTTGCTGCTATAGTGATTATTACTTCACTTCCTTGTTTGCTATCTTTAGAGGGGATTTCCGTTGTTTCCTAGGTAACCTGCCTAGTATGTACACACCCTGTTGAGTTCAATAAAAGGTATATTGCATCTCTCATCTTGCATCTCCTGTGTCCCGATCTCTCTCAACGTGATCGTCATACCTCACATCCGGTCTCCTCAGAGGGATCACCCACACTTTCCCTGCCACTATTATTCCCCAAATTATCACGATAATATACTCCTTTCATAACCATTACAGGATTAACTTTCTGTTGCTTAAATGTATCATCGCAAAGATTTTTTTTCCTAAGATTTATCTTTTTATTTTGATTGGAAAGACAGAAATACAGAGAGGAGGAGAGACAAAGAGAAAGATCTTGCTTTTGCTGATTCACTCCCCAAAATGGCTGCAATGATTGGAGCTTAACCCATCCAAAGCCAGGGACCCCCAACCTCTTCCAGGTCTCCTACACGGGTGCAGGGTCCCAAGGCTTTGGGCCGTGCTGAACTGCTTTCCCAGGCCAGAAGCAGAGAGCTGGATGGAAAGTGGTGCTGCTGGGACACAAGCTAGTGCCAATATGGGATCCTAGCAATGCAAGACAAGAACTTTCGCCACTAGGCTACCACAACAGGCCCATCACATAGCAGTTATAAGTAAAGATGGAATACTTGGTATCATGTTGTACAGGTGCAACTATGTTCAAAATGGTAGTCCCACTTTTATTCAGGAGTTGAGATGCATTTTGCAACATAGATTTACTTCCCCATATTCTAGTCCATGCTATAGCAATCATCTGTGAGAGTATATGTAGATATTTGACTGTTTGTATCTAACTGTTTTATAATTTGCCCGCAGCATCTTACAACATAAAGAACTTATGATATTTGTTCTCTTGGGACTAGCTTGTTGTACTATGCATGATGGTCTTCAGTTAAGATCATTTTGTTACAAATTGTACTATTTCATTCTTTTTTAGTGAAGAGTAGTATTTAATAGAGATGTAGTGCAGTTTCTTTGTCCATTCATCCATTGACAGACATCTGGGTTTTTTCAATGTCTTTATTATTGTGAATTGCATTGCTATAAACCTAGGGTTTTTTTTTAACACCAAAACAAAACTAGAGGCATAACAGTACCAGATGTCAAATACTACAAGGAAGTTATATTAAAAAGGAGCCCGCTAATGGTAGAAAAGGAGATATGTATTTAAAAGAACAGAATAGAAATCACAGAAGTCAAATGCAAGCCTCTTCAATCAAATAATTTTTGACAATGAGCTGAAAGGCAGTCCCTTGAGAAAGAATACTCTCTTTAACAAATGGTGTTGGGAAAAATTGACAAATGCAAACAGAACTATGAAATCATAATTCAAGCTTACACTTTATACAAAAATAAACACTAAGGAGATGAGGAACTACATTTAGCACCTGATACCATCAAATTCCTAGAGGAAAACATTTGGAAAGCCCTATAAGACTTTTAGCATATGCAAAGATTCTTGAAAAGACCTAAGAAGCAAAAGTAATTAAAAAAAAGACAGATTTTGTTGCACCTTGTTCAAACTTTCTTTACTGCCAAGGAAACACTCAGCAATGTGAAGATGTAGCTAACAGAGAGGGAGAAATGTTCTCTAAATAATGAAACAGGTTGAAGGTTAACATCAAAGATCTATAAAGTTCAAGAAACTCAACAACAATAAGATAAGCAATCATGCTAAGAAATGAACAAATTATATGAATAGATATTTAATAAATGATGAAATTACAAATTGCCAATGTACATTTGAAAAATTGCTAAGGCCCACTAGTCATCAGGGAAATATGAATAAAAGTCACAAAGAAGTTTCACTTTAATTAAGAATGGCTATCACACAGCATCAAAAAATAATGAATGCCGGTGAGGATGTGGAGTAAAGGCACCTAATCCACTGGAATAAATGGAAAAGCCAGTGCGACTATTACGGAAGACTTCATGGGAATTGCTCAGAAATCTGAAAATAGATGTATCCTGAGACCCAGAAATCCCTAATTGTGGTAATTAATGTCTGATGCACAAGAATTGTATAGGAATGAAGTATACATCTTGCAATTTGTTGTTTTTAATTTTTTTATGTTGCTGTGGAAATGTAGTTGTCCTACTTTTTGTTTTTTGAAAATTATGGTTACCCTCTGATTGTAGACTCGATTGAAACTTTATCTTACAAAAGTTAAATAAAATAAAGAAGATTGAAGGAGATAAAGGAATAAACTGAGATCTTTGAATTTTTTACCAATGAAATATACAACATTTCTCTTTTACATTAGTACACTTTTAGAAATGATTTTCCATATGACCCAGCTACCCTACTTCTACCCTACATATCCAAATGTGAGAAATTGACCTGTAATTCTAGATTTACAGCAGCACAATCTACATTAGCAAAGACATGGAACCAACCCAGATGCACACTGAAAGAGGAGTGGATAGAGGAAATTGTGATACATCAACTCTATGGAATTCTATCCAGCCATTAAAAACGATGAAATTGTACCATTTGCAACAAAATGCCCAATTTAGAAAACATTGTACTCAGTGAAATAAGGCAATCCCAAAAAGACAAGCATCACATGTTCCCTCTGATATAAGGCAACCTTCATGCAAAATACAAGACTAATACATCTATAGATAAACATGCATATTGTACAGAGTAACTGCACAATAGAGACTATTATGTCAAAACGTGAAGACACAATGCAGTATGTATCTCTACTTTCAAATCAAAGATGCACTCTCAATGAAACTTTTAAATCTATCTTGACAATAGGATACTGGACTCTGCCATTTTCCATACCTAGAATGTCGGGATACACTTATACAGCAAAATGATGGACTTATGACTATTTCTGAAGAACTATACTGTTTTAAACATATTAGAGAAACCAGTGTGGGGAGAAAATCCTAGCGCCTGTGAAACTGTGTCATTAAATAAATAAATAAATAAGCTTAATCATTATAATCAAATTTAAATGGAAGAATCAAGAAATTTGAGAAATGCTATCTGCCTCTCTCTTAAAATTTGTCTTTTGTAGCAAGCAAAACTCACCCCCCCCCATTTTTTTTAGAACCTTCTCTTCCTGATTCATTGAAACTGCATCCCCTCCTCATTTTGTTACTGTACCATGGGAGATAGCATAAATTGTGGGAGAGATACCCGATTTCATCTATGTCTGTGATATTTCTCATTAAAATTCCTGTTTAAGAAACCCAAGTCTGGAGCTGAGGACTTGACTGTCACTAGCAGATGTATGTTGACACCCAGTTGATACAATTAAAAACCGAAACATCCCAAGCCAGAAAAATCTCTTCACAAATATTAGAGAAAAAAAGCAATTTTATTATTGAACATTCATTAAAGCAGACTGTGATACATAGCACAGAAGTCCACTGATAGAATGCCAAGACAGGAATCTTGCCATTTTGTACAGTCAAGCAGATACAACAGAATCAGCACTCATTCGCAGGACAAACAATACTAGTATTCAAGTAAAAGGACTTAACAGAACAATTTATCGTACATGGTTTATCCTTAGTACACCTGGTAATTGGAGCAGCCATCTGTGTCTTCTAATTGACTATGTTTAAAGAGAAAATAAATTTCTTACATATTTGTGACTAGAAGTAGTTTCACAAGTTGAGGCAAAACCACCACTAAAATTAAACTCATACTCTCCAAGAGAAGCTGAGAAAGATGTTTATGGCACCCATATTCTTTGCAAAGACTTTACTGGGTTATTAGGCTGACAAAATCCTAATTCACTTTCAAGAGCGTTAGATGGATTTCAAAGACAGCAGAACATAATTAAAATGAGTTGTTTTCTAAGATACATTTTCTAAGAAAGTATGGAAGAAAAATCTCTTCCTTTATTATCCAATTGAATCTCTTTCTTGTTTTGTATGCATCCTTACAGTGTGTCATGTGTTTTATGCATTTTTAAATCTATAAAGCCAGATCATAAATTGTACTAGATCATAAAATTTTAAATTTTTTTTTCATTTGTTTGAAAGGCAGTGTTGCAGAGAGAGAAAAGGAGATAGAGAAAAAATAAAAACTTCTGTCTGCTGGTTCATTTCCCATATGGTTTCAGGGGACAGCGCTGGGCCACGCTAAAGGCAGGAGCCCCATTCTCCACCCTGCCACCTTGTTAGCAGGGTCCCAAGCACTTGAACCACCCACCATGTTTTTCCAAGTCAGGGAGCTGGATCAGCAGTGGAACAGCTGGAACTCAACCTAATGATCTGATATGGGATTCCAGAACTGCAAACAATAGCTTAATTTGCTGTCCCACTATGCCAGCAACTAGATCATCACTTTTTTTTTCTGGAAGCAGAACAAATATTATTATCTTAAATGTGTAAGTAAGCCAACTGAATCTTTAACCGTTGGGACTGATGCAATCGTAAATCTAAGTTTCTACCCAGTCTTATAGTTCAGTCATCTTTCCAATATATTGCAAAATTTATCTATGCTTGCATATGTTCAAAGATATATCTGAAAGACGACACTGTATTTGAAATAAAATGATTGACTCAGAGTGTCCAGGGCCCTTCCGAATATACTTGAGTGTGACAAGTCCCTTTAATAGCAGCCTTGTTTGTTTCCACCCTTTTGCTTCACATCTTTGGGCTTTCATCTCCGCTGAAGTGACCCTTTCAGCAACTCTTAGTCCTGGAATGATTAGATAGAATGATTCCCTCCTCCCCTCCCCATTTTCTTCTTGATTTCTATTTTGGTGATGCATTACATGAAATTTACCATGTTCACCATTTTGGGTGTATAGCTCTGTAGCACTATTATTCATATTGCTGTGACACCATCACATGATTTACTTTTCTGAATATTTTTATTATCCAAAAGTGAGATTTTTGTGTCTGTCAACAGAGTCAGCTCCCCTGCCCCACCACATCCCTAGCTCCTGAAAACCACAGATTCACTTCTGTCTCTACAAACTTAACTAAAGCATGACACACAGAAAACATTAGCATTCATAGAGATTTGAATTTTTCTACTTTTTGTCTACAAGGGATAATGCTACTGTGAACATCAGCTTGTAAATATCTGTTCAGATTCCTGTTTTCAGCTATTTTGGATATAAACCCAGAATTAGAATTTCTGAAACATATGGCAATTTTGTGTTTACAGACTTTAAAACGAACAACCAGATTGTTTTCCACAGGGGTTTGAATCAGGTTTCATTCCCACAAGCAATATGCAAGAGTTTCAGCTTTTGTACAGCTTCATCAAACTTATTGTTTTTCCTTTTTTCCTTCTTTCCTCCCTTTCTTTCCTCTCTCCATTCCTCCTTTCTTCTTTGTTTCCTCCTACCTTTCCTCCTTCTTTCTTTCTTCCCTCTTTTCTTTCCTCCTTTCCTTCCTTCCACCCTCCCTCTCTTCCGTTCCCATCCTCTTCCTCTCTCTTTCTTCTGTAACAGCCATCCCATTCAGTGCAGAGTGATTTATTTTACTTTCCCTCATAGTTAGTGATGTTGCATAGAAGTAATTGCATCATTCATGTGCTTATGATCAAGTATTGGTAAATTTGTTTTTGATATGCCAGGAATCAGATACTTCTGATTCTGACTTTGCTAATTTCAATCTGTCCAACGTGTTCCTCCTTTCCTTGAGTTTCATCAGTATGTGCCCATTCTCTCTTTGCTTAATCAAATTCAGTTCTGTACTCATTGCTCATAATGAACAATTCAAACTCAGCTTTATTAGTGTACTCTGTTTCTCTTTACCTCCACCAATTTGCAAATAGCAGCAATATTTGCTTCACTCTGTAATCTCTGTAAAACATTTATGTTATATTCCTAACATTTTCTGATTTTTATTACAGCAAAAAATTATTACCTAAGGTAAAGAACATCCTCAAAATGTCCCCTTTAAAAAAAAGATTTATTTATTTTTGTTGCGAAGTCAGATATAAAGAGGAGGAGAGACAGAGAGGAAGATCTTCCCTCCGATGATTCACTCCCCTAGTGACCGTAACGGCGGGGGATGCGCTGATCTGAAGCCAGGAGCCAGGTACTTTTCCGGGTCTCCCATGCAGGTGCAGGGTCCCAAGGCTTTGAGCCACCCTTAACTGCTTTCCCAGGCCAGAAGCAAGGAGCTGGATGGGCAGCTGGGCTGCCGAGATTAAAACCAGCGCCATATGGGATCTCAGCACGTTCAAGGCTAGAACTCTAGCTGCTAGACCACTGCGCCAGGCCCCAAAATGTCCTTTTTAATTTAGTATACTAAGCATAGAAGCAATATATTTACAATGACTTTTCTCTTCATGTGATTCTCAAAGGTGCATGTTTCTTATTGCCCCATACGCTTGGGTTCACCCTTATTGTGGGATTTTGGTTTATTTGTAGCCTCTGACTAAGCAAACATCGTAGAACAAAGGAGGAGCATGGGGGAGGCACAAGAGAGTAACACGAGAGGGGAAAAGGATAAATTACTTGAATTTCCACATTTCAAGCAATGTCAATCTCTGGTGTTTCTGCTTTATACCTTCAAATATGGGATGATAATTAAATGGCATGATCTATGCACAGCATTTTACCAAATGTTTGGCATTTAGTGACACTTCTGTAAAGGTGGTTTAATTGCCTCCCCTCCTCCTTGCCAAGGTATATTTATATATAAAAATTATAAATTTGTCTTTATTTCTAGTGTAAAATTCCCCTAGCTTGTGTTTAGGGATCGTGAAATGTAGACATTTCATTTTTTGAATTAATATTTTGCATTTAATGTAACATGACGGCTTTCTAATTGTGCAGTAATTAAACCTAAATAAATGTCACAACCAGAGAGGGGCACTAATCATGCGATCATTTAAATATGAAATGAGGATAAGGTCAATGTTTTGATTTTCTATAATCATTCTAAGGGTCACATAAAGCACCATTTTTTACACATTTATTCTGCTGTCAGGATTTCCACAGAAATGAAGAGGAAATGATGAAGTTAGAGTGTATTTCAGTGATAACTTAGAAAATCTGAATTGATATTCTTTAAGGATCTATGGGGTTTAATTAAACAATAGTTCAACTCAAATTAAAATGGAAATTGCAGCAATATTTTTCCTCTGAGAAAGAACTGCTTTGTCTGATCTGTCACTGTACCATCATCTATCCTTCTGTTATTAGAATCCTATTTGATTATATTTTTTCTTTTTCTTTTTTAAAAAATATCTATTTTTATTGGAAAGGCAGATTTACAGACAAAAGGAAGGAGAGATGGAAAGATCTTTCACTCTGTGGCTCACTCACTGCCAACGTGGTTCCATTGGCAAGAGCTGAGCTGATGTGAATCCAGGAGCTTCTTCCAGATATCCCATGTAGGTTCAGTGTCCCAAGGCCTTGGAGCATCCTCTACTGCTTTCCCAGTCCACAAGCAGGGAGCTGCATGGGAAGTGGAGCAGCTGGCACAACAACCAGTGTCCATATGGGATCTTGGAACTTGAAGGGCGAAGATTAGCCAATTGAGTCATTGTGCCAGGCCCCGTATTTTCTTCTTTGGGGTTAAGTACAAGCTTAAAAACTTTACCAAATTCCTCCCCAGTGCCACAGCTACGTATTGGAAGATAGCGCAAGGATTCTGACCAAACAGGATTGGGCCACATTTATGATTTCACCCTGACTTTGAGAGAAGTGAGTTAAGTGAATATATAATTAACCAGCAAGATGAACTCTGCATACTTAGATTGTATAGGCTTGTATCTCCTTTCTTGTGAGAAATTTTATGTTTGTATTGTGTGAGAATCACCAGTACACATCTGGAAGAACTATAGCTTTTCCTTTAGTGGAAATGACAGAACTAAGCCAAGTATTATAGAGTGCTTATGTGCGCTGTCAGACATGATGACAGTTTCTGTTGTGGGGCATACCCGGAGGGTTATCAAGTGGTTTTGATAATCCAACAGTTATGAATTGCTGCCAATCTTGCCATTCCAAGCACGATGAAGTCGCTGCAGAATCCACTGATTGACATAGTTTATCTTAGAGTCTCCATTTGCCTAGTTTTTCACTGCCAACATATGGCTGAGGTAGTAGATTGGTTAGTTCTGTCCTCTGTTGTGGTGCCAGGTATCCTCTGCAGGTTCTGATGGACTGCCATATCCTCCATGTGCACCTGATGATGCTGTCCACTGCTCCATCTGAGCCTCTGAGGAAGCTCGGCTCTGGCATTTGCACTTCATGGCAGACCATGGAACCTGCATTTCTTTTCATGGTTAGGGTTCTGAGTCCGGCAGTTTGGGGAGATCCCCAAAGAAACTTTGTCTGAGGTGAACCTCGACCAGATTCTTTTGTGTACTTACAAGACAGTCCATTGCCCCAATCAGCTGGTGCGGCAATGAACTGACAGAACTAGGTCAGTTCTGTTTCCAGCCCTGTCTTCCACTGGAACCAATGGGTGTTGCAGTCCAGCCTGATTCTGCCCAGCATACACTCCACACTCACATAAACCAATGGAGAGCTGCAGCCTAGTTGGAGAGACCCACAATAACCCCCACCAGGCCCACCCCTGTCCTAGTTCCCTGGTTTGCCAGTATGTGCAGCAGACTAATCCAGTCTGTTCCACATCCCTTTCAGCTCTCATACATGTTAATGGGCATTGAAGCCTAGTTCAACCAAACCAGCTCCACTATTGAGCCCATTTTACACATGCTGGTGGGTGCCGTTCTGTCCAGCCACCCTTGTCCCAGTCCTGGTTTTCATGCTCTCCAGTGGGAGTGGTAATCCAAGAGGGAGGTGCCCATTATTTCCCTCCTAGGCCACTCCCACTCCCGGATCATGCACTTTCCCAATGGTTCTTTAGTTTAACTTGACAGATTAGCCACCACTGCCAGCATCTGCTATCTGATGCTGCGGCAAAGCCCAACCAACCCTCACCCATTCTGCTTTATGTTTGCACCAGTAGGGACAGTCAAGCAAGCCTGGCTCTTCCCTGGTCTGGCTTGCATGAGGCCCACAGGCTTTGTAGTCCTGTCCAGTCTGGTCTTCCCCCATCCCAACTCATGCTCTTCAGTGGGCGGGGTGTTCCAGCAGGGGGACCTCCAAATTCCCGCTACCAGCTTTACCCACTCCTTCCCTGGTTCCTATGAGTGCTGGTTGGGCCCTGTGGCCCAGTCTGGCATGGCCCGTCTCACCTCGGCATTTGCTAGTGGGTGCTATAGCCTGGCCCGGCCTGGCCCACCCCCAATTCCAGCTTGTGAGGGTTACAGTCTAGCCCAGCCCAGTGTGTACCCTATCCTAGCTGTAATGTGTACTGGTGTACGTTGCGACCATACCTGGCCCAACCCACACTACTGTGGTGCTCAGATTCATCCACAGCGGATGTCAACTGGTTCAGCCTGGTCTGTCCCTGACCTGTACCAAATGTATGCCAGTGGCTACCTTTCCCTGGCCTGGTCTGGGATGTTCCTTATCATGACTCTTGCGCTTACCTGCAGGGACTATTCCGAGCAAACCGTAGCTTACAAGCAAAAATAGAAATCAGGATGGAGCACAAGTCGTGCTGAGCTAGGCTCTTAGACCTCTGTTCTGCATGAGTCAGGGGGCTAAGCCACAGCATCTAAGGCAAAGGCCAAGACAAGTGAGGTGCTACGCCAGGCTGAGTCAGAGCAACCACTGGCATGCGTGCAATCTATGGCTGGGAACAGGCCCAGTTGCGGAGCTAAGGGGACACCCGAGCTAGTTTGTGGTTCCCACTGAGGAGGCACGGGGGCTGCATTCCGTTCTGGATATGGGGGCTGCGTTCTGTTCTGGATATGGCTGCAGTCTCCCTTGGCACAAGTGTGAACTGGGACTGGACGCGCCAAGCAGGGCTAGACTCCAACACCATCTTGTGCTCTGGAAGACCAGCTGTAAGATGGACTAGGCTAGGTTTCTGCCACTACTGAGCCATGTGTGAGCTGCATGTGGGTGTGGACGAGCCATGCCTGGGCTGAAGCAGCCAATGATAACAACCAGATTGGGTTGAAGACCAGTCAGGAAAGGCCACTGTTCCTGCTAGAACAGGAGGTGGACTGAGTAGGGATAGCTCATGGACCCACTGGCATGCGTGAAATGTGGCATAGTGAGAGGTTCTGATGGAGGAGCCTGGACAACTCCTCTGGCAAGTACATTGCTTGATAGAATGCCATACAAGCCACCAAATCAATTAGCAATGATGTATTTAAAAAACTAAGACTTTAGATATTTTTAAAATATTTGAGTAAACTTTGAGCATTACTCATGCTACAATTAATGCATACATCAAAACCTCACCTTATAACCCACAAATAAATAATTTTATGTTAAAATAAAAGCAAAAAGAAAACTAAAACCTAAAAGGAGCAATGTTAGAAAGGAAACAAGCAGCAATGAATTTTATCTAACCCAAAGTATCCAAGATTATTATTTCAACATGTCATTATTATCAACATTATTAATGAACTGTTTTACATTTTTCCCATGATGTCTTTGAAATATAGTTTTAAATGCATTCCAAGGACTCAATGACCGTAGTGGCTAACAGGTATTGTAGACCATGCAGCTCTAGTATTTTAGTATAATCTACAAAATTGGTGTAGTATCTAATTATTTTTCCTTTATGTAATTTCATGCATCATTGAACTTGGAATTTATGTTCACAACTGCAAAATCACCCAAGTAAGTATTCTCATAAGTCTTTGTCCTGGTTTGATCCATGGAATTTTGTTTTCTCCTTTCTGTTTCTTAATTCTGGAGGATATATTGTATTTTGTTAAAACTGCACCTAAGCACATGAGGTCTTAACCTTCTTCATGTGAAATTCACTTCTTTCTCTAATACCTCCCATAGCCTATTTCTGTAATGATACTTAGCAGTCATGATTTCTCACACATCATATCTCTTTTGTTAGATCATAACTGTCATCAAAGCGAGAACTAGAATTTCTTAATGGTGTCAATCAAAATGCTAAGTCATTTGCTTTGTTCTTGCAAGCATTTACCAATTGCTTAATGAATCAAAAACTGAACTCTACTTGTGGATGATTTTTATTAACTGAAATGAGGAATGTCTGCACACAATCAAGAATGAAAGCAATAGGTGTACCTGTGTGTATATTTAGCTTTTCAAAATTTATCTGATATTTAAAGCTATGCTTTTATGTTAAAAGAAAGTTTAGCTTTAACAACAACAAACTCATATGGCTTATGTAAAGAAGTCATAAGGACATATTTTTCACTTAATGAATGCCAGGAGAGTATTTTAATCAGGGACTTTACAATCACCTTAATTAGTCATTCTTGAAAAAGCATGCTGCAGGAAGTTCCTTTCATTTTCTGTGTCAGTTCCTTGCGAAGAGCCATAATGAATCAGAAACTTTGCTGTTCTAGACTCCTCCCTGAACAATAAAATTCTACTTCCTTTTTTTTAATTTATGTTTTCATTTTCTTACAGGTGATGGAGTCAAATTGAATATCTAAGAAAGCTTGATAATGGTGATGTTTTGCTATACATATTTTATGATGGTGCCTCTCCATAAACATGTCTTGCATGAATTCTTACCATTGTAAAGAGATCTTCCTGACGCAAAGATCTGCGCACCAAGAATTTGCCTACTTCTTAATTTTTCTTAAATATAACTGAACAGAAATTCCTTGACTGTCAGCAGAGAGCACCAGATTCACTCAGTACTCCAGGATCTCCTCGTTTTCACCCATGTTAATCTTCAAAACTTTTCAACCACATGTGACTTAGGAGAAGTAAGATACTTCAGGGACAGCCTCTAATCAGAGACTGAAGGGTACCGAGAAAAACATAACCTGGAGGCATATATTTTCCAATGGTTTACAATAACCCTTCATCCACTTCATTTGTCTCCTTTCTTATTGCCTTTACAATATATCCAATAATGTTTGTTTCCCTTCCTTCTTTTATATTCCATCAGCCTTATTCAAATTCTGTATCATTTTATTTACTCAATCTCGAGACACTTAATTCTGAAGCTCATTTCTGCTTCCTGGAGAACTGTACATACACTAGCTAATCAAGGATTTCACGCCCTCAATATCATTTTTATTATCTTAACTGCTCTTTCTCCTGCCTTTGTTACTCTTTTCTGCTATTCCTCTTCTTGTGGCTTTCTTTTTTTTTTTATCAATATTTAATGGAGTGCCTGCTTCATATCATCCACTAAACAGTACGGAGTTGAAAGATAGTTTCCT
This sequence comes from Ochotona princeps, assembly GCF_030435755.1. Lineage (NCBI taxonomy): Eukaryota > Metazoa > Chordata > Mammalia > Lagomorpha > Ochotonidae > Ochotona > Ochotona princeps. The sequence continues at coordinate 80,385,244 of NC_080832.1, forward strand.
TGTTCTTAATAATCTTGGAGTCTATTCAGAGAGTCAGTAAAGAGAACATTGTAGTACAAAGTGGTAAGTATACTAAGGTAAAGAAAAATACAAGGTTTTATCACAGAGAAATACAGAGAAAGTTGACTCATCTGGAGCCTTGACAGTGTCTCAACAGGCTAATCCTTGACTTAAAAAGTGCTGCATCTCACAAGGGTGCTGGTTCATGTCCCAGCTGCTCCACCCATGATCCAGCTCCCTGCTTATGGCCTGGGAAAGCAGCAGAGGATGGCCCAAGGCTTTTGGCCCCTGCATTCTTGTGGGAGATCTGGAAGAAACCTCTGGCTTAAGATCAGCTCAGCTAGTCATTGCGAACATTTGAGGAATGAACCAGTGGATGGATGATCTTTTTTCCTCTTTCTCTTCTTCTCTCTAAAAATCTACCTTTCAAATAAAATAGATGAATCTTTTAAAAATATGTAAAGTATTATAAAAGGCTTACTGTACAGATTAAGACATAATAATTTTTAAGCTTTTTTTTTTTTTTTAATTTTGGCCACAGTAGCCACAGCTGTGCTGGTTCAGAAGCCAGGAGCTTCTTGTCTGTCTCCAATGTAAGTTCAGGAGCTCAATAACTTGGGCCATATTCCACTGCCTTCCCTAGCCATAAGCTGGCAGCTGGATCAGAAGCAGAGCAGCCAAGACACCCATATGTGAAGCTGTTGCCTCAGATGGAGTCTTTAGCTCAGTATGCCACAGTGCTAGTCCAGCAGCATAGAATGTTTTAAAGTAGCTGCTTATAAACTGTGATCCTCTACCAGTATCAGAATTAGCTTGGAACAAAAGTTCAGTACTCACACCTACTGCTTCAGAAAATCAGGTGACAAGACACATCAGTCTGTATTTTAACAAGCTCTGCAAGTGATTCTAAAGCTTTGCAGGCCCCTCCTGTGGTCACCTTAAAAATCAACATTTGCATCGTTTACAGTCAGCTTCTGCAGTTAGCCAAAATAACATGTTGTTAAATGCATGTTAAACTACTGAGAAGTTTTGACTACCTGGAATTGTTTTGCATGATGGCAATCTAATTTTGTAACTGACTGATCATTGAATTATGTGGAATTAAGTTCATTAAATGCTTGTTTTGTATTTATTTTCATCTACCTGAGAGGCACAGATTTTCCGACTTGTGACTCACTCCTAAAATGGAAAATGTAGCCTGAACTCTCTACTACTTTATAGTGCTTTCTTAAGGGATTATTTTATTTTTATTTGAAAGTCAGAGTTACAGAGGGAAGGAGAGACAGAGAGATCTTCCGTTTGCAGGTTTATTTTCCAAGGGGCCACAATAGCCAGAGCTGAGGCAATCTGTAGCCAGGATCTAGAAGGTTTTTCAGGGTCTCCAACATGAATGCAGGGACCCAGCTACTTGAACCATCCTGTTTCATTACCACGACTTAAGCAGGGAGCTGGATGGGAAGTGAAGTAGTTGGGCCATGAACCAAGGCCCATAATGGATGCAAGTGCTATAAACAGACTTAATCTATCATGCCATCCACCATCAAACTCCATTGCCTTCTCTTTAACTCTTACAATACATAAGTAAATTATTTTCTGATTATAATTACATTATGTTTTGGGGGTTTTTGCATTTTCATAGGAGTAACAGATTCTACCCAGATTTGTTTCAATCTGTCTCTAAAAAAATCTTACCAGACTGAATGGCAAAAAATATACCCATTTCAATAAGGCACCAATACAACTTCTAAATACAAAATCATTTATTCTCAATATTAAATTCTGAATCAATAAAGCTCATGGAACTGGTACATCTGTGTAGCAGGTTCATCTTCACTAGCCATGCTGGGATCCCACAGTGACATGCCCATTTGATTCCTCGAAGATTGACTTCTGAACTAGCTTGCTGCTCATGAGCCAGGGAAGGCTTTAAAACACAGCCCTCAGGCTTGGGCCACGAGAACCCATGTGATGGACTGAAACTGGGCTCCTGGCTCCTGGCTCCTGGCTCCTGGCTCCTGGCTGTGGCATGGTTCAGACGTGGTTGTTGTGGTCATTTAAAGACCAAACCAGTGGATAACTTTATTGTTGTGCTTTACCCTCTTTTTCTGTTACTCTGGCTTTCTAATATATAAATACATCCATTATATATACATAACTATAATATATATTGATATGTATATACATAAGTACATCAATTATATATTAAATATTTTATTAGATATTATATATCATATGCCATATATTATATATATTATATATTATATATATATATATATATATATATATAAAGTTAATGCTCAAGTTCGGTCAGGGTGATTCTAGGAGAGCAATTTTTTTTCATATGCCGTTGTTGAGTAAATCTTTTCCAAATGTTTGAGAAAATAGTCATATGTATCACAGATAGAGACAGACAGAGAGGAAAAAAGATAGAGAAGGAGGGAGAAAGAGGAAAAGAGAAAGAGACAAAAAGAAAGAGAATACAGACAGAGCCTGGGAAAATTTAAAGTGATATCAGAACAATAATTAGTTGAATATTCCTTAGAAATGTTCTATGATTGTTTTGTAATTTTGACAATGGAAAACTACCTTGGTTTGAATGTGTTCTAAGTAGACTCTCCTTTATTGTACACTACTATTATAGCATAAAAAATACACAAATCTAAGCAATTCTAATAAAATAATTTGAATCCAGGCAGACACATTGTTTAACAAGCTCACTGTCAACATCATCCTTTGTATTTCTAAGGTGTCTATATACTTCAATCTCTTAAAGAAACATTTTAGTCATTGAATGTTTAAGAGACAGGGCGGGGTAGAGAAGGAGGGCCACACAGAGTGGTCTTCCATCTGCTGCTTTCCTTCTCAAATATGTGCAACAGCCTGGGTTGAGGCAGGAGGAAGCCAGGAGTTTCTTGCAGGTGTCCCTTGTGGTTACAATGTGTCAAGTACTTGGACCCTCCTCTGCTACCTTCCCAGGATGTTAACAGGGAACTGGAACAAGAGTGGAACAGCCATGGTGCTAATCAGATCCCATATGGGTTGCAGACATCACAGGTAGCGTCTTAACCTGCAAAGCCACAAATACCCGCCACTTCTTTTTTTCTTAATCAATCCAGCCAAGGGTTTGTCAGCTTTGTTTCTTGCTTGTAATGCAGCTCCTCATCTCATTGTCTTTTGCATTTTTACAATTCTTTTTCCTTTATTTGTGCTCTGAGTTGTGCTATTTCTTTCCTTCTGGATTTGATTAATTTGTTCTCATTTTTCTAATTGATCACTGAAATATGTGCCTTTTAGTTTTTGATAATTCCAAGAAAAAATTTAATTACTTCTTTAATAGTTTTCCATGAGGTTATTCAAAAGTAAATTATCTAATCTTCCTTTGCAATTGCAATTTTTGATATATTGTTAGTGACTCATAATTTCATTTCACTCTGGTCAAAAAAGATATTGCTCAATATGGTTTCTGTTTTTTCAATTCACTGATCTTTGTTTTGTGACCTACCATATGATCTATCCTGGAGAGTCCTCCACTTACCATTAAGATGAATATGAATTCAGAGAAGATTAATTTAAATATTCCGTACGTGTTTACAAGGTTCAATTCATCTAGGGCACATTTTGATCTACTGCCTCTTTGTTTCTTTTGTCTAGATATGTGTTCATTACCAAATATGAGGTATCAAAATTTCCCTACTGTAGTATCAGCAGTTGTAGTGCGGTCTATTTCACACATTAGGTCTACTAACATTTGCTTAATAGATTTCAGTGTCCACAAATTGAGTATATATATATATATATATATATGCATATAAATTCACAAGTATCATTCCCTTTTTGCTTTATTATTGTGTAATGACTTCCTGGTCTCATTTCATTGCTTTTCTTTAAGGTTTTATGTATTATTATTGGGAAGGCAGATATACAGAGAAGAGGTGAGACTGAGAGGAAGATCTACTGTATAAATAATTCATTTCCCAAGTGGTCACAACAGCTGGAGCTGAGCCAATACAAAACCAGGAGCCAGGAGCTTCCTCCAGGTTTCCCATGTGGGTGCGGGGTCTGAAGACTTTGGACCACCTTCTACTGCCTTACCAAGCCACAAGCAGGGAGCTGGACGGGAAGCGGGGCAGGTGGGATTAGAACTTGTGCCCATATGGGATCCAGGGGCATGCAAGGCAAGGACTTTAACCGCTAGGCTACCATGTAGGACCCAAGAATCCTTTCTTAATGTTTCACCTTGAAGTGTTTCTGTTTAATAATGTATCTTGCAGTAGACTTCATTTGGATGTATTTGGCTGGTGACCCTTCACCTTCCTATACTTTCATTCTACTTTGTTCATGTTTGGAAAGTTCTGTTAATTATCTTTGAATAAAGTATAATATTTTTTTATTCTTTTTGCTTTCTCCAATACCTTTTTATCCCCTGAAATTAGGATATGCTATTTTCATTTCTGTCCGTTAGTTCTCAAAATTTTTATTCAATTCTTATCATCTATTTTTCTTTTTTTTTTTTTAAAGATTTATTCATTTTATTACAGCCAGATATACACAGAGGAGAGACAGAGAGGAAGATCTTCCGTCCGATGATTCACTCCCCAAGTGAGCCACAACGGGCAGATGCGCGCCGATCCGATGCCGGGAACCAGGAACCTCTTCCGGGTCTCCCACGCGGGTGCAGTGTCCCAATGCATTGGGCCGTCCTCAACTGCTTTCCCAGGCCACAAGCAGGGAGCTGGATGGGAAATGGAGCTGCCGGGATTAGAACCGGCGCCCATATGGGATCCCGGGGCTTTCAAGGCGAGGACTTTAGCCGCTAGGCCACGCCGCCGGGCCCTATCATCTATTTTTCTTTAAATGCGACTGTGAATTTTCAAATACTCTTTCGTTAGTCCGCTGATTCTTTCTTCTCTTTGATCTACTCTACTATTGATATCTTGTGTGGAGTTTTAAATTTCACTGCATGAACTTTTCAATTGAAAGCTTTCTGTTTTAATTATTTCCATCTATCAAATATTCTTTATCAGAATATTAAACTGTTTCTCTGTGTTTTGCATATTACTGAATGTCCTTTAAATAACAGCTTTTTAAACATCTTTATTGAGACTTTTGGAAATTTGATTGTCTAAGATGGTTATAGGTAAAGGGATAGAAATCAGAGGACTCGATCCCGTTGAAGCTTCTTAAAGTGAGCCTTTCACTAGGGTACAGTGCCCGGTCTTTTTTCCAAGCAGGAGAGATCTCTCTGAGTCACATGCGTTTTTGGAGATAAGGTTTGGTTGACAGGAGAAACTCTTTCCTCTTTACTTTCTTCTATGAGACTGTTAGTCTAGTGAAGGTTTCTTTATATATGACTTGATGACTTTCCTTGCTATTTAAAATAAAATATTTATATTGAGCCTTTGGTAGTGGAACTATCATGTGCCTAGGATATGGTGTTTTCTGGTTGAATATATGTGATAGCCTTCGAGCTTCCTGCTTCTAAATAGGCATCTCTACCACAATATTGTAAGAGCTAATAAATGCTGCTTAATGAATGAAAGTTAGCTTATTGAAATTTTTATTGTAATTCTATTGAGTTTATAAAGTAATTTGTGTGTATACCTTACTAGGTAGGACACAAAGATTAGATACTCCTCACAGGGGAATGGAGGATTTCTCTGCACACCCCTCCTAAAATAGCTCTACACCTCAACTGTTGACTTATGCCCTGCTAGAGTTATAAGCCAATTTAGACTATCATAAAATCTACCTGGTTCAGTAGAATTACGCTTCAACACTATGGACTGCTAAATACTAAAATGAGGATAGACATGAGACAGCTGAATAGTACCCTATAACCATTTTAAGGTGTATAGAAGCTGGTTGTATATATACTAAAATCAAAATGTCAATGAAGTAGCCACAAGATATGGTTAAGAACTTGCATCTTGTAACATATTGGTTACTCAATACCATGATAATTAATTCCATAATGTTGTAAATTGTCATTGATGTCAAGTTGGGGCTTTTAATTAATCAGGATAATATTCTGCCAGCTCTACCTTCAGACCAGAGATAATCTCCCCAAGAAACTGTTGAATGTATCTGGACAATTAGATGCTGGACTCTTTGCTTGATATACGCTTGCAATGAAAGAATCTCAACTGAATTTGATCTGTAATATTGCAACAGGGTGGAGGAATCCACCAAAGGGGGAGGGTATGGGGAGGGGCTGGGGGAATCCCAGTGTCTCACATAATACAATGTAATTAATTTAAAAAGTAATTTGTGTGAATTTGACATCTTTATGATACTATCACCAATTGCTAACTTGACACAACTTTCTATTCATGCAGGTAGTATTTCCTTTTCTTTTATAATTTCCTCTATGAAGACATTGACATACTTTCTTAGATTTATAACTGTACTTTTAATTTTTTATCATAATTCATAATTATCTTGTGATTTCTAATGTGCCCTTTATATTTTTAAAAATTTCTGTATTTACTTGAAAGGCAGAATGACACAAAGATATAGGAAAGGAGGAAGATTGTCCGTTCACTCATTTACTACTCAAATGTCCAAAATAATTGGCATTAGGCCAATGAAAGCCAGAAGCATTGAACCCCATCCTGTTTTCCCATGTGAGTGACAGGATGTGAATAATTTGGTCATCTTCTAATTCCTTGCAAGGTACATTAGCAGAGCTGTTAGGACTCAAACTGGCTCTCTGATATGAGATAATGATATCCAAAGCAGTGGCTGAAATTGTTTGCCACAATGCTGATCCCAGTTTCTTATCTTTAAAATTATTTTCCTTGACTTGGTCTTTGATAATTTTAATTATATTACTGATTATCTTTGTAGTTTTATACTAATAACTTTCCTGATTATTTGATTTTAGTTGCAACTGAAAACAGGAGCCCTCAACTGGAGGCAATGGTCTCCTTTGCCTTGTGCCAGACAAGAACTACACTGCTGGGGAAGAAAAGCAGCTTATAGTTAGCAGGCATTCTGGGCCTGACTAGTGCCAATTCCATTTTAACTATACCAGTGTGCTAGATAGCTACGTATAAAATTTATTTTTCTTTAAAGGCCCTTGGGAAAGAGAGGAGAAAGCCCATTGTGCCACCACAGACACTCACCAGCCAAGGCTACTATACTGCCATCACCAGTGCCATGAGCACATGAGGGGAAGGGTATGCATTACTAGGGGCTAGGAAACTGGGGACAGGATAGAATGGAAGCCAATAAGCACTTGACTGACATATATAAAATGATTTCTGGGGACTTTCAGGGACTGGGCCACTGCATCCACAGAAAATAAACGGAATTGAGATGGGGTGGATCAAAGGGGAGACTCTGGTGGGCCTCCTTGGATGAGGCAAAAGTACCTGCCTACTTGCCCTTGAGCTGGTGCTGGGGGAAGATATGGCCAAATGAGGTCATAACACCTGCTGGTTCCTACAAGAGGCATGTTTGGGGATGAGTATGGCAGGGGTTCCTGTGGGTCATCTGAACTAGCCACAGTACCCAGTACTGAATGTCAGGGTTGGGAGTGGGTCACACCAGTCTGGGCTGCACCAGTCTGGGCTGTAGCACCCACCACACAGATGAGAACCTATGCTGGCAGTGGGCCTGATAGGAGTTTTTGGAGACACCCCTGTAAGGTTGCCATACTTGCCTGCACATACAAGAGCTAGGTCTAAAGGTGTGTCAGATTGGGCTAAGCCACAGAACCTGCTAACATGCACAGAAACCAGGGCTGGGAATGAACCAAGTAGGTGTTCTTTGGGATCACACCAACTAGCCCTCAGTACCTGCCGTTTATGCAAGAGAGGGCCTGGGGGTAGGTTGAACTGAGCTATCCTGCAGTACCAGCCAGTAGCCATGAGAGTCAGGTCTGCAGGTAGGGTTGACCAGGCAGCTGTATTCACTAATAAGTGTGTCAGCTGGTACTGGTAAAAGATGAAGCTTGATCTTGCACCATCTAGCACACACAACAACAAGGTCTGAAGACCTCTCAGGTGAGGTTTCTTAGAGTCTCCCCCATTATACCACTGTTCCCAACAACTGACTTCAAAGGAAATTGCACGGCTAAGTGTCTGACCTTGGAGCATGCTGCAGGAATGCGCCATCTCAGTTGCTAACCCTCATGCAAGAATGGAGAAAATGCCCAGATTGAGCTAGTTCATCTAAGCCAACAGAAAACTCTGAGTACCTCATTAAAAGATGAAAATAAGAACAATTTGAACAACCTTATAAGCCAGTCTCTACAGTGGGTAGCTAGGGCTGTGGACACACTGAAGTAAACAAAGACAGCCAATTAACCTTAGAAAGAATTTCACACCTCTGGATTAACAAAGCTGACAAACTTTCAAGAACACTCAAGTAGCACCTTGGAACACTATTTCCCACATCAGGACAAAGAACAGCTCTGTTTCTCCATCCCCATCCTCCCACCTCCATGGACAAAGGAAGGAGAACCGGAACATTGGTCTCACCCACCTTCCCCCTTGCAGGAACCTCTCCGTTCTAATCATGATCAGAGGCCCACATAGGTATGTCATTTCTTCATCTTTGTAATAAGTATAAAAACATTTTTAATAAAATGACAGTACATTTTAATGCAGTGCAGGGGAAGAAGAGTCATACAAACTGCATATGATTAATAATTCCAATCCAACAAGAATAAGGCACAAAGAAGGTAAGTTTTATTAGAAGACTTGCTATCCATTTATTTTTTTAAAAAGATTTATTCATTTCATTACAGCCAGATATGCACAGAGGAGGAGAGACAGAGAGGAAGATCTTCCGTCCGATGATTCACTCCCCAAGTGAGCCGCAATGGGCCGATGCGCTCCCATCCGAAGCCGGGAACCTGGAACCTCTTCCTGGTCTGCCACGCGGGTGCAGGGTCCCAATGCATTGGGCCATCCTTGACAAGCAGGGAGCTGGATGGGAAGTAGAGCTGCCGGGATTAGAACCGGCGCCCATATGGGATCCCGGGGCTTTCAAAGCGAGGACTTCAGCCGCTAGGCCACGCCGCCGGGCCCTATCCATTTATTTTAAGAAAGAATTTACATCAAAATAAATAGATGTCACTAATAGCTTTTTGAAGTGACTCACTTTCAATAATTTTGTTTACTATAAATTAGTAAATAATTCCCTTCTGAAATTGAGCTAATTAAAATTTACTTTCAGGAGCCGGCACACAATGGAATAAGCTGCAGTCCTGCTAAACATCTTTCTGTGCCCAATCAATGTCAGCAATTATAGTAAATAGTTTCACTCAAGCTAAATCTCAATGCTTTTTGAAGTAATTTGTGTTGTTGTTGCTAATGTTTATGGGGTAGGTATCTTGAAACTAAAAGGGCCATATTCTGCTTTCAATAATATTAGGTGGACTTCCTAAATAAGTGAATTAGAAAAGTCGGAGTATGTGATATGTCTCTCTTCTAGACGGGAGTCAATATATTTAGGAACTTCAGAACTCCGGTGCGGGGACCCAGTGCGGTAGCCTTCTAGCTAAAATTTTCACATGCATGCACCGGGATCCAGTATGGGTGCTGGTTCATATCTTGGCTGTTCCACTTCCCAGACAGCTCCCTGCTTGTGGCCTGGGAAGCAATACAGGTTGGCCCAAAGCCTTGGGATCCTGAACCCGAATGCGAGCCCAGGAAGAAGCTCCTGGTTCCTGACTTTGAATTGTCTCAGCTCCTGCCATTGCAGCTGCTTGGGGAGTGAATCAGTGGTAGGAAGAGCTTTCTCTCTGTCTCTCCTTCTCTTTGTAAAGCTGACTTCCCATAAAAATAAATAAATCTTTAAAAAAAAAAAAAGAATACCAGTGCTAGAAGGGCTATCATTTATAGTTCAATAAGTGAAGCCCTGGCTTATAACCTGGGTAACCCATAGCAGAGTATTATTTCAAACTCCAGTTGCTTAGCTTCGAATACAGCTTCCTGCTGATTTTCTCGGGGAGGCAGCAGAAGATGGTCTGATTTCTTGGACCTATGCCATCCATGTGAAAATTTGGCTCCTACCTTTAGTCTAACTCCAACCTAGCTGCTTTAGCCATTTGGAGAGTAAACCAGCAGATGGAATATCTGTACATGGATATCTGCCTCTAAGTCGTTTACCTTTTCTCTATCACTCTGTCTTTCAAGCTAATCAATCATGCTTAAACCTTCTGGATGTTCCAATGACCACAGTGGCTACTTTCTCAGTCAAAAACCTGTATTGCTTATTGTTGTTCCAGTTTTCTGTGGCTAACACATCAAATGCTTAAGAATCATGACTTTTCTTAAAAATGTCCACAACATGTCAGATAGCTTCTTTGGCCCTCATTTTCAGAGTTGTAACTTCCATGAAAGGTAATTGGCTTTGACTGACACATTCGCTTCAAAGCCCTTGCTGCTTTTACTAATGGTTCTCTGTGCTCTCTGTTTTCTTTGTAAAAGCTATTTTCATTTAAATTGAAATAATAAAAGCTTTTAAGAATGCAATTTTCAAGGTTAAGTATTTAGAAAAATGTGTGCCAATTTCTCTTTTAATCTTCATGTCTCCATTTTTCTGAGACATTGGCAAATGATTCACATGGGTGCATGCGCTCTAATGACTCTAACTTAATCTCCAGTGATGAATATGACTGTTTATTTTTCTTTCTAGCCAAAATGAAATAAAGAGAAGTAAGATTTTAAAACAAACCTAATGTTTTTCATGGTGGACATATATGAAACAAGCATTCTTTTGGCTTGCTCGTTTTCACTCAACCTTGGGACTGGCCTGAAGACCAATACCATCTTGTGTGTGTTACTAGACGTTAATGCTCAGGAAGACCATTGTTTGCTCTAAGAGAAACCCTTGTGACAATTCTAAGGGAAAAAATCATGCCTGAAACATGTAATAGTACATTATTAAACTCAACTCAACTTGAAAATGAGCAATAGTCATGCTTTGAATTATGTTCCTAATCTGAGTGTCATGTAATGTCTAGAATTGGCAATGTCACGTCAGGCATTTTTTAAAATACATTTAACAAGGCAGTGTTTCTAGGAAAGCATGTGTCACGACAGGATGTGATGGTAGGTTCAAACATGGAAACACTGCAGTCAATTAAACATTGTTTCTGGGTCAGTATTCCTACCCATATATTTATTTCTGAGAAAACTAACAGTTGCAGTCACCCAGGCAATGACTTTATAATATTCTCATACTATTCATTTGATTTGACTTTATTTGATACAATATATTTATATGTGTGTTGATCAAATCAAATTTGTGGAAAACAGGGGGAGGAAGGCAAGAGAGCTGTTAAAATCATATCTAAATGAAAAATTATTTGAATAAGAAGAAATATTGGGTTACTTATTAAAACCACTGATTCTTTTTTTTTTGCCGCAGAAATTCCTGAAAGGTGCATTTCTTGACTTTCTCCCAGGTAGTATAAATGCACTCTAGGAAATCAATTGTTTCATCTCTGAAATCATCTGACAGATGGAACTGAGTTGTCAAATTGAGTCTTAGAACAAATACACACTTCATCATTTCTGGTGTCCAAATTATTCTTGGCAATTGTTGCTAAATTTCAGGTACTTTTATGTAAAACCTCTACCTCTCTGTAACTCTGCATTTTCAGTGATTAATAAATGATTAAACCAATTTCAGAAAGGCTTTGAGTTTGGTCGAAACCCTGTACTGGAAATACTTCATCACAGAACAAATGAAATTATAGGATTGTTACTGGTTCAGATAATCATAAAGTGTAAAACCACAGAAGATGATGTTGAAATATGGAGTAAGTAATGATCCAATTATAGAAAAAAATGCCTATCAACCTGCCTATTGACTTGAAAACCAAAATATCCCCTCTGTTCCAGTTTTCTCATTTACTGAATGAATAGAAAGCTGTTAACTTTTTTAATAGTTGTGAATCAAATGTATGATGGTGAGAGCAAACGTTTTCTATGCTTTACCCCAAATGTTGATGTTTATCTTTATACTTTGCACAGGCAGTAGAGCGAGCCCTGAGAAACAACATTTGGGGGTGAAGACAGAAAATTGCAAAATTAACTCAGAAGGAGTAACTAGAAAAGGAGCAGGACTAAGATGTCACAAATGACACAGATGCCTAGGGACAAAAGCATTTCAGAGACATAGAGGTGTCCATAGTGTCATCTATAAGACATGAGTTGAAAACAGTATCTGAATTTTTCATTAAAGGGTTGGTCCTGGTGAGGACAGATCGCAGGGATAAGGATGGCAGTAGTACAGGGACATGGGGTGGTGGTTGAGTAAATAAGCAGCCTTTACATTAGCCACATGTTGTTTGTGTTACCAGGATGATTGGATTTGCAGATGACAGCAGATACGTCACAGACTGAGTGGATTAGCAGGTAAGATTTGGACGGTGCAGAAAATCAGCGTTGAGCACACTTAATGACAAACACAGATCAAAATAGCCAGCAATACTATGAGTGGTAGAATAATAGTGAGGTTGTGAATATAGCATTTCTGGGAAAGAAAAGATAAAAATAGATTGATGTGTAAATTTTGAATATCAATATCTAGTAACCAGAGTTACTGGGGACGTACGTAGGTTCTCTAGGACTGAATTTCTTTGGGTCTATGAAATGATACCAAAAAATGATTACACTTGTGCTTAGGAACACATTTTACCCTTGTTTGGGAACTGCTGTGTCCCTGCCCATGTACCCAGCATAGTGCCTTATATACCCACTGAATTTTTGGTACCTACATTCTTATTCATATTTCATTTACATGTTTAGGAACTACATATAATATCTTATGGGAACTTCAACTACATCTTGCTGTACTTAATTTTTGATCTGGCCAAAACTGAGTGACTCAATCTGAACAAGGGACACTACAATAGAATGAAATTAGGGAAAGTATTGTCATCATTGCTGGGTTTTGTGGTTTTTTTTTTTTTTTTTGACAATTTCTCAACACTTTTACTATATTATCAAAGGACTTATTTCTATTATTTGTATGTATCCATCTTGTTCTTTTTTTTCCACATTACTTATTAATCCAAGTTTCCTGCAATGAAAACTCTGAGAAGAGAATGTGGGAATGGTTTGTGTAAAAACGTATGTTACCTAAAAATGTGAAGAAAGGAGGAGGCAAATTGTAGCCAGCGGGAGCAAGAGGAGGTGTTTTTTTGGTTTTGTTGCTTGTTTATTGTTTTTCCTAACTGCAGATTATATAACATTGAGCCATAACTCACTGTATCCTGAATAACTGTGTTGATGTTATTGTGGATTACTCTGTGATAGTTTCATAGGCACTTTTCGTCACACTGCACATCTGTTACCATGAAAGGATCAATCCTGTTCGGAGTAACTAATTAACATTTCCTCACAACACAGTGAGGCGATGAAGTTCAGCAGGGTCTGTAGAAGTCAGAGATGGAACTCCTGGATGTGTTTGCCATAATGATATAGTAAATATATATCCAGGATTCAGAAATGTGGTTAAGCTCCAGTTATTGAAACTATCAACATCCAAAGCTGTTTCAGTTTCTCCTTCCTGTATGTCATAGTTTACAGCATGCAATTTAGGGAATTTGTACCATTTTATAACATTTTCTACTTTATTTTACACATTCCTAATACTTATAATAAAGTCAAAGTCTTCATTAACACTTGTTCAGCTTAAACATGCTCTTCTATAATGATTTCAAATCACGGATAGTTTGAAACTTAGCTCTGACTCTGTCTGGCTGACTCTGTTGGTAATGTCTTCCTCGGGAGGCCCTGGAGTTCAGCAGCATGGCAGGCGTTGGTTGGGACAGCATGGCCTCAACTCTGTCCTTACTCTCTACAGCCACACAAAGGACCAACATTCATATTCTGTTGGTGATTATGAACATACATCATCGTTGATTAGATGGCCTATAAATGATGATTCATTCAAGTCTGCCATCCCTCTTCCTCAGAATTTCCCAATTCAACATTAGATCTTGACTTATCTGATCACTAATTTTAGAAAATATTAAGTTTTACAAGATTCCAGTTATTGTGTAATCTGGGTCTCTTAAAAATAATTTTCATCATTTTTCTATTAACTTCAGTCACTTCTAGAAACATGTCCATGCAGAATGCCATGCCACTAGGTAGGAGAAATGACTCTGTTAACCATACACAGATCAATAAGTCACCAATACCCTCAGAATGCCTACTCCATTTGTATAAGAGGCAAATGTCTCCTTATTTGGAGTTTTACAGATATGGCTACAAATGTATAAATGAGGTAAGGAAAAATAATAATTTTTAGTGTGTGAGATCTTAAATAGTTCATGTAAGTGTCATGGGAAAATATGCATGGGTTTCCATATTTTCTCTTTTGCAGTTAAAAAATGCATCTTTTAATTCTATTTTTCCAAAAGACTTTTGAAATATATTACTATTATTGAGTAGCATTTGTAGATTTGTTTGTTTGTTTTTTAAATTGTAAAGAGAGATATACAGAGAGGAGAAACAGAGAGGAAGATCTTCCATCCGCTGATTCACTCCCCAAGTGGCCTGAGTGTCCACAGCTGAGCAGATCCACTCTCAGGAGCCAGCAACTTCTTCTGTGTCTCCCAGTAAGGTGCAGGGTCCCAATTTTGGTCAATTTTCTACTGCTTTCACAGGCCACAAGCAGGGAAATGGATGGGAAGAGGGGCAGCTGGGATATGAACCGGGATCATGGTACTTGCAACACCAGGACTTCAGCCACTAGGCTACCGTGCTGGGCCCTCTTTGCTTGTTTTAAAAATCAGAGTTACAAAAAGAGAAGACAGAGACAGAGATATCTTCCATCCTTGGTGAATTCCTCAGACAGTTTCAAAGGTAGATGGCTCAGGCTGAAGCCAGGAGCCAAGAGCTTCATTCAGGTCTCCCACGTGGATGATACGAAACCGAGCACTTAGAATGTTCCCCTCCACGTTTCCCAAGCCCTTGGCAGTGAATTCTTTAGGAGGTGGAGCGGGTGATATTTGAATCAGCACCCACATGGGCTGCCATAATTATAGACAGTGGCTGAACCCATCAACCACTATCATCGCCTTTTTTAAGGCTAGGCACATTGCTTTACCTACACCAGCACCTTCAAATCTCACATATAAGCTTGGATTTTGCTTTTGAAACCTACAGATTAGAGAGGTTAAGTAACTTGTTCTCAGTGAAAAGCATGTTTGTAGCAATGCTTGGCTTCAAAGAAGGCCTATTGAAATACACAGTTTACATTTTTCAGTAGCTCAATTTTTCCAAAACAGTGTTAATGTGGGACAGTATCCCATCAACACATCTCACCAAATAAGGGGGGTAGGGAGATTCTCTTCTCCATTCTGAATGGAAATTCTGGCAGAAGATGAAATGATTTAATATTGTTCGACAAAAATGACCCAAATCTTTTATTTCTGGAGCTTTGCTCTTAGTATGTGAAGTTATTATTTTTCTGCAAGGGTTTTTACTGTGAAACTTTTTGGTTCAATGGAAACTAGTTCTGTTATAATTCTTCGATGTTCAACTGGGCATTGTTTTCACATGATCCTCCAGTCATTAAACCTGATGTATCTAGGAATCATACTATATTAGATTTAAAACTAAAGTTATAAATTCCTGGCAGTTCCTTCACCTGAAGGAAAAAACAATGTTTTCTCATTTCTTGGCTCTCATCTTAATTTATGACTTGCTTTAACTAATGGGATGTGGTAAAACTGACATTAAGGGCCCAGAGGCGTGGCCTATTGACCAAAGTCCTCTCCTTGAACATGCCCAGGATCCCATATGGGCGCCGGTTCTAATCCCGGCAGCTCCACTTCCCATCCAACTCCCTGCTTGTGGCCTGGAAAAACAGTCGAGGATGGCCCAATGCTTTGGGATCCTGCATCCACGTGGGAGACCTGGAGGAAGTTCCAGACTCTTGGTTCCGGATCGGCACAGCACCAGCCATTGTACTCACCTGGGGAGTGAATCATCGGATGGAAGATCTTCCTCTCTATCTCTCCTCCTCCTCCTCTCTGTGTATCTGACTTAGTAATAAAAAAATAAATCAATCTTTTTTAAAAAGTGGCATTAAACAAGACCAACAAGAGCTTGTTCCTTGTTAAATCACTACCCATGGGCTATCATAGACAGGATATTTTCTTGTCTCCTAGAGTTGGTGTGGCACTGTGGAAGAAAATCAGATAATCTCACTTCACAGCCAACATTGACTTAGGTAAATTAGCACCTGCCAGCAAAATCAAGATGCAGCTCCATGACCTATGAAAGAACCAGGAAAAATAGGAAACCTTAACCAAATAATGAGCTGTTGTTTTCAGTCACTGAGTTTTGAAATGATTTGTTACTCAGAAACAGTTAATACACATGTGCAAACAATACCTGATGATTTATGAATGCTCACATTTCCATGTGTAGCTCATAGCAAGGTTATAAGATTTATATATGTTTGTACGTATTTAATATTTTTGAAAATAATAATTTATGGGGGGCTGGTGCCATGGCTCAAAAGTTTAATACTGCTGCCACAAATGCCAGCATCCCAAATGGGCACTAGTTCATGTACCCAAAGCTCCGCTTTCGATGCAGCTCCCTCTTATGATCTGGGAAAGCAATGGAGCGTGGCACAAAGCCTTATGACCCAGCACCCACATGGGAGACTGACAGGAAGCTCCTGGCTTCAGGTCAGCTCATCTGTGGACATCACATCCATTTAGGAAATGAACCAGCAGACAGGATCTTTCTCTTTCTTTCTTTCTTTGTAAATCTGCCTTTCAAATAAAAAAAAAAATCTTTTAGAAAGAAAGTAATGATTTATGTGCAATTCCAATATCTCTCAGGGCTCCACAAGTCTCAGGGCAAGAAGCACTGAAAACTGTTATGCTAGGCTTATTTTTTAAAAGATATTTGTATGTGAACAAATTTGAAAGACAGTAATTGCATTTCTTTAAGGGGTAGAAGGCGGGATGGTCTTGAGCTAGAATAATAAAGATTTTAAGTTAAGTGAGTTTGCTTAGAATATCTTTGAACAAGAATAGTTTGCCTAAGTTAGTTTCTCAGTTTGTGAGCAGCATTCTGATGTTGCTTCATGTTACGCCTTTCGAACTTGCAAGTTGGGAGACTAATGCCAAGGAAGGGCTCTACATACCCTGTCTGTAAGGATAATAAACCCTTTGTCCCCGATCAATGTGTCCCATGTCTTCTGGCAAAATCAGTGAAACTGCAGCAAGTGAATTTGTTAACTTATAAACTGGGAAAAGCTCAGGTCATCCAGTTTTCAACACTATTAATAATTTATTGTAGCATGCAAGCTACTTTATGAAAATTGAATGAGCTGTGTTTTCCTCTGGCAAAAGTCTTATAAAACATCTGCATATTCCTTCAGAAATATTTGCTATTTGTGAGAATTTATACTAGGCATCATCACAGTGGATCAATTATCAGTTTAATTACAATTTTAACCTAAGGAGATGGCATTTTTAAAACTGTAGTTATCATTGTCATTTGAAGAAGTAATATATTTTTAAGTCTTTAATAATCACTATTAATTCTAGTATTATGCTAAATGACACAGATTTCTTTGAGAAGATATTTATTTCCTTTGTTTATACTTTTTTCCCACTGCATTCTCTAGTTTTATGGTTTTTGTTGTTGTTATTCTGCTCTTCCTTGTTTTGCTCTGGTGTGTGTGCGTGTGTGTGTGTGTTTGTGTCTTTGTGTGTGGGTGTTTTCAACTAATCATAATCATGGTTTATTCAATTCATTGTTTCAGTTTTAGGAACCCAATTTGGATATGGTTGTTGACTTTTACTCTCTAACTTATGACACACATTTCAGTGTTTTCTTTTTCAATATCTTCATTCTGCTCTCTTTAGAGTATTTTTTTCTTCTTTTCCTGGTTCCTTGGACGGATTGCTTAATTCATTTCTTTTTACTACTTTTTAATACTCTACATTACGAATCTTGCTGTGCTCCAAAGTTTGTTATGTGCCATTAGATTGTTAGTCTTCAGTTCGATCAGTGCTTTTTTTCTCACTATTTAGTAAGTTTTTAAGATGGTATACTTTTTGTCTTTCTTGAGAATTTTAAATTGATTTCTCATCTCTTTGTATTCTTGAAATCAATGCATTCTGACTAGAGAACAGAATTTCTATTAGTTATGATATGGAGATATTTTCTTTCTGCCTAATTTGTGATCATTGGAATATTTTTTTTAATGATTTAGCTTTTCATTTTATTTGAGAGACACAAGAGAGAGAAAGAGCTCTCATCTGTTTGTTCACTTTCCACCAGTCTTCAACCACCAAATTTGTGCCGAGCCAAAGCCTGCAGCCTAGAACACAATCCAGGTCTCCCATATGGGTGATAGCAGTCCATCAACTAAGCTGTCACCAGCTACCATTCAAAATAGGCTTCAGCAAAAGTTGTACTTGGAAGCAGACACTCATCAACCACTGCTTTTTGATGTGTAATGTGAGTACCTCAAAGTGATAACCTAACTCCCACATCAAACAACCACCCCATTGAAACTATTTCAGTGGTTCTTTGAAGCAGGGTGTTTTCTGAGTCTCCATTTTGAAGTTTCTAAAGAAAGGATTTTTCTATAGGCTAGCATGTGGCTAGGAGGATGAGTGGCAAAGAAATATAAAGTAGTGAACAAAGGTGAAATGCACTTATGGCAAATTTGGCCTTTGATGTAAATAGAAAATTTACAAATGAAAAACTGAGCAACTTGGGTGTCATTTGTTTGAAAAGGATAATTGATTAAAAACCATGGTCTTGAAATCCTGCTGACATCTAATTGGAACATGAACTTAGATAAGAGTGTTTAAATTATGTAGAATCAAAGACAAAAGAGAGGTTGGCACTTTTCATGTCACTTCATTACCAACTTAAACATTTTTTCTATAACCACAAGTAAATATTAACTCTTTTCAACTCATCCTTAGGTCCTGGGATGTAGCGATATTGTCTGGTCTTTGAGTTGATATAACACTAAAAAACATTAGTCAATCTTTGTATAAGACTCAGTGTGATTAACATGACTTCTGATGCAAATAAGCAGTGTTCACAGAGATAACAGACTCAAAGCGGCACTAAACAACAATAAAACTACTATACCAATGCATGAGGGGGGAATCGGGTGCGATCCTGACAACCTCTTAACAGGAGGTCATGTGTGTGGAGCAGGGGAGCACTCCAGAGTGGAGCAGGTGGTAAGGAGGAAGCTTGGATCCCAACCATGAAGACTCCCAGACCTTCACCACAAACTATTAATACGAGCAACAAGGACTATATCCCAACTGCCAAGGAGGCCACAGGGAATTGGATGCCCTCGGAGGCCGAGTACTCTGAGGTCACCCACCCCCAACTGGAGCTTCCACAGGGGATGGAAGAAGTCCAAACACTACCGTGCAGAAACCGACGTCATCGGAAAGACAACCAGAAGCCCTGAGTGGTCTGCAGAAACAGAAGAACAATAAACGTCCTTCGGGACCAGGGAGGAGAGCTTTCTCTGGTCCGAGCCTGGCTCCACCTCTGGACCCCCCCTCCCTTGCAATGACCATCGGGATCGCTTCGAAAACCCCTCACAGCAAACAAACAATCATACAAACTAAAAAAAAAAAAAAAAAAAAAACCTAAAATAAATAAACAACAGAAAGTAGAACTTGAAATCTGACAGGAAAGAGCTGGCATGGATTGGCTCATGCCTTGCTGGGTGGGTCACAAAGATTAGTTACTCCTCACCATGGTGTTGAGGATTTTCCTGCACACCCCCCCCCCAAAAAAAAAAAATGTTCTGCACCTAAAATGTTGACATATATCTTGTTAGAGTTACAAGCCAGTCTGGATTATCCTAAAATCTGCCAAGATCAGCAAAATTTTACTTCAACACAACAACTGGCTAAATACTAAGATGAAATGGACACGAAACAGCTGAATGGTGCCTTATGGCCATTTTAAGGTATAGAGCAGCTGGTCCTGTATATGAACTAAAATTGAAATGTCAATGAGCTAATCATAGGTGGTGGCTAGGACTTGTTTTCCTTTTTTTTTTTTTTTTTTTTCTTTTTAATACACTGGTTACTCAAAACCATGTCAACTCCATAACATTGCAAATTGCTGTTGATGTTATATTGGGACTCTTAATTGACTGTGATGATATTCTGCCAGCTCAAACTTCAGACCAGAAAAGGTCTCCCCAAGAAACTATTCAACCCATCTGGACAATAAGTAGCTGGACTCTATGCTTGGTATATGTTTGCAATGAAAGAATCTTGATTGAATTTGAACTGTAATACTGCATCAAGGTGGAGGAATCCACTGGGGGGAGGGCATGGGGAGGGAGGGGGGATTCCCAGAGCCTATGAAACTGTCACGTAATGCAAAATAATTAACAATAAAAAAAAAAAGATTCAAAAAAAAAAAAAGACTCAGTGTGATTAACATGACTTCTGATGCAAATAAGCAGTGTTCACAGAGATAGCTAAGTGCATATGTGATACATGTATGAGGGGATGATGATGCATATAATCTTTGCTTTGTTGTTGCCTCACTTTATTGAATTTATCAATTACAAGATCTTAAATCTTTTAGTTTGTGCTACACAGTTGAAGTGATGGAACATGCTATTACATTTAGCTATGGGGTCCTCAAAGTCTATTTTCATAGCACTACATGGAATTTCTGTATATACTATACCACTAAGAGAGGACATTGGTATCTTTTATCTAAGACAGATCCATGTCCTTCTAGTTATATGACCTTTTTAAAATTTTCATGATGTGGTTTCATAGACACAGGGATTTTACCTTCCATTTCTCTGTCTCCCTCATGGTTATTTCCATGTTATAATAGTATAGTCCTCCAGCAACAGTCACAAGTCCATCATTCTTCTATTTAAGTGCATCATGACATTGTAGGCATAGACAATGGTAGAAAGTGCAGCATTCTATAGTCAAGATATATTTAACACTTTGGGAGGCCTCTTTTTACTCATAAGCAGAGATGTATACTATAACATATTTCCACTTCTTGGTATATTAGTCTCATTACACTTCACCAATGAAAATATATCTATACACATGTTTTCCTATACATCTATTTATCTTGTATATATAGCATGGGTTTGGAGTTAGAAAGAATTTCAAGTCCAGTTTTGCTCTCTATTAATTGTATATCTTAAATAAGTATACAACTTGTCTGAATCTTATTTTTGTCATTTTTAGAAATGTGAATAGCAAAAAACAACTGCAGTGTTATTTTTTAAAAACAGAGTGAGAAATATGAAGTTGTAGCATTAGCTTGCACACTGCAGCAACCTTTATTTTGAAATTAGACCTTTTGAATAAGCACCTTGGATACTAAGACTTCAATTTTGTTTAGTGTGGTTCACTTAGAAAATCAAATTCCCCTGCCTAATTAGCAGTTTGGGGCATTTGAATCCAGGAGCAAGGTTTATAATTGTGACATTTGTAGTGGGAACATTGGTGTTGTTCTCTGGCAGCACATTGCATGCAGTTCTATCTGTGTGTTGGTATAGTGAAAATCAAGAACCAAACCCATGATATACTGTACCCACTGTGTGACCCTGGCTAAAGTAATAAATGTCTCCAAATCTCAGTTCTCTATTTCTGTAAAATTGCAATTACAATAGTGTCTGATTCATCCAATTGTTGTGAAGGATAAATTCCATAATGTGTGGAAGCATTTACATAATGCAATAAGCCTATGCAATGGCATCACTTTATAAACATACTACATAAAATTTTCCATGCAAACATTCATTATTGAAAGTTAAAATAACTGGTCATAGACTTAGGGAGCAGTGATACAGGATGATCTAGAGACTAGTTCTATGGATTTTGATTAATATCTATCCCATCTGTGTTTCTTAATGAGGATTGTGATATTGAAGGTACAATGTAGCAATTATGGTTGCTGTGGGATTAGAAATAGTTTTATTTTAGAAAATCTAAGTTTTTACAAGAAAGGTTAAATTTAGAGTAGGAAGAACTATTAGGAGAATGCAGAAAAAAAGTGCCAATCCAATTATTGATGGTTCATGATAATAACTGACACTTGCAGGTTAGAGTTCTCTTGCTGGATAATACTGGGTTACTCTTGAGCAAACCAAAGGTCATTTTGGCTTAATTTAAAATGTGTGAGTGGGCCTGGCCCTTTGGTACAGTGACTAAAACCTTGCTTTGCACACACTGGGATACACTGTAGGTGTCAGTTCGTGTCCTGGTTGCTCCATTTCCCATCCAGCTCACTGCATAGAGAAGCAGTAGAAATGACCCAAAGCCATGGGACTCTGCACCCATGTAGGAAACCCAAAAGAACCTCTGAGCTCCTGGCTTTGAATTGGCTTAGCTCTAGTCATTGTGGCCACTTAAGGAGTGAACCAATGGATGTAAGATCTTTCTCTCTACATCTTGTTCTCTGTAAATCTGCCTTTCCAATAAAAAAAATAAAACAAATGATAAACAAGTTTGAGTAGAGTAGCAGTATTGCAGTTTTCCCTTAAAAGGGTCTTTGGGTCCCAATTGTTATAAAGCATAGATCTCTCAGGACAGTTTCCTTTCTAACGATAATAAAATCCCACTTTTTTCTTTATGCAAGAATGATGAGGCTTTATGTGTAGACACTTATCGAAGCCACCAGGACCTATGAAATCCAAGGCTGCCCTATGTCAGTATCATGAAACAATTCTTAGGATGCTATAAGATAAACGTCTACTTTCACAGTGAGTTGTGTTACTATGACTCAAATCTGGATCTTCTACTCTTTCTTATGTATTGGGTCTTAAGAACAAAAGTGAAGGAAGGAGTGCTGCGAGGTATGACAGCAGTATACAAGTCACACCGTATCTCATCACCACAACGTAGATTTGGTTTCTTTGCAATTTCTGAACTTTAGGGAGACAACTACAAATGCAGCACCTTGTTGTGTTGTGTTGTGTTGTGTTGTGTTGTGTTGTGTTGCGTTGTGTTTTAAAGACAGAAAAACTTGCAGTGTATTATGGCTGGAATCATTGCTATTAAATATTGACAGCAAATGGACCAGAAGTAAATAATCTGTGTTAGGTGTGTATTTTTTCTATTTTCTTATATTGATCCATTGCAAATATGAATCTTTCATTTTTAACTGAACTTTACTCTCCACAAATCTGCCAATAAACTATTGATCTGCAAAGTTCCTTGATTTGCAGTAAGTCTATTATATTTCTCAAGAGAGCTTCAATAAACTGATGTGGCAGGGAATTAATTTACAAAATATATTTTCCGTCTGTTTTAGTAGTCATTGACAGAGAGACAGACACTGTAATCTGGGCCCTGGGTTGTAAAGACTTGGAATACAACTTCAGAACTTCTGTAGCTTAGGTTCCTGTTCCTGAAAGTTTTACAATGCATCCCTCAAAATATGCAACATGTTTTCTTCTGCTAAATTTTACAAAAGATATATTTATTTTTATTGGAAATGCATACTTGCAGAGAGAAAGAATTACAGGGAGAAAGATCTTCCATCTGCCAGTTCACTCCTCAAATGGCACAGTAACTAGAGCTGAGCTGATCCAAAGCCAGGAGCCAGGAGCTTCTTTGATGTCTGCCACATGGGTTCAGAGTCCCAAGTATTTGACCCATCTGCTACCGCTTTCCACAGGCCATAAGCAGGGAGCTAGAAGGAAAGTGGAGCAAACAGGACATAAAATGGTACTCACAATGAATCTCAGTGCATGTAAGGTGGGGTGAGGATTTAGCAACTGAACCATCACACTGTGCCCTCTTTTGCTACTTTTAGTGCTATTCTCCAAATACAATTCTCAGCAAAACACAAAGGACCTACCTTGGGAATCTCTGGGTATTGGTGCTTATTACTAGAAATTTGTTTCCATCAAGAAATTTGAGAAACTTCCTTGTAGAAGAAGAAGCAGAAAAGAAATAAACACTCCTCCTGGTGGGAACTGCAGCCTGTTCCATTCCAGTCTGAATACTATTCTGGTCCTAATGTGAACTGGCTAGTGTTGCAGCCCAGTCTGACTCCTCCTGCCCCATGCCCTGGTTCTCAGATCTGCCAATGGGTGTTATATGCTGACTTAGATTGGTCTGTCCCCAAACCTGACCCACATGTATGCCAGTGAATACTATAAACTGGCCTTGTCTTGGCTCCTCCTTGCCTTGCTTCTTGCGCTCACTTGCAGGGACTGTGCCCCAGTCAAGGAGTTTCCCAAGCTCTTCCATCGAGTCTTCTCCCAATGGCAGTTCTCAGGCACACCAGTGGATTGTTGGCCCAGGTTGACACTGTCCATCTTCTACTCTGACAAGAACAGTGACCTTCCTCAACCAGCATACCCATTCTGATTCTTGTTGGTTGTTGCAGCCAAGTTGGGGGTTCCTGAATGCCTGCCATGAGCACCCATTCCCCCAAGACAGCCACACAGCCCAGAGAATCTACTACTTTCTATTAATACCCAGATTCTGAAGTTTGATCATAGTGCCTTTGATGTGTAACAGGTTTGAATTGAATCTTGAGAGAAAAAAAAAGAATTAATAATGGAGGAACAGAAAGGACATTTTAGGAAGGAAAAAGGAGAAGGGAGAAACAACAATTAGATGAAAAATAGTCACATTCACTATAGGCTAAGTTTATGCAAAAGTGTATGCATTGTGAAACTGAAGGGATAGATAAAGGTTGGAATGGGATCTAGAGACTTTCTTCAGTGAACAATGAAAAATATTGATGATTTTAAGTGATAACTTGCTTTAGTAAGTGTGTTCTAGGCATAGTTCATAGAATGGGCCAGGTGAAAGAGAAATAAAAAGGCAGAAAGATAAATTAAGCATTAAGTTGCACACCTTCGTCCTGAATAGATTATCATTTTCATGAGCAAATTATTGTGCAAAAATGTTATTTCTCTATCAAATAGTACTTAGAGGCTTTCAAGTTAAATGTTCTTCTTTTTTGTTTTTTGGGAGTTTGGGGCTAATATTCCTTAGGTAGTTGCTTAACATTTGTCAGCAACTTTTTACCAAATTCTGTTCTGATTTTTTTAGATTTCATAATTAGTGCAAAGTGGATGAATTTTGTTATTACATAATATCAAAAGCAAATGGGCTTCCAGGTCCATTAAAACTGTTGCTGCCATCGAGGCAGCCATCAAATAGTATAACCTGTTTGATCAGAGACCCATTCACTGAACACCAACAGTCTTGAATCCCACCTTGATTTCAGCTATTATCTTCTGTTGAGGTCAAAGTGACTATTGTGATATTATTCAGTCAACTTAGAATGCTATGTTCCTTTGATTTTTTCCCTACTTCCTTTGCTTTAATTCTAGAACTGATTTTGATTTACATTGTTTTATTTTTTACGTTTTAATCACACAAACTTTTACTTTAAAGTGGTGCTATGGTTTAGCATTGTGCTACAAAAAGATTAAATCACTGTTTTTAACTTTAGCATACCCATATCAGGGTGCATATTTTACTCATGACTGCTCTACTTCTTATCTAACTTCCTAAGAAAATACCTGAAACTGCACCAGATTATGACCCTAGAACTTGGACCCATGCCACCCATACAGGAGACCAGGATAGAGTTTCTGGCTCCTGGTCTTGGCTTGGTCCAAGTATAGTACTGCAATCATTTTGGAAGTGAATGAACAGATTAAAGATCTATCTCTCCCTCTCCTTTTCTCTCTCTCATACTTCATACACACACACAGTCTATCTGCCATTGAAAGAAAGAGCTGTTTTTGAAAATAGTATTTTCTCTTATGCAAACATTTTATTTATTCAATAGGTTTGAAGATTTTTTGAACTTTTTTTAAATTATGTTGCATTATGAGACAGTTTCATAGTCTCTGGGATTCCCCCAACCCCTCCCCATGCCTTCCCCCCATGGTGGATTCCACCACCTTGTTGCAGTATTACAAGAACCATTTTTTTAAACGATTAAGGCAACTAAAGCCCAGAAAAATAGTGAAATTTATTCAAGATAATCCAAATAGTAGATAGCAGATATATTTACTGTTTTGTATCCTAAGCAGTTAATAATATGAAAGCAATCTGAGAATTAGAACATATATTAAAATCAAAAGTGAAATGACAATGAACTGCACTATAACTGAAAAATAAAGACACTACACAGACAGAACAGAATCTCCGTCTTACCATGTATTCTATGAGAATAAGATAAAATATTGTTTGCTTTGTTTAATTGGAAGAATTTTCTACCAGCCTAGAATTGGTAGGTGAAACGTAAGTAATACTGATAAATTTCTTTTGACACAACCAAATTCTTTCTGTTTTGGGGGCTTATGTATTATTACTTAAAAGACAAAAGGAGAGACAGAGAGAACTCCCATCCACTGGTTCATTCCCCAAATGCTCACATTAGCCAGAGTTGAGTGAACCCAAAGCAAGGAGTCCATAACTCATTTCCACATGTGTGGCGGAGAGCCAAGTACTTGAGCCTGCACCTGCTGCCTTCTGGGTGTGATTAGCAGGAATTGGGAGTGGACCTGGGATTAGAACCCAGAACCCAGGCACTCTTTTATGAGACTCCAGCCTCTGACGCTGTGTTTTAACCACCATACTACTGTCTGCTCCTACGCTGTTTCTTCTTATAACAGATAGAGTCATCTGCAAAGTGGCTATTTTTCCTGACAATCCATAGTTTCAATCTAATATGTTGAAATAACACCTTTCTGGTTTGGTTTGTAAGTTTTTGACATTTTCCTTTTCTACTTCATTTGAAATTACAGCATATTTCCTAAGAAAAATGCAATCATTTCATGAGATCTGCACAGGATAAACCAGAGTGAAAGAGGTGATGCAAAATTAGATAGAATAAAGAGAGCCAAAAATTAGACATGATCCCAAATAGTTTTTGTACATTTTGAAAAAGAAGGAATAATCTTTGATCACAAGGTATTTTATTTTAGCAGTTTGAAATCAGTATATAATCACAGCAAGTTTGGGAGTTTGCAGTTATATTAAGAGGAGCAGAAAACTTAGTACATTTGCAACAATAAAGAATTCAGCCTTTACACCGATGCAGAAGCACTCTGAATTTTTGTGAGTTGCGTTGAACATATCCTGCCATCCCAACTTGGAGGCATCAGTAAAAAACTGTAAGAGCTTGTTCTGCAGGCTGATGTTCAGTAATCTTAGGTAAAATAGTTGGAAATGATTTGGCAAATTGGAAAAGTTTATTAGCTAGTTGAGTTCAAGAAATTGCCTTAAAAACATGTACAACTAATTTGCCATAAATGATCAGAGGCGTAAAGAACACAAATTTTTTTTTTCCTAAGAGGCACATGTATGATTTCTGGCCCAATCCATGTGATTGTAAGCATCTCTCTTTTTTTTTTAAGATTCATTTATTTTTATTGCAAAGTCAGATATATGGAGAGGAGTATAAACAAAGAGGAAGATCTTCCGTCCGATGATTCACTCCCCAAGTGACCCCAACAGAAGGAGCTGTGATGATGATCCAAAACCAGGAGCTAGTAGCTTCTTCTGGGTCTCCCACACAGGTACAGGGTCCCAAGGCTTTGGGCTGTCCTCCACTGCTTTCCTAGGCCATAAGCATGGAACTGGATAAGAAGTGGGGCAGCCGGAATATGAACAAGTGCCCATACAGGATCCTGGCACATTCAAGGACAGGACTTTATTGCCAGGTCACCTCTCCGGGCCCAAACATCTTTTTTAACACAGTAATGATGCAACACTTTTGCTTTATATAAATAACCAGAAACGTAAGGCTTTGATAATACCTATGAATCGACTCAATAATTTTTATTTGTGTCCTGGAATGTTATCATGGCAGGAGCTCCTTGCATAGGGTTAACCTGTGCAAGAAATATTAAGTGTTCATCAATTTGAAAGACCTGAGCCAATTGCAATGCCCTTTCGACCTTTTGTAAATCTGCAAGAATCTGGGGAATGCATTGTCAAATGGAAGTTAATTAGGGTCTCTCATCCATTCTCAAATAGGTGTGATAAATCTTGAGTGGATAATTTTTAAAAAGGCTGAATCCAATAAATGTCACACAAGACTTTTTGACAGTCATTTATGGCTTTTAAATTACCTCACCTTATTTGAATTTTTCTGTAGCTCAATTGTATGTTCATCTATTAAGGCTTGCAGATATTAAAAAGGTAGACAATGTTGATTTTTTTTCCTGAGGCAATTTTTAAACCACATCTACACCAACACAAGCAAGCTACATGCAATCAACCAGAATAAGTCAAGCCTGAGAAAATGCTTCCTTATAGTAAAGTAAGCATTAGCCCTACTTTGAGCTGTACTTTCTGGAAGGGATATTATAATCCTACTTTCAAATCTACCACAATCACTGATTAGCATCACTGATTAGGATTATTAGGAGCTGGTCTCCCAGGTTGGGAAATGCCAGTCTGTGTTCTGGGTCTATATCTCCCAAGGCTCCCTCCGTGGAGTTTCAAACTACACAGGAGGGAACTTAAGTGGAGAAACAAGCACTGAGAACCAACTGTGGGACAGGAAATGGCCATTTTCCCTGCCTTCTCTGTCCAGACTCTCTGCTTCCTGCTGTAAGGCTCCAGTGTGTACTTTAAATGAACCTGCAGAGAGAAGGTGTTTGAAGCCCATTTCTCAGCCTGCTGATGAACCCTCTACCTATTTTTTTTTCCAATCACCTAAATCTAAGGTCTGATGTTTGGGAAACTAAGGCTTAGACTCAGACTATAGTCAAGATCTCTCCTGAATCCTTTTCTGGGAAACGTTCTCCTTTTCCTTTAAGTAACTGCTTAAGTACACTACAGTATTGTTTTTCTTTCTGTACTAAAAGTCTTTGCCATTATTCTGACTGAGAAAATAAACCATCCACAAAACTCACAATTCTAAGAGTAGGAATGTTTCAAGCTGGTGCAGTCATCTTTGTTTCCCCTGGTTATTTATTTATTTATTTATTTTTCTACTCAAAGTAAATCTTCCTTTATTTTTTTCTGGTCTGGACACTACTTGGCACAACCAGCACAGCATATACCAAGGTGAAGAGGTAAGGCAATATGAGCTAGAGATAAAAAGAGACAAAAAGTGCAGATTGATACAAGCAGGGAGCAAAAGGTTTCTCCTTTACAAAAGGGAGAGGGACCTAATCCTAAATCCAGCAGGTTTCATTTCCTTAGGATATCAGGCCTCTCTACGAAGGTATCAACAGTCTGAGATCACATCCCCATTCCTACAGCTCTCCAGATGATCTTCTGTGCTCTTTCCAGAAGGTTTTATTTTCTTATAGTATCAAAGTTGTCTTTTGAGATGTCAATTATCTAGGGCCACAGCCCCAATCCCACTGCTATAACTAGCTCCTGAGAGCACCAGGGCATCATCTTGTGCCAGAGGAAGGAGGAGAACAGGCCTCCTCACAGAGCTCACAAGCTCCTTGAGCTCATTATGCTGGGAAGGACACCTGCATGTGAGGGCTTTGACCTTTGGCCAGCTGCTGGCTTGCAGGAGCAGCACCCTAGCAGAGCTTTTCCCAGGCCACTCAGTCAGAAGCCTGTCTCACTCCTTCTCAAACTGTTGATTATCTATTCTAAATGCTCTCTGGCAATCATTAGCCATTAATTATTGGGAAAAAAATATTTCATCCACAAGAATTCAAATGTTTTTGTAGAAATCTGTGAAATGTGACAAGTATATACAGGTCAGCAAAGTGAGTAGCTTAAACAGCAAATGTTTGCTTTTCATTGTTTTAGAGAATGAGAGTCCAACATCAAGAGCCTGATCAATCCAGTACGTGCTGAGAATTCACTACATTGTTTGTGCGTCACCATCTTGTATTCTCTCAGAACTGAGAGGAAACAGAGCTCTTGGTTATTTATCTGATTCATAAATTCATTAATCTCTTTCATGAGGTTCTAAGCTATGACCTCCCAAAGGTTTAGCTTTCAAATGCCACCATCAGGGCCTTAGATTTCAACATATGAACTGTAGAAGAACACAAAAGCTAGACCATAGCAGTTCCCTTAAGTTGTGATATGATAGCAATGTAGTAATTGATAGTGGAAAATTGTTAATAAATTGGGTACAACTGTTTTGTGTTGTG
Organism: Ochotona princeps; assembly: GCF_030435755.1. Lineage (NCBI taxonomy): Eukaryota > Metazoa > Chordata > Mammalia > Lagomorpha > Ochotonidae > Ochotona > Ochotona princeps. The sequence continues at coordinate 80,415,331 of NC_080832.1, forward strand.
GAGCTCTATTTTAAAACTTCTGTGTAGGGATATAATTGTAATTTATACCCAAACCTATTTGTTTTATGCCTTTAAGAAAAAAGTGTCAAATTACTGTTTAGGTAATGTGCTAACATTTTATAAGCAATATAATGCTTTTAATTATTAACTTACAGTGGTATACTGGTTTTAAAATGTGAGATATATTTCTTCCATATCAACAAAGACATTCTCAAAACTCCCTGAGTCTTGGTTTACAACATGCTTAAGCATTTGTTCTTAAAACTATTTTTAAAATAGTGTGATTGAAATATACTTCATTATTTTTTAAATGAGCTCTATATTGACACTCTAGGGGCTTTTATTTGAAGATCTTTTCTCAGTTTTTCAGAAAAAGTGCAAAAAGACTAAAATAAAAGTACACCACTTGTACTTACATTATCAGTTCAATACTCTGTATTCTTGCAAAAACTCACCTAATAAATCTCTCTCTCCTTATTTCAGTCAATTCTTTTGCAAACAAAGTGGGAAAGAAAAAGTTGTACATTAGAAAATAAATTAAAAATGAAAACTGACATTTCTTAGGTCATATAATTTTGAAAATTGAAATGACTATATTTTTTGACACAACTACTATTTGTTTAGGAATTTAGGCTTAGACAGAGATCTCTATATGCACTGACATTCCTTTGAATATGATTAAAATTTTTCCATTGTAATATCGAAAAAGAAGAAATAACTTAAATATTCTAATAATTGGGGATGTTATTTAGGTTCTCTATACAGAGATATTAAAACATGAATGATACTAATAGTAAAGTATACTAATTTCTTACTGCTCAATAACTTTAGATAACCTTAAAAGCTTTAATGCACAAAAGTTGCACATAGTACTGTGTGATATCTTAAAACATGTACATTGTGCATTGCTTGAGCCAGGTTAATATAACTATTTCTTTTTAAACATTTACCAACTCTTCTTGAAGACATTAAAAATCTTCTATTAAATTAATTTAACAGGGAGCAAGAGGAACGGAGAATGGACTGGAGAGGGAAAGGAAAGGATCAGAAGGGGGCAGAGAGGAAAAGTAAAATGATTATTATTAAATTATGCAGCAAATCATTTTTATGAAATAGAGAAAAATATATATTAAGAATACTGTGATGTATATGTTAATTATAATGTAAATTCTATGCTCACATAATGAAAGATTAGAATGGATGCGGTGTGGTGTTGACAGAGTAGAAGAGTGACACAAATATTTTCCCTAACATTTTAGCCATGAGTAACAATGCAAAAATTAGTAATCTCCATGATTTGGTTAAAAATCAGCTAATTGAAAGGCCATGTTCTCACTTGCTGCTATATTAACTAAGTTTACCTCCCAGCAGAAAGTACAACGAGATAGGTATGTTTTTACTTTAATGTACTAATTCTCTTAACATTTTTCACTATCATCCGAAATGACATGGCCACACAGGCAGAGAATCTTCAGGTTTTCCCTCTTCCACATTTTGCCAAGCTGTTTCGGCAGATTTCTGCCATTTCAAATTAGAAAGCATCCAGAATATAGATTCCCTAGGCTGGTTGTCTGGGCTGCTTTGACAAGCGCTGCATCCTCTATCCCTGAGGTCACAGGGAGTGACAGGATGGGAAAGTAAGTAGAAAACGCTTCCCTGGCACTCTCTGCTGCCCAAGTTGCTGAGTAAGAAGGGCAGTGCAGAAAGCCAGCAGCTTCTAGCTGTGCACTTCCAGGGAGGGCATCCACAAAGGCAAAGATGTGTCTCCTGCCTGGCAGTGGATGTGCGAGCTCAGCATGTGTCTTGTCTCTGGGGTGTTAGATAAAAGCTGGCTGCTTGTTTGACTTTGTTTCAGAGTCCAGATACAGAGCAAGCCAATTGTCAAGCTGCCTGTTACAGAACCAAGTGACTCTTCTGCCTGCTTTTCCCATCTACAGTCTGCTTCCTATACAGATTTGTTACTGGTAAATAAAAAGGCACTATTCCAGTTACTGAGTTGGTTGCCAGGGACAGTAAACTTAAGAGCACAAGGTCAGACATCCTGTAAGACCCAAGCTTTTAAAACAATTTTTGAGCATTCTATTAATTTTTTGAGTTGTAATTTTATTATAGGTATGTACTGTGATGTGCCAGGGGTTGATTTTGATGATTCATGGGATCTCCTAAAGAAAGAAATACACTGCAACACCACGGTGCTGCTTAGTGAGACACGTGTGATCATAGTGAAAAGTATGTTGAAAAGCATCTTCAAGTTACAGAAAACTTTGCTAACTATTTCTATTAGTGGAAGTGTCTCCACAAATTTGGAATTAAAGAATAATCAAAGGGCCTGGCGCCTGACGGAATGCATGAATTGTTTGAATCTAAGTATTAATTTACTGGCATCTTCAATGGCAATTTATAAGGTTAGAAATCCTAATGTCTGAGGTTTTGGATTGACATAGACATTAAACATACGAAATTTGATTATTTAATTATTTTAGGAAATACGGATGGAGACCATCCATGAAAAATTAATTTAATCCCTTAAAACAGTACCATAGTGATAGTCTTTAAAGAATTGTATAGTTCCTAACCATGAAACAGAGTTTTTATATTCATAATGAAATCCAAAACCAATCCATTACTCACTTTGTGTTTTATTCCTTCTCCTACCAATTTCTTTACCTTTCTACCAGTATGTTGCCTTTCCAAGAAATCTCCTTGGGTGGAAGCATTTCTGCCATTGCTATCATTTGCTGGAAGGAGGTACAGAGACAGGAATTAAAATATGCCCACTGCTGGGTTCGGGGATGAATTCCAATCATCTTAAATTCAGCTGCTCCTCATATGTTTCTAGGTACAGTAACTGGTGCTGGAAATGACATGAACATCAATCAACAGCAGAAGATGTCAGGAAATACTTGTTAACATTTCTCAAAAAAGAGAAGCCTTCATTTTCTCCTATGGTATATCTTGGAAGAGACTAAGAAACTTTTGAGGTTATAAAATGGTAATTATGTAACTGCCTCTATAGTCACATACAGTGTGAGGTGTGTATATGAGCACATTTATGTGAGGCTTCATTGGGCACTGTGTAATGCCTAGGGATGAAACAAATCCTACATACGGCAGTGCAGAAAAAAAAAAGGGTGAAACTGTTCCCTAAGCATTATTTTTCTAACTGCGTGATCACCTACTGCCTGAACTAAGAACTGCTTCTGGATACAGACTATACTGATTGATTCCCATGGTTAGTATTTGTGGACCCTTACAATGTAAGCTTAGATGGGCTTCCCAGCTCATAATTTTTGTCCTACACTACCCCAGCCATTAATTATGTGAAATTTTTGTTTTCTCTCATTCTCACTGTCTTTCTGCCTCTCAAAAATTGTTTCAGCTGGTGCAGAATCTTTTAAGGTGTTTTTCCCTAGAGATAGATAGATAAATAGATAGATAAATAGATAGATACATAGATAGATAGATAGAGATAGATAGATAGAATGATTGATCTTCCATCTGCTGGTGCCCTTTGTAAATGGCCACAATGGCCAAATCTGAGCCAATCCAAACCAGGAGCAAGGAGCTTCTTCCAGGTCTCCCACATAGGTACAGGGTCCCAAGGACTTGAGCCATTCTCTGCTGATCTCCAGGCATAAGCAGGGAGCTGGATCAGAAGTGAATAAGCCAGGGCTCAAAATAGCACCCATATGGGATGCCAGCTCTTGCAGACAGAATTAGCCTGTGGAGCCACTGCACCAGCCCCACCTAAGTTTTGTAATCAGGAGTTCATCCATATATTTAAGCACATTATAATTTTCATAGCCAGGTGTAATCTATTAAGAAATAACGCATTTATATTACTATTTATCTTAATACTATACTCTGGGAAACTGTTATAAGGAGTAAATCCAGGATCATGTTCCCATGTGTCACAGCCCAGCTGTTAAAACTTGAATCATATTCCTTTGTGTTTTATAATGTTGTGGAAAAAAAATAAAAGGAATGGGATCAACTTAATTCAGATCAACAAACTCATCGAGTACATAACAAAGTAAAATTTTGGATTTATTTTGACTTCCTAGAATTTAAATCCCTTTTACCAATATTTTTTTTTTTTTTTGAAAAATGGGACACATTGCCAAGTGTTATAGTTATGGACTAAATAAAAACACTGTTGCGGCCCTGCATGATAGTCTAATATCTAAATCCTTACCTTGCATCTACCAGAATCCCTTGTGGGCAGTTCATGTTCCAGCTGTTGCACTACTCATCCAGCTCCCTGCTGATGGTCTGAGAATGCAGAAAGCAGTAGAGCATGCCCAAAACCTTGGAACCCTGCACCTGCATAGGAAACCCAGGAGAAGCGCCTGACTGCTGGCTTTGGATAGACTTAGCTCTGGCTGAGGCGGCCACTTGGGGAGTGAATCAGTGGATGGATGATCTTCCCTTCTGTTTCTCCTCTCTGTATATCTGCATTTCAAAGAAGGAAGGAAGGAAGGAAGGAAGGAAGGAAGGAAGGAAGGAAGGAAGGAAGGAAGGAAGGAAGGAAGGAGACCTGAGTTGCTGGTCTCCTACAAATTAATGGAAGAGTTTGTTTGTCTTTCTCCTTTCTGGAAATTGATTCATGTAAAACCAAAGAACTAAAAACCATTGTTGTAACAAAGGATTGGAAGTGAAAAGAGAAGTAGAGACTGAAGGACATTGCCTGGAGTTGCTGATAATTTTCTTTATTTGGTTGTGACTGCATCATTTTAGTACACCATTTTGCATGATATTATATTTCAATAAAATGTTTACTTAAGCAATGAAATGTAGGACAAGAATTATCACAGAATAACTGACAGCATTTCAAATGGGAAAAGCATTAGTGATTGCTATAGATTGTAAAATATCAAATGCTAAAATTTCTTGAGCTCACTATGAAAGTGATATTAAAATATGTTGAGTTTTGGTTGTTAATAGGATATCAATGTACTTTTAATGAACATGTGTTGGACTAAATGAATAAAACATTCTTTCAATTGCAGCAATTATACACTCAGTATGTGCTGGGAAGAAGATTAATTCCTGGATATTCATAATGAATCCAGTATATTGATCTCAAGTCAGTAGTTTGAGCTGGGCAGCTTTCATGACAGCTCTATCTGCAGATTTAGAATCGTTAGAGGGTGCACATTTTTCCTGGCTCCTTCTGCTATTTTAGTTCTTCAACTAGGGTTTCTGGGCAGTTGTCCTTGTTTACTCAAACGTATGCCAGTTGATATTCAAATTTAGGTTTTCTTGAAACAACTGATCACTAACAGAGAGACAGAGAGACTTGTCTTTTATCCTTGAACCCCTACTTTGACTTCTAAAGATGGATTAGAGAGAGCAATTGAAGATTTGAAAAATGCTGAAAAAACCTGAGAGAATTCATTTCTAAGTGATTTTCTAAGAGATTGATGTGTACTTATCCATTGTTTTTTATGTCACTTGTTTCTCAAAAGTTTGGAATCTCACTAAATTGTTACTAATCCTTTCAGATGCTTCACTAAGAATATAAGTCTCTACTGTTTACATACAGGACCATAACTTGGTTTGGGCACAGGGCCATGAATTTGAACATTAGTTACTCATTTCTTTTTTTCTTTTTTAAAGATTTATTTACTTTTATTACAAAGTTAGATATACAGAGAGGAAAGACAGAGAGGAAGAGCTTTCATCCGTTGATTCACTCCCCAAGTGAGCCACAACGGACGGTGCTGCGCTGATCCGAAGCCTGGAACCTGGAACCTCTTCTGGGTCTCCTACGCTTTGGGCCATCCTCTACTGCTTTCCCAGGCCACAAGCAGGGAGATGGATGGGAAGTGGAGCTGCCGGGATTAGAACTGGCGCCCATATGGGATCCCGGCGCGTTCAAGGTGAGGACTTTAGCCGCTAGGCCACGCCTCCGGACCCCAGTTACTCATTTCTTTAATCTTAGATGCATTTATGCCATCTCCTTCTACCCATATACAAACTATTATGTTGGGACTGTGTTTTAAATAAAAGTAAGAATCTTCTTGCTTGGCAAAATCATTTTAAATTCCCTGAGAAAGTAACTGGGAGCAACTATAAGTTTCAAATGTCTTTATCCCCATAGAATTTATCAAACAGAAGACTTGTGAAACCCAAAGATAAAAGTTTTCTCACATGGAGAGCCGATAATGTCTCTATATTTCTGTGCTGCATCATTATCCTTTGGCCCACACGGAATTAAAGCTATTTTGATTAAGCCTATAACTTGCACTTCACAACCTCAAATTTGAAGATAATAAAGCATTTTATAATGGTCAATGAATTAAGCATTCCTGGGGTTTTTACAGAAATGATGAGAAAGGGTAACTATCCAATTATTCTAGATGTAGAGCTGCATGATGTACCAGTGAAAAGAACTGGGTGTCTAAAAAGCATGCTTTCTTAAAAATGTGTTTGTAAAGTTGCTGAGCCAAAAAGAATCATTTTTTTTCTAAGATTTTATTATTATTGGAAAGCCGGATATACAGAGAGGAGGAGAGACAGAGAAGAAGATCTTCCGTCCGATGATTCACTCCCCAAGTGAGCTGCAACGGACGGTGCTGCGCCAATCCAAAGCCCGGAACATGGAACGTCTTCCAGGTCTCCCACGTGGGTGCAGGGTCCCAAAGCTTTGGGCCATCCTCAACTGCTTTCCCAGGCCACAAGCAGGGAGCTGGATGGGAAGTGGAGCTGCCAGGATTAGAACTGGAGGATTAGAACAGGCACCCATATGGGATCCCGGCGCGTTCAAGGTGAGGACTTTTTAGCCGATAGGCCATGCCGCCGGGCCCAAGAATCATTTTTTTAATGTTGAAATAAATGTTTGAATTCAATCAGTTAGTCTGCAAAGATTTATTTTGAACCTGCTATGTTTACTCTTCTACGCCCTGGACCCAGAGATACACAGTGACACAATCATTGTTCCACAAAACTTACCTCCCGGAAGAAGAAAGACAGCAAATAACATTCCTGGTTAGGACAGGCAAGCATTTCAAATAATCTCTCCACTGACTCTTGGTAGGTACTCTGGACACATGCAGAGATTTGCTAAAAGCTATGTACTGACATGAAAGAGAAAAAAGATGAGGTCAAGATTCAGGAAAATGGGGACCTGCACAGTGAGGTAAGATCGCAGGTTCCTGCTTCCGCTTCCGTCTTCTTAGGGAGACAGTATCTGTCGACAGTTGATGGAAGGCTGATGGAGCTTCCTTCAAGGGCAAACTGATTAGAGAAGAAAACTTGAATAAAACTTTTAGAAACTTAGACCTAAAGATTTAATGACAATGCTTCTCCCAAACCACTGAATATGTATTCTTGTAAAGTACATATGGAGCATTCATAAAATTGATAATATGTTTAGTCAAAAACAATTATTAAGATATTTGAAGGGAGTGAAGACATATAGAACATCTATATATTTATTCTTATTTTTATTAATATATTTATCATTTACCATGATACAGCTTTGTAGGCATATGAGTTCTTCCCTCCCCCTCTCCTGCCTCCCTCTCCTTCCCTCTCCACACTGTTATGCTCTGAGTCATCACAGTAGTAGAGTATTTCCTGTTTTATCACGATGCAATTATTTCACCTCTTTCTTTGAAATAAACAGAAATCTAAGTACTCCATGGAGTAAAGAAAAAAATGGAAATTAAAAAATACTTTAAATTGAATAATACTGAAACTAACACATACCTAGAATTGTGGGAAACAATAGTGCTATAAGAAGAAGAAAATGTGTAGCCTTCAACTCCATATATTATAAATTTTTCAAAAGCTGGAAGAAAAGCAGTGAGTCAAACATCCATGTAAACAAATCAGGAAGACTGTCAAATACAAAGAAAACCAAGGAAATGAAATTCAACTGAGAAGCAGAAGTTACTGAATGAATACTTTTAGGCTAGTACATTTTAATTTTTTGATGTATTAGATCATTTAGAAAAATGTAGCTTATCAAAATTGATTATCTGAAAACACAGCTAAATTGCTAACATATGAAATTAATAGTTTTAAATTTCCCCTAACACACTGTGAGTAAAAGTGCTACGTGGAATGCCTGTACCCCATATCTAAGTGCTGAATTAAGTTCCAACTGATCACTCTTACCCCAGCTTCCTGATAACGCACCTTAGCAGGCAGGGGATGATGGATAGGCCCTCTGTCACCCGAGCTGGAAAATGCAGATGAAGCTCCAGGCTCCCGACTTCAGTCTGTCCCACTCTTGGCTGTAGTGACTGGGCATTCAAGTGAAGCAACAGATGAAGATGTTCTTCTCTTTCTCTCCAGCTCTCCCTTTACTGTGCCTCTTGAGTAGGTAAAAATGAATAAACGTTGAGAAAAAATTTACATGAACTCTAGTTTAGGTTATGGGATCCTCCTTTCTATGTACCCCAAACCTATGCCATAGCCACTAATGTACAGCCAATATTGTTTGCAGAAAAAGATGGGCATACTTTAGTGGTAGTCAACAATAAATATCTCACTGTTGATTTTTCTGAAGTTTTAATAGATACTTCAAGCCATGGGGAAATTTTTTTTATTGTATCTGTCAATTTACCATAATTATGTGAGCATAAGACAAAAACCATGAAAATCAGTGTTATGAGGGGCCAGCATTGTGGCTTAGTGAGTTAAGTCACAGCCTGAGATGCCAGTATCCCCTATGGGAGTTGGTTCATGCTCCAGCTGCTTCACCTCTGATGCAGACCCCTACGGATGGCCTGGAAAAGCCACAGAAGGCCCAAAAATGTGGACCCCTGCCGTAGAGGAGAGGGTCCTGAAAAAAAGCTTCTTGTTTCTGTTTTCAGCTTGACAAATCCATAATCATTGTGTCCATCTGGGGAGTGAACCAGTGCATGAAAGAAATCTGTGTCTGTCTTTCCTTCTCCTATTCTGATGTTCAAATAAATTAACACATATTTTAGAAATGTAGAAAAATGTATGATCACTGAGGGGTTAAATAATTGTTGCCTTCTGCTCGCAAAGGTAGATCTATCACATAATTCCACTGCATAATTTGCTTTTTTGCTTCTTTTTGATTTTCTTATTATTTTCTTTTTTTCATTTGTTTCAAACTTCCTTTCCTTCTTTCCTTCATTCTCTCCCTTTCCTTCCTTCGTTTGTTCTTTCTTTCTCTCCTTCCATCTTTCCTTGTTTTGTTGTTGTTTTTGCTTGTTTGTTTGTTGCAAACCAGTGTTGAACAACTCAGAGAAGGAAGGCAAAAGTAAACTTACCAATGTCCTTGGGTATTCTGCTTCATTGAGGTAGAAAAAGATAGAGAATCATCTTTGGAAGAATTTGTTATTTTTCTTCTTGTTACTTAAAATCTTGAGCATTTTACTAATTTTCTTTAAGCTATACATTTTCAAAACTGTTTAGAAGTTTTTTTATAGTACCTATCATATAAGATTATGGTGGAAATTAAATGAAATTATGTTTGAGAGTGTTTTAAGGTTACCATCAGGCACTTAAGAGGCACTTTAAATGTTTCTTAACTGAATAAAATGATTAGGCATATAGATATATTTTTAATATTTTCTCATACTATTTTTATTCACTTAGAAAAAATCTGAGAGTATTATCTTCTAAAATATGAGTGTTTTCTTCTTGTTTAAAATAATCCCTTAAACTCATATAACTTTCAAAGAGAGAAAAGCTCAATTTGTTTTTCGTTCTAACATTATTATGAGCACCTAGATGCTGATTTGATAAGTATTTTTGAAACAGATATCTTAAATAGAATCTTACTGCTTTAATAAATGTTTTTCCTGTTATTTTGATTTCTCATTTTTGATCAGCAATAAAAGAAACACCAAAATGGGACTGTCAAGTCTCATCTATCATCAAAAATAAAATAGGAAACCTGAGTAAGAATCTCTAGACAGTTCCAGGAAAATGTTTATTCTTTAATCATGTCCCTGGGCTGTTTTCTTTTCTAATGTTTTCTAAATTTGATACAGATATGCTCCAAAAGAAAAATGACAAGAAAGTAGATAACTTTACTGTCAGTAAGCAGTAGAAATTCTCCAATTTTTCATGCTAGTGTTCTGTTCTTTCTACGATCACTCATTGAAGATTCATAAACATAGAAGGGCATTAGCAGTGAGCTACCTCTGAAGCTGTTGGCATAATAAATGTAAAAATCTTTGACTGGTAAGTGTTAAAAAGTAACAATATAATATTCCAACATTTAGAATTCTCAGAGTAGAAGTACATTATAATTTCCTTGCATTCTCATAGAAATATTCCTACTATACTTGTGCTCTCTTGCATTTTGATAATAGGTCTGCATGAATTAACAAAATTTCATACTTCTTGCTTCTCTGTAGGAGGTGGTTGTAAAGGTGATACAAAGAAGTGCCATTGTTTAGCTAAGGAAACCTACATTGAGGATCCCAACCACTGTCTTATTCAAACACTTTATGCTTCTCCGCATAGATTCCACTTCTCAGAAGCTGGTGTTGTCTCTTGCCCTCACAATGACTGGGTCTGATAGCTTAACAGTGCATTTCCAGTCTGCAGTCCTTCCACTGAGGCTCATGCCAGAGGAGCTGGATATAATTCAATTTTTGAAAATGGTGGGAATTCTAGGACTTGGAGATATATATATATGTTCTTTATAAAAATGAGCCATACATTATGAAATATGAAATATGTCACATGCTTCCAAAAAGTTAAGCGAAATTCCTCTTAACTTTTCTTCTTTGTCTCTTTTTTTCCTCTGAGAAAAATAGAATAATAAGAATTAAGAATGGTGATTCACCATTCTTGTTTAGTTTCTAAAATTTGTAAGTGCTTTAAAGTCTGCTTATGATGCTAAACTAGTTGTGTAGGCTGAAATTGGATTTCTATTTTCTATCAGTTGGATCTAAAATGATAGCAATATTCCCTAAAATCATGTATGCACCGCCCTCTTCCTAAGCCTGGTGGCTAATCTAATTTTACTTCAAAACAAGAGACTACCTTAAAGATAACACTGTTCCTTCTCTATAGATATTCATCACATACAAGGGTTTGAGAATTCTACTTGGACTTTCAAAGAGACTTTTACATTTCTCCAAGACACTTTTCTGGCTCTGCTTGTGGTTGACAGCCAAGAATTATTGTCAATTAAAACAGCAAAAATTCTCTTTTTCAGGTTAAACTGAGGAATGAAAATTAAAGCAAAATTCTCTTGCAATGGGATCATTTAACAGAATGATTGATAATGAATTTTATAGCATAAGTATGAAAAATTAAAGCAATGCATTACATTTGTATTTTATGTTCTTTAAAACGCCAAGGTGTGTGTGTGTGTGTATAAAATCAACTCACAATTCCTATCAAATCTCTAAGACTGTGTCGCACTACAGCACCACACTGATCACTATCATCTTATGTTTGTGTGACTTTTATCCCAGAATAAAGTCCAAGTTTTCTTAATATTGCTTAGATTCCCTTTCTTTTTCTCCTTTTTATCACCAATCTGCTTTCTACTTGCAACTCTTCTAGTCTAAAATTAGTATTGATTAATTTCTTTTGCATGTAGCAAATTTGAGGAGCTTTTATATGAGAGTAAGCAAAAACATATATAACAGGATTGTGAGTTGAAAATCTTAAATCAACACTACAACTTTCACATTTCTTAGAAACTTGAAATACATACAGAAATATATTTAAATAAGCTGATAAGCTAGAAATTTAGTAATTCATCATCAGTTTCTCAAGCAAAGAAAATCTGAAACTAGAAAATTAAGTGGAACATTGAAATCAGATTTGCTTTGAGAGCAGCCTCACAAGGACAGACATGCAAGAGGCACAGATTAGGATTATTAATACAGTAAACAGATACATCTGCTGGCTAAGGTGGTTACACCGAAAGTACAGAGTTCCGCTGTAATCGTGAACTAAGCACACTCCTTCCACCCATCCACACGGATAGACACGGAAACTTGATGGACTTGAATCTTGTCCCTGTATGAAGGGAATGTCTTTCTGAGAAATAACAACCAAAACACAACTTTGAAGATACTAGTAACCTAAAATCACACTATCTAGTTGCCCTAAAGAAAAAATTCATAAACTGATTAGTTTAGCAGAATTCTTAGCTGGCATTCTCAGATATTGGCAGAAAAAATATACATAATTTCCAAATGAATATACCTGCAGGACAGTCCTCAAAATTTTTCTAAGGAGGAAACAGAAAGAAATGTGAACTCTCTGTAAAAAATCACAAACATTCTGACATGATGCCATGAGAGAAAGTCAGTAGAAATAACGAATGAAACCTGCAAACGGCTTCATGTATAGGTATTTTCATACGCATACTAAATAAATTAGCATATTAAATATGTTTAACAATATAAATGAGATAATAAAAACTAAGTGAAAAATAAGAGATGAAATGAACATATTTTAATGAGATTCAGATAGAATTTCTGGAATTAAAAATCAATATAAAATTTAGTAGTGAATTTTGAAAGATCAGAAATATGTGGGTGATCACCCCAGGTGCCTCTTCCTCCCCCACCTGCATGGAGGATATGGCTTAAGCCTAACCCTCCCCTTGGCCTGAGGCACACCCATCAGGCCTACAGGTGGAGTGTGACCTCCAACATGACTAGAAGGTCAAGGGGAGTACACCCGGAACATGACCTCTCTTATGAACTGAAGATCTAGGGAAACAGTCCAGTCATACAGGCAACTAAAGTGTCTATTGTGGGCGTGGGGTCTGCCTGAAGGCTCCCTCCTGCCCTCCCCTTCCTTACCCTTTAAAACCTTCAACCTGTGCATGATAAAGCAGACATTCCTCGTCAGCGTGTCTCCGGTGGTTCTTGCAGCCAAAGATCACCATCTGCCTCCCCCTAGGTGACCTTGGGGCCTGCAAGCAGGCCTAATCCTCGAGAACAATACATGGAAAGAGAATCAGTAGAATAAAAGGCACATCAAAAGAGATGAACTGAAATGATTAGAAATGGAAGATTTGAAAGAGGACTAAGATATCATACAGGAAAAATGAGGAGTTCAAATAGGGAAGAGAAGATCACAAGAGTTAACAATAGAGAACCTTCTGAAACTCATGAAAGACATGAATCCCCACACACCAGGAAACTCTCAAAACACAAAGCAAAAAAAAAAAAATATATATATATATATGTATTAAAAATATAATATATGTATTAAAATGTACATATCATCATCATAAAACTGCATTACATCAAAGAGTTTAAGAGCAGTCTAAGACAAAAGCAGTATGTTCAACAAAGTGACAGACTGACAATGGCCTCTATTAAAATGAGGGAAACAAATACATTTGGTCTGTGACTGAAAGCAAAATCTACACATGTCAATCCTGAATTTGTTTCACAATGAAAAGTTCTCTTAAGGAAAAAAAAAAATGAAGACTGACTCAGAAGAAAAAGGAATTTGCTACCAACAGACTCTGACTTCACTTAACAATACTAAGACTAGAAAAAAATTTTACCTGTGAATTCTAGTAAGATTCATCCTTTTTTTCAATCACATAATAAAGGCAAAGAAGAAAGATATTCAAATCTTTTTGTATGGGTAACTTAGTTTTGAAACCAAAGTGGGACTTTACAAAAAAGGAAAATTATAACCCAAAGTCATTTATGAACAGGGATGCATAAGTCCTGCAAATATTAGCAAACTGATTTTGACAATGCCTGAAAAATTTACACCATGACCAAATGAACCATAATCCAAAATTACAGAGTTGGTTTGACATTGTAAAACAATTCAAATTTCCATAATGACAAATTACAGAAAGAGAACTTTATAACTCAATAAAGCCGAAAATTGTTTAATCAAATTTAAGGTATATTTACAACAAAATCTGTTGAAAAAGTAATAATATAATGAATAACCTCCATTCAGAAAAAAGAACAGAGAAAACATCTATGGCAAACATTCTTCTTACTGATAAAAAATTGAATATATTCCTTTGAAGATCAAAACTATAACAAAATTGTGAGCAATCATTTACACTTAGTTATGCTAGAAATCTTAGCTTAGCAAGACCAAAAAAAGAAAAAGAGACTTTATCTAGAAATAGAAAAATGAATCGCATCTTTATTCATTTTAGTTGAAAATACGTATTTAATAAGTGGAACATTTTATTTTGAAGTATGCATTCATTGTGAGGTAGCTACCTTTGGGTAATTAATATACCTGTTACCTCACATGATTAATTTTCTGTGGTAAGAACTATTGAAATCCAATATTCTAAAATAGAATGTGTTGGTGCTAAATTTAGCCCCCGGTTGTACAGTGGGTGTGAGTCTATTTATCCTAACTGAAATCTGTATCCACTGGCAACCATTTTGCCAGAACTCATCTCTCCCAGTCCAAGGAAGCAGTCTTCTACGCTTTGCCTCTTTGAACTCAAATTTTTAGATTACACATACTAAGTGAGATAATTTGTCTATTTGTGCCTATCTTATTTCATTTAACATAAATTCCTCAAAGCTCACCTTTTTTTTAATTAGAAAGTTGGATATACAAGAGAAGGAGAGACAGAGGAAGATCTTCTGTCTGCTGATTCACACCCAAGTGGCTGCAATGACTGGAGCTGAACCAATCTGAAACCAGGAGCTAGGAGCTTCTTCTGGGTCTCCCACGACGCAGGTGCAGGGTCCCAAGGCTTTGGGCCATCCTCCACTGCTTTCCCAAGCCACAAGCAGGGAGCTGAATGGGAAGTAGGGCCACCAGGATTAGAACCGGTGACCATATGGGATTCCAGAGCATTCAAGGCAAGGACTTCAGCCTCTAGGCCATCACGCCAGGCCCAGTTTCCTTCACTTTAAAAGCTGAAGAATGTTGCACTGTGTATTATTGATTAATTCATCTGAAAATGAATGTTAGCATTTGTGAGGCTCAGGGGAAAAGAGGTCACTAAGTCAGTAAGATGGCCACTAACAGTCAAGGTCACTGGGTTACCCGTGGTGAGCAAGATGGTGGCCAAGGACAGAGCCCTGGGCATGAAACAGGGTAAGGGTCACGTTGTCTCAAAACAGGACTGATTGGCCAGGGCCATTTCACTCACCTACCCCTGGCCTATGGGAGCAGGCTTCTGCAGTCATGCTCCTAGTAATTGGCTCCTAGTTTCTCCCCTCCTGGAATTCCTGAAATTCCTGGCCTGAGGGTATCCCTTACCCTATATAAGAATCTGAATTTCCTCAATAAATCAACACTGCTTAGACAGAACCCCTGTCTGTTTGTCTCTCATGGACCGGGAGGCTGGGTGGCAGGTAGCAAGCTCATCCCCTCCGGCAACGGGGTACTAGAGGAATCTGTGGGGAGACCCCACAAGCATTGGTTCTATATCTGGCTACTGAGAATCATGACAGTGCAGCTATCTCTTCTTTTTTTTTTTTTTTTTTTGCAAGAATATTACTTCTTTTTTTTTTTATTAAATTTATTCATTAATTACATTGTGTTGTAATTACATAGAATCTGGGATTCTCCCCCCACTATAGACCATTTGCAGTTCCTTTTGGAAATACACTCCGGGAAATTTTAGGATCATATGGTAGTTCTAACCATTCAATTTTTATATATTGATTGAAAATTCCATGTAAATGTAATTTTAAAAGATGATATTTTAAATTGAAATATAACATAAAATACTTTGAAATGAGTTTAAACAAGTGTATGCAATTTTTTATGGAACAAAGTGCCATTACTAAACACTACATAAAAATTACATAAACGACAAAGGATGTTTCAATACTAAAAAAACAATTGAGCTACATATGAATCTATAACATCACTATAAATGGATATACAAAGTTAATAAGATTACTATGAAAGTTTTAGGAGGCACTCTGGTGGTATTTGACAAGTTGATTTATGGATATAGAAATAAAAATATCTTTAAAGGACCAAAACACACCTGAAGAAGTACATCAGGTTAATAGCTGTCTCCTATGAAAGGAAGCTCACAGTGAATTGGTACAGTTTTTAGTAGAGAAATTGGGCATGTAACTGATTTTAGTGTCCACACCACATACAATCAAACATGAAAAGATGACTTTGGTTAGAGCTAACAGAGCAGTTGAATGGAGAAAAATTACTTTTTGAAAATGTGGCCGAATCAATTGGAAACCATAAGAACAGTTGATATCTTCTTATGTGAAAAGCAAAATCATAAAGTTTTTGCAAGACAACGTGAAAGAGTACATTTATAACCCATGGTAGTGAGATGTCTGTTACACAAACACACAAAACCACAAATCATATAGAGAATATTCAATGAATTTCACTAAATTAAAATTAAAAACCCCAATTCAGCAACAGATGGTGAGAATGGGAGACACAATTCACAAAGCAAGATATGAAACCAGCAAGCGATTGTAATTCAGCTCAATGAGTTTAATAGCAAAAAGGCAACCCAATAGAAAAATAAATAAAAATGTGCATAAATATTTCTCAGACAGAAATAAATATATGAAAATATGCTCAGCTTCACTGATGTTTATGGAAATTCAAGTTAAGCCTCAAGGAGATAGTATGTCGTAGTACTTGGCAGCTCCAAGAATCGATGAGGATGTAGGGAGACATGGCTTTCCCTACTGCGAGAGTCTGAAGAAGATGTGAATGACTTACACTTAATCAGTAATGTTTAGGGTGCAACAACAGGCAAGTAGTCCAACACCTGAAAACTGGATAAATAAGCAAAGATGCATTCATATGTTGGACTGGCAGACAATTGTGACTAGTAAAGAATTATAGTTATTACAGGTACAAAATCGATGCCTCTCAGGAACATCTGTAAGAGGAAAAGATAATTTAAAGGAAATTTACACAACGTGATTCAATTTACATAACATTAAGAAACAATGCAAGACTAAATATTATCTTAGGTGTATGAAACACCTATAATAGAACCAAAGCAGAGGAAGGAACGATGCATTCAGAAGACTGCTTATTTGTAATCAGGGAGTGATGAGATTGGGATTGGGAAAGGACATGCTGGGGATTTCCTGTAAAGGATTGGGGGGCATTCTTAAACTACATGGTGGATGAACAAGTATCTGCATCACTTAATTCATAATCCACAAGAATTCTATAGAAATTATTTTGCATCTAGTTGATATTTAATTAAAAAAATCAAGCAACTTTAAAAGTACTATACAAATCTTAATAGCCAGTTGGGATGGATATCCACAGGTGCAATTTTCCCAGAATTTTGGCTTGAACATCTTGGAGTATAGTTTTGTGTGACTGTAGGCAGACAATCAAGTCCTTGATTGGCCCATCCTTCAGCAAGTAATGGTATTTTAGGTTCCTGGCTGAAGTGTTGCAGAGGCTTAAATCCCTCCTTCCGCTATGATAATCTTAGGCACAAGTTAGCAAGGTACTTATTCTACCATTACTTCTTTTTAGAAGAAAAAGTAAGAATTATTTATTTGTAAGTCACAATTACAGAAAGAGGTACAGACAGAAAGAAAGAGATCTTCCAAGTGCTGATTCACTCTCCAGATGGCTCAACCGGCCAGGGCTGGGCCAGATAGAGGGCAGCAGTCAGGAGCTTTCTCTGAGTTTCTCAGAAGAACCTGGATTACTGTTGCTTTTCACAGGCCATTAGCAGGCCCCTCTAACTGGATAAAGTTTTATTTATATTTTTCCCAGTGACCAGTGACTTTAAGGCCATTTTTACTTCTTCTATGAAAAATAGCTGTTCATTTCTGTTGTCCATTTCTTTTATTATTTAAATAAGGTGAGCAAATTTGACGTATTTCATATTTACAGATTTAGGAACACAATGATGCATTCCACTCTCTTCCACCTCCCTCCTGTGGCTCAACCTCACTCCTTCCTTGCTTACTTTTTCTTTTAAATTTTACAATGATGGACATCTGACTGTGTATGAAAAACTATATGTTAGTATGCTAATAATGATATAGCGGAACTAGGGGGGGGAGGGAATTGGGGAGAGGATAAGGGAATATGGAGCTATATTATAAAACGACAATAATAATAATAAAATGTAAAAAAATTGGATTAAAAAAACAAAAAGCAAAAAAAAATTTTACAAGGAAATATGGTTTTTTTATGATAACAGGTTTAATTACCCAACAGGTAAAAAACAATCAACAACTAGTAAGAAGAAAAAGCTATTGTACCTCAAGAATATAGGTCAGGGCTATAGGTAATAATCAAATATTAAAATATCAATTTCATTCATATATATTACATTTTATTACTCTGCATATTAGTTACCATGATTCAGGAAAATCATGATATTTCTTTTTTTAAAACTAGTTTATTTCATTAACATAATGGGTTCCAGTTGTATCCATTTTGTTGCAAAACACTGGACTTTATTATTTTATGGATGAGTAGTATTCCATAGTGTATATATGCCTCATGTTTTTTATCTAGTCATCATTTGATTTCTTAACTAGATCGAATAATGTATTCTTTTGAAATATCCTAAGATCCTCATACATTCTGGATATTAACACTTTCTCACATGCAGCGATTACAAATACATCTCCCAGTGTTGTGTTGATGATCTGTTCACCTTTTTAATTGTTCTTTTATGTTCAGAAGCTACTTAGCTTGAAACAAATTTTTGGTCTGTTTTTGCTTTTATTGCTTGTGCATTTAGTTTCTGAACTCATAACCTCTTGCTAAGATCAATTTCTTGCAATGTATAACATTTCTCATATGTTTTCCTCTGGTTGTAAAATAGTTTTAGGTTTTAAATGGACACTTGACTCACTTCAGATTTATTTTTGAATAGGGCTTAAAGCAATAGTCTAGTTTCAAATTTTAACATTTGGAAATCAAATTTCTCCAACACCATTTGTTATAAGGATTATCCCTCCTTAAGGAAATGATTTTACTTATTTTGTCAAAGATTAATTGATCATAGATTATGGTTTTATTTCTGGACCTTCTATTCTCTTAGGTTGGTCTTTTTGTCTATTTTTATGTAAGCATATGATGTTTTGATTAAAATAGCCCTGTAGTGTCTTAAAATCTGGTATTGTGATGCCTCCACCATTTCTATACACAATGATGTGACTCAGAGTTTGCAAGATCAGCCTTATTCACTATGGCTACAAAAAATGTAAATATCTTTGGATAAATTTAGACAGAAATGAAATATCTCTACTGTAAAAATTACAAAACTTTAGTGAAAAGAAGAAATTATAGATACATACACACAAAGGAAAATTATTGAGCATTAATAATTTTGAAGAACTTATATGCAAATGTCAATACCACCCAAAGCCATTTACATACTCATTGCAAATCCTATTGAGATTACAAGAACGTTCTTCATATAAGTTAGAACAAAAAAAGAAAAAATGAGGGTGGGTGCTGTTTCATAGTAGTTTAAGCCACAGGCAGCAGTACATATGGACACTGATTCAAGTCCAGTTTGTTCCACTGCTGATCTAGCTCCCTTCTAATGTGTCTGGGAAAGCAGCAGAAGAGGGCTCAAGTCGTTACGACCAGGAGCAAGTTCCAGACTCCGGTCCAGCTCTGGCTGTTGCGGCCACTTGGTGAGTGAACTAATAGAAAGAAGACCTCTCTGTCTCTCATTCTCTCAGTGTAAATCTGCCTTTCAAATGGAAATAATATAAACTTTCAAGAGAAAAACAATTCTAAAATGAACATGTAACCACGAAAGATCCCAGCCAGTAAAAAAAAAAAAAATTGAACAACAAAGACAAAACCAGAGGTATCACAATATCTAATTTTAAGACATACTGTGGAATAATTTCTGAAAAACATCATTCTGTGGGGGTGATGGGGGACACATGATGACTCAGCTGGTTAATACTCGACCTGCAATCCCATATGGGCACTGCTTCACGTCCCAGATGCCCCACTTCCGACACGCTCCCTGGTTATGGCCTGGGAAAGCAGTAGAGGATGGCCGGAAGCCCGAGGGCCCTGTACTCATGCGGGGGATCTGGGAAAAGCCCCTGGGTCCTGGGTCCTGGGTCCTGGGTCCTGGCTTCCAACGAGCTCGGCTTCGGCCTTGCAGCCATTTGGAGCATGAATCAGGGGAAGGAAGAGATTTGTTTCGCTTTCTGTCTGTAAATCTTCATTTCCAATTAAAACACATAGATCACACACACAGAGACACACACACATATACTGGGGCAAATGCTTCACTGAGCATGTAGAAAGCCAGCTTAGAACACCTGAATACCATAATTCTGGATATCCTTGAAACTCCTGCTTCCTTCCAATGTTTACCTTTGAAAGTTTGAAGTGATGGCTCAAGTGA
The DNA here is from genome assembly GCF_030435755.1 of Ochotona princeps. Lineage (NCBI taxonomy): Eukaryota > Metazoa > Chordata > Mammalia > Lagomorpha > Ochotonidae > Ochotona > Ochotona princeps. The sequence goes on from NC_080832.1 coordinate 80,435,600, forward strand.
TTGGACTCCTCGTACCCATGTGGTACAATTGGGCTGAACTGCATATCTCTAGCTTTGGCCTGACCCCACTCTGCTCTTGCAGGCATTTGGTGAATGAACAAGAGGATAGAAAATATTATCTCCCTCTCTCTTACTTTTAAATAAAGATAAATAAATATGATTTTGTAAGTATGTTTGTTTTTTTAAGTACCTGTTTTAGTACCAGCACCATAATATATTAGCTTAGGTCTCCTGTTCCAGAGCTGGCATTCCATATGTTGGCCAGTTTGTGTCCTGGCTGTTCCATTTCTAATCCAGCTCCCAGTTGATGGCCTGGGAAAGCAGGAAAGCATGTTTGAGGCGCTTCAACCTCTGCAACTATGTGGGAGACCTGAAAGAAGTTCCAAGCTCTTGGCTTTGGATCTGCTCAGCTGCAATTTCACAGTCATTTGGGGAGTGAATCAGCAAGTAGAAGACCTCTCTCCTGGTCTCTCCTTTTCTCTATAACTCTGCCTTTCAAATAAAATTGAAATAAATCATTTTTAAAAATTTATCCCTTTCTTCCACAATATAGGTAATTATTTTTACTTTTAAAGGGGCATTTAATGATTTAAATAAATAGCAAGGCTTGGGAACAGAGGGTCTAGATTTACAGCTCAGATCTATGGCTTCAAAGGTCAAGTATCATTTGTGAACCTCTTTTCAAGATCCAGGAAAGGTCTCTGCAAAGGGTCCACAGTGTTAGAAGCATTCCCTAAAGGATTATGACTGTCAATCTTATTGGTTTGTTATTGAAACTTCACAACTTCTCTAAGAGAGAGTGACTGTTTTTAACTCCAGTGCTAGGAAAGTGTCAAGTATTGGAATTATCATGGCTTTTATTGGCCTGAAACTCCTTCACAGTTTTAGACTATTGTATGACCCCATATTATAGGAGAGGAAATGTCAGGAGTGTCAGAAACCTGGTGATTATACCACTTCTCCACTTGCCCACTCAGTGCTGTAATATCCAATTTCACGTTCATTCAAATAGAAGCATTTGCAAGGTTTTCTATTCTTCTGACTTCACTGCAGTAGTTGGGAGAAGTCCCTTTGTCTAATTCATGTGTTCTAAGAGTCACGTTTCTTTTAAGTGGAATAAGGAATAAAAGATTCTTATTACAAGAATTTCAGATTATATCTGTGTTCTATAATTTCTGAAAATAATTTGAATTTCATCTGTACAAAGCACTGATTTCTAATCCACTGAGATAAGGGAATTGGGAATATTGGAAAAAGATTTTAATGAAAAGTATGTATATATATAAATACATATATATGTATTAATCCATTTATTTTGCTTGTGTAAACAACTTGCAATTCCTAAAATGTAACAAAGAATATTCTTTCTAAGAATAATCCTCAATCATTTAAGTAATGCACGTTAAAAATGGGAAAGCACATTATTTACTTATTGGGAGTAGCCAAAACGGAGTAGCCAAAACGGAGTAGCCAATGGATAATGGATAATGACAGAAGAACAAAGGTGAAATGAAACCAATTAAACAAGTATTTTCTAAGTGGCTATAAAGAATGAAAAAATGTAATATAAGATTGTAAGTATTTTGGGCCTAGGAAAGAAGAGAAAAAAAAGTTAAGTGTTTGACAATCACAGACAAATAATCACAGTATATTCAGGGCTATGCTAGATACGCTAGACTCTATGGCACGGTGGAGACAAGAAGAGGTTAAGCTTTGATTTTAACACCTCCCATTTTCAGAGCCTCAACTTGGTCATCTATGAAATGGAAGAATTCCACTGAATGAGACCTAAGGTCACTTGTAGTTTTAGAAATATTATTTCGACAGATTTTTACCTTAACTTGAATGTTGTACAGTGTCTACATGTGTCAAGCAACACATGGCTCTCCGTAACTGCATGCTATTTTTCTTTGTCAGCTTGGAGTATTCAGGTTTTTAAAAATGTATAGCTCTCGGGCTCGGCAGCGTGGCCTAGTGGCTAAGGTCCTCGCCTTGATCCCATATGGCCGCTGGTTCTAATCCCCACAGCTCCACTTCCTCTCTATCTCTCCTCCTCTCAGTATATCTGACTTTGTAATAAAGATAAAATAAATTTAAAAAAAAAATGCATAGCTCTGGGACCAGTGCGATAGCATATCGATTAAAGTCCTCACCTTCAACGCACCGGGATCCCATATGGGTGCTGGTTCTAATCTCGGTGTCTCCACTTCCCATCCAACTCCCTGCTTATGGCCTGGGAAAGCAGTCGAGGACGGCCCAATGCTTTGGGATCCTGCACCCACGTGGGAGACCTGGAAGAGGCTCCTGGCTTTGAATTGGCACAGCACCAGCCGTTGTGGCCACTTGGGGAGTGAATCTTCAGAAGGAAGATCTTCCTCTCTGTCTCTCCTCCTCTCTGTACATCTGCCTTTCCAATAAAAATAAATTTAAAAATCTTTAAAAAAAATGAATAATTCTATGAAATGAGAGGTAAACTAAGTTAGTAATAACTTGATCTTCATGTACTTGAATGAGAGTGGGGGCCTAGTCGGAACGACCCACAATAGCCCCCACCAGACCCGCTCCCTGCCCTGGTTCCCATGCTTGCCAGTATGTACAGCAGACTGATTCAGTTCATCGCACATCCCATTCAGCTCTCATACATATCAATAGGAATTGAAGCTTAGTTCAACCCCACAAATCCAACTATCCAGCCCATACACATACCGGCGGGTGCCACATTCTGTCTAGCCACGCTTGCCCCAGTCATAGTTGTCATGCTCACCAATTGGATTGGCAACCCAAGAGGGAGGTGCCAATTGTTTCCCTACTGGACCCACTCCCACTCCCAGATCCTGTACTCTCCAGATGGTTCTGCAGCTTAACGTGACAGAATTTGCCCCCTGTGCCTGCATCTGCCAGCTGGTGCTGTGGCAAGCCCAACCAATCCACATCCTACTCTGGTTTGTGCATGCACCAGTAGGAACAATCAACCCAGCCTGGCTTTCCCCTGATCCAGCTCACATGAGGGCAACAGGTATTTTAGCCCTGCCCAGCCTGGTCTTCTCCCATCCCAACTTTCAAGCTCAACAGTGGGAGTGGTGGTACAGCAGAGTAGCTCCATGCAGCTCCCCTGCCGGCTTGGCCCCCTCCACCACTAAGTCTCATGTATGTTGGTTGGACGCTGTGGCCCAGTCTGGCATGGCTTGCCTCACCTCAGTATTTGCCAGTGGATAATGTAGCCTGGCCTAGCCTGGCCTAGCCTGGCCCATCCCCAATTCCAATTCATGCCGGTGGGGGTTACAGCCTAGCCCTTCCCAGCTGGTCCCCAGTCCTGGCCTAAATATGAACTGAGTTGTGTTGCGACCCAGTGCAGTCCAAGCCACACTCCGTTCTGGTGCTCAGATTTGACAGTGGGTGATGTGAGCTGGCCCAGCCTGACTGGCCCCCAACCTGTGCCACATGTATGTCTATGGTTATTACCTGGCCTTGACAGAGCTGCTTCATACTGTAGTACCTACTCTCACTTGCAGGGACTGTATCCCAACAGAGGCATTCCCCAAACTCCTCCATCAGAGCCTCTCCCAGTGCCAGATCTCTCCCCCACTGGTGGGTCCACAAACCAGCCCTACTTAGTCCACCTCTTGTCCTAGCAGGAACAGTGGCCTTCCTGACTGCCCTTCAATTCATTTCAGTTTTTACTGTTGGGTGTTACCACCCAGCCTAGCCCACACCCAGGCACAGCTCACACATTGCTTAACAGGGGCAGAGACCTAGCCCAGCCCGTTCTACACCTACCCTTGTTCTCACAAGCACTAATGGGTTCTGCCGTCTAGCCCAGCCTGCCACAACCAGTCCACATGTGGTGAGGGACACTGCAGCCACATCCAGACCAGATAGCAGCCCCAATTCTGGCCTTCACACTTACGAGTGGGAACCACCACCCAACTAAGGTGTTCCTTTAGCTCCCCAATCAGGCCTGCCCCCAGCCATAGATTTTGAACATGCCAGTGGTTTCGCTGACCCAGCTTGGCATAGTCCCTCACATGTCTTGGCCTTTGCCTTTGGATTCTGTAGCCTAGACTAGTCCAGCAGGCCTCCAGTCCCAACTCTCACGGGTACTAGAATCTGGCCCTACTCAGTGAGCTCCCATCCCTGGCTCATGCAAACTGGTAGGTAGCCTGGTATGACCTGCACTCCAGCATGGTTTCTGCACTTGCCAGTGAGCTCAGGTTTTGCTAATCCCTGCCCAGCCCACTCCCTTCCAAAACCAACCCACACATTTGACATCAGTTGGAAGCCCCTTGCCCAGTTTGACTGACTCCCAGGCCTGGACCATGTGCTCACCTGTGGGAGCTATGACCCACTGGGAGAGTTTCCGCATTTCCCCACTCAGCCCACTCCCAGATCCAGATCACACGCATGCCGGCAGACACTAGACCCATGCCCATAATAGCCTGCCCCTCTATCTTGGCCTTGTATGAGCTGGTTAATGTTGCAACCAGGCCTGCCTCATACCCTATTTTAAAATGCACATGTAGGTGCTGCAGCCTGGAACTGCCCAGACTATTCTCAGTCCCTGTACCTATGAAAGATGGTAGATTGTATGATCACACCTAACTCAGCCCATCACCCCAACTCTTAAGATAACCAGCAGGACTTGTATTTCCACAGGGTTTGTTTAAACTCTAATCAATAATTTGCTAGCAAATTGTTCCAGGAAAAAATTTCTCTTCATGTGGAAACTCAAAGACTCTGTGAATATACATTTTGGATCATTTGAAAAGAAAGTATGGAAAACTACTTCGTCATTTAAAATGAAAATAAAGGCAAATATGCTAGTTTTAACTTTAAATTCATTTTGATCTTCCTCTGCCCCCTCCCCCAAAAAAGAATTTATTGTGCTTTCCATTCCCAAATAACCGTGCTCTCAGAGACCCGGGTTTGAGTAGAGTACTGAGCTCTGGTATACAGTAATGGATAGAGGGCAGAAATGCTGACTAGCACTTCTAGTCCAATGATTGACTAGTTCACATCAACTTGCATAGGCATAATGCTGATTTTTACCAGGGTATTGTTTGGGGTCTGTCCCACTTGCAAAATGGATCAAATATTTTGAACCAAAGCCTGTGCTAAAAAGAGAAACACTAGCCTTTTTCAACATGCATAGACTATTAAAGTTTCATCTTTTTTTCATTTTTTATTTCTGTTTCAAAGGGTCTAAATTATGCTATAATGCAGGCCTGTTCTTTTCTTTGTTAGTTTTCTGGTGTTTTGTTTTGTTTTGTTTTCCTAATCTTTTGGCCTAGAGTCAGAATTCTGTATCACTGAGAGTCCAGGACTTAACAATAGTACAATAGCTGTATATATAGTAAATTCTGCAGGTTCCAAAATGCTTTTTGCAGATGGCTTGCCATAGTTGTTATAATCATTGCCCTTAAAATACTCAAGAATGTGGTACATTTTGCTCTTTTTTAAAATTTTTTTTATTTATTTTTAATTTTTTTTAAAGATTTATTTTTATTACAAAGCCTGATATACAGAGAGGAGGAGAGACAGAGAGGAAGATCTTCTGTCCGATGATTCACTCCCCAAGTGAGCCCCAACAGGCCGGTGCGCGCCGAACCGAAGCTAGGAACCAGGAACCTCTGCCAGGTCTCCCACGTGGGTGCAGGGTAGTCCCAATGCATTGGGCAGTCCTCAACTGCTTTCCCAGGCCACAAGCAGGGAGCTGGATGGGAAGAAGTGGAGCTGCCGGGATTAGAACTGGCGCCCATATGGGATCCCGGGGCTTTCAAGGTGAGGACTTTAGCCGCTAGGCCACGCCGCCGGGCCCACATTTTGCTCTTTGACTCGGCTTGAAATGTTAGATTCCTAACATGCCAGAAAAGATTGCTGCTAGCAACATCATCTTTGGTGGCATTTATTTTCCCTCTCCCTATTTTCAGTTTCAGTGAGATTGACTAGCTTACATCAACTTTCATCTCTCAATATTTGGACCTTTGTGTAGATTTTCGTGGTACATTCACAGTATTCATCACTCCTCAAGCCTCTTGTTGATGTGAATCATTGCACAAACTCAACAAAGCTGGCTATACCAAGTATGTGAATTCACGAATTTTTTTCTTTCTTATTATCTTCCCTTTTCCTTTTGCAATGGCCTTTGATTCCCACTGCCATCCAAATAGCTCAGGCTGCTCCCTGATGTGTTATGTTTATAGTAAAACTAGCTCAGATGGCTTCAACCTGTGACAAAACATGTTCTTTCCTCTCCATGTGTTCAGACACATTCACCCTTGGTTTGAGGAAAATAAAATCTCCCCAGGAGCCAGGCAAAGTTATGTTTTCCTGAATGAATGACTGAAGCCTGCTGTTCAGTATAATGTGCCTCATCATTTTGATCCATTTGAAAATTTGTTTATTTTCTTGCATATTATGTTATCTCCATGTTCTGCCTCTCCCCGCTTCCCCAAGCACCCTCCTTATGCAGTTGCCCACTTGAGACTTGTGGTGGCTGACAGGAAACAGAACATTGGCGACATAAGCCTTTTGTGTGCTTCTCATCTTTGTTTCTCTTGTTCAAACTATGGAGACACTCAATCACAATGAACCTTTTCTGATGGAGGATAATAAAACCTTCTCAGTGTTTTCCAAATTGTTACTTTCCAGGAGTGTTTTGAGTGGTGGGATTTTGAAAGGAACAAGTAAGAATCAGGCTTTTGGCAAAATATCTCCTAAAAGAAGTACAAAGAATATCTAAAACATCAAAAATGTTATGATCATGTCATTACTTATCAGTAGCATCCTTGAATATAAGTGGACTAAATTTTCCAAAGATACAGACTGTTCAAATATATTAAGACCAAGAACCATCTATGTACTGCCTGTAAGAAACACACATCACCAACAAAATACATACAGACTGAAACTGAAAGTTTGGAAAAAGGTAACCCATACAAATTGAAATTAACAAAAACAGGAATAACCGTTCTACTGTCAGACAAAAGACTTTAACATAAAAACTGCTCAAAGCAGCACCGGCCGTTGCGGCTCACTTGGGGAGTGAATCATCGGACGGAAGATCTTCCTCTCTGTCTCTCCTCCTCTGTGTATATCTGACTTTGTAATAAAAAATAAATAAATTATTTAAAAAACTGCTCAAAGAAACAAAGTGCATTATGTAGTGATTAAGGTATCAATTCTAGGGCATACAACTTGAACAGATGCTAATGCATATAAGTGAAGACATATGCTCCACCACAGTAATAAAGGGGAACAATACCTCACTTTCATTAATTAACAAAAACTAGACAGCAAATCAACAAAGAAGCACAGCCGTTCCATATTATTGACCAAATGATCCCAACTTACGTTTACAAACCTATCATCCCACTAATGCAGAATACATATTCCTTTTATCAAAAAACACAGCTTTGTGTAAGATAAAATACATGTTATTCCACATATCAAACCTCAACAAATACAAAAAATGAGATCAAAATTCAGTTTATTTTTTTCTTACCATAACACAATATTTTAAAACTTAAGGTACAGAGCCAAAGAAATATTCAGATTAAATTTTACAACAATTACTGCCTATATCAAAAAAAGTATAAGGTTACCAAGTCAATGATCTAACAATAGATTTCAGTGACCTAAAATCAATAGCAACCCAAATCCAAAATTAGCAAAAGAATATAAATTAGAAGACAAATAGACAAAATTGAAACTTAGAAAAAAACATACAGAAAACTGGTGAAATTAAGAGTTGGTATTTTGAAAAAAAAATCAATATACTATCGGCCCAACTAATTTTTAAAAAAAGGATAAAGCCTAAATTAATAAAATAAGAGATGAAAAAGTTAATGTTATACCCAGTGCCATAGCCTAGCAGATGAATCCTTGCCTTGCTCATGCAGGGATCTCTTATGGGTGCTGGTTGGTGTCCTGGCTGCTCCACTTCTCATCCAGCTCCCAGATTGTGGCCTGAGAAAGCAGTCTAGGACAACCTAGGACCTTGGGATCCTGTATCCATTTGGAATACCCAGGAGACCCAGAGGAAACTCCTAGCTCCTGGTCTTGGGTCACAATAATTTTTAGTAAATTGGATCTCAGTATGCCCAACTATGAAACAAGAACCATATGTTTCACCCTATATAAAACTCAACTCACAATGGATCAAGAAGACCTTAGCGCTGAAACCATCAAATTACTAGAGGAAAACACAGAGAAAACCCTTCAAGACATCGTCATCCGGAAAGATTTCCTGGATAAGACTCCAGAAGCACAGGAAATAAAAGCAAAAATAGAGAAACAGGATTACATCAGGCTAAGAAGCTTCTGGCAACCAAGAAAAACTCAACAAAGTGAAGAGACCATCAATAGAATGTGAAAAAATATTTGAAACCATTCATCTGATGAAAATAACAATATCGAGAATCTGTAGAGTTCAAGTTCAACAATAAGAAACAAGTGATTTACTAAAGAAATAGTCAAAGGAAATGAGCATATTTTTTAAAAATGAAATAAAAATGACTAAAAAACACATGGAAAATGTCAGTTAGAATGGCTATCATCCAAAATTCCAAAGAACCCAGAAGTTCATCAGCTGATGAGCATATAAAGGATGTCTGTTATATGTGTATGAGGGACTATTACTCAACCTTAAAAAGAATGAAATTTTGTCTTTTGCAACAAAAATGAATGCAAATGCGCACAGCTTTGCTTAGTGAAATAATGCAGTCCCCAACAAACAAATAGCATGTGTTCCCTCTGATTTCTGGTAATTAGTATATAGAGTACAAAAAAGATGACGTACATGAGTAAAGTTGACATCTTTAGATTTGGATATTATTTATAACCATTATCTACATCTGTGCAGAACAGTAGTCATTTAACATTCCATTTATTGAACTCTTACTTGGGAGTTAAGCCTAAAACTTTAAAGTAATTTGGAAACATGCTACTGCAAAAAGTAAAAGACGGGAAAAAGGGAGGAAGGGAGAAGCCTCATTGTGTGCTTGAGAAGTTTTTTTTGCCTTTCTCAATAGATTTCTCCAACTCATTTCCTAGTAATGTCTCATGCTTTCTTCACAGCCAAACTGTAATATTTTTTATTCTTCCTAGAAATCTTCTGTTCAAGTTCATGTGTTGAATTCCTTTCAGTAACTGTCAAGTTGCACCTCAAGTTTCAGCTGTATCATTCAGGTAACCCAACTTGCCTAGCCTCAGTGCAGTTGTCACAGTTCTACAGAGGAATTTTGGCTACTTGGCTCACTTCACAGCACATCTGAAACCTTTCAAGACCCTGTTAGGATTCTTTAGCTTTGAGAAAATGCAGCATTTGCTTTTGTTTATATGTATCAGAGCTACGAACAGAGATTGACAGAGCAGGAATTAGAGTAGTGTGTGGGTCCCCAGTGCACTATGTCATTCATGAACTCTTGCCTTCAAACCCCTCTATGATCTTATCAAATTCTAAGTAAAAATCAATTATAATTTATTATATTTGCATTCTTACCTCCTTCTGCATTTACTGTGAGGGAGAACTGTGAATGTATACATGTACTCATAGTTACATAGAGATCTTCATTTCCTTGACATGCTTCCCAATACATATATCATAGTCACCATCACAATACAGTGGTCTCTTAGATTTGCATATGTATTAAAATTCTATCAACTTTTATGGTTCTAAAAGTTTTTGTAGCTGCATTACAGTTATAAATCCATAGTTATATATTTAGCATTATTAGGTAGAGAAAATAAAATATTAATCAAAAATTAATACTCTTGAAAAAATGATGGCTTTGCTTATCATTATATTTGTCCCTAGTCTTTTTAGATGCTAAAATTGACAGAATATTATTCCTAGACCATGCAAACATGAATATTTTGCTTTTACTTAGTTTTGTACATAATTTTGCTTGTTACTAATTCTTCTCAAATTATAAAATGTTTAAAATTATTTAGTACTTTATTTGAAAGGAAGAGAGATGATGCGGAGGAAGGAGGGAGAGTAGGAGAGAGATCCTGCATGAACTGCTTTATTCCTTGAATGCCTACAACGGCCAGAGGAGTGAGGGCTGGCTGAGGCAGAAAGTAGGAGCTAGAAAACCTATGTTTCCCACATGGATAATAGGAGCTCAAGCACTTGTACCATCACTTGATGCCTCTAAGTGTGCATACTTGCAGACAGCTAGAATTAGCAGTATACCTGGCACTCAAACCCAGGTGTGTTGATACAGGATGCAGGCATCCTAAGTGGTATCCTGAACTGCCAGGCCAGAATTATATTGTTCAAGAACTGCATTGTATTTCATAAGAGTGAATAATACTTATCTAAACACCCTGTCTTATTATACCACAATTCTACTTCTAATATAAATAGTTCTACAGTGAACATCTTCACAGATATTGTTACTCCCATGTGTTAGAACCCTGTTTCGATCTTCATGTAGTTTCAATGTAATCTTTGTTAACATCCTTTGCAGATTCAAATCATCATTTTTAAAGTCGGCTATCTTAGTCCTGTCATAGAGATTTGGATGAAATTGATCTCTATTGAATTGATCAGCACATATAATCTTCCCTTTCAATGTTGAGAACCACACTTTAGTGACATTTCAAAATAGTGTTGGCCAGTGCAAGTAGGAGAAGACACTTGAGAGTATCAGAATTACTGGAAAGAGTTTGGTCTAAACCTATGTCATCTTTCTCAAAGATTCTAATGTCACACTGCCGATGGTACTGAGCCGCTTCCGTTGATGAGTGCACGCTGTGACTCCCAAGTATGTTCAGGGACTCAACCTACAGTGCTGAGATTATGTAGACAGCATATGTATTTTCAACTAGGTATGCAACATTTTCTGAAGCATCTACTTTGTTTCATTTGAATATCTGCTTTATTACTACCGCTGTAACTCCATGAAACCTCTTGAGTAAAGGAAGCTCTGTCATGTGAGCAATTGCTCCCTAGTCTGCATGCTACCTGGTGGGCATGGTTTAGAGCTTACCTCCCTATATGACATGAGGGACTTCATGTGGGACATGACCTCTGACATGACTAGGAGAATACACATTGAACATGACCAGAAGGTCAAGAAGTACAGATATGTCTCACAGCCAATTACAGTGTCTTTGGTGGGTGGGGGGCTTGCTGGAAGATGACTTCCTACCCTCCCCTTCCTCAGTCTTAATCATTTGTAAATTGTACATAATAAAGTAGACATTCCTCACAAGCCTCTCTCCAGGGGTTCTTACGACTGAAGAGCACCATCGTCACCTCATTGTCTGTGTTCTCGAGGCCAGATTTCCTATGGAATGGCCAATGGTAGTGGCTTTAATGATTGTTATATTAATCTAATGAGACAATATGCATTTTTGAGGCACTTTATAAGGTAAAAGACTTTTTTTTAATATATTTTTTATTGTATTTTTGTTGACAATCTTTACATAGTTAATTACGGTAAAAAAAAAAAAGGTTCAGGGGGTACAGGGAAGTGGGTAACAGTATTATGTCCATATTGTTTCCATCATGTATCTGAGGTAAAGGGGGATATTGAGGGATAAGCCCCACCCAGTTTCCCACCCACCTCAAGTCCCGGATGTGGGGCACGCTCCGAGATCCTTGCTCAAATTGTCTTAATAGTTCTCCAGTTATGAATCGCTGCCAGTTTCACTCGATGAGGTTGTCCACTGATTGACACAGTCCATCATAGAGCCCTCATTTGCCCAGTATTTCGTTGCCAACATATAGCTGAGGTGGTTGATTGACTTGCTCTGGGTAAAAGACTTTTCTACACTATACATGCATTAATATAAAATAAGATCACTTTAGTAATATCTCATAGCATTTGATTATAAAATGTCATTGACTACTAAGCTTTGATGATTTTTAACTGTAATGCAATATTTTCTTTTGAATCTGTAACTGATCTTGCACAAGATCAGTTTTTCTCTCTCTCTCCATATATATGGAGGAGGGGAGAGGAAAGAAGAAGAGCGGAGAGGAGAAGAAAGAAAAGGAGAGGATATATGTATATACAGCTGGTAATAATTTAGATAGTCATGACTTACACAAAGCATTGACTCATTTTTACAAAAAAGTGCTTAAAATTGTTACATTTCATGCATGTTTCTTATAACTTTCTTGAATATGCTTGTTTTATATTAACATTACAATCTAGCAAGCTACAACTACAATGGTTAGTATGGACATTTTAATTAAATTACAATAAAAGGGAAACATCCTTTGCCAGCTTTGTTTTATAAATGGCTGACAATGATATCAACTCTCAAAACTGCTGCCGAGAGCAGACAGAGTATAAATGTAGATCTTAAAGAGTCCTAGACTGTGATTGTTGGTTTTGCTAAGGCTCAATTTCCTCATGGATGACGAACTATTGTGTAATTTAAGTAAAATTTTTATATGGAGCATCACTGTATAGTGCTTGACAAAAACAAGGAGTCACTTAACACATAACATGTTTCTCTCTTGTGAATTCCAAATAAAATTGTTATTTCTAGTTCTTGCGTCAATGTGAAAATCAAATACATATGTGAAGCAACAGCATCTGGGAAAAGAAAAAAGCAAAGTGTATCTTGAATGGTCCCCATAAAGTTGGCTCACTGACCAGAAATTTTCACTGTCTTCCCATCTCCAAAACCGATTGGAGAGCTTTTTGTCATGGGTCCCTTGAATACTATAGCTGCCCTGTATCAATCTGTTCTATAAAAACACTAACGTAGCTGATCTTGCCTTTTTTCAACTCAGAAATATAATTAATTGATTGCCCATTTGTGTCTAAACTTCAGATGAAGACAGTCAGTATGCTAACTTCATTTATAAAATTCACATCAGTATGATTAGAAATCATCCTTTCTAGTGGGAACTATTGTTCCTTGTATCTAGTTGACCTGGAAAGTTAAAAAACAGCATTTTTATTATGAATGTTAGTACTTAAAAGAAACATTTTAATTTCTAAAGGAAAATAGCCTTTCAAATGTTCTGTCATTTTCATACTGGGAGTCTTGGTTGTTATTTCAGCCTAATGTGCCGGGAAGTTCTATTGTTCATTGTTATAGAAAATTAAATCTGTAAGAATAGTGTAACATAGTGTGGTGGAATAATCCTCTTTGTGGTTGTGGGCAAAACTTTTGAAAGAAAGAATTATTGAAAGCATGTTAATCATAAAGAGAAGCAATAGACTAATTTTAAATTGCAAGTACATTTTAGAACAGAACACATACTTCTCCTTAGCCAAATACATTGTAAAAGAAAAATAGCCTTTGCTGCTTTTGAGACCGCTGATGTATAAATAGACTTTTTAATTGGAAATTTGGAAAAACAGAATACGTTTAATTTATTTTCACTTGGTATAGAACTCCATTATAATTTTTTAAATTAAGTAAATAAAATTATATAAAACGAAAATAGTGGGATAATTGATATTAAGAATAAAGAATCTACATACTAAGAATGCTTAGATTATGTCATAATTCTATCATGCAGGTTTCTTCATAGCTGACGTACAATATTCCTGAAATAACAAGTAACATAGATTACATTCTTGCTATGTATCAGTCTTGGTCTCACATAACTATCAGTCTTATAAAATATTATTTGATCTGCATCTAGGTAAGAAGTTGTTATTATTTAGAGAAGTTAGATAATCTGGGCACATTCACAAACCTGGTCAAGGACCCATCCATAATGCTAACCCAGGTTCCTTTGCATTTAGCCTTATGGTTTCTTGATACTCTTCTGTGTGACTCCAAAAGAGCTGTTCCCACTTGCTAATATTACTGTTGTTTCTCAAGTAGATCCTCAAGAAACTTTAGATCCTCAAGAAACTAGGCAGTTTCCTTCTCAAATTAATCTGATCTCATGTATTTTGAAGTTTTCTATTAGCTCTACTTTTTTAGTCACAGCATTTTTGTAGATTCTTAAAGATTTTTTTATCTCTAGCATTCATCAACTTTTATGTCTGGTCGTTTGCAATTTTAATAGTACTTCTGCTCATACTCTATATTCAAAATGAGATAATCTTTCATGCTGCCAAAAGAACTATCTTTTAAATCATCAATCAGTTTCTTCATTTAATATCCTGCCTTAGCTTATAACCAACTTTGTGAATCTTTCCTGCCACCTAACTCCTTCCTAACCAGAAAGAATCATTGTTTATTCTAGTGTCTTATGATTTTCTCCACATTAACAGTAGATTGGCAATCAAATGGTAATTAATTGTTATATACACAGCTTTGTCCTACATTGGACTATGTAGAGATTGAATATTATATACAGTTAACTATTTTCAGCCCTAGCTCCATATAAAATGTAGGGATAAAATTAAGGTTTCATAACTATTATGTGATATTCATTTTGTGATGTATGTGTAGGTACCAAGCTATACCCATATTATGAATATATATATAGTGGCAGGTGTTGCTGCACCAGTTAGCCTGCTCTTTGGAATGCTTACATCCCATATTTAAGTGCTGGGTACTCCACTTGGGATCTAACTTCCTGCTACTGCATCCTATCTGTATCAGATTCCAACATTTGTGAAGGACACCCTGATCCAACCCTTGCTGTTGCTGACATTTTTAAAGAGAACCAGAAATGAAACATGTCATCCTCTCCATTTTTCAAACATAAGAACATAAAATCTTAGATCTCACATACTTTGAAAGAAAAGCAGAGGTCTGGCGCAATAGCCTACAAATTATGAGCTAAAATATATTCTACATATTGCCTTTCTGTATTTATATTTTTGGAGTGCTAGACTGCAAAAGTGAAATCAAATTTATGAGAGTTTCCTATGCTACTCAAATTCTTAATAGGTATCTATTAATGCTAAATATAATTAACAATACAAGAAAAACTTCTATCATATTTTCTTAGGTTGATTTGCTGAAAATAGATGTGAAAGTGTTGTGATACACTCCTAAAGAAATAGAAAATGTGACATATATTCAATCCATAAAAGTTTATTTTTTTCTTGAAAAGATAAAATCCCTTATTTTTACTATTTTTAATGATACAGTTCCATAGGCTCACGGGTTTCACTTTCCTTCCATCTCCATTCCTCTATATTATTACAATGGCATAGTCCTTCAAAAATCATCGCAATTCCATCATTCTGCTATTTAAGTGTATCCTGACATCATGGGATTGGAAAATTATAGAAAGTCCATCATCTTATTGTCAAGATATATTTAACAGTTTCATTGGGAGTCCATCTTTTATTCTGGAGTGCTGCAAGGTATCTTCACTTCTCATTACACTAGCCTTTTGATATTTAGTGATGAACTGTATATATACATAAAATATTATATTTATATATATTATGAATAAATAGAAATTATTATTTTTAATGATGTGGTTCTGTAAGCACAGGGATTCCCTCTCAACTTCCCACTTTCCCCTGAGCTACTGTGTTCCCCAATATTATTACAACAATATTGTCTTCAGCAACAGACAAAAGTCCAACATTCTGTTATTTAGGTGTATAATGTCACTGTACATATAAGCAGGAGACTGTCCTCAGCTAAAACATAGTTTTCCTCAGTCTTCCTCGTATTAGAGATAGCCAGTTACATGCCAGTGGAAACTTTGGAGTGTTTCATAACTATTTAAGAAAAAAACAGGTGTATGTTATTTCTTCCCCTAACCTTTCTTCTCCTGATTCTTGAGCAGTAGTCATGAGTATTGTAATTTCAGCAATTGATTTGGATCATTAAAAATAGCCACGAACATGGAGACATTATTTATTGTCTCAGGGGAAGGAAAAAAGGATCTTCGACCAAGACTTCCCTCAGCTTCACTATATCCTACCCAGATTTCTTCTTGACTTAGGTACTCTACTTATTATCACAGCAATTGCTTTGGAGGAATGATGAACATTCTTTCCTACCTTTTTGAGATATATTTCCTGCCTCTTTTCATAATTAACGACTCATGAAAATTGTCCTCAAGACCAAAAAGCTAAATTTTTGAAATGCAATCACCAGGAGAGATAGCTCCTCTGTTTCCCAATCTCTGAGAAGATGAGTCTGAAGTCCACAAGCAATAAAGTAGGGAACAGACTTCACTGATGCCGTGGATGAACCATCTGTCAGACACTGCCCAGTCCAATCCATGGCCAAATCACAGTATGTAAAAATTCTCACCACTTTTTTTCCACCAAGTTTGAGGCTGATTTCTCACTCCTACTGAATATCCCAGAACACCTTATTGTCTCTATGGTGGAATGTAAAATAACAAATAAATATGAAATTTAAAAATTAAACGATTGTTACCATCAATATAATAAATATTTAGGTAAAACCATCAACAGACACTGTACCAATTGGGTCAAAAGTTGTAGAGGAAAAGGAAAAGAAAATATTATGGTGCCAATGCAGCAGTTTTGGGATCACTTGTTAATTGTAAAAGATCAATATGTCTTTGTAATGGAAGCATTTTATTCAGCAAAGTAACTTAATCATTTCATCAATACAAAACAACATGACATATGTACTTTATGTGTTATATGAAATAATGCAACATTGCCTATGAATATGATTGCTAAAATGTTTTTTTCTGAGTTGAATAAAATATACAGGCAAAAGTTCAGTTTGAACAAGGTCTTTATTTTTAATATAATTACTTCTCTTTTAGAGGCATTTTTCTTTCAGTTTCACAATTAGAGCATGATAGACACCAAAGATACAAGAAACCTGAATCCTCTGTGCCTTTTGGAACTGCTAGATCAACTTTTTTTGTAGCTATAGAAGGCACATCTATCTTTTATAAGGCCTTGTACTTTAAGGTTTTTATTGTATGACCTTGAAGCTGATACAAACAAAAACTCAGGACTCTCAATCATGGCCCATACAATTCAGCAAAATTATAGTAACATTTTCTGCCACAGTGAGCAAACCTTGTTTTTAGTACAAGTAAGGCAAAGCCAATGCAAAGAATAAGTAAATGGATAAAAATGTATTTAAATATACTTAAAACACAGAAGTTCAAAAATAGTATAACTTTTAATGTTAATAATATGCTCAAATAGTCTATAGTCACATGAAAATAAGATATAATGACTAAAAAATAAATACCTAATGTCTTTGAAAATGGAAACTCTTATTATAAAATAAGCTAACAGAAATTTATTTTGATTTTTGTTTTCCCACAGATGTGAAAACTATTTTCCAAGTCATAAATGTCATTAGATATGTGTTTTGAGCTTAAAAAAATAAACAAGCTTTCACCTTCTCAACAGTGTTCTCTTTTCATTACCACATAGAATGAGTGAAAAGGCAGGCATTTAGTAAGTGAAATGAACCTACTTTGGAAATCTCATTAAAAATGGACCATAGTAGGTAGGTGAGTCAACAGTATTTAAGACACTTGGGATAAGAGGGACAAGATGGCTCATCAGGGTAGGCAGGTGTAGCTGAGAGTGCAGAGAGCTAGGAGACAATATTAGGTGGAACAAAGAGCTAGAGAAGAAAAATCACAGGAAGGGGTAAGTGAAGCTCCCTGGAGGCACCAGAGGGAAGCAGGAGACTCACAAACAATAAAAACTACTGGCACCCTACAAAGATGCAGCCACAGCCCAAGAGGAAGAAGAGCACAAGTGAGCTACCAGAAGGCACACCAACCCACAGACAAAAGCCTAGATTACACTTAAACAGCAGAATGATGAATAAATGACTGTTTATGAAAGACTGCATTACTGCAATAATATGGGGGAAATCAGTAGGAGGGAAGAAATTTTTGGAGGGGAAATTTCAGAGCCAAAGGAACTGTATTGTAAAACAATAGTAATACATGGACTATTAATACGAGCAACAAGGACTATATCCCAACTGCCAAGGAGGCCACGGGGAATTGAGTGCCCTCGGAGGCTGAGAGCTCTGAGGTCACCCACCCCCAACCGGAGCTTCCACAGGGGATGGAAGAAGTCCAAACACTACCGGGCAGAAACCAACGTCATCGGAACCACAACTAGAAGCCCTGAGTGGTCCACAGAAACAGAAGAATAACAAACTTCCTTCGGGATCAGGGAGGAGAGCTTTCTCTCGTCCTGGCCTGGTTCCAGCTCTGGACCCCCACCCTCCCTCGCAATGACCATCGGAGCACTCCGGAAACCTCTCAAAACAAATAAACAAACATACAAACAAACTAAAAAAAAAAAACTAGAATAAATAGACAAACAACAAAAAGTAAAGCTTAGAATCAGACAGGAAAGAGCTAGCGTGGATTTACTCATACCTCACTAGGTGGGACACAAAAATTAGTCACTCCTCATCATGGTGTTGAAGATTTCTCTGCACAGCCCTCCAAAAACAAAATGTTCTGCACCTTAACTGTCAACAAATGTCTTGTTAGAGTTATAAGCCAGTCTAGATTATCCTAAAATCAGCCAAGTTCAGCAAAATTATACTTCAACACAACAAATGGCTAAATACTAAAATGAAATAGACACGAGACAGCTGAATGGTACCCTATAGCCATTTTAACATGTATAGCAGACTGTTCTGTATATAAACTAAAATTGAAATGTCAATGAGCTAATCACATGATGTGGTTAAGAACTTGCATTTTTTTAACATACTGGTTACTCAAAACCATGTCAATTCCATAATGTTGTAAATTGTTGTTGATGTTATGTTGGGGCTCTTAATTGATTGGGATGATGTTCTGCCAGCTCTACCTTCAGACCAGAAATGGTCTCCCCAAGAAACTGTTCAATTCATCTGGACAATGGGATGCTTGACTCTATACTTGGTATATGTTTGCAAAGAAAGAATCTTGATTGAATTTGAACTGTAATACTGCAACAAGGTGGAAGAATCCACCATGGGGGAAGGGCATGGGGAGGGGTTGGGGGATTCCCAGAGCCTATGAAACTGTCACATAATGCAATATAATTAATAAAAAAGTCAATATAAAAAATTTTAAAAATAGTAATAAAAATTTTGAAAGTGAAAAAACAGTTCACTAAGTGAAAAAAAAAAAAATGATAGCCTGGCGAATGGACAAAGGAAATGGGAACAGGCTGACTCACAGAGGGAGCCTCCCCAGAGAGACACTGGGAGACAAAAAGAAAACAAACAAACCACAAGAGGAGAAGGAAGATGCCTAAGGGCCCACATATCAGTGCTAAGAACCACCTTGATGGCACACATGAGCAACCACAATAACTGGAAAGCTGTGGGCATTACAGAAAACAAGCCTTAGCAAAACCATAAGCAATAAAACTGCTGGCCTGCCCCACTACACAACTCCACAGTCCGCTGGCAGGATGAGATAGAGAGAGGAGCCATCCAAGGATCTAAACAGCCAGGGTGACAATGTCTGCAGATACTGAGGGTGAAACCTCCCTCTCCACAAATTCAGAAATAAGAAACACAACATAAAGACAAAATTTGAAGAGAAAGTACACAGATCTGAAAGGCCATCTGGAAGAGGAAAGGAAAAATACTAAGCAACATAAACGAGGAAACCAGTGTTTCTCTCAAAAAATGAGCAAAGAACCATTTCAATCTTTTTTTTCATTGTCTTCATAGTTTTTTTAATCTTACACAATGTCATATAACAGGAATCATATGATATTCGGGCTTTTAAAATTGGCTTCTTTCTTTCTTTTTTTTTTAAAGGTTAGTTGCCCATTTAATTGACTCATGCTGTGTATATGTTGTTTTACATTGTGTATATCTGTATAATTGCTTTTTTTTTAAGAGGCTGAAGATATTGAGGATCACACACACAAGGAATACAGAAAAGTCATTATAAATCTCTTCAATGACAGTGAGACGCAAAGGTAAGAATTAAAGGAATATAAAGAATATATCACAACAGAGATATAAACTATAAAACAGATTCAAAATGAAATACTTGAACTAAAAAATACAATAGAGTAAAGTAAAAAAGTGACAGAAAGCTTCACCAATGGAATAAATGAGATGAAGAAAGAATGTTGGAATTGGAAGGTAATTTGTTTAAGGACATGCGATTAATCAGACATATAGAAGAAAATCTGAATAAACCTAAGAAAATAATCCAAGAACTGAATGACACCCCTAAAAAATTGAATATCATAGTTACAGGAATTCCTAAAGGTATGGAAAGAGAGGCAGGGCTGCAGGATGTATTCAACAATATCATAAAAGAGAAGTTCCCAAACATTAGGAACTTAAGGGGAAGCCAAATACAGGAATGGCAGAGACCCCCAAACAGTTTTGACCAAAAAATCCTCACCCAGACATATTGTTGTCAAGCTCCTCTCAACTGAACATAAAGAGTACTGAATTAAACACATTAAAGGGATCAGGTAACATATAGCGGAAAACCAATTAGACTCACAACTGACCTCTTGGAAGAGATGCTTCAAGCAAGAACAGATTGGAGTCACATATTTCAGATTCTAACAGAGAAAGCCTGACATGATAATAGAAGAGAGGTCAGTGGAGAGAAGAAGACTCAGTGTGGAGGGGAAATCACAAAATCTAGAGAACAGCATAATAAAATAATATCATTTTTTATGAAGCAGAAAAACACACTTGGAATATCCTCATTTCACATCAAGTTTCTGGGTTCATATGCCAGCTACCTTCCTGATTCCCCACTAACACCTGTCACAGAAGATATAGGTGCAGGTGCTTGCCACTGACATTCATATAGGAAAACTTGGTTGAGTTATTTGTTCCTGGCAGAAGTCTTGGCTATTGCCAATGTTTGAATAATAAACCAGTAGACAGAAAAATTCTCTCTCTCTCACTCAAAAAGAAGTACTATTTGTGAAAGACATTGTATATCTGGGTAAATTTCCCATGACTTAGATGGTATTTGATGATGATTTTGTAAAAGATAGTAACTTTTAGATCATTATAATAAAAATTTTCACCATACATCAAGAAAAAACAAATTTGCTAATTGAAGAAAATCTGCATGAAAAATGCCATCCAAATATTGATAAGAATAATCTATTTTGACCAAGAAATAAAGTTGATATCTTACTGATACTGTCTTTAATGAGATTAGTTGTTTGAAAATTGATTAAAAAACTTCATATGCATATATCATGTACAATATGGTGAAGGATTTATATAAAAGATGGAATGAATAAATCTAAAACATGACTATCACAGTTATCATTCCCTGTGGTAAAATAAAAAAAGCTCTTAGGATTGATTGGTTGAATGATTGATTGATTTTTTTGTTATTGTTTTCCACGACACAATTTCGCAACTATAAGGATTCCTCTCTGCCTTTCTCACCCCTAGTTTTCCCTCCATCCTCTTTTCCCCTTATTATCACAGTTGTATAGTACTTTAGTGACAGCTACAAGTTATTTTTACACTATTTAAGTGTTTCATGGTATTGTAGGTATACACAAAGGTTGAAAATCCAGTATCAAACTGCCATAGTCTATCTAACTGAGTCCTCATTTTATTCCAAAATAGAGATGCATACTGAAGTATATCTTTACTTCCCAGTATACCACTCTCATTATACAATTCATCTATGAGAATATACACATATAGCTGGTTACCTATGAACAACAGTATAGAGCATTTACAACTTATTCTACAATGTGGTAGAATGAAATTATATTGAAAAATTATATTGCTGAACTCAAACCATGGCCACAAGAAAAATCACAATATATGTGGTCTGACCTTGGAGTACATGGGCAACTGGGCCTCTTCAGTTGCTGATGCCAGCACAATGAACAGCATACCCAGATGCATATGAGGGACATGACAGCCAGCTTATCTGGGCCAGCAGAGGGTGTTCAGTGCCTTATCAGAAGATGGAAAACAGAACAGGTTGAACCCAGCTTTGCAGCAAGTTCCTGTGTCTGGGGATGCACTAAGATGGACCTGGTCATCCAATAGACCTTGGAAAGTTTTTCTCATTCTTAGTAAAACAAAGCTGACCAGGTCTCAGTACTATCAAAACCACTTAACTAATACTCTCAGACCACTCTTCACATCAGGGTCTATAAGGCATCATCAAAGGACCATCCCTTATTCCCAGATGCCAATGTAGTTTGACAGCAAGGAGTGGTCCTCTCCCACACTTTGTCTGAGGATAAAAGAGGGAAAAATTTTTTACACATTTGTCCTACCCACCTTCCTCCATATCTGGACCCTCCGCACCCTAATGGGATACCCACAAGAGTGTGCATATCTCCCAACCATGTAAACAATAGTAAAAATAAAATTAAATTTTATTAAACATCATTGTCTAAGTACCTAGGAAGACTCCATAAAACAATTGCTTGTAAATTTTTAATGTTGTTATCAAAGTATCCTACTCTTTAAGTTGCTATAAAACATAATTTAGTGCCTTATAGACAATATATTTGTCTCTTACAGTTCTGGAGAACAGGAATTCTAAGATCAAGACTTGACTCATACTGCACAAGGGGCTTCCTTCCGATCCGTTTGTTGAATCTTCTCATCGCATCCTCACATAGTGAAAGAAGAGAGCAAGATTCCCCCAGACCTTTTTTTTTTTTTTAGACTTTGCTGTTAGGACCTACTCATGTCTCAAATTTCTAGCTTTTAACACAATCATCTTTGAGGTAAGGATTTCAACATAGGAATTGTAGCAGGAATAGAAATATTCAGCTCATAGCATAAAGTGTCACGATTGGGCCCGGCGCGATAGTGTAGTGGTTAAAATCCTCACCTTCAATGCGCCAGGATCCCATATGAGCACCAGTTCTAATCCCAGCGGCCCAGCTTCCCATCCAGCTCCCGGCTTGTGACCTGGGAAAATAGTCGAGGACGGCCCAAAGCCTTGGGACCCTGCATCCGTGTGGGAGACCTGGAAGAAGCTCCTGGCTCCTGGCTTTGGATTGGCTCAGCTCCAGCCTCTGTGGCCGCTCGGGGAGTGAATCATTGGACGGAAGACCTTCCTCTCTGTCTCTCCTCCTCTCTGTATATCCACCTTTCCAATAAAAATAAATGAATCTTTTAAAAAGTGTCATGATTGTTTTATGTATGTTTTTATATGTTATAGGTTCTTATAATTTATATATATATTTTGCTTAGGGTATAGTAATTGATTTTACTATTTTAATTTTCCTATATGTTTTGCATTGTATATTGGTGTGCTTCTATTCATACATCTACTGAAGACATAATTAACATTATCACCCCACTATCTATGTAGGATTTTGATTACGCTTCAATATTATTTGCATTCTAACTAGTTCTTCTTAAAGCATATAATGTATTTGAATGTTTAAGGATCTCTAGAAATCTGAAAATCATGGGATTTACCTAACTTAAAAGCTTAAGAATATTTTCCTTAGCATTTTAAATACTAGCTAATGAAGTAGTAGATAAAACTTTCCCCCTTATTGATAGATAAAAGTTCAGTTTATAATAAAATCTGTATGTGTGTGTGTGTGTGTTGTTCAGATTCACTTTGTTTTAGGGTCTGTGTCATGAATCAGCTCTAGGAAAATGAAAAGGCAAATGTGATCTGACTTACTGAGTGCAACCTCTAGCTGTGAAATAAAGCCTGGGGGTGTGGAGGTAAGAGTTGGCAGCTGTGCAGTGAGCCTCTAGTAAGAACTGATAGAGATTGTGTTGTCAGGACTGATTCTCATCCATACACACTGACGCAGGCAAAATGCTGAAATGCAAGTGAGAGCGAATCCTGAGTTAGAGTTTTTTATTGAAGTAGCAAAAGGAAAGATAGTTGGATAGAAATCTCTAATGTCATGCATCAAGAATACTTTTGTCATTATTGAGATGCAAAACATTCAGGTGTTTTCATATAGGGAATGAAGAGATGAACGCAGAGTGTGGCGCAAGGCAGGGTAATCAGGTGAGCCTTATTACCGTATTTTCAAACATTCGTTGTATTAGAAGAATTTGCAATTTTCAGCACAAGTGTTCTGTGCATTGAAAAGCCTCAAATCCTAAACTTGATGATCTTTACATTTTTTTCACCAGAGCTGAAGAATATAGAGAGTGTGAGAGGGGCCCACTCACACACGTGGCTCATGACCAGAGCACTAAAAACAAAGCAACATGAACCTTGGGGCCAAGAGACACTCGGGTTGGTCAGAACACAGAGGATATGCTGGCAGCTCTTAATTAGCGTGGGGATGCAGGTGGTTGAAATAAGGGACTGCTGTGACAGAGGCCTGGAAGAAGGGCAACCACTCAATATGCAAAGCCAAGTGATATTTGGGAGCTGCTTTCTACAGACAGATGTCCCAACACTAGACTATAAATTTAAGTACAGAAGAAAGGTCTTATGCCCAAAGATTTGCTTCTACTCCTGTTTTTCTGGTTCTCCTTGTTTCTAAAAAAACTTGCCTATGAGCAAGATTATGTCCACATTACTCTGATATGGTTCCTCTCATTTGCAATTATATGTGACCAGATTGGTACTGCAGAAACGCACCCTATATCTGACCAGTCTGTGACCTGAAATTCTTGAAACAGTGAATTGGATCATAGAGTATTAGGTGTATCAGGAGTTTTGGTCATTCAGCAAACCCATTTTATAATTAAGACAGTGAAAATTAGAGAAAATACATATTTTGTGCAAAGCCCATAGTGATTTAAAGTTTCCAAAAATAAAACAAAGTGATGATTTTGGAAGTAGTCTATAAATTTGCAATATGTAAAATAAATAGGATAGAATTTATAGGAACTCTTTTACTTTATTTCTATAGTAATTCATAATTATATTTGCACTGTATGCAACTCTTCTATTTTTCTGGCTATCTTTAAGGAATATGAAAGCTAAAATTGTACGTTTGCACTGGGAAGAAATCCATAGATATATAATATTCATTTTTATTTTATTTTTATTTCAGGACTAAGGAGAGGGAAAGAGAATTTGCTGGTTCACTCCTCAAACCCCTGAAATGCAGGGCTAAGCTGGAGCAGAGTTAAGAGCTGGGAACTCAAAATAGCTTCCTTACATGTGAGTTGTTGAAGCCAATTACTTGAACTAACACTGCTGCTCTTAGGATTTGCCGTGGCTGGATCCTGACATTACGAGTCAGGAATCAGAACCAGGTGTTCTGATTTGGGATGTGAGTGCCTTAACCTCTATATTAAACACCTGTTTCCAAAGACCACGTAACTGTGGCCATTTAAGAGGAGCTAGAGGCCAAAACTCAGCGCATTCGACTCTCTGGGAAGGAAGGAGCTGGAACGTCAAGGCAAAGGTATGTGCTAAAATTTTACCCTTTCTTGTGGACATGTAGAGAAGGACCCCCATTCTCATGTGCTAAAAAGAGCTAAAATGGATTGACTTCATATGCTGAATGTATTTCTGAGGCTTTGGAGAAGGTAATTTCGTGTTACTTTGCTCCCCAAGATTCCTTGGAAGCTGGGTCACAGGACAAACCTGAGTGACTGTGCCAGGCTTGGTGCCACGGGCCTACTGACCGCTAGCCTTGTTAGTACGTCCAGTTGGTTTTGGTTCCAATTTCCCTTGTGATGCATTCTCTCACTACTCCCTGTTGTTCAGACTTTCAGAAATAAAATCCTTAACTCCCTACCCTAAAAATTCATAAGGCAGTTTGAATGTTTCCGAGTGTTGCTGGTAATTAACTTTATAGAAAAGAAAGAAATGCATCATAATTTTTTTAGAGCTGCTGTTTATAAGCTGTAAGATCATAGATTTCAATTTTTTTTTCTCTTTATACTGTTTCTACTGAACACGTGTGAAAATGTAATCCCTTCTGGATTCATAATTAGCATAGTTGACAGTAACGTAAAAAGTTAAGATGCTTAAAATGTTACAGTTTGAAAGTTTTGTGTAAGTGTTGTGAGATTAGTTTCTTTAGATGTAACAATCTAGCCTGAACACAATTATCCTAATTACTCAAACACAGGCTTTCTGTGGGTAAATATTTGTGATTCATTTTAATGTAATTTTTTGGTAATATAGGGAGCATTAATAAAATTACAAGTTCGCAAAAAATTGGCAAGGGATTTTTAGTAATGTGCCGAGTTGTATGCAATGGATATCGGAAAAACATTAAAAATGTACTTAAAACTGATTTGTTCAGTTATTTGAAAGACAATGACATAAAGGAATGGATAGCTGTTCCATCTGTTGGCTTACTCTTAAAATGGCTGCAACAGCCTTGACTATACTAAACATCAGAACCAGAAATTGCGTCTGGGTATACTTGGGTAGCGGATAAAGTAGCTAGGACTTGGATTACACACACACACACGAAGGGTCCAGGTAAGCTCATTTTTGTCATGTAGAAATAAGGTAGCACAATTACTACTAAATGATGTAGTAGAAAAGGCATGATATCCCTGTTTTGGTGGGTAGTTTAATTCTTTGGAAAATCAATGCTTATGGGTTTATATAAATATTATTGAAGATGAAACACTTTTCTTAAATGCAAGATTTATAGAATTCATCTCCATGTGTTAGAAACATCAAGAGGCGGATCATAAAGGAGATAGGAGCTATAGTTTAACTTTCTCTACCAGAAAACTCGTCAGCTTAAATAACTTTTTGTAATTGTTGTTTATTGATCTGAGGATAGTTTGATATTTTTACTAATTATTCTATTAGGAATTGTATCATTGTATTGAACTTGTTTTTTTCCAACTGGTCTAAGGCTTCAACTTATTTGCTTGCCTTGTATGTATGTATACCCACACTGTTACGCACCTTTTATTTTGCTTATGGGGTGCTTGATGTGCAGATATTAAAATTTTTAAGACTTTTTATATATACCATCCTTTATGACTCTTGCCAAGCGTAGAAAAGCTTGTCTTTCTCCAAGTGTGTTTAATAGCTCATCCACATCACCATGAGCCATTCCACTAAGGAAACGAGGTTATTCTCCCTTCCAAGTTTGTATTTGTATTCCTTCGTAACTATGCTGGTTTTCAAAGTGTGACTTCCATACTTTTTTATTCTCAAACATGTTATGCTGTCCTATTTGGTGAATAGTGATTTTTTCCCCCTGGATTTCAGGTGTAAAATAAAGGCACATCTATGTGTGTTTTTAAATTGGTGCCTTTAGAGAGCCCTTTATCCCAGTAATTTTTCTGCTGACCATTCTGGGGTTCCCAGAAAGATTGTTTTCATCTGCTAATATTGGAAATGTTGCTTTTTTGTTTCCTTATTCTTGTTCCCTGCAGTAATGGGGATTTTTTTTAATTCCATGACTTTTTTTTAACTCTTTAGTTCCTTGAGCAGGAGATGCACCACGACCCCCTTTTTTTTCATTTTTTAAATCAAGATTGTATTTTGGGAAGTTGTAGGAGTTGCATTCTCTGAGGGTTTGATTCCAGAATATCTAATGTTTGTCTATGCATATCATTATCTCGTTATTGGTAGAGAGCTTCATGCCCGAATCGCTTGTGGTTTAGGGTTCTCACAAGTCGGCCTATGTGTATTTCTCGGTATTGGCAACATTAAAACAAGTCATTTGATTCTCAGATAAGTACTCTCTGTGTCATGGGTAATTTAAGATATTTTTCTTTATCCATTTAACAAAATAGGTCTTTAGAAGTAAAGGTATTTTGAAGTGTTCTTCATGTCACACAGACTTGTATCTTTTTCAATTGTCCATTGGAACATTGCTAAAACTGATTAAAGTGAGGAAGAAGATAATGATTAATTGCCTTCTGAGATTTTTATTCTGTGATTCTTATTTTAGAATAAATATTTTGCTTCTAACATTTTTTTTTCTGGGGCTAGGGGTGATGGCTCAATTGGCTAATCCTCTACCTGCAAGTACTGACGTCCTAAATGTGTTCCACCTGCTTCACATATCATTAAACTTCCTGCTTATGGCATGGAAAAGCAGTGGAGGATAACCCAAAACTTTGGGACCTTGCATTCACTTGGGAGATCCAGAAGAAACTCTTGGATCCTGGCTTCAGATTGGCTCAGTTTCCACCATTGCTGTCATTGGGGGAGTGAACTAGAAGATGAAAGATCTTTTCCTCTCTCATTCTCTGTAAATCTGCCTTTCCAGTAAAAAAAAAAAAAAAAAAAAAAAAAAAAAAAAAAAAGATTGTATGGGGCCATGTGAAGCAAATTTTAACAAAGTTTCATTTTCATCGGTTTTAATGACCGGTTTCAGTATCTTTTTCTGTATAACATATTTTGGAAAGTCAGACACACAGAGGAGAGAGAGGAAGATCTTCTGTCGGTTGATTTACTCCCCAAGTGGCTACAACAGCCAGAGTTGTGCTGATCTGAAACCAGGAGCTTCTTCAGGGTCTCCCATGTAGATGCAGGGTCCCAAGGTTTAGGGCCATCCTTGACTGCTTTCCCAGGCCACAATCAGGGAGCTGGAAGGGAAGCCAGGCCGCTGGGATTAGAATCTGCGCTTTTATGGGATCCCGGTGTGTGCCAGGCGAGGACTTTAGCCACTAGGTTACTGTTCTTGGCCCCAGGTTCAGTATCTCTCAAAAGATTTCAGCTCTTCTGAAAGGTAATACCTAATGAGGTACATTGATTATCCAATTCATTTTTATAGGAAAAGCAGATTTACAGAAAGAAGATACAGAGAGAAAGATCTTCCATCTGCTGGTTTACTCTACAAGTGGCAGTAACAGTCAGAACTGAACTAATCAAAAGCCAGGAGTCAGGAGCTTCTTCAGTGTCTCCCACGTGGGTGCAGGATCCCAAAGCTTTGGATCATCCTCTACTGCTTTCCCAGGTCACAAGCAGGGAGCTGGATGGGAAGTGGAGCAGCCAGGACTTGAGTCAACATGAATATGAGATCCCAGCTTATAAAAGGAAAGGATTTAGCCACACTAGCAGTGTTCTGGAGGAGGGCATGAGAGAGAATGGTCTTAAAGCCACTTAAATCTTTGCATAGATTTCTCAGATTAGATTGAAAATTTGGAGAGCCTTTAATCAGCTATTCTTTCTACCTGTATAATGTGACATCTGTAATGAAATTATTAATGAGTCTTTGCTTCCTTTCCTATATTTTTCTATCTTTGAAAATGCTTATTTACTTTCATCTGCTTGAAAGGCAGAGAAACAGAAGTGTCTTCAACCCACAATTCATTTCCCAAATGTCTGCAACAGCCAGATCTGGGTCAGATGAATCCAGAGCTCTCACATGGGTGGCATGTGCTCAACTACTTGACCCATGTACTATTTCCCCAGAGTGCACAATATCAAGAATCTGTTTCAGAAGAATGGATGGACTTACACAAGACCTTCAGTTTATCATGAGGCTCTTCCAGTGGTGGCATAACCTACTGCACAATGCCCATGCCTCATCTCTTTATCATAGTTTTCTTCCACTTGTTATTTGTCTTTAGAGAAGCAGTTTAATTCTGTATTACATAGACAATTAAGATTTCTACAGTACAGTCTGCACCTTACAGGAGAATGCGTAACTAGTTTCAAAACATTTGGGGCTCTGTCATTTTTCTTATTGAACTCATTTAAAACTCCACATCTTTTCCTACTTTACAGTCCTATTGATTGCACTGCTAATTTATTCATTCAAGAGGAGATAATTTAGTGGGAATAACAGTTAAAGGAGCTGTTAGGTTTGTTGGCAGAAGAGTTTGTCAATTCGTGTTTGATTGTAATCACCACTTGGTTAGGTGGAATCTTTTTTCTCTGCTTTTGTCCTCACTGGTGTTAATGCTTCTTTTTTTTTGTTGTTTGTTTGTTTGTTTTGTTGACCAATCTTTTTTTATTAATATTTTGCATTATGTGACAGTTTCATAGGCTCTGGGAATCTCCCCACCCCTCCCCTTCCCCTCCCCCATGGTGGATTCCTCCACCTTGATGCAGCATTACAGTTCAAATTCAATCAAGATTCTTTCCTTGCAAACATATACTAAGCATGGAGTCCAGCTACTTATTGTCCAGATGGGTTGAACAGTTTCTTGGAGACCATTTCTGGTCCGAAGTTAGAGCTGGTAGAATATCATCACACTCAATTAAGAGTCCCAATATAACATCAACAGCAATTTGCAATATTATGGAATTGACATGGTTTTGAGTAACCAGTATGTTAGAAAAAAAAAAAAAACAATTTCTAACCACAACCTATGATGAGCTCATTGACATCTCAATTTTAGTTTATATA
The DNA here is from genome assembly GCF_030435755.1 of Ochotona princeps. Lineage (NCBI taxonomy): Eukaryota > Metazoa > Chordata > Mammalia > Lagomorpha > Ochotonidae > Ochotona > Ochotona princeps. The sequence continues at coordinate 80,465,656 of NC_080832.1, forward strand.
CAGGACCGGACCAGCTGCTATATACCTTAAAATGGCTATAGGGTACCATTCAGCTGTCTCGTGTCTATTTCATTTTAGTATTTAGCCATTTGTTGTGTTGAAGTATAATTTTGTTGATCTTGGCAGATTTGGGGGTAATCTAGACTGGCTTGTAACTCTAACAAGATATTTGTCAACATTTAAGGTGCAGAACATTTTGGGGGGGAGGGGGGGCGGGGGTGTGCAGGAAAATCCTCAACACCACAGTGAGTGACTAATCTTTGTGTCCCACCCAGCAAGGCATGAGCCAATCCACGCCAGCTCTTTCTTGTCAGATTTCAAGCTCTACTTTCTGTTGTTTGTCTATTTATTTTAGGTTTTTTTTTTTAGTTTGTATGATTGTTTGTTTGCTGTGAGGGGTTTTCGAAGTGATCCCGATGGTCACTGCGAGGGAGGGCGGGGGTCCAGAGGTGGAGCCAGGCTCGGACCAGAGAAAGCTCTCCTCCCTGGTCCAGAAGGACATTTATTGTTCTTCTGTTTCTGCGGACCGCTCAGGGCTTCTGGTTGTCTTTCCGATGACGTTGGTTTCTGTACGGTAGTGTTTGGACTTCTTCCATCCCCTGGGGAAGCTCCGGTTGGGGGTGGGTGACCTCAGAGTACTCAGCCTCCGAGGGCATCCAATTCCCTGTGGCCTCCTTGGCAGTTGGGGTATAGTCCTTGTTGCTCGTATTAATAGTTTGTGGTGAAGGTCTGGGAGTCTTCGTGGTTGGGATCCAAGCTTCCTCCTTACCACCTGCTCCACTCTGGAGTGCCCCCCTGCTTCACGCACATGACCTCCTGTTAAGAGGTTGTCAGGATCGCACCCAATTCCCCCCTCATGCATTGGTATAGTAGTTTTATTGTTGTGTAGTGCCGCTTTGAGTCTGTTATCTATGAATTACCAGATTTGACCTTGATAGGCTATATTGTACTTTTTTCTCTTTTTATGGTCCTGAAAGATTTCCTTGCACTCCCTCCCCATTACCGGTTAACTAGCGTATTGAGGGTATAGTAGGTTTTACAGTTTTTCGATGTAGATCTTAAATATTCTGACATTACTTGTTGGTTTATACATTATATCGTGTTATCTTATTGCATTGGATACAGGTTGTTAGAGATTGCACTAATATTACAATATACAGGTACTATCTTTCAAGTTGTCATCTTTTCATCTCAGATTAAGGCGAACATGTGGTATTTAACCTTTTGGGATTGGTTCATTTCTCTTAGCATGATGGATTCTAGTCGGGCCCATTTGTCCACAAAGAACTGCATTTCATTTTTTTTAATAGCTGAGTAGTATTCCATAGAGTAGATGAACCATAGCTTTCTTATCCAGTCTTCTATTGATGGGCATTTTGATTGCTTCCAGGTTTTTGCGATTGTAGATTGTGCTGCTGTGAACATAGGCGTGCATGTTGGTTTCTTGTGTAGGAGTTCTTTTGGATATATCCCTAGGAGTGCTATTGCTGGATCATATGGCATGTTGATTTTCAGTTGTTTGAGTATTCGCCAAACTGATTCCCATAGAGGCTGTACAAGTCTGCAGTCCCACCAGCAGTGGAGAAGGGTTCCCTTTTCCCCACAACCTCGCCAGCAAGTGTTGGTGGTATTATGTATGTGTGCCATCCTTACTGGAGTTAGGTGGTACCTCATTGTTGTCTTCATTTGGATTTCCCTTATTGCCAGGGAACTTGAGCATTTTTTCATATGCTTGTTTGCCATTTGGGTTTGTTCTTTTGTGAAATGTCTGCCCCTTTCCCGTGCCCATTTCTTGAGCAGTTTGTTTGTTCTGGTGTTTTGGTTTCTCTGTAGCTCTTTGTATATTCTGGAGACAAGCCCTCTATCTCCTATGTAGTGTGCAAAGATCTTCTCCCATTCTGTGGGTTGTTTTTTTACTTTGTTGATTGTTTCTCTAGCTGTACAGAAGCTTCTTAGTTTGATGAGGTCCCAGTTGTTTATTTTGGTCTCGATTTCTACTGCTTTTGGAGTCTTTTTTAGGAAGTGAGGGCCTACCCCTAAGTGTTGCAGTATGTTTCCAACATTTTCTTCCAAAAGTTTGAAGGTTTCTGGATGTAGGTTTAGGTCTTTTATCCATTTAGATTTGATCTTGGTGTATAGTGAGAGATGTGGGTCTATCTTTTTGTTTCTGCAGGCTATCAACCAGTTGTCCCAACAGCATTTATTGAACAGACCTTTCCATTTGCTTGAGTTGTTGTCTGTCTTTTTTCAAAGATTATTTGGCTGTATCTGTGTGGGTTTCCATCTGTTGTTTCTATTCTGCTCCATTGATCTTCCTCTCTATCTTTCTGCCAGTACCAGCCTGTTTTGATAACCACTGCCCTATAGTATGTCCAGAGGTCTGGAACTGTGATTCCCCCTGTTAAGTGCCTGTTCTTCAGAGTGGTTCTGGCTATTCGTGGTTTTTTGTGTTTCCAGATGAATCTGTGTATCATTTTTTCCAGTTTGATGAAGAATGCTGTGGGTAATTTGATTGGGATTGCATTGAATGTATATATTGCTTTTGGTAGTATAGACATTTTGATGACATTAATTTCGCCTATCCAGGACCATGGGATGTTGTTCCATCTTTCGAGGTCTTGTTCTATTTGTTTTTTGAGTGTTTTGTAATTTTCTTCATAAAGGTCATCTACGCTTTTGGTTAAATTTATTCCCAGATATTTTATGCTTTTCTCTGTTATTTTGAATGGTAGCTTGCTGGTTAGGTCTTCCATCTTGCGGCCATTTGCACACACCATGGCTGTTGACTTTTGTTCATTTATCTTGTATCCTGCCACTCTGCCAAATTCTCGTATGAGTTCTAGGAGTCTTTGTATTGAGTTTTTTGGTTCTTTTATGTAGAGAATCATGTCATCTGCTAATAGTGAAAGCTTGACTTCTTCATTTCCAATTTGGATTCCTTTGATTTCTTTGTCTTGTCTTATGGCTTCTGCAAGTACCTCTAGGACTATATTGAATAGCAGTGGTGATAGTGGGCAGCCTTGTCTTGTTCCAGATCTCAGTGGGAAGGGATCCAGTTTTTCTCCATTTAGTATGATGCTGGCATTGGGTTTTTCATATATTGCTTTGATTATGTTGTGGATTGTTCCTTCTATCCCCACCCTGGTTAGGGTTTTTAACATGAAGTGGTGTTGAATTTTGTCGAAGGCTTTTTCTGCATTTATTGATACTATTATATGGTTTTTGTTTTTCAGTTTTTGGATGTGATGTATCACATTTATGGATTTCCTTATGTTGAACCATCCCTTCATTCCCTGGATGAAACCTACTTGGTCTGGATGGATAATCTGTCTGATGTTTTTTTGTATTCTATTGGATAGGATTTTGTTCAGAATCTTAGCGTCAACATTCATCAGGGAGATCGGTCTGTAGTTTTCCTTCTCTGTTAATTCTCTATTTGGTTTGGGGATTAAGGTGATACTGGCTTCATAGAATGAGTTTGGAAGAGCTGCATCCTTTTCTATTGTTTTGAAGAGCTTGTAAAGGATTGGGGTTAGCTCTGGTTGTAGAATTCTGCAGTAAAACCATCTGGGCCTGGGCTTTTCTTTGTTGGGAGCTCTTTAATCACTGATTCTATTTCTGATTCGGTAATGGGTTTATTCAGGTCTTCTGTTGCTTCTGGGGTGAGTTTTGGTAAGTGGTGGGAGTCTAGGAATCTTTCCATTTCCAAGTGGTTATCGGATTTGTTGGGGTATAGTTCTTTGTAATAAATTCTAATTATTTCCTTAATGGTAGTAGTGTCTGTTGTTATGTTGCCTTTTTCATCTTTGATGCTGCTAATTCTTGCTTTGTCTTGTTTTTTCTTTGTCAGTCGGGCCAGTGGGGTATCTGTTTTGTTTATCCTCTCAAAGAACCAGCTTTTTTGGATTCATTTATTTTCTGAATGGTTTTTTTAATTTCTTTCTGATTTAGTTCTTGTCTTGTTTTGATAATTTCTTGTTTCCTCTTGTTTGTGGGATCCTTCTGCTGTTGCTTTTCCAGTTCCTGGAGGTGTGTGCTTAATTCCTGCATTTGTTGCCTTTCTTGGGCTTTGACGTGCGCGCTAATTGCAATAAACTTACCACGTAACACTGCTTTGGTGGTGTCCCATAAGTTTTGAACGTTTGTATCTGGGTTTTCGTTGGTTTCCATAAATTTTTTGATCTCGTCTTTAATTTCTTTAACCCATTGTTCTTTTAGTAGCATATTGTTCAGCCTCCAGGAGTTTACATGTTTCCTGGGACATTTTGAGTTGTTGATTTCCAGTTTCACTACGTAATGGTCTGAGAAGGTGCATGGTATGATTCTGATATTTTTGTAGTTAGTTAAACTTGCTCTGTGTCCTATTATGTGGTCTATCCTGGAGAAGGTACCATGCACTGCTGAGAAGAAGGTGTAGTCTGTGGCCTTAGGATGAAATGTTCTATAGATGTCTACTAGGTCCAGTTGTTCTATTGTTTGTGTGAGTTCTGTGGCTACTCTGTTGAGCTTTTGCTGCGTTGATCTATCTATTGGTGTTAGTGGGGTGTTCAGATCTCCCAGAATTATCGTATGTTCATCTATGTCTCCCTTTAAGTCCAAAAGTAGTTGTTTCACGTAGCTGGGTGCATCCGGGCTAGGAGCATATATGTTAAGAATTGCAATTGGTTCTTGTTGGATCCTCCCTTTCAAGAAGATGTAGCGCCCTTCCCTGTCCTTTTTGACGTTTGTTACGTTGAAGTCCGTATCATCTCAGAATAGGACTGCCACGCCAGCCTTTTTTTCTCGTCCATTGGCATGGAATATTTGTTTCCACCCTTTCACTTTTAGTTAGATGTGTTTCTTGCAAGCAGCATATAGTTGGGTCCTGATTTTTAACCCAGTCTGCTAATCGGTACCTTTTGAGTGATGAATTTAAGCCATTTGTGTTGAGGGTTAATATTGAGAAATTATAATTATGCCGTGACATATGCCTGTGTTTTTGAGGTTGTTGGTAATTGATTGTCGTTTCCGTGGATGGACTTTATTGAGATCTCCGTCATTGCCATCCTTGCTTATGGCTTGCTTCCTTTTTCTCTGGGAGTAGCACATTTCTAAGGAGATTTTGTAGAGTTGGTTTTGTGTTGGCATATTCTTCTAATTTCTCTTTGCTGTGGAAGTATCTAGTTTCGTTCTCGTATACAAATGAAATCTTTGCTGGGTAGAGTATTCTTGGTTGACAGTTGTTCTCTGTCAGTACTTGAAAGATTTTGTTCCACTCCCTTCTTGCCTGGAGCGTCTGTTCTGAAAAGTCGGCAGTGATTTTGATGATCCTGCCCCTAAATGTAAGCTTCTCTTTGGTTCGTGCTAACCTTAGGATTCTTTCTTTGTATTCATTGGAGGGTAGCTTGATTACCACGTGTCTTGGGGAGGATCGTTTTGGGTCCACCCTGTGGGGAGTCCTCTGGCCTTCCTGAATTTGGATTGGATTCATGTTCCAGGTATTTTGGAAGTTCTCCTGCATAATTTCCTCAAGTACTGGTTGTATGCCTGTTTCTCTTTCCACTCCTTGTGGGAGCCCCATGATTCTGATATTTGACTTCTTGATATTGTCATTCATCTCCTGGATCGTCTTGGTCGCCTTGTGTAGTTGTGACTCTAGTTGGTTAATAATCTGCCTGCTTTCATTCTGGGAATCTTCTAAGTTGGATATCCTGTCTTCTGCTGCTGTAATTCTGTTGGCTAAACTCTCAACTTTATTCTTCAAGTCTAGGATCTCGTTTTTGAGTGATTTTGTTTCTGTGATTATGTGGTTTTTAAAATCTTTGAGCTCATCCCATCATTTTTCATTGTCTCTGAAGAATTTTATAATTATTTTTCTGAACTCCTTATCAGAGACGTCTTCAATTTCTTCATCTGTAATCTCTGCGATTGACCAGGCTTTATGGTGGCTTTTTGGGGTGGAGCAAGCTGTGTCTGGGTCACTACCTCTCTTATTGCATTTCATATTTGTGGCCCAAGGTGTTGCTGAATTCTCACCCTTGACCTCTGTTGCCACCTAGTGGGTGGTCTGAGGTCTTGCTAGCCTAGGTTTTTGTTTTCCTTTGGCCCAGGGAGTTGTTTTTGTTTCCCTTCTGGGTTTCAGGTTTCAGCGCCTAGGATTTTTGTTGTTGTTGTTGTTTTGCTTTGGTTTTTTGTCTGAGGTATGGGCTGCTTTCCTTCCGCCTGGGTTGGCCCAGAATTTAGTTTAGCTGTGATCCTGGTGTAGCTGCCGGCTACCGCACTTCAGGGTCCTAGCACCCTTCCGGTACCGTAGCGTTCGTTATGGGGGAATGTGTTACTTAGCCGTCCCTGTCTTTGCCTGCGTCCCGCCAAGGTTATTAATATTGCCACCAGCGCTAGGGGTTTCAGCACTCCTGCAGTCTCCAGCCGCCACTGGAGGGGCCTTGTGCAACGATCTCCCAAAATTGCCTGTATATTTTCCATTCAAAACTCCCGCCGGCCTTTCCCCTGCTGGGTTCCCAACTCACCGTTTTCGAGCTGCAGCACCGCTGAGCCGGCCGCTGAGTGCTGCCTTGGTTTGTTTATTGTTGTTATTTTTGGTTGATTCTCCAAATTGCGTGGATCTTGTTGATTCCACAGTGTCCTGTGGGATTCGCACACCTGTGTATACTATTTTTAACTAGACTTGCTCCTTCTTCTGGCACTTTTTGGCCCTCTCTCTCTGCCTTCCCCTTTACCAAATGCTTCTTTTTAGATCTCAGGTCAGTTGATAAGTTTATCCTCTGTTCAAAGAGATATTGTCAATGGAACCTATGGAATGTTTCTTTTTCCAGATGAGGCAGGTTCCTATACCATTCCCTGATGATCTTAATCTGTGCAAGACAGTTGATGCAAGAGAAACTTGAAAGTGCACCTCTCTTTCACCATCCTATTGCTACAATATTTTGCTACTGTTTCTCATCTCTTTTCATCCTGTTCTATTAAGTACAGTTGACTGGGCTTATGCGTTGTTTTATCTATGTGATATTACACAGAGCCGTCATCACTAAAGGGATCAATAAAGTCTCAGAGCAAAATGAAGGGTGAGTTCTAATGTGGAGATGGTAATTTTTAAAACTTTTTATTGCATGTTGATCTTTCCTCAAGATTGTGGAGGTCCCCATTTCAAGGAAGGGACTCAACATTAAGCAAGGTTTCACTAATCATACTTGCTTGCTAGTGAGTCTTCAAATTTGTTTCATAGTGAATATTCTTACAAGGTTCCTGAAACCTGCCCCATGCTCTAGAACACAGTTCTATCATTTTTTTCAGTACATGAGTACAACAAACTTATGAAATACTTTTTGGATTGAGACTGGACATAAAAGAACAGAAATATGTGGCATTAGATTTAATTTGGGTCCTAGTCGCATACTTTGACACAGTTAATGTGCACTTTGCAGGAATGCATTGCATGGAATTTCACATCCTTGACAACATACAAATATGCAAATGCTTGCACATTATGGAGCCATAAGCAATTTTACTTAGAATTCTGGATATTAAATTTGATTCTGTTCCACTAGCAGTTACCAACACGTATTTCATTTTTTCAGGTTCCTATGTAAGTCCTATAGATAAGGAGGAAAATATTTCTTCAGAAATTCTTCTATGAATAAAAATGTTCATCTTACAGATGAAATTACAATGTTATCTGGGGAACTTGAAGAAGAAAATGCAATAACTATTCTCAGAATCTAAGAGTTAATGATCATTTCTGCCTCACTTTCACAGAATGTGGACAGACCCAGCCCCACTGGCTATTTGTGAGCGATGCTTGATTGTATTGATCTTCCCCTCACACTCCACTCTTGTTACCTCCTCAGGCTCTTTAGATGGGAAGATTATCTCACTGCATTAAAATAGTTAGTATTAATCAATTGACTTCTAGAATCCTCAGGGTAATGTATTGCTGAGGAAATCTCTCAAATTGGAAACTAACACATTCTCTTTGTTGCATACAGAGGACATTCTTTTCCTGAAGAGAAATTTGAAGCCATTACAAAATCTTAGAGTACAATTGAGGAGTAGAGGATCTCGTTTCAGAGTGATTCTCAAAATACGTGCCATGGCACTGGCCCCCATTGACAGTCTTCTCTAGCTGTCTTGGGTCACATGACTGATGTGACCTTTGATGGTTGGTCATGAATATGACTGGTGCCCAGTTTTGAAAGCTAGGAGGATGACTTAAATGTGTCTAAGCAAACTAGGTTTATTGAATTCCATCAGTCCTTCTGGTGAATCACTGAATCTGAGGGTGACGTTTGAAGATCCCTGTGCTTCATATATTTGGGATAGAGAATAAACTTCAAGATTTCTTTTCCAAAACATGCTTTCAATGAAAGGATAAAATTATTATATTATATTGTAACTATTATAGTACAATCTATTCTGATGTGGTTGGGTGAAGGAAAGTATTTCCTCATTTGCTGAACAAATATTTATTGTGTGCATGCACTCTATTACACCTGCTAGAAGCTTAGAGCATGCAAAGAACAGGATGGGAAAGAATTGAGTCCTCAGAGTTCTGAAATGGGAAAATACGCTGATATGGCTGTAGTATACTGATTATGGGAAAATGGTGCCAGATGGAGTCGGAGAGGCAGGAGCCTGATCATGCAGTGTTTGTATGTCAGCGTAAGTGCCTAGTAGCTGACTTTAAACTTCAAAGATACATTGCTTTTAGATAGTCTTACATTTTTACATCTGGACTTCGTTTTTTAGTGACACTTTCAACTTCTGGGAAACATATAATTCAGTCAGTCTGGAATGCCGAAGTATGTTGGAAAAGGTAGAGGTGTGTGGTCAGTTTTCTACTTCTCCATGTTGGCTTTCCTTTTCTCTGTTTTTTCCCATCTTGTCCTTCATTATGACCCATGAAAATTATTTGTCTCTATCCAGCCATAATGCAGAGCAGTTGGGACTTGAAGATCTTCCCTGATATCAGATGCCTAGGTTGTGAGTGGCAGCTTAACCCACTATGCTACAATGCTGGCCTATGTTTCTTTATCTTAAAAGGTGAAATAGTCTTGTCTTTCAAACTTTTACATCATGTTGCTCAGAAAACATCTGGATTTGTTTAGGACACAAGGTCCCTTATTCTTATATACATATATGTATATGCATGTGTGTTTCATACACATGTTTGTATGTGTATAAATGATGAAATCTGTTATCCCGACCTTCACCTTTGCTTTGCTGAACTATCCCTGTGGTTGGAGACGAGTCCTGTGGCTCTTAATACTCTGATTTTAACCAGAAAAACTTGAAGTCTAGAGCTGGGCAAAGTGCTTTTTCCTCAGTTGTTTTGTTTTATTTGTTCTTCAAAATCATCTGTTCATAGCGTGAACATTATGCCCTGAAACCTTTGAAACTTTTTGTTTTCCCAAATGAATTCATCTGTCAAAACTTCCAAATATTTCTCTTTTCCTTGATACCATTCTTTTCTTGAGGCAATAAGCATAAAACATTGGCTGCAACCAGAATTGGCAGGTCACAGCAATTACATGTAGGGACACTTTCCCCTCAACCTGAAACAATAGCTAACTTACTAATAACAATGCATTCAGTAAAACATTTCACATACATTTGTTCATTTAATGGTCTAAGAGATGAGATGAAGGTACAGAAAAGCAGTATCAAGTAATATGCCAAATGTCACATAATCAAGAAGTAACAGACCTGGAATTGCAAACCCAAGCAGTGACTTTCTGTTTTAAGGTATTTCTCCTGAGTAAGACATCACAAAGCAACAACAAATGATAAGCTAGTGAAGACTACCAGAATGGAATAGTGAAAAGTAAATAGTAAAAAGCCCATGTGAGTGCTATGGTTTTCATATAGTTTAAATGTTGAATGTTCCCCCTACCCTTACAGCTCTGTTGCATTTGGACTCCAGAATGAACCTGTTTCCAGTTGGTGGAAAGTTTAGAAATAAGAACTTCGTATGAGGTGTATAGGTCATGAGTTGACTTTGGAAGGTAGTTCTCATTAAAAAAGGCTGAGTTAGCACAACCTATCTGCTTTCTGACCATACGATTGTTCTCTGCAAGTGTCCCCCACTGTCACCCACCACTCTCATCAGGCCACCAGGCCACGGAGTCACCCAGTCATGGGGTTTGGCCTCTAAAGCATAAGCTAAATACACCTCTTCCTTCAACTCGGACATTTCACATTTCATTGCAGTGTTGAGTTTAATGTAGTTGAGGGCACATGTTGAAATATTCTTTGCTGAGAATATTTTCATAGGTAATTGGAGATGGAGATAGACGGTTTGGCTAGTATACAAGCTGAACTGGTTCAACCTTGCTTTCTAATGGCAGTTGGTCCACTTAGAAATATTTTACAGGTGACCATGATTCTAATAAGACAAAGAATTTTAGTTTTGTCAAGTTACTATAAGACGTCCTTGTGTATAGAATTCAAGATAATTGGAATATTAAACTGTTTTTATAAATGCTTTATTTTGGAATGACAGATTAGTTTTTTACCATTAAATAACAATGAGACATCATGAATTTAAAAAGGAATTTACTCTTCATGGTATATCTTAAAAGTTAGTCTCCACATGTTGCATAGGTTCAGAAAGCATGTATATAAAGATGTCCTTGTAAAGGTTGAATAGCACTTAACCTGAAGACTTAGTTATACAATTTTTTTAATGTACTGGTCATAATGGTACATGAGAGAGACCTGCATGGAGTGAGGGGTCAAATTTGTTGCCTTGCAAGCTCCATGAAAGTGCTAGTAAGGATATATTCTGGCAGTGCAGACAGAGGCACTTGTCCAAGGACAGGCTCTCTGGTCTACTGCGTGCCTCCAGAGATGCCATAGAGGCAAAAGAGGTCACTAGGTATGTTCCTCTGAGACAAATATTTGAATAATTAACTCTCTCCAGTCTCATTATAGGCTTCAGAAACTCATTCATCAATATTTTGACTATAAGTTGGTCTTTCATGCAGATACTCTAGCAAAAAAAATGTAAACTGTCAGGGAAGGCTCAGGCTGCCAATCCTAAAAATATTTATTGTGTTTCAATAAATTCTAATTTTGTCATGTATTCCTGAGCCCTGCTTCCCCTAAGTCCTATAAGCTTTGACTCTAGTATGCTAACAACCTGGGGTCCTGAGCTGAAAGGAAGATAACAAGCTCACAGTTCATGATAAATGCATCAAGTATCTTCATCCTGTATGCAGTGAGGGTTTTGATAGAAAATGGAATATACCCTGGGTGGTTACAACCACAAACCTCAGCTAAGGGCGTTCCTGTCCTGCTGTGGGGCAAGGCTAAAAGGATAAGTAGCAAAGGATGAGATACCTACAGATTGCAAACAGAAAGGTCTGCCCCAGCCCTGGGGCTCAGGGACAAGGAAAGGAAAAGGAATTATCAAAGCATAGTGAAAGCTGAATCTATTGAAGCCTGCCTGACCAGTGAGTTGTAGGCACAATGGGCAGTGTTTTTTTGAAGATAGTGGCCAGAGGAAGAACATAAGGAACAGGGCTGAAATACGTTTTTTAAGTTCTATTCTGTTGATTTTGTTGTGCCTTTTTATTTAAGGAACTATATACTAACTGTGGTAGACACTATCACACATAGTGACGATACAATGCAGTCTATCTTCCAAAGCAAAGATGGACTCCCATTCAAACTGTTTAATGTATCTTGAGAATAGGATGCTTGACTCTGTCATTGTCTATTCCTGAGATGTCAAAATACACTTAAAGAGCCAAATGATGGACTTACGACCAATTATGAAGGAAAATACTATTGTAATGATATGGGGGAAATTAGTGTGGTGATGGGGATTTCGGGAGAGGGAAAGGGAAATCCCAGAGCCTATGGAATTGTATCATAGAACAATCATTTTTTTCTAAAGTCAGTTGGCCTTTCAAGTACTGGAAATATCTTTGCCCCATTTGGTCTTTATGGGATGTCTAAAGGTCAGTGATGATTATAATATATTGTTAGGGTACACATAACCTGGAGAAGGTTTATATCCACCTCAAAATTTAAGGAGCTGAAGAAAAGTTTTAGACAAAGTAGTACCACCAAAACTTAAAGAACTTGCACATTTAATTATGCCATTTATTTGCAAGCCAATGTCAAACAGGAATGCAGGCAGATCTTTTCCTAAAAGTTTACTCTCCAAATGCCTATCAAAGTTGTTCAGCTGAGATATGCTGAAGCCAGAAATCAGAACTCCAGTCTGAGTTGCCTAGAAGCATGGCAGGTGCCTAAGTGTTTGAGCCATCACCTGTTCCTTGCCAAGATGTTCGTTAGCAGGAGGCCAGAATCATAAGTGGAGGCAGGCCTAAAGCTAGATACTCTGAAGATGCTTCTTGCAATGTTTATATCCCCTAACTGCTTTAATAAATGTTCAACCCAATGACAAAATGTTTTATCCTAGCCCAGCTTAAAAGAAGAAAAAGAAATGGCAAAAAACATAAACCTTTGGAATTTTCAAGCAAAAGTAATCAGTGTCCAATCTCATTTCAATCATTAACTCACAAATACAAGTAATAATATTTGTGGTATTTCATAAAAAATAGTTTTATTCGTAAACAGACTCCATAAAAACAGGCAGAGTGGATAATGGGAAGCTTACAGAGGCTGAAAAAATGAAGAAACAGGCTTAGGCACTTGGCAGGACTGTAGAAAAGCCAGGCCACTTGATCCAATCTTGTGAGAAACTACTGCAATTTCTAAATCCTGAACATAATCTCAATGGCTCTGAGGGAACCAGGCACAGTGCTGGGTCCACTGCCACTATTCCCAAGGACTTGCTCCCTTTCTATATCATGGGCTGTTAGGCACAGCTGACTAGTGGGCTTGAGTCACATGACAACACCTGTCACACACCCGCTCCCCACCTCCTAAGGGATTTATAGTCTTGAGGATCTGGGTGGTTTTAATTTGGGGGGATAAGACACCTTATCTCTTACTACAAGTCATTAATTTGAGCATGTCACAAATAAACTAGAATGACAAGAGCCTGGGTGATTAAAACATTAAACAAAACCTTATGGAGGAATGCATCCTATTGTGAAGGAGCAAATAAGTCACTTGGAAGATAAATATAACTATGACAGTGGTGGGAAATGTACATAGGATGAAGAGACCAAATTGTCAAAGATAAGATAAAACTAAGGCTTTACCTATTCAGCAAGCACCAGTTACCTATTCAGCAAGCAAGGAACATGGTGCTCTCATAAGGTAGCAGAAAGTTGGCTTTAGGTTTGCTCTGCTGAGAATGATTCTGAGGAAGGCACTCCTGTGTCCCCTACAACTACCTCTTAGTTAAAAAAAAAGCAAAACTCCATTTATCATGTGCAACCCCAAAGTTAAATGTCTGTTCATCCAAGCCAATTAAGTAACTCCTTTTTCTTTTGTATGTAATTACGACAAAATCCTATCAATGGAGGCAATAGGTTACATGCTAGGGGCCTTCTGGGTAGGGGACTTATGATAGCAACTCATCTACCCAATCAGATGTCAGCCTGGGGCTTGTTGCTTGAAAATTGGCAATCTACCTGTGCCTGAGAGTACAGCAAAGATGCTCATGTAGATTCACTCTATTCAGAGTGACTGAAATAATCATCCTTGGAGCCTCCTTTTAGCTTGGAGTGGGCACTTGTTAGAAATGAGGAATTTTACTTTTATGGCCATTTTCCTCTTGATATTCCAATATTTCCAGTGAAACAGTTGCAGCGATCTCTCTTACTGACCCAATATAGAATTCTTGGGGACATTCAGAATGAAAGAAAATGCTTACTTTTTTATCTGTCACTCTACATAGGAAGCTGTTTCTTGTTAATCTGTAATTAAAATGTTTTGCTTTGGGGAACGAGTCTCTGCAGTTTTGTTAAATATTTAGTCAGTAACTTTACTCAAAATCGGGAACAGATGAGTATTAAATTGTCTAATAGTTAAGTCTTCAAATATATTCGTGTGCTAGAATGTGCTTCTGTTTCGTCAAAGAATATAAATTTTTCCTGCAGAAGTTTGGTGCAGAAAGAACCGATATTCACTCTTTTGGAGAATGGCAGTCCTCTTTATTAGCCTTCTCATCTGGATAACACAAACTTTCAGCAAAGTTTTCCCTCACCCCAGGGAGTCACATAAGATACGTACTGTGGATCAAAAAGTGTTCCAGACAAGGAGGAGGATTACTATGCAACCTAAATTTGCGTGTTGAGATTCTGCCCCCTCAGGCTTTGTAGGGTTTTACCTTGCTCCTGACGATCTTACATGCACCCTATGTTTCAGTAGATACTCCTGGCATTTCATTTATTCTAATATGCCCACTCAATACAAGATCTTTTCCTCTGAACAGTGCATTAATTTGTACTTTGAGTTTTGCTCCGCGTAATGTGAACGCACCTCTGTTGGATCAAGCCAAGCCTGTGGGTTGATGTAATGTGAACGCACCTCTGTTGGATCAAGCCAAGCCTGTGGGTTGATGTAATGTGAACGCACCTCTGTTGGATCAAGCCAAGCCTGTGGGTTGACTTCCAAGACGGTCTCCTTTACCTCTACACATTGTGTTTGAACCCCAAACAATAACTCAGTCTTGAACGTTATGACTTCTCTTTTCAAGATTCATTTTGTAAAGATTTGTTTGAAAAGCAGGGCTTAAAAAAATCTTAGGGTTGGTGTTCTGGCATAGTGTTACATTGCCAGCTGTGATGCTAGCATACTCTATGCGTGTCCATTTGTGTTCCAGCTTTTCTACTGATGATGTCCCTAGGAAAGCAGTGGAAGATAGCCCAAGTACCTGGGTCCCTGTGTCCTCAGAGATGAAGCTTCTGGCTGCCGACTTCAGCCTGGCCCAGCCCTGCCCATTGTGTCCATTTAGGGGGTGAAACCACAGATTGAAAATCCTTTTCTGTCTTTATCTGTTGTATTTGAAAAACAGATTGCGAGAATGAGAAAACAAATCTTCTGTCCCTCATCTGCTTCCCTGCCCAAATGACTGTGCTATGGCTACAGACCAAAGTCAGGAGACTGGAACCTCATCTGGGTCTCCCACAAGGGTGCAGAGGTCCAAGCACTTAGGTCATCTGCTGCTACTTTACCAGGCACATCAAAGGAGATGGATCATAAGTGGAACTGCTGGGACTCCAACCAGCACCTATTTGGAATGCTGGCATTGCTGGTGGTGGCTTAATACACTGCTCCACAATGCCAACCACTTTGAGTTTCTGAATGTCTGCATTTTCAACTTCCTTCAATAATAATTGTTCCTTGAAATGATCTTATTGGAAGCTTTTCACTTCAGCATAAAAGCCTCTGGGTAGAGTTGTATTTGAGCCATTATTAAACATTCCTTAAATTTTTCAACTTTATTTTTAATAATCTACTACTTTAAACATAATTATATCTAATTTTAGAAAAACTGATACAATACCTAAAGGAGAGAGGATCCCAAATAACATCATTGAGTATATTCTTAATAAGATAACCTACATATTCAAATTTGTTTGATTATATACACACTGACAGGCATATTATATCTACACATTATATTAAAGATTCATCTATTTCTTTGTAATCTGTCTATTGCACTTATTTTAGGATATTTAATTGATTCAATTAGTGAAATTGGCAGAAAGGACTTCTACTCAGATTCAACAATCATTCAATTTTCATTTTTACTCTATTTTGTTATATACACTAAGTAATAAAGTTTATATTTTCTGAAATGATAAATGTGCTTATTATATTATAGTGAGTATGAGAATAATGCTAATAATGATTGCTAGTTATTGGATACTTTTATATGCTAAGCACTGTCCTAAGTGCTTTATTTCTAATTTCTGAATCACTGATACTGGGCTTAGTTAATCTAAGAAATGATCATTTTTGTGAGAAAATCAATGAAATATTGTATTGAGTAATATTACTGCTATTAACAATAAATATGGGTATCAGATTGAGTGATTCTTTTCGTGACACCTGCACCTGATTATTGCCGCTGATTCCAGCTTCCTGCTCACATGTACCTTGGGAGGCAACTACTCAAGTCATTAAATCCCTACAATGCATGTGGAAAACATGAATTGTGTTCTGGTCCCCTTGGCTTTGGTCAGGATGGATCCTGACTTGTGAGCATTTCAAGAGTGAGCCAGTATATTCAAGGCCTCTCTTAAATAAATGAAAATTTAAATATGGAAATAAGTATGTTATATACTTATAACATTCTTTTGAATATTTTAAGTAAATGGTAAAATAGTTAACCTATCAAGAACTATAATTATGCAAAATTCTCCAATTTAATACACTGGTCTTTAGGCTCTACATTAATTACTTCATTCTACTGATTCATTCTTATTTGCTTATCCTTTTTGCTTCTCAATGATCAACATTTTAATGAATATGTGGTCGAGATTGCACAAACAATATGTTCTACAACAAGAACTATATAGTCATACTGGGTGATAAATTTGTTTAGTGCGTAGGATACACTTAGAGATGCTAAGGAGTGGGTGCTGTTAGATTTCCACTTTTCTTCATAATGAAATTGCCGAAAAGCACTCAAAAGTATGGACACAAGGTTCATGTTGGTTCAAGCTTAATTTTTGTTTTTCTCCTTCCAGATTCCACTGAACTGTGTTCTGCACCCCTCCTGTTTTTTTGTTCAACATTACCTCAACACTGTATCAGTCTGTTCCAGGATGTTTTTCTGCAACTGACTGGCATAATATTTCTAACTGTTGCCTGTTCGTTGCTCAGCATCCGTTTGAATTTGAGCCTTTATCACTGCTTTGCCAAGGAGCTTTTATGTCTCTCTAAACACTTCACAAAAATGCTTGCTGTTTGATTACTTATATCCTGGGAACAGCTTTGCTCTCTGCGAGACACCAATGTTCTGACTGTTCTCTACTCTCATTACTCTGTCCATTTGCTGCCCCTGGCCCTCTGTGTTCTGAACCTCCTGTGGCCCATGGCTGCTATGAGAAGGTTAAAGAGTGTCATTACCATGTTGGTTCAGAGGGCCAGCCACCGAAGATTGATCCATTCCTCCATAAGATGGCATTCAGTGGTTCCTTGTTTCTAGCTTTTATCTTGACAAAAGCTTATTTTACCACTTCCAGAGACAGAATCAAATGATAGTATAATTTCATTTTAAATATACTTTCGTGTTATGTCTCTTCACATTGATGTTTCAGAATTTCCTTCCTCTGAGATACATTTTAGGACACAAGGTAAAATAGACCGCAGTTTGAGGGAGTGGGACCAACCACTTGATATCCTAGGCCAATCCATTTGTTGGGTCCTTTGCAGCAGAATGACCTACCTTAAGAGAAACACCACAGGTCCTGACTCTGGTAGCATCTCCTTACATGATGGGCTTCAGAGGTTTTGAGTTAGGCACTAAGGAAGGTTTCACAGAGACAGGTCAGCCTGTAGGTCTCCAGTCTAGCTCTAGAAATCTCTTTTATAAGCGTATCTGTTGAGAAATTATGGTGATGTTTCCTATCCTGAGTCATTTTCTGTTAAATTTGAGTTTTCTTTTCCTTGTCTTACTTTCTGGTGTTATTTTGTCATAGTCTGAAATTATGGGTATTGTTCAGTTTGAGTGACTCAAGAGTACTGTTATGCTCCATATTTTAGCTAGACTGACACACTGTCACAAGTGGGCTTATCATTCTGATTTGACCCCTTCCCGGGATTTTGCTGGCTCCATCCTTATGTGCCTAATCTCTTTGAAGCTGTAAAGAAACAATGTCCACTAGAACATATTTCCTTATCCTTATTCATCATGTAGGTCATTTCAAAGTCATGAAATCCAACGTAGCTTTTAGAGTGTTAGTTCATGGGCCCCTCATGATGGCCTAGTGGCTAGATCCTGGCCTTGAATTGGCCAGGATCCAGTGTGGACACCAGTTCGTGTCCTGGCTACTTCAATTACCCTCTAGCACCCTGCGTGTAACCTGTGGAAGCGTTAGAGGATGGTGGAGCCTTGGGGCCTCGGGGTCCTGTGACCCTATGCAGACCAGCAAGAGGATCCTGGCCCCTGGCTTTGGATTAGCTCGCCTCTGACCTTGACAGCCAGTTGGAGTGAGCCAGAAGAGGATCTTTTCTTCCTGTGTCTCCTCTCTATATATCCGATGGGGGGGGGGGGTAGGGGGAAGAGGGGAAAGAGAGGGGAGGGGGGAGAGGGGGAGGGAATCTTTTAAGGTGTTAACTAAGGTAGTCAGTTATGGCTGATGTACAGATACTGGAGGTGGCCACACCCTACTTGGTAACGGAGCCAAATTAGTGTCTGTCTTCTAACCTCTACCTTAGGCAATTTTCGTTCCAAAAGTTAATAAACTACATTTTCTCTCAATAGGTATCAATTTGTTGGAGAAACATCATCTGGCTAATGAATGTGGCTTTTTCTCCAGGCTTGTAGGCTTAAAGTACCATTCTTGCTTTCCTCTGTCTATAAACCAGAAATTCTTTCTTAAATCTGACTGTTATTCTCTAATACCTATACAGTAGCCACACAGCCTTAGTCCAATGTTTAAATTTATTTTAACCCATTAAGTCCCATGTTTCCAATTCAGATACTTTAATGATGTATTATTGCTCCTATTTCAGAGAAAGTTTTGATGGTTCTTCAATAAGTTAATGGAAAACAGAATTAACATGCTTATTTTGGTACAAAGTTAAAATTAGTGTGTATGTAGAGGCTTCAGAAACTTCTTTTTTTTTTTTGTGGTTACTGAAGTAAACATACCTTACTTCAATTTTTTTCTGAACATTTAAAAAATCCTTGCATTTTGGCAATTTCATCTGCTGTATTTGCCTCCAAATATGTTGTTTTACTAATTTTTACTTTCTCTTACTGAGCCACAGGTTCTCTTCCTGAAACTTTCACTTACTGCATTTTAAGTTGATTAACCTGTATTTCTTGGTAATCTTTTTACAGCTTGCTTTTCTTAACCAAGCCAGGTCAGCTTATTCCCCATTTTATTTGCTCTTTCAGTCTCTTGCTTGAAAATTGACATCTTTACCTTGTATATTGTCAATCTGTAGAGGTATCAGTTTGTTGAACTTTGAGACTGAAGAAACATAAATATCATTGCTTAAGTTGTTCTTATTTGGATTAATATTTGGTGCCTACATTATTACAAGCCAATGAGCATTATAGAGCTGGTTATATGGTAGATGAGAGTTGCCTTTTTTCTTGCCTAGTTGTATATCAAATTTTGTTTCACTTTAAGATTTTTAATTTTAATATACCTATAATTGCTTATAAATGTTCAGCTTTATTTTTTCTGACATATTCAAGTACTTAAATAAGACACTTCCTAATAAATACTAGAGATTCTCCACCTTACACAGGGACTAAAATTTTAAAAATAAGTAAAAAAGTCTGTGTATATCAATATTGCTGTAAATAATTTTATAAGATGTTACATTGTATCTTTATCAAACCAGTGATCAAGAATATTATGTTACTAAGTATCATGACCTGTAATTACTTTAAAATTTAATGCATATGGTTAGACTGGTCATTTTTTTCTTATTATTGTTTATAATTATTTTCTACACTCCAGCTAAACCAGGGCCTTTTTGCTTTTTACTTGTATAGACTTATCGGTGAAGTACTGACTTTTACTATAATGTAAACTCAAAGTATGTTACCTCAAAAACCAAAAAGGAGAAGAAAGAAGGATAGAACAAGTAAAGAAATAAAATTCTATATTTAGAATTGTATCTGCAAACCACATAGAATCTGTTAAAACTAACGTAAAAGCTTTCTTTTTTTTTCCTTTTTTTTTTTTAGCAAAAAAAAACATGCCTTTCATTTTTCGGTAGGTACCCCTTTTAGGGTCCTTGTATGGCACAGGCGTTGTTCCAAAACTTCCCCTTGCGTTTCTTCTGCTGGATTTCCTGATTCTCCCCTTCCTCATTTTCTGTCTTCATGATTTCATGACTTTATTTTTTTTTTTAACAGTGGTAAGGTTTACTCAAAATGTGAGGAATACAGACACACACATGGACCATGTTCAGGGAGATTGGGCCAGGAAGGGAAATAGTGAAGGAGGGAGAAATACCTACTTTCTTTCTTTCACATCTGTCCACAGGACTCACTTTTCTTCCTATATTGTTTTACATTCTGCTTTCAGAAGGGCTCACATAATTTATTAACCCATAAAAATATTTGGGAGAAAAATTTCTAGTTTGTTTTTGAAAATGTCATTCTGTCTTCAAATTTAGTTTTTAATCTGATTGGATACATAATAATGGATTGGAAACCATTAACTACAGAATTCATAGTCAACCATTAAATTTGCTAGACAGAAGCATGATTAACTTGATTTCCCTGTCTTTGTCTTTTTTCCTAATTGTTTTTAAAAATAAATACTTACTTGAAAAAGAGAGGCGGGGATAGATCTTCCATCCATTGATTCACTCCTGCAGGTAGCAGTAATGGTTGCAATTGGACCAGGTTGAATCCAGGAGCCATGAGCTGACTCCAGGTCTTTCATATGGGTGGCAGGCAGCACAAACATTTGGACCACTGTCTGCTGATTTTCCTAGCCCATCAGCAGGGAGCTGTATTGGGAACAGAGTATCCAGGACTCGAGCATACCTTCATGAGATGCAAGTTTTGCAAGTAGAAGTCACAATTTTGGTACCCCCACATTAGTTTTAAAAGCTTGTAATTTCTATGATAACTAATGCAGGATGTTTGATTGTTTGCACCCTTTGTTCTATACTCTTGAGGGCAAGTACTGTTTTCAACTTTGTTGAAGTCTATTTTGGAAACGTATGCCTGGTTGTAAAGGGAACTGAAAGTATGCCATTATAAAATTTTTTCAAAAAGAGGGGATGAGTAACATGGACCTGAGGGAGGGATAATGTTGTTAGTCGCACTATGTTCATGAAACTGTATTGTGGAATACATGAAATTTGGCTTAATTTCAAATTAAAAGTAAAAGCTTGCAACTATGTCTGAAGTTGTCAATTGTGATATTTTTTTGGTAAGGATAGTATCCAGCCACTTTTTTTTAAACTTAGATGTTACATATTTCAGACTTAAAAGAATTATTTGTGTTATTGAAAACGTTTACCCTGTTAACTGTATTTTCTTGGCCTGGGATATCTGTCACTTCAATACTAAACATTGCAGGTTGTTATAAGTTGTTGTCCTTTGTTGCTTTTTCTATTTTTAAAACCAAAACATTTATTGCCTAATTGTTACAATTCTCAAGATGGACTGAATGCCACAACTGAACTCTTGGGTTGAGGTGTTGTTCCTTCACAGAATCCTTGCCTGAACTGGCAGCATATGATTTTTAGGTTCCTTGTCTGACCAGTGCCAATGGTATTGTATCTTTTAGCCTTAGCGCTCCAGTGGTTAATGTTCTTCTCTCATTCTATTTATTCCATGTCTTAATGTATTTGAAAATTTGAAAAACTTTACTGAACTAATAGTGTTTCTATAATTGTATTTTAATATCTAAGAGGTATTTTCTGAGTAATTCTTTTAAAATAACTTCCCTGTCAGTGAATATGACTCTTATTAATTGAATACTCACAATATAGTATTTAATAGATGCAGTGTATATATATTTATATAAAATCATATATTAAATATGTATACAATGTCATAAGTTGTAACTTATTTCAAGTTGCTTTGGATTCCAGACAAGTCTCTGTTGCATTTGGCTACTTGTTTTGAACTTTACATCTCATATTTTTAATTTTGTCGAATGATTCTTTTCTGTCATTCCATGCAATGGAATAAAATCCTAAAATTTTTATTGCAAATTCTGATAAGGGAGAAATCTACTGACTGCAGACTTTCATGTGTCATTTGGCAAAGTGTCTTTTATCTCCTGCTCCTGCTTCTGGTGTATCATGTGTGAATTCTGTCTAGCATCTCAAATCAGGAGACATTAATTCAGCTTCACTAGTGATTAAATGGCCTGGTTTTACAGAGCAGAAAGAATTGCTTGGCTATTTGGAAGTGACATAAGAGTTCACAGGGTATAGTGAAACAACTATTAAATTCTAAAATTTTTTAATATGTAATATGTATTTAGTAAGTAAACTCCAAGATGATAATCACATTTCCCTTCCTGCCTCAATCCCACCCAATGTACCTCATTTACTCCAAAGCTCTCTTCATCAGTTTTTGCAGATATTTTAATCCACTGCCAGACTTAATTTGTCAGTAATCATAATATATAGCAAGTAAAATATAGGAAAACAACAGATACAAAGGAGTATAAATACAGGTAACCTCATTTCTATAACTGCCATGTATTAGGAAATGTTATTTGTCTTTTAAAGATTCAGCAATTTTTTAATGGAAAGTCAGATTTACAGAGAGGAGGAGAAACAGGGAAAGATCTCCTGTCTCTGGTTCACTGTCCAAGTAACCACAAAGGCTGGAGCTGAGCCAATCTAAACCAGGAGCCAGGAGGTTCTTCTGGGTTTCCTACATGGGTGCAGGGTCCCAAGGCCTTGAGCCATCCTCTACTGCTTTCCCAGGCCACAAGCAGGGAGCTGGATGGGAAGTAAAGCTGCCGGGACACAATCCGATGCCAATATGGGGTCCTGGCACATGCAAGGCAAGGACTTTAGCCAATAGGCTAATGCACCAGGCCCTGTTTGTCTTTTTGAGCACAGTGATTTCCAGTTGGGAAAGACAGCATTTATTCTTTTTATGGCTGAATATTATTCCATAATGTATACATATGTTTACTTTATCTGGACATTGGTTGATGGACATCTGTATCAATTCCATATCTTAGCAATTAGGGATTCAGCTGCCATAGACATAGGGGTACGTATAACTCTCCCATATGCAGTTTTCATTTCTTTTGAGCAAATTCTAAGGAGTGGCGTGGCTGGGTCCTATTGTAGACCTATTTTCAGAACTCTGAGGGCTAGCCATCCCATCTTTCATAATGGTTATACTAGTTTATATTTCTACCAACAGTGAATTTGAATATCTTTCTCCCCACATTCTCGCCAACATTTATTTTTGATTTAAGGATGATAGCCATTCAAACTGGGGTGAGCTGAAATCTCACTGTGGTTTTCACTTGCATCCCCTTGATAGCTAGTTAGCCTGAGCACATTTTCATGTGTCTGTGGCCGTCTGTATTTCCCCCTTCGAAAACTGTGTATTCATAACCTTTTGCCTTTATTCTATTTTATTTTTCCTTATGGTTTTTATACATTTTGAACATTAATCCCTTATCAGTTATGGTTCACAAACTTTCTCCCGTTACACTGGTTGCCTCTTCAGTTTTCTTGAGTAATTTCTTTGCAATGCTGAAACTTCTTAGCTTGATGTAATTTCTCTATTTTGTTTTCCTTGCCTGCTCTTTCTGGGACTTTCCAAGAGGTCTTTGCCTGGGTCAGTGTCTTGCAGAGTTTCCTTAATGTTTTCCTCGTGTACTTTGAGTGTATCAGATGAAAGATTGAAGTCTTTAACCCATGTTGATTTTTATAAAAGGCATGCAAGTGGAGTCTTAGTACAGGAGGTGCTGAAATCTTCCCACTATCATATGTAAGTAGACTCTTTTCTCCAGGGATTAATTTCAGCATGTTTGTCAAAACTTAGTTGTAGATGTGATGATTAATTACTGGTCCTCTGTTCTATTACATTGGTGTACATATCTGCTTTTGTGCCACTATCAGACTATTTTGATTGTAATTGCCCTTTGACACGTTTTGAAGTCTCATATTGTGAGACCTCTAACTTTTTGTTCTAAGATTAAACTATGTGGGGGTTTCTTGTGATTGAATATGAATTTTAGTGTTCCTTCCATATCTGATAAGAATATAGTATTTTCATTTGGATCACATTAAGTCTATTCTTGTTAGTATAGACATTTTGATAACTTTCCAATTCATTAACATGGAAGATTTGAGGGTCTTGCTAAACTTCTGAAGTATTTTGTAGTTTTCATTGTGTGGGTCTTTCAAATCGTTGGTTAAATTTATTCCAAGATATTTAAATTTATTGTAGTCATTATAAATGCTTATAAATATAATCTGTTGATTTTTTAATTTATTTTATAATCTTGTGACCTTACTAAACTTTTTAAGATTTATTTCAGTTTTTATTGAAAAGGCAGATATACAGAGAGAAGGGTATATAGAGAAAAATCTTGCATGGTTTATTCCCCAATGGCCACAAAGGTAGAAGTTGAGCCAAACTAACCCAAAAGCCAGGCGCCTTCTCCAGGTTTCCCATGTGGGGCAGGGTCCCAAGGCCTTGGGCATTCCTCAACTGCTTTCCCAGGACACAAGCTTGATGGAAAGCAAAGCAGCCAGGACATGAACAGGTGCCCATATAGGATTCTGGCAGATGCAAAGCAAGGATTTAGCCACTAGGCCATCACACAGGGCTCTTTACTAAATTCTTATGGGTTCTAATAGTCTCTAATTGAGCTGTTTGTTTCCCCATACATATGGAATCAAATAGGGATAATCTGAAATTCTCTTTTCCAATTTGTTTCCCTTTGGTTTATTTTTCAGTCTCAGAGTTTTAGTAGGCCCCAAGGTCACCGAGGGTGAGGCAAGGGTGCTCTTTGGCCATAAGAAGCCCCAAGAGACAAGCTAGTGAGGAATGTCTGCTTCACTATGCATAGGTTATAGCTTTTAAAGGGTAAGAAGGGGGAGGGCAGGGAGGGTGTCTTCTGTCAGACACCCTCCCTTCCCCTCCCCCATCCACCCACCAAAGACGCTGTAATCGGCTATATGACATGTCTATTTCCCTTGCTCTTCCGATCATGTCAGAGGTCATGTTCCACATAAGTTCCCCTTGACCTTCTAGCCATGTTGGTGGTCACACTCCATGTGTGGGCCTGGGAGTTGTACCTCCGGCCATAGGCAGGGAAGCTCTGAGTCATGCTCACCGGGCAGCAGGACAGGGGCCTGGGGTGATTGTCCACATTTCTATCCTAATGCCTCGGGCTCAAACTTACAGAAATATACCGAATAGCAGGGATAGAATTGGCTATCTTTAGGTTTGGATCTTTGTGGGAATGCTTCTAACTTTGACATATTTGAGAAGATGCTGGATTAGGATTTGTCATATATTGTCTCCATTGTTTTAAATAATGTCCCTCTATACCTAACTTTCTTACTGTTTACATCATAAAAGGATGTTACATTTTATCAAATGCTTTCTTTACATCTATTGATATCATGTTTTTTTAATTCAATTTGTTAAGGTGATGTAGGTTGATTAACTTGTCAGCACATTTATCATCCCTGTATACCATGGGTAAATCCTATTTGGTTCAGGTAGGGTACTTGTGATGTATTGTTGGATTCTATGAGCTAGTACTTGGTTGAGGAGTTTCATATCCATATTCATCATGAATATTGGGCTATAGTTCTTTTCTGTGTCTTTCTCTGATTTGGAAGTAAGGTTGTTTTGACCACACAGAGGTCTTCCCTTTCAGTTGTTCTCAATAGTTTAATGAAACCGATTCCAGCTCTTTTTTCTTTTATCATTTTTTTAAAATTTTTTCACAATCTTTATATAATAGGGCACAAAAGTGCAAGGACTACAGAATAGTGGGTAAGACTACTATTTCCATATTTTTTTTTCCTGTATCTGGGGTAAAGAGGGAGGTAAAGAGAGAAGCCACACCCAATATCCCACCCATCCCAGGTCCCTGATGTGGGGCATGCTCTGAGGGTCTTGCTCAAGTGGTTTTGATAATCCAACAGTTATGAATTGCTGCCAATCTCGCCACTCCAAGCACGATAAGGTCGCTGAAGAATTCTCTGATATAGGGCAAATGGAAACTCTAAGATGGACTGTTTTTCACTGCCAACATATGGCTGGGTAGTTGATTAATTTATTCTGTCCTCTGTTTTTTCATGGTTAGAGTTCTGAGTCCGGCAGTTCGATTGGGGAGATCCCCAAAGAAACTTTGTCTGAGGTGAACCCAGACCGGATTCTTGTATGTACTAGGAAGCACAGGACCCGGCAGTCCATTGCCCCACTTAGCTGATGGTTACAATTGCTGGATCAGTTCTGTTTCCAGCCCAATCTTCCACTGGAACCAATGGGTGTTGCAGTCTAGCCTGATTCTGCCCAGCACACACTTGGCCGTCACATAAACCAGTGGGGAGTTGCACCTTAGAGTGACCCACAGTAATCCCCACCAGGCCCATCCCTACCCTGGTTTGCCAGTATGTATAGCAGACTAGCCCAGTCTGTTCCACATCCCATTCAGCTCTCATACATGTCGATGGGCACTGAAGCCTAGTTCAACCAAACCAGCTCCATTATCGAGCCCACAAACAAACTGATGGATGCCTCTGTCTAGCCACCCTTGCCCCTGTCCTGGTTTTCATTCTGTCCAGTGGGATTGATAACCCAACAGGGAGGAGCCCACTATTTCCCTTCTAGGCCACTCCCATTCCTAGATTGTGCACTCTCCAGGTTGTTCTGCAGTTTAACTTGACAGAATTAGCCCCCAGTGCCAACTTCTGCCAGCTGATGCTGCGGCAAAACCCAAACAACCCTCACCTACTGTATGCTTGCACCAGTAGGTACAGTCAGCCCAGCCTGGCTTTTCCATGATCTAGCGCACATGAGGCACACAGGTGTTGTAGCCCTGCCTAGTCTGGTCTGCCCCCATCCCAGCTCACTCTCCAGTGGGAGTTGCTGTCCAGCAGGGGAGCACCCCCACATTCTCCCTGCTGGCTCTGCCCTCCCCCCCGGTTCCCATGGGTGCAGTTTGGGTGCTACTGCCACATCCAGTACAGATCACTTCACCTTGGCATTCCGTGTTGTGCACTGGTTTTTGTTGCAACCACACCTGGCCCGACCCACACTCTGTTGTGGTGCTCGGATTTGCCAGTGGGTGATGTGAATTGGCTTAGCCTGGTCTGCCCCTGACCCATACCAAATGTATGCCAGTGAGAAACTTTCCATGGCCTGTTCTGGGCTGTTTCCTTCCATGCTTCTTGCGCTCACCTGCAGGGTCTATGTCCTGCCAGAGGAGTTGCCCAGGCTCCTCCATCAGAACCCCTCCCAATGCCAGATTTCATGCATACTAGGGGGGCCATGAGCCAGCCCTACTCAGTTCACCTCCTGTCCTGGCAGGAACAGTTGCCTTTCCTGACTGGCCTTCAACCCAAACTGGTTCTTACTGTTGGATGTCTCAGCCCAGCCACAGCTCGTCCATACCCACATACAGCTCACATATGGCTCAGTAGGGGTTGAGACCTAGCCTAGTCCGTCCCACTTCTACCCTGGTCCTCCAGAGCACAAGATGGTGTTGGGGTCTAGCCTGGTCTGGTGCATCCAGTCCCAGCCCACGTTTATGCCAAGGGAGACCACAACTGTATCCAGACCAGAACACAGTTCCCATTCCTGCCCCCTTGTTCCTTGGTGGGAACCTCAACCCAGTTAGGGTGTTGCCTTAGCTTCCCAGCTGGGCCTGTTCCCAGCCATAGATCGTGTGCATGCCAGTGGTTGCTCTGACTCAGCTTGGCAGAGCCCCTCACCTGTCCCAGCCCCTGCTTTAGATGCTGTGGCTTAGCGTCCCTGGCTCACGCAGACCAGTAGGTGCAAGAGCCTAGCTCGGCATGACTTGTGCTCTATCCTGATTTCTAAGTTTGCTGGTGGGCTAAGGTTTGTTCAGTCCTGCCTGGTCCATTCCATTCCACTACCAACCCACACATTAGCCAGCCATTGGAGCTACTTTTCCCAGCTTGTCTGACCCCAGGTCAGGACCATGTGTTCACCAGCCAAAGCTATGACCCACCAAGGGAGTTACCCAAGTTCCTCCACTTGACCCACCCCCAGTTCTCATATATGCCAGTGGGTATTAGGGAAGTGTGGGGCATAGTCTGGCCTTCCATTTGGCCTTGTATGAGCTGGTGAAAGTTGCAGCCCGGCCCACCCCACACCCTATTCAGGATGCACATTCGGGTGCTGCTGCCTTGACCAATCCAGACTGTTGTTGGTTCCTTTACCAATGAGTAATGGCAGGCTCCTTAGTCACACTTAGCTTAGTCCATCACCACCCCAAATCTTGAGCTAACCAGTGGGGCTAGTATTTGCACAGGGTGTGGCCCACACATCCCCCACAGAATCTACCCCTGGATGGTTCTCTCGTGTGCTAGTTAATGTCATGGCCCTGCCTAATGTGACCCATCTTCTGATCCATCATCATGTCAGGTAATAGGATATGATCCTGCTAAGCAAGCCCTGAGCCTTAGCTTTTTCATGGACTGACGTTTTCTTGTCAGCATTGTTCAGTGATTACAAGTTCTACACAGGATTCAAAGGAGGTTGGTGTAACAGTCTTATCCATAAAGTTGATCTGGTCCCTCTCCTCCAAACCTACCAGCTCTCATTACCCTTGCTTACCTTCAAAGGAAAAGTTACACTGTCGTTGGGAGTCTTCAGGATTGATTCATATCCCAGAAGCACAGTGGGCTCAACATGGAGCTACCCAAGCAGCACTTCAAAGCACCAAAACCCCAGAGCTCATTGATGGATGGCCAGCAGGCATGTACGTGGTGGCTGGAATCAGGGCTCCAGGCATGAAGTCGGACCTGGCCTGGCACCCACCAGCAGCCAACAGGCTGCTGGAAGTTTTAACCCCAAGGTCGCCCCCCTCCCCAATCCAATCCACCACGCAATGATGGCGACGGGTACGGCCCGGCCTGCCCTGTTCTCCAGACTTCCCCCTTCAGTGTACTCACCATGAAGGGAGCAGCCTCTGGAGATTGGGCAGGCCTGGGAACAGCTCACCACGTGTACACAGCTGCTTGCAAATTCCAGCTCTTAATGTCTGGTAGAATTCAGCAGTAATCCATCAAATCCTGGAAATAAGGGGAGGTGAATATTAATTACTGATTTGATCTCTGTCTTGGTTATTAGCATAGTTGAGTCATGAATAAATACAAAACTTAATTTTGGTAGATTGAATGTGTCGATATATATGCATTTATTCCAGATTTTACAGTTTGTTTATAGAGAGCTCTTGGTAATAATTCCTGATGGTTCATTTTATTTCAGTAATAGCTATTTTAACATGACTTTTTCATGTCTAATTTTGTTTTTTTCATATTTTTTTTAGTTGGACCAATGGTATATCTTTTATTTTCAAAAACAGCTCATTATTTAATTTTTTATTTTATTTTCAATTTCTTTATTCCTTCTTAGTAACTTTGGGTTTTGTCTTTTATATTGACTAGATCATTTTATGATGCTTTCCCAACTTGATAATGTAGGCACTAATTGCCATAAACTTTATCCTTAGCACTGTTTTTGCTATACCCCATATTTTCATATGTTGTTACTGTCATTTTCATTCATTTCCAGGAAAATTTTTGTTTACCTCTTGCTTTCTTATGTGACGAACTGTTTATTCAGGAACATGGTGTTCAGGCAATGCATATGTATAACTTCTTGCATTTCTGAAGTTATTTTCTGGCTTCATCCCAATGTGACCAGAAAAGATAGCCATCTGATTTAAGTTCTTCTCAATTTGCTGGAGTTTATTTTATGGCCTTGAATATGATCTAGCCTATCCCCTATTGAAAAAGAATGAAGAGAATATGCATGAAATGAACTGATAAAGAACAGGGATTCTGCGACTGTGGGGTAAATTGTTCCGTGGATATCAGGTCTAATTTTTTGACAGTGTAGATTATCTGCTTCTTTCATTCCATCTGGTTGATCTGCCCGTGGACACAAGGGAGATTTTTATCTCCCATTCCTCCTGTATTGGTGTCCATGTCTCCCTTGATCTATTGACATTTATTTTAAATAGCCAGGTGCCCTGACATTGGATGAATATATATTTACTACAGTCATATTTTCCTATTGACCTCTTAATCATTACACAATGCACTTCTTCTTATCTTTTTTGTGCATGAAAGATTGTATTATCTGATATTAGGATAGCTACAGCTGCTCATTTATGTTTTTCATTAATGCAAAACCTATTTTCATCCGTTAGCTTTTGATTTGTGTGTATCTTTGTTAGTGAAGACCAAATGAGTCTTGCTTAATGGTTTCTTTTAGAACTGAAATTATGTCTACTCTCTCCTTGCCTATGAGGTTACTCAAGAGAAATGAGCAGTTGTTCTAGTTGGGGATCCTCTGCAGGGTAATTTGCATTTTCCTCCTGCACAATTTAGAATATTTTCTGTTTTACTGTTCAAAGTTTGACTAGCATGTGTCTTGAGGATTTTTCTCTGATCATGTATATTAGGAGTTCTACATACTTCCTGTACTTTGACATTCCTTTCTCCAAATTAGGGAAATTGCTTGCCACTATTTTGACAAACAGATCTTCCAAACATTCTCTTTCCACACCTTCAGAAACTCAACATACATTTGTTTGACCGTTCCATCAATTCCCACAAATTTTGGACAATATTTTCAATTTTTCTAATTTGATACTGCCAAAAGAAGAATGCTCCAGTATTCAAACTGCCACAGTGGAACATCCACAGTCATCTGGATCCTGGGATTTCTCTGCTCTCCCCAGCCATGGGAGAGTTTCATAGTGTTGAATGTGGATCCTATGCCCTCTAAGACTGTGGGAGACTTATGCACTGTGACTAATAGAGTTCTGCATGATACAGGGTGTAAGATATACGTGGGTATCTGGGCAATCAATGTACATGGCTTCAAAGGCTCAAACCTGAATACTGCACAGATTCTTTGGGAGGGATTGCATCCACTGTTAGCCTACTGCAGGCACTAATCATCTTGGAATAGAGAAGGGACTATGATTGTGTCAAAGAAGAATGATTGTAAATACCCTTCCCCTTGCTGATAACAGGAGCTTTGCAGTAGTCAGCTCGAACCCTACCCTTGAGCACTAACAAGAACTATCTGGCCCCACTTGGCACACATTTCTAAATATCCATTGAACAAACGAACACTTCACTAAGCTGTGGAACCGTATCGAAAAATAAAAACCATCAGATGTAAAAACTAACAATGTTTCCTCAAATTCCTATAAACAAATGCATAAATGCAAGAAACAAGAACAAATTAGACAATGGGATACACCAAAAAGAATACAATATTTCAATGTTACAATGTGAAGACAAAAGGATTAATGAAATGCCTAAAAAGGAATTCAGAATGATCATAAGATTGCTCAGAAACAGAAATAAAATTGAGATGGGGAATTCCCTACCAAATATGGAAGAGAATTTTTGGTAAGAGAATTAGTTATTGATAAAGTCAATAACTAACTGAAACATTAGAATATCTAATAGAAAATACAGTGGAGGGCCCGGCGGTGTGGCCTAGCGGCTAAAGTCCTCGCCTTGAATGCCCCGGGATCCCATACGGGCGCCAGTTCTAATCCCGGCAGCTCCACTTCCCATCCAGCTCCCTGCTTGTGGCCTGGGAAAGCAGTTGAGGACGGCCCAATGCATTGGGACCCTGCACCCGCGTGGGAGACCTGGAAGAGGTTCCTGGTTCCCGGCTTCGGATCGGCGCGCATCGGCCCGTTGCGGCTCACTTGGGGAGTGAATCATCGGACGGAAGGTCTTCCTCTCTGTCTCTCCTCCTCTGTGTATATCTGGCTGTAATAAAATGAATAAATCTTTAAAAAAAAGAAAAGAAAATACAGTGGAAAACTTGAATAGACTTAGGCAGAAAAAAAAATTATCCAAGATATAAGGCAAATCCTTGACAGATTCTCTCAGATCCTTCTGTTCTGAAATGCCATAGCATTTCTGCTTTCATAGTAACTCCATTTCTTGCACTCCTTGTACCTCTAATTACTTAGACTTTCCCAAGATTATGAAATAAAAACAATTCCTTGGGCTGCTAAGTAACCTCTTTCTCTGATTTGCTTAGTGAGCTGTCAAAATGTTATCACTCTTACTCCTAAAATTAAAAATAATGAAGAAAAATACCTGTAACACTTATTCTCTTATTCTCCTTGTTTCCATACGTCAATGTTTTATTCATTCATTGTAATTCTACAAGGGTCTTAAAAGTGGAATGAATGCATATATTAACTCTGTATTTCACTATAAACTCTATTATACCCTTTAAGGACCCCAATCCTGACTTAATAACAATAGGAGACTTCTCAGGGTTTAGAGTGAAATGGACTCAAGTATTTCATGTTGTGAGAATGATAGGTATGGTTCATCCTGCTGAGAATCAAGCACGTTTTTATTCAATCTTGTGTTGTCAGTGATGAATCTTAGAAGCAAAGTCTTTGGTAATAGAAACTATACGTTGTTAACTAAAATGCTAAAAATTATCCCAGAATGCTTATTGAATTTTTTTTATCAAAGCCCATGGTTTGAAATGCTCCAGGAGGGAAAATGGTAGTATAACCGGAGGAGTATTAGGATGAGTTTATGTACAAAAAGATCGTTCCGTTCCATCTTCAGTTGCCAGTACATTTAACCTCTGTTATTTTCTGTTTTCCACATTTCCAGTGTATTTAGCTTTTAAAAAATTCATAATGGAATAAGCTATTGTTACAATATAGGGGAATACAGGAGACAGGGTTATGTAGCAGAGGAGGGTAGAAGGAGAAATCCCTGAGCCTGAGAAACTGTATCATGAAAAATAAGAATTTATATTTAAAAAATCATTAACATTAGTGCATAAGCAAACTATTACAAAACTCAAATTATTTTTATGAACAAGAATTTACAGTGTTTGAGTAAATCCTTGGATATACTTTTTCAGGAAAACTTATTTAGTCCCTCTTGATAGTTATTTGCACAAACTGTTGCATTGTAATTCTGTACTTCTAAATAATACTTTCGGTATGTGTATGTATTAATGATGATTTTAATGATTTCCTGGGAACTAGGGTAAAGAATGTGTCATGTGCCATCTTAATTTTTAACATTTCTGTAACTAAAATATACTATTAATATTTATGTTAAGATGATTATAAACTTAAACCTGTCATAACATTTAAATGTGAAAATTATTAATCACTGAAGCATAACTTATATAATCAACATGTTTCTGCATTATGAATTCTAAAAGCAATCAATAGACAATCATCCATTTGTTAAAACTTTTTATTTTGTAAATTTAAAATGTAATGTTCCATATAATAGCATTTACTAATATATTTTCAATAACAGGATTGTTATACCAGTTTTACTCCTGTAAATTGGTGGGATATGATTTAGGGTAAATTAATAGATGAGCTTTAATATTCTTAGCATAGTATTTATGGATCTGTTCTTTGTATTAACACATTATAAGAATTTAAAAGGATAACAAGAATGATTAAAAATTAAAGGTCAGAAACAAGGATTTTAAGAAGAGTGCTTCTTCAATTTCTTTTTTCCTGAAAATAAGGTACTTTTTTTTTAAAAAAGATTTTATTATCATTGGAAAGCCGGATATAGAGAGAGGAGGAGAGACAGAGAGGAAGATCTTCCATCCGATGTTTCACTCCCCAAGTGAGCCGCAACGGGCCGGTGCGCGCCGATCCGAAGCCAGGAACCAGGAACCTCTTCCGGATCTCCCACGCGGGTGCAGGGTCCCAAAGCTTTGGGCCGTCCTCAACTGCTTTCCCAGGCCACAAGCATGGAGCTGGATGGGAAGTGCTGCCGGGATTAGAACCGGCGCCCATATGGGATCCCGGGGATTTCAAGGCGAGGACTTTAGCTGCTAGGCCACGCCGCCGGGCCCGAAAATATGGTACTTTTTAAGGACACATTTCTTTTTTCTGAAACAGGTGAATTCTGTTTTAGATACATAGTGCTAAGAAGGTTTCACTATCCTCTCTTTGTAGATTGTAACTCCATATTGATTTACACATCTAAAGATATTTTGCATAAATACACTTAAATAGTTCCATGTATGAACATCTTTATGTGTTATTTTTCTAATTGCCTTTTTAAATTTGTAGTTAAAAATCTGATTGTTTCAAGGCACATTTTCTCCTGAAAACATACTTTTATGTTCTAATAGATATAAGGAAGTGGGGTGCACATTAACGAACGACATGCTTACACCTCTTTAAATTGTATATCTTTTAAAATACATATTATTGTTTGGCAATCCCCTTAGGGCTCTCATTTTTTAAATGATGAAATGGAAGTAAAAAAATTACTCCATCATTTATGAGCATTAGGACCCCACAACACAGATTTGTAGTAATACCCTGGATTAAGAATCAGTAATTACAGGGGAATGGAGAATGAGAAATCATACCAGTAGCCTGGCTCAGCTAGTAAGTACCTGTAAGATAGAATGATGGAGTTTCTCCTTGACTCCAACAGGGCATCCCTATTGCTCCTCCTTCTGCTTGTGGAGAGGTTTACATTCTAGCAAAGGAGGATCTATGCAGTGATAAGTCCACTGCACAGGGAGGAGAGTTCCCCAAAGGCGAGAAGAATGCAACTCAGAGCAGCTTCTCCTGTCAGCATGTTGGAGGGCTAGAGCAGTGAAACTGGAGCTCAGAGAATCAGCTTTGAAACCAGCAGCAGGAGAAGGGCATAAAAACCAAGAAATGCCAAACCTTTTTACACAATCTATTCTGTGTAATACAGATGGTGACAGCATAGAGCATCAGGAACAAAGAGGTGAAGAGTCAGGAGTTGGTGGTGGGGCAGCAAGCATTTGATAGGAATCATTGACAGTACTAAATGTCACAGCCCCCATGAAAGCCACTAGGACCAGCATTAGTGACTGGAGATGAGTCTTCAGCATCCTTGGCTCCTGCATTTAAATATCTTGAGTGGTTATAATGGAATTGGCCCAGACCTTGCTGAGAAATCTGAGGAAGGGCAATGAAAAGAAAAAAAGAAAAAAGCTGGGAAGAATTGATGTAGCAGTTGAGGTAGATTGAGATGTCTGCATCTCCTATTGGGATGCCTAGATTGAAGTCCAATTCTTCTCTGGATTCTAGCTTCGTGCTTATGAACATTCTGGGAAATGTGGCTGATGGCTCAAGTGGTTGCGTCCTGGACACCAACGTGGGAGATCCAGATTGAGTTTCTCACTCCTGATTTGTGGTTTCAGCCTGGAGTCCAGTGTAGCTCTGGTTGCTGCAGGCATCTGGGGAGTAAACAAGAGTATAGGAGATTTCTTCATCTGTCTTTGTGTTTGGAATAAATAAAACTGCTCTTACTTATTCCACATTATTTCCCACAGTATGTAGTTTAAAATTTTCATTCCCTAAAAAATGTCTTAAACTCTTTCTGTTTCCTTTACAAAACCTAGCAATGCTGAAGAGTTCCTTGATCTTTCTTGGGTGGCACTCTCCTCAGATCTTCTGTCTCCAAGGACAGGTCTCCATATCACTGCTTCCTGGGCCTTGAAATAATCCTTGGCCACAATTCAGAGTCATAAATGTATTCTCCTTGGGACAGATTGAAGATTTTTATTTGAGAGGGAGAGGGAAAGGGAGGGAAAAAGAGGAAAGAGAATCAATCTTCCAAACACCAAATTGCTCCTTAAACCCCCAATTCTTTATTGATAAGAGGAAAAATGCTGGTCCTTTGAATATTATGTGCATGCTTCTGTATATTTTCTATACACATTTAGATGTGTTTGATACAATATTTTGAAAGCATCCACAAGGCATTCTGAGCATATAAATTAGAGAATTTTAGAGAGACCATCTTGGAGTCTGTATTTAGGAGTAAAGATGGCTAGTGCAACATATCTTTGCATCTAGGTATGCTACTCCCCATTATATACTTCACCTGTGAGACTATGTATGTAGTTATTCATATATATATGCTTTGTATTTTATCTGAAAGTTGTATTAAATACAAATAACATACGATATTTGTCCTTGGGTTTGATTTATTTCACTAAACATAGGATCTCTAATTGGGACCAATTTGTTGCAAATGGCAGAATTTCATTCTCTTAATGGCTGAGTAATAATCCATGTAGTAGATGTACCAAAGTTTCCTTCTCCATTCCTCTTCTAGCCAGCATCTGGGTTGTTTCTGTGTCTTCCACTGTGGATTGTGTTGCGATAACTTAAAGGTTGCAGATCACTCTCGTGTATATTCCCAGGAGTGGGATGGCTGGATTACATGGTAGATTGATTCTCAGTTGTCGGAGTTCTCTCCATACTGACTTCCGTAGTATCCATAGTGGCTGCACTAGCCAGCACTCCCAGTAACAGTGGAATGGGATGCCTTTCTCTCCATATCCATGCCAACAGGTGTTGTCAGGACATTCTCATTGGAGTTAAGTAGAATTTCAATGTGCTTTTCATCTGTATTTCCCTAATAGCTAGTGAGCCTGAGCATTTTTTTTCTCTACTAACAATTAGAATTTGTTCTTTTAAAAAATACCTAATCATTTCCTTTGCCTGTCTCTTAACAGTTTTTTTTTCTGCTGATTTTCCGAGGGTTGTGTTGTTGTTGTTGTTGTTGTTTTTGCATGTGTGTGTCATTTTTGTATAGTAGACCCTTATCTGCTTTGTTATAGTATACAAACATTTTCTGCCATTCTGTGGCTTCAGAAACTTCATAGATTGATGTAATCCATTTGTTTATTTTGGCCTTGCATATGCTTTTGGTGATTTTTTTCTAAGTCTTTACTGATGCCTGTACCATATAAAGTGTTTCCGATGTTTTCCTCTGTTTTATGGTTTCCAGGGGGCAGACTTTGATCCTTGATCCTTTTACATTTTTTAAAATCGGGTGAAATGTGAGACATCTTGTTTCTTCTATATGTGGATATCCAGTTGTCCCAACAGCATTTGTTAAAGAATAACTGAGGGAAAACAGTTAGTTTCTTTGTGTTCTTGTTTAAGATTAGTTGTTACACATGTGGGGCCATTTCTGGAGTTCGTTTATTCCATTGATCTTCTCAGTTTCTGCACCAGGATCAGACTGCTTTAATTATGACTGCCATGTAATAAATCTTGGGATCTGGAATTATGATTCCTCCAGCTTTATTTTTATTCTTCAGGATGGCTGTAACTTCAGGGTCTCTTGAGTATCCAGATAAACTGTTGTATCTTTCTATTTCTGAGAATTTTACTGGGACTTTGGTTGGGCTTTCATTGAGTCTGTGTATTACCTTCAGTGACATGGACATTGTGATGATGATGATTCTACTGATCCAAAAAGATCAGACATAAAAATATGGAGCAAATGCTTTCTTTAATGTTTTGTAATTTTCCTGATAGAGGTCTTTCACATCTTTGGCTAGGTCTATTCCAAGACATTTAAACAACTTCTCTGCTATTTTGCATGGGATATTCCTACAAGTTGTTTTTCAGCCATGGGTTATTTATGTATACTAGGGACATTGATTTATGTTCATGGCCAAACTGTTACATTGCCAAGCTTGTATGAATTCCAATAGTCTCTTCATCAAATCTTTTGGTCCCCCTATGTGTAGAATTGTGTCATCTGTGAAAAGGTCTAATTTGACTTCCTCATTTTCTTTTTGAATTCCTCTATTTTTCTTGTCTAATAGCTCTAGTGAGGACTTACAATACTGTGTTAAATAGCAGAAGTGAAAGTCCTTGTCTGCTTCCAGATCTTTGGAAAACTTCCAGTCTGTGCATTTAGTATCATACTAGTATTGAGTTTTGCATATATTGCTTTGATTGTGTAGGAAAATATCCCTTCTTTGACAGTCTTAGGTTTTTAGCATAAAATGGTGATGGATTTTATTAAATGTCTTTTCTGTATGTACTTATGTGATTTTTCTTCATTTTGTTGCTGTAGTATATCACATTTATTCATTTGTGTGTTAATCTATCCCTGCATGCCATAATAAATCCCACTTGGAATGAAGAAATATTTTCAGTTCGGTTGGCTAGCATTTTGTTGAGGTATTTTGCATTTATGTTCACCAAGTTTGTGAGTCTGTAGTTTTCTTTCTCTGTTCTCTTTATGACTTTGGTATGAAGGTGAGGTTTGCAATGCTTTTCTCCCTTTCTCATGTTTTGAATAACTTGTGGAGGATTGAGGGAAGTTCTTGATATGTTAGGGAAAATTCACTAGTGATGCCACCTGGTCCTGGGCTTTTCATTGTTGGGAGTGATTTAATTATTGATTCAATCTCCATCCTGGTCATAGAACTATTTGGATTATAAATTGGCTCTTGATTCAAATTTGGTAAATTGAATGTGCCTAGAAATTTATCCATTTCTTCTAGACTTTCTGATTTGTTGGCATGTAGTTGCTGATAAGACTCCCTGATTATTCTATATATGTCCAAGAACTCTGTTATATTTCCTTTTCTATCTCTAATTCAATGGTTTGAGTCTTCCCTTTTTTTTTTTTTTTTTTTTTTGATGGGCTAGTGGGTAATCTATTTTGTTGAATCTTCGCAAAAAAACTCTTGGAATCATTTATTTTATGTATCATTCTTTAGGTCTCTAACTTGATTATTGCTTTCTGTTAATATTGGAGTTATTTTTTCTGTTGCTTTGCTAACTCCTTCAGAAGTGTGGCTAGCTTATTTATCTGGTATGTTTTTTGTTCTTGTTATAGGCACTGATTGCAACAAATCGCCCTGTTAGCACTTCCTTGACTGTCACACATATATTGATGCGTTGATCCCTTCATTTCAAACAGTTTTGCTGTGTTTTTGTTCAGTTTCATTGATTTCCTCTACATTTCACTGTTCATTTAGAAGCATATTGTTCAGTCTCCGATATTTACATATCTTCCGGGGTATTTTGACTTACTGGCCTGCAGTTTCACTTCATGATGATCTGAGAAGATGCATGGTATAATTTTTTTTAATTTGCTGAGGCTTATTTTATGGCCTATATTGTGAAATTCTGGAGAAGATTGCATGGTGAAAAATGAAATCCATTTGTTCTATTGTCTGTGTGAGATATATTTCTTCCTGATTTTCTCATTAATCTATCCACCATTTCCTTGTTTTCTTCCTTGGATCTCCTCCTGCCACTATGACAGAAGCCCTTTTCCTGAATAAATCCTGTTTTGCAAATGAAAGAGAAAGAGATAAAGAGAAAGAGAAAGGAAAGAAGGAATAAATGATTGAAAGAAGGAAGGAAGGAAAGAGAAAAGGGTGTTGAGGTCACCCAGTGTTGATGTGTTGGAGTTTATATCTCCCTTTAAATCAATCAATATTTCACATAGCTGGTTGCCTGGGTACTTGATGTGTATACACTTATTATCATCATTTCCTCTTGTTGAATGGATCCTCTAATCATTATGTGGTATCCTTCCTGATTTCTTAATAGTTTTAATGTCAGTCTATATTATATGATGCAAAAATGGCTTCACCAGCTCATTTTTCCTTCTCATTAGCTTACAATATCTTTTGCTTTCCTCTCACTTTTAGTTTACAGGTATTTTATTGGTGAGAAGTGTTTCTTGTAGGCAATGGATAGATGGGTCCCGTTTTTTGTTCCAGTCTGCTAATCTGTCTTTTGATTGGATTTAAACAATTTGTGGTCATGGTTACATTGACAGGTAGTGATTTGGTCCCACCTCTTTAGCTTTGGGTTTCTCATTGTATGATATAGGTTCCTTTTGTGATTTTGTTGTTGTTCATGCCAGTTTTGAGTATGGCAGATGTGATTCTGTTTTACTGACTAGAGCACATCTTTAAGCAACATTTGTATGGAAGGCCTAGTAGAGCTGAAATTATTCAGCTATTGCTTTTTTGGCGAAGTTTCTTATTTCATTTTCAAATACAGATAAATTTTGTTGGTTATGTCATTCTGGGCTGACTCTATCTCTCTCCTCTTTGTCACTGTCTCTTTTCTTTTGGTATGGAATCTGTCCATTCTGTTCTGTCTGGTAGGATTTCCTCTGAGAGGACTGCTGTGTGCCTGATTGGGGTTTTTCCTCTATAAGTTATCTGACATTTGCACATGTATATTTAAATATCGCGTTTATGTTCAACCATAGAAAGAGGGATCATGATTTGCCTTGGTGAGTACCACTTAGGTTCAGGATTCTCTGCCCTTTCTGTATTTGGCTTCCCGTTTCCCCAGATTAGGGAAGTTCTCATTTATTTTTTGTTTGAATACATCTTTGAGTCCAGCTTCTTTCTACTCCTTCAGGCCCTCCTTTGACCCTTACATTTTGCCTATTGATCTTGCACTTAGCTCTTGGAAGTTTTTATTAGCTTTGTTTAGTTCCTTTTCCAGATTTCTGTTTCAGCAATTCTACATGTGGTGACATCTAGATCTGAATTTCTTCTGCCTCATTTATTCTATTATTGAGCCTTTCCACTGATTTTTAAATCTGCTCTACTTATTTCTTGTAATTCATTTTGATTTTTTCAGTGCTGCTATTTCCTGTGTAACATATTCCTCAAACTCCTTGAACTGTATCTGCTTCTTGCCATTTTTTTTAAAGTTTTATCATAATTTTTTTTATCTTTACCCAGCATTCCTTGATGTCTTCATCTGTGAATTGTAAGCTTGAGATAGGTTTTTGCTGCTTTGTGTGGGAGGCATCAATAATCTTATTCATGGTGCCAGCACCTCTTTTTAGCCAATATGTTTCAGATGAGCAGATTCTTCTCCTCAGGGCTCTTTTTCAAGCTATATCATCCATGGATCTACAGATTAACTTCATTCCATTCAATGCTTGGTTCTACATTTGTGTCACACCAATCACTCCAGCAATGTTCAGTCCTGGGCTCCTTTGCTACACTTGTGCTGGGGTCTCCTAATGTTACAATCTGATCTGTGTTGTATGATCACACCACTATCTGTTCAATCTTTCTAGTTTACAATTCCAGAAGTACCCAGGTGATAACAGCTGTATTTTTAAACTTGATCAGAGTTGTTAGTGGTACCTGTCCTTGTTGGCCACAGATTTTATTTTTCCTCTTCTTACCAGAACCTGTTAGCAACTAGATCTGAGAGCAACTATACCTATTTTGGATGAAACCCATAGGATGCCAATTTGGTATTTTACTGGTGAGGTCAGTGAAATGGGTTACATCAGAAGTGGGTTTTCCCTGGGCTTATCACATGGACAGTTCACTGTCATCCTCCAGGGACTACTGCATTGCAGAACTCAACATGGCACCCAGTGTACCATCTGTAACACTGATGGGAGCCTGGACTGTTCAACCCATGCTGTTACTGCACATGTCTACAATGGTGCCACTGTTCTTCTAGGATTGTGATCAGGTTAAAAAAAAATCAGTGGGACCCACAATTCTATGGCTAGTTTCACATCCTGCATTCTTGTGATCTCCCCTTCCCACCTGATGGACAGCAGAGTTCCCGTTGCCACCGGGATGTCTCTTTGCCATGGCATCATTCTGCTGTCTCTGCTGCTTTCCCATGTCTGCCTATCCCCAGGCACATCTCTACCATCAGCCTGCCACTCCTTACCTGGGATTGCACCCTCTCTGCTTCTCTATTAATCCTTCTGCGTCCATTTTAACCTGCCCTCACTCTATTTCACTATCTAGCTCTCTCTTCCCCATGCATTCTTTTGCCTGCTTCCTTCCTTCCTCCCTTTTTCTTTCCAGATATAGAAAAGATAATTTAACTGTTCAAGTGTTTTTCAATCATCAATCATTACACTCTCCACTTAAAGACATGAGTGTGGAAGCCTTCAAACATATACATACTAATTAGTTTTAGGCTCTGCTGCTTTTCACTGTTCACTTACTTCTGCATGTTGGACCAGAATCAATTAATCACAAAGTCAAGACTGCTACTCAGCTCCTTGTTGGTCCATAAGGAAGCCCTGCCACTCACACATACACACTGACATCTAACAACTTCCAACTCCAAGATTTTGATTGCCACTATTTCACATTCAATGCACGTGATGTCAACTTGTTTTAAGATTTTATCATGCAAGTAATACCATACAATAAATGGCTTTGTGTTTGGCTTATTTCAGTTAACAAAACATGTTTTGGTTCCATCTATCTTATAACAAAAGACAGAGCTTCACAATTTTTCCTTTAATACTATTCCAATGTATGTGTATAGTCCACATTTTCAAAACAATCTGTTCATCCTTGATGGACACTTTGGTTGACTTCATAAATTGAATAGTGTGACTATTGCTACAGTAAACATAAATGTAGATATCTCTTTGGTAGAGTAATTTTAATTCTGTAGGATATATACCGTACAGTGACAGTTCTATTTTAGCAACTTGCCTTTACTAACTTCCTCAGAAAATTAAATTTAGTTTTCAAGAAAACAGCTCTCTTTACCACTTTATTTTTTCAATTTGAAATATAATTAGATTAACATGGATGAGTTGGCATAAACTAAACTGGATGAAAACATGGTTGACTTCTGGAAGCTGGTGGAGGTACTAGAGATCCAGCAGAGCAGTTTCACAACTCTTATGTACTTAGCATGATACAATGATTATTTATTAAATTCTACTGAGGAAGTGAAGAGCATTGGCTAATTGGAGTCCACAATGTGAGGTTACTTCAATGATCTGTCACTGCAGTACATTCTGAACATCTTAGCTGGCAAAGTTATCCTTTTAAAGGTATCTTATTTGCATTTTAAAATATGAATTATAAACAAATTCATTTTCTATAAATTCCAATATATCTGAATTATGGATTACTATTTATAAAATATCAATATGTATCATAAGTCAGATTGAAGTCTCCAAAAAAGGATGCCTCCCTTTCAACATGGAATTGAATGGTGTGAAGTTAGGGAAAATTATTCTTTATATTTCAAATAGTTTGAGATTGTATTACAAACAGAAATATTATGTGTATGGCCCAGAGAGATAGCCTAGTGGCTAATCCTTACCTTGCATGTGCCAAGATCCCATATGGGCCTGGTTCATATCCCAGCAGTGCCACAACTCATGCAGCTCCTTGCTTGTGACCTGGGAAAGCAGTTGAGAATGGCCGAAAGCCTTGGGACCCTGCACCGATGTGGGAGACCCAGAAGAGGCTTCTGGCTCCTGGCTTTGGATCGGTGCAGCTCCAGCTGTAGCAATCACCTGGAGTGAATCATCTGATGGAAGAACTTCATCTCTGTCTCTCCTCCTCTGTGTATATCTGACTTTCCCATAAAACAAATATTTTTTAAAATTTAACAAGATTTTTATTAGTATTGATGCTCTGGTTTTGTGTCATGCAAACATAGCGGTACTGTTACATTCTTTGAGAGGTGCCTGTAACACATGTTGCAGTCATACATTGTAGCATTATCGAGAATAAGTTTTGGAGGAATAGAATTTCCATTTTGATGTGTATCATTGAGAATTGTTTTCTTCTAATTCTTATCTTATTACAAATTTAGAGAAACCTAATTTCTTCATAAATGTCAACCCTGATAATTTTTTTTACAATGTATTTCATTGGAAAGGAAGATTTACAGAGAGAAGGAGAGACCTATCTCCCATCCTCTAGCTCATTGCCCAAGTAACCACAATGGCCAGAGCGAGGCTGATCTGAGCCTAGGAACCCAGTCTCTTCTGGGTCTCCCACCTGAGTATATGGTCACATTGGCCATCCTCCACTGCTTTCCCAACCAGAAGCAGCTAGCAGAACAGGAAATGAAGCAATCAGGATATGAATCAGCATCCATATTGGGTGGCAGCACTTGCAGGTAGATGATTAGTCTGTTGAGCCACCATGCTGGCCACTCAACCCCTATTTATTCTCTATGAACTAAGAATGCTAGCTGTTCTACCTATGAATATTCTATGCTGAGAACCATGAAACATGTATATTTGTTTCATAGATGCTTAGTGAGCCAGCAACAGCTTAACCACAGATACAAAGTACTACAAATTATAAATATATTGTACCCTAGTACATATATTCCCAGCTAAAATTTCCCTTTCTCAGATTTTAAGGTGTCCTTCCACATCTACTCCTTTGCTATTGGAGTCAAAAGGATTTGTGACGGAAATTCAATGCCGAAACAGTAGTCTTAACAAACTGCTATTAAAATAGCTCACTTCTGAAAATTGTAGAGAAAACATAACTACATGAATTCCTTGCCAGGGAGCTTCCTAGAATATTACCAGGATCTCATTTAAGTGAGAGGTCTTAGCATTAAACTTCATCAGCTTTACATTGAATTTTCTTCTGATTCCAGAAACTTCTGAGTCAAAGGATTTCACAGAGGAACTAGCAGTGCCCAAACTCAGGTATGTCACCTTTGATTTTTTTTTTTCCATAACTGGCATTATTTTCAGCCTTTTCTCAGGATTTGAGAGTTTTTCCAAAGGCACTGAGGTTGCAACTTAAGATTTGATCTGCTTCTTAGAGTAACAATTTTGTATGGAT
Source organism: Ochotona princeps (assembly GCF_030435755.1). NCBI lineage: Eukaryota > Metazoa > Chordata > Mammalia > Lagomorpha > Ochotonidae > Ochotona > Ochotona princeps. The sequence continues at coordinate 80,509,841 of NC_080832.1, forward strand.
CACTGAAATATGAATGACTCACAATATTGTCGATGACAAGACATTGAAAGGAAGCTAAAAATGTGTGTCCAATTGGAAAAGTTGAGAGCTTGGAAGTTCAAACTGTTAGGAGAAGAAAGATGGGTATTGCAGAGCCCAAGTACTCTGAAAATGCCCCCTGGAACTATGTTACAATTTAAAACTGCCAAAATCTTAGTTCTAGACTTCCAGCCCAAGAATTGGACAGATGAAAAGTTAATCTAAAATAACTCAGTTTTCCACAAACTAAAATCTCCGTTGTTGAACTGTTCGTTTATAGTGTGATACAGTTCTCTGCAGATGAGAATAATTGTGTTGCAGGGACATGTTTTGTCTTCCTGGGGACTAGTTGGAATGGCATATCTAATTATCAACACCATGAAGTACATATGTTTTCTCTGTTTTAAAATCTACATTTTTGTCAAAATTGGGTTGCTGGCAAATCAGACATTTCATTTTTTCTAGATAGTTCTCTTGAAAGCATACTCATATATCTGAAGATAAAGTGCCCCCCATGGATTTGATTACTATTTCCTAAATATTTCATACTACATGCTTAATAAAATAAAGGTTTAGCCTACTTACAGGTATCTAATCTTCCTTAGTTTCAAGGTATTTCTAATTTTATAAATTAATTTAGAGCATTAAATAGTATTCTATCTCTTAGCCTATGGTACCCAGTAATATAAATTTCCTGTTTTGTAAATGTAAATATTAGGAATTCTTATTCCTCTTTGCAGCATCTCTTTCCCCAACTTCCTTTATACTTTAAGTTTTAGATTGTCCAAAATGTTATTTATTATGTTTACATGGAGAGAAAGTTTATTGAACTTTTTGTATACAAGTTGACAACCAAAACAAAAAATTAGACCAACAAATGGCTTTATTCATAACATCCATGAGTCTCTCTGCAACTGGTTCTTAGCATAAAAACTCCAGGCAAGAAATCCTTGGGATATGCAATGTGAACTATATTGAAGAGCTGCTTTATTTACACATTCAATCCTTAAGATGTGAACCCAAGCCAGTCAGATTACGATAACCGATCCTGGACTTGATTGACAACTTTGCTTTCTGTTGAATCTATGTCTTCACTGGTTCTGCATGTGCACAGTTGGAGTCACACCCACAATGAAGCAATGCAAGCACACAAAACAGAATTCTGCTTATTTCTTTTGTCTTTAAATCTGCAAAATGAAAGGAATATTTGCATTATTATGTAACTATATTTCAGCAAGAAGTATCTTTTCCTTTCTGCTTTAGTCTTTTGTTTTCCAAAAGCCCTTCTGTTTTCACTGCTATTTGCCTTCATTTGTTACATAATTTTTCTTGTCCTTGTCCCACTTCATATGGTGCAGCTTCATTCAACAAGGCAGGAAAACTGTCAGAATACAAATTCTTTTCTGGATGAAATCACAAGAACCCTAAATTCAAAATGTTGAAAACTATAATCAAGTTGAATCCATACCATTTATTGCTATGTTTCCCATCAAAGGACACATGATGTCAAGGCTAAACACTGAGGAAGCGTATTAAATTCCTTCCTTTTACTTTCCTTATGCTATTTGCTATGAAGACATTATCTTTTGTTCTTCATAAAGAATCAAATTTGGATACTGATCTCTGCCCTCACTTGCTTCCTTGGTTTTATGTGAACGCAGAATCCTCTCATTGAGGAATTGCTATAACAAACCTCAATTCTCCTGCCTTTAACCTTGCCCACCATCAAATCATTTTCCATTCCTAGTCAGAATGATCTTTCTTAGGCTTATGCCAGATTAACTACAACATTCTCTGCTTTAAAGCCTTATTGCTTCCCCATCACAGTCATGATAGTAGTCTATCCTCTTATCTCCAAAACACTCACAGCCTTCTGTTACCTGGCTCTGCCTGCTTCACCAGCCTGGAATCTTAATATACACACACCCCTGACCCTCTTTACTCCAGTCACCCTGTGCTGGACCTGAACATCCTATATACCACTTCCTCTTTTGTCTTTAGGCTTTTGCTTTTTCTGCCCCACCCCCTCATTGGAATACCCTTTAATCAGTTTTTTTTTTTAACCTGGTCAGCCTTTGTGCCTTATCTGCCTCTTCTCCTAGACTCAATAAATACAAACCTTACAGATCTAAAGATGATGTCAACTGTTTCTCAAAATAGTCTGCAAACTATCTCTTGTTTTTAGCACTTGACTATGCATTCTTCATGGAAACTGTATCTTATTCACTGTATACCCCCAATATCTAATATAGAAGCATTATGTCCCAGGTTCTGCTAAGTGGGTGGATAAGAGGATCCAGTTCTTTTGTCATTCATTCCTTGATTATATCCCACTATAATTCAATATAGCAGAAGTCGATCCCTTAGAGTATCATCTTGTTCTTTTTTTTCCCACTATCTGATACCTTTAGTTTCTTTTCTGTTAATGTCATTAATACAAAGAGCAGATTCAATGTACTTCATGGGAAAAAAATCTATGAATACAGTATTTCTTCCTTCTTTTGAGACAACATTTTAGATTATGGACAAAGGTTTAATAAAGAATTGAACAAGTAAACAGTGAAAAAGATCACAGTTCATGAGTATAGACATGGGCTATAAACAATAGTAATGGACAATTTGAGTGATATCCTTAAGGTGTTAGAATTCTGAGGGCAATATATTTAATGTTTCTGAATTTTCAATTAGATACCACATGAATTATGACTTTTTTGCCCTGTTAAAAAAAAGCTTAGTATTTTGGAGAAGTGGAAGGAGGGAGAGTGACAGCAAGAGATCCCATTGTCTTTTTATTCCTCATGCCTGCAATGGTTGCAGTAGAGGATGGAGGTCAAATCGGGAACTCCATGCAGGTGTCCAGTTTGCTTAAACTTTCAGTGCTGCCTTCCAAAAACTGTTATCAGGAAGTAGGAGTCATGGACTGTAGAAGGTTATCAAACTCAGTTACTGTATGGTGGAGCACATGTACCTTACTCAGGGGTGAGGAGAGTAACATCTCAGTCAAATGTCTACCTCTGTTTAGCTCTCTGGAAGCTATATTTTACATGGCTGTTGGAAAATGCTGCATAATTAAGGATCTTTCCAAATCCTTTTGATACTGCATCCATGAGAGAAGAGCAAATTTTCTTTGGACTTTGGGTAATAAAAATAGTGATCCCTGAGGTATACTACATCATGAAACTTTTTTCCAACTATCTCAATTTAAATTCAATAACATTTCATTTTTCTCTCACAATGCTATTTGAAATAATGTTCTTCAATGTTTATGTAAAAGAAATTGTCCAAGTAGGAATTTGCCCTCCGATTCTTTAATACACCTGCATAAACTGATGATTAATATTCTCCAGAGATTTTTAAATCTCTAGGATCTAGAGTAGAGATCTAGCTACTGGGAGAACTGTGCTGCTGTTAGAGGTTGAGATGTAGTGCCTTCTATCCATTCAATGCTTTGTTGTGTCATATCTGTTGTCAGCAGCAGATATTCTGTGCACTGTTCTGAAGTGTCCATGTAGATTAGCTTTATAATACCATGCTTGTAGTGTTCGGAATCTGGGCTAATAGTTTAAATTTAAAAATTACTCTGAATATTTTATGAAGCTAGAAAATGGCATAAGGCAGAGCAATAAATTTAACATGTGTAATTCCTACTCCTTCATTTGCTCTTAAATTGACTCTGCTCACTGTAATGGTAATGTTTTACCTGCTTCCCCCGAAGTCCCAGCTTCAATACGGTAGGTGGTAGAAGGCTGGATAATTATTGTTGTGCATGTCCCTGACCACACTCAACTCTGAGAGCCTCACTTCTATTACTAGTCAAGCTTCTGAGGAAGATTTCATTTTGAAAAACAAAGTGAATGGAGCAGATTGCTGCCAAAAAATTTTAAATCTTTCCATAAGATACAGATAAGGTTTAAGGGACAGATATGATGCAAAGCTTTCTATGATAGAATTTTTCCTCCCTCCTGTATAACCTGAGTATCCTGCCAGAGCACAGATTACTACCTAAGCACACACACTTTAATCACTAAACTATTCCTCATCATTCTTGGAACATTCAAGGATGATTCCTATTTATGAGTGGATATTTGCTCACTGTATATGTTACTTTGTCTAGTGAGTGCCTTTGACATGTCTACTTCCTGGCAGAGTGCCTCTAGCAGCAGGCAAAAAAGATGGTTCTATAGAATACATGATTTCTGTTTGTGAGATTTAAAAAATGCTTGTCTTCCTATTTGAAAACATTGCCATTTCTTCCTGCTGCAGGAAAAGAGTTTGGAAACTAAAATTTTATGACAGGTTGCTGTTGAAAATGAAGACACATTCATCAGTTTTTACCTTTTAATTTTTTCCTGTTTGTAATATACTAAAGTTGTTCCTATGTTCTATCTACAACATTTTATCCTACAAATTCTGCTAAATTAATTTGTCCTGTAGTCTTGTTTGTGTTAATTGTATGTACCTTTTCTATAAACATCTGCACTAAACAGAATTATAATAATCCACATGAAGTATTAATTGTACACCTTCATGTTCCTTGTCCCTAAGAAATATGCAAAATACTCATCTTAAACTGAAATTTATAATATGCTGTTTCACACTTTTGTGAATTAATTATATTTACAACCAACTACATTATAGAGCACACTGGTCACTGCCTGACAAGTAGAGTGAGGAGAGCCGGTGAGGTTTGAGGATTACGCTAAACTCATCTGCCACTCAAGGAATTAAGAAATAGACCACAGGTCATCATTCAGTTACTCTACCTCACTAAATAAAAGTGAAGTCTCAGTATAAAGCATGTTTTTGGTAGAGAACATTTTGTTAATAAATAAATGAAGCAAGGCATTGAGAATATCTTTGTTCGAAAGACATAAGCTAAACTTATTTCCTTTATATTTTACAAAAAATAGGGAATCTTATGTAGCCTATCTGTTTTGTGTACAAAACATAGAATTTTGTTTCACTTCTAGGATTATTTTTCTATTTGGGACACCTCTTTCCATCTTTCAAGCAAAATGATACCAAAAATTGGAATCAAAATGCATATATTAGCCATGTCAAGGGATTTCAGATTTATGTGATGTCTGTATCTCATTTGCCTTCTAATAGTATGTGATTTAGCCCATAAGGTTGTAAAAATTGTTCCCCATACTTCAAACAATTTCCCAGGAAAATTTTGAATTAGTAGCATCAATCTAACACAGTTTTGTTTTTAGGATAGTAAATAGAAAGTAATGAAAGTATTTCAGATATGTTTTCTGGCTATAAAAGAACTCTCTCCCACACTCCCTTTTCCCACTTACCACCCAAGTCTTTGCCCTGTTCTCATTAACAAGCAAGAGCTGTAGATAGCATTGTCCGGTATTCTTATCAGCACCATTGCTCATTGGGAAGCCAGTGCAGGCCTGTAGTTATCCTTACAGTCAGATACATTATGTTCTAAATGCATAATTCTGGTTCCCCAGAAAATATGCCTTGTAGCATTTAGAGTTGCATAAAGAAAACTTCTAGAGTATGTAGGATGTAATGAAATGTGAACAAGTACCAGGAATAGTTTTACTTTTAGATAAGATGATTTAGAATAGTGTTAAGGCAGTAGTATTAAACCTTGTTTTCTGAAGAAAACACTTGGTGTTGCCTGTGAGATTTAATTTTTGTATCCTGAAGAGGGAAAATATGAAGCAGAATAAAAATTTGTCTAGTCCATTAACCACAGAAAAGTGCTTATGAGATAACTTGGTTATCTTATAACTTCAGAAAAGTGCTTATGAGATAACTTAGTTATCTTACAACTTCAGACCATTAATAACTGTGAGAAACTTGTTTGTAGAATGGCTTTAAAATTCTTTAACTTGCAGCCTGTAGAGAGGGTTAGAGTTGAGAATTCCTTTTAGTGAGTTCAAAACTTTTTTTTACGTTCTAGGTCAAATTTTACATTTGACTTATTGAGAATTAGGGAATACAAGCTTTATTTTAGGGACAAAAGAATTTAAGGACAGGAAAATATCCTTGTGTCTGCCCCAGGTCTCAACTTGAACCTTGTTGCACATTTCAGGGTAATAGTAGAGATTACATTTTTCTCTTTATCTGCATTGATGTTGGATTCCTTCGTTTGGTGCTGCTAGTTTTTTCAAATCAAACTCAGATTTCACCAGTGTGTTGACTATAGCAGTAAATTAGTGAGGGGAACGTTGTTTAAGTGTGAATTTTTGTAGGTTGACATTACATGCTTATGTTCAGTGTAAAGCATATTGGCCATCTCAAATTGACCTCTAGGCGGCTAGTACGAAAACTTAAGGGGCTCAGACTCTATGGTTAAGTGAGGGAAAAATAGGGAGTATTGGTTTGTGTTGCCTTTCTTTGCAACAACTTACAGGTTGTGCCTAATGAGGATTGTGTTACATTGTCAGAATGGTTACAAGTACCTATGTGGTATGAAACAGTCCAGAGACTGAAAAATGGGAGAGTTCACCGCGAGGGTATGAGTACAGTCAACTGTAATCCTCAATTATCACTTATTCCAATTATGTCTTTTCTCCACTAATACAACCTCAATGATGTTGCCTCCTATCATACTTAAACCACTACTCCCATAACTGAAATTGCAGCTCTGGTTTTCTCTGAAATTTCTGTGAAATTTTAGAAAACTGTTAAACTTTGAGCCCTCCTCCTATCCCATTGTATTTGCTTTTAGTCACCTTATAATTAGAAAACAGTTTCTTCTAAAAAAATGGACATAAAACTAGTCAAAAGAATCAACCTAATCTTATGAAATATTGAAAAGCATATAACTAATGGGAATTTTCAGATGTGGTATGCAGCATTATTGACTTCCTGTAGCTGAATCCTTTTGAACCAGGCCTTAGAATTCTGGAGAACTTGTACTCATCATAAATGAATGATAGTGGTGGATACTGATCTGAAGAAAGGACCACACACGCAAATGAATAAACAGTACTTGCAGAAGAAGCCAATGTGCCCCAAGCACTTACATGCCAATTTTTCATTTGTTCATTTTAAATTTCTCCATGGAAGGAAATGCCAAAGAACTGGTCTGTGACACTTCCTAAAACCTCACCTAAGAACTTGATGCTGAATTGAATCTTCCTATGACTCAATTTCAAGGAATTATTCTAAATGTGTGATATTTTTATAACAGTACATGCCTACTGCAACTTAGGAACATTTTACTGAGTCACCTATACTAGTATTTGCTGAAGTAATAGAATTGGTGAAAAGTTAGTTCACCAGAGAATTAGTGTCACTTTTCAGCCCTGAGGGTCAATGTGACTAGCAATACATAAACTCAAGGTACAGTCATGTACCCTGAAGGAGCAGTAAGGGAATTTGTTGCTGATTCTCTATTTAGGTTGAGGTGGTTGGTTACGTCCAACGTCATTTCTTCTGACCCTTTGACTTTGTGTATAGCCACCTTTACACCAAAGATCATGCTGTTTATTTCTTCTTGTTAAAAAGATGTATTTCTTTGAAAAGAAGAGTTACAGAGGAGGAGATGAGATAGGGAGAGAGAACTTTAATCTGCTTGTTCACTCCCCAAATGACCACAGTGTTAGAGCTGAAGCCAGGAGTCTCCTCTGGGTCTCCCACATACATGCATGGGCCGTGACTTGAGTCATCTGATGCCATATCACGTGCATTAACAGGGAGCCGGATCAGAAATGGAGCACTCAGGACTACAAACAGCATTCATTTGGCATGCCATCATAAGAAGTTAAGCTTTACCCACTATATCAGGATACCAGTGCTCGTGACTTCATGCTTAAATATTAGAGCTTAGTTTCTGAATCTCAAAGAAGTTAACAGTGACTGTGCAACTTTTACATACCAGTACTTGTTCTGCCATGAAGCTCACATATTATTCATAAAATGAAAGCTATAAGAACAGTATGAAAACATCTCACAAAAATAAAAGAATTAGAACAACATATGACTAAGCTATCCTACTTCTGGGAATATATTCAAAGGAAATAAACTAAATTTAGTGTATGAAAGGTACCTGTAATACTTATTTGCTACAGCACAATAGGCAGGTTATAGAATCAACCTAGAGCCCATTAATGGACAAATGGATAAAAAGTGGTGCATACACAAAGGATATTCAGGTTACCAAAAAAAAAATGCAATCCTGACATTTGTAAAATATACGTGGGATTGTAGAACTCTGTTCATTTAAAAAAAATGCCACTTAGCTTTATCAAATAGTCAATATGTATCTAAAATGCTAATTCTTAGAAGCTAGGAGGGGTATGTTGATGGGAAGATCTGAAATTGGACACCAGAATATACTTGTGTTGCTATCATTTTTCTTATGGGCATGAATATAATGACTTAATACATGGCTACAGAAGATGAATTTACACACTAATTATTGAAATAGGACATGTAATTTAAATGAGAATTGAGAATTGTTCTATTCATTTGCTCATTTTTCTTCAGAAATTATATGAGCATATGTATAACTATTCTTGTTAGATTTAGCCAACAGTTGAATAGCTTTGTAAATGTTTACAAGATGTTGATTGTTCATTAATGCCAATAGAAGCCAATCAAAATGGAAATGGGAACCAAGCATGAAACCAGTTCATTCTAATGGTTCCTACTTTTCTTTCAAAACATGAACATTTGACATTCTGCTGAAGATATAAAGATCAATATCATTACTAGCTATAGTTTAATGAAAGAGTTAATGCCAATACATTTGATTTGGGGGAGATATCTATTGCTATTTTGATGGGCTACAACTTAATAACAAACTTCATGCTAGTTTAGAAAGTCCACAAATCAAATATGAACTTTGTTTTTTTAAGACTAATTTATTTTTATTACAAAGTCAGATATACAGAGAGGAGGAGAAACTGAGAGGAAGATCTTCCGTCTGATGATTCACTCCCCAACTAGGCTGCAACGGCCAGTGCCGTGCCAATCCGAAGCCGGGAACCTGGAACCTCTTCCGGGTCTCCCACGTGGGTGCAGGGTCCCAAAGCATTGGGCCATCCTCAACTACTTTCCCAGGCCACAAGCAGGGAGCTGGATGGATGGGAAGTGGAGGTGCTGGGAATAGAACCGGGACCCATATGGGATCCCGGTGCGCTCAAGGCGAGGACTTTAGCTGCTAGGCCACGCCACCGGGCCCCAAATATGAACTTTGAGTAAAGTTTCTGAATAATTGTATTCAAGTAAATTGTACTCTATGGATTAAATTAATGACTATAGTTAACATTTGTGTTTTTACATAAAACAATAACTGAAGTATGAAAAGATATCACAGAGCAAAGCATGTTTTCTCCCTTTGCTATTCATCTAATATTTCAGATTTCAAAAGCGCTTGAGACTTTACCAATCACTTCGTTAATTTTCTCAAGTGTTTGACAATGGTATTGAGCATTCGGATGACATTTCTTTGGCTTAGCATTTAAAATAATGTTTGGCCCACCCAGTAGGTTCCAGTCCTAGCTCCAGTACCAATTTGATCTACCTGCTAGTGAGCATCCTAGGAAGGTAGCAGTGATGGTATAATTGCCAGGGTCTGACCCACATGAGAGATCCAGGTTCGGTTTGGGGTTCCTGGTGTTGACGCGGTCCTCCCTAGCTTTTTTAGGCATTTGGGGAATGAAATAGCCAATTGGAGCTCTCTCTGTATGTGCATATATCTGCCTTTTCAAATAAAAAATTTTAAATGTGATAAATGATTCTTATACTTTTGCATTTTGCTCAGTTGAGAGTTTTGAATCAAAATATTCAGTTGTGATTATTCAACACTAAGTTTAGACAGAAAGGCATTGAAACCTCTGCTTTAAAAAGTAAGACAAGCAATAAATGGACAAAGCACATGTTCTGTGAAATGCTTAAAATTAAACTTGTGAAATTATAGCTTTGAGTCTTAATGGTGGAGAAGATTCTTGGCGCCAGCATTGTAGCTTGGCAGATTAAGCTGAAGCTGGGCAACACAAGCATCCGTTATAAGCCCCAATTTGGGCCCCAGCTGTTCCGCTTCATGAAAACCTCATATTCTTAGAGACATCATAAACTGATAATGTAAACAATTTTTATGATAAAATATTTGTTGAAAATAATTTGAGTAGAGGGAAAGCTAGAGTGAACCAAAGGAAGCGAAATGTGTTACTTGTATCCTTGCTCACAAAGATCTAATCTGGATTGCTGTTAACTTTTCTTAAACATATAGCCATCCTTATATTTGTGACATTATGACCACAGCAATTGCAAAATGAAGTCCTTGTCTACTACATTATGTTTGGACACAAAGGGCAGAACTGTTTATTCCTGTCTTATTTGTACAATCTCTTCTCTAGCTTTTGATTATGGGAGATAATTAAAATGTGAAAGAACAGGCATTTGACACAACAGCCAAGATTGTTTGGAATGGTTGCATCTGTGGAGTATCTGGATTTAAGTTTCAGCTCCAATTCCAGCTCTCTGCTCCAATTCCAGCTCTCTTAATAATGCATACGTTGGGAGGCAGCATCCCTGAAACCCATGCAGTAGAGCTGGACTGAGTTCTTGGCTCTCGACTATGTCCTGTCCCATTCCTGGATGTTGGTGGGCATTTGGGGGAGTGAACCAGCACATGAGAGGTGTCTCTTCTCTACCACCCCCTTTTCCCCCTTTGTGTGTTTGCCTTTTAAATAACATTTTTTAATGTGGAAGGAGATAATAATCTCAGTATACACATTTTCTTAAGATTCATGGATATATGTATACATAAAAGGGAGATTATGTATGTAGGATGAAACTCCAGAGTTTACTGTATCGTGTTTTTGCAAGCATGCAATATCATAACCATATTGTCCAGAAATTAGCAATAAGAGTATGGTGACAGTGCTATGAGGGCTGGCAGGTTACCTCCAGAAGCCAGAAGCCTGGAGATGGACTCAAGGAGGCAGTAGCTCCTGTTCACTGGAAAGTGAAATAGCAAGCATAGGAAGTCTCTGATATAAAAGCATGTGGTGGAGGAGGGGGAACACCGTGATTCTCCCTCTCTTCCAGTCTCCCCTTTGGTCAAACCTTCTCAACATAGCAGAGGAAAAGGAAACTAATAGGAGTCACCAGATGAATAACAAACATGCATGTCATGCAACACTGAGAAACAAGTGTGGCTGTTTTTCAATGTTCGTCTTCTGCAGAGTAAATAGGACTCACACAAGTAACCATCTAGCGACTGCAAATAATACAAATGAGTATCAAGTATACAGAACCAATAGCCTGATGGGTTGTGGTGGTTTTTTTTTTTTTTTTTTGCCCCCCACAAGGCTTTGCTCAAAACTGCTCATTTACTCTACTTTCCGTATAATTACCCTCTGTGCTAATTGAAGACAGATCAGACACACCAGTTTAAAAAGATAAACTGGTCTGTTAGGTGTCAGAAAAAGATCCAAAGTTGGAATGTTAATCTGGCAATAAGAACAGGAAAAAATCCATAGAATATAGATAAATTATGTAAAAGATTTTTCATGATAATTTAAGAAATATGCTTTTTATGGTCATACCCAGCTTTAGAACCCCAGTGGGCATACACTTAAGGCTTGAATTTCTGCTGTTTATTGATGTTGTTAAAGGTGAACATGAATCATTAAGAAAAGGTCAAATTATTCATAGGAACAGCAGTTTAAACAGGAAAAATTATAACTTTTTTTAGATAGACACAAGTGAAACCTCGTGTTTGAAAAATTAATGCATTTTGTATGCTTATGGCATTTTAATAGGCATACATGATACTATTACTATAAAATATATGAAAACTTTGAACAAGAAAAATTTCTGTTAAGAAAAATGAAATGACATGCTGTGAAAATTTTCCTTATAAATACACATATTTGCATACATCTCATCAAGAATACGAAGTCAGCATTGATCCATTTATTTTGAAAATATTTTAAGTATGAATGATATGTTAGATACATTTTTAAGTCATATAATCCAAAGCAACTTAATTTACAAAAATCGTCTCACATGGTGATCATATTAAATATGCACACCCAGTGACATGAGAATTACAATCATTTGCATCTTTTTATTGTGTAGTTAGCTTGTAATGTTTTTACTGGTTACCTGTGAAGTATGTCATTTAATTTTGCTTCTTTATTAATATTGGAAAAAGCAATGCCTTAAAAGTTTAAGTGGAATAAATTAATAAATTAATAAGTCATTTTAAATAGGCCATTTAGAAAATATTTTAGACAAAAACAGTGAAATAGGTATATACATGTTATGGCAGAAAAATTCAGCACTTTTCATAGAACTTTATTTCTCTGATGCTGGCTTTCACCCCATTCAGGTTCTTGTTATAGGATGTTTCAGCCCAGCTGTGGCTCGTCTATACCCACGTACAGTTCACAAGTGGCTCAGTGGGGGGTCAAGACCTAGCCTAGCCAGTCTCATGTTTACCCTGGTTATCCAGGACACCAGACGGTGTTGGGGTCCGGCCCAGTCCGGTGCATCCAATCCCAGCCCACACTAGTGCCTTGGGAGACTACAACTATTTCTAGGTTAGGAAACAGCCCCCATTCCCGCACACGTTCCCCTTGGAGGGAGCCTCAACCTAGTCAGGGTATCCCCTTGGCTCCCAGACTGGGCCTGTTACTAGCCATAGATCATATGCCTGCCAGTGGTTGCTCTGACTCATCTTGTTGCAGTCCCTCATTTGTCCTAGCCTCAGCCTTAGACATTGTGGCTTCGCATCCTTGATTCGAGCAGAGTAGCAGGTGTAATGGCCCAACTCGGCTTGACCTGTGTTCTATTCACCATCCAACGAGGGTGGTGGGTGTGTTGTCCTAGAGATTCAAGCCTTTGTTCCTGGGCGCTGCGAGGAATCCTGTCTCCCCTATACCAAAGTTGGGCCTATTGATGGGTGTCCCCAAATAGCTTTCCATATTGTAAAAATCTCTGAGCTCGCCGCCAGGCGGCCAAGGCAGAGCCTTGCACCACTTGGTGCACTGGCCACCCAGAACAGAGGACTCGCCCTCAGCCTCCCTGCTGTGGGTTTGGCAAATGGAACTCACCCGAGTTGCCGGCTCCCAATTAACGGGAGCAGGGCGGAGCTCGGACTTTAGTCCAGCTCTGAGGCGGCCCCTATGGCTGCTAACCTGGGGGCTCCATTGCTCCCCCTGGGTCTGGGGGGAAAGGATCACTTTCAAATGAACAAAGAAACTTCAGTGAGCAATTAAGATAATTTTCATTTTTCTAATGTCTTATATGCTATTGGTTATCAACTAACAAACTAAAATTCAATATAGCCCTAAAGAGAAGGATGCAAAAAAAAATCTTGAATTGTAGAAGTTAAGTGGTGGAAAATAGAATTGTCCTGCTTAATAACTTATAATTAGACGGTGAGAAAGAGATCTTTATCATCTCTCAGAAAAATCTGTTCCATGTGTTTAATTTACACCTATACTGAATAGTTTCACATCATTACACTTATAAAACAAATTACAGAGCCCGGCGCAATAGCCTAGTGGCTAAAGTCCTTGCCTTGCATATGCCAGGATCCCATAAGGGCGCCAGTTCTAGACCGGGATGCTCTACTTCCCATCCAGCTCCCTGCTTGTGGCCTGGAAAAGCAGTAGAGGATGGCCCAAAGTCTTGGGTCTCTGCCCGCATGGGAGACCCGGAAGAAGCTCCTGGCTTCTGGTTTCAGATTGGCTCAGCTCTGGCTGATGTGGCTATTTGGGAAGTGAACCAGCAAATGGAAGATGCTTCTCTGTCTCTCCTTCTCTCTGTATATCTGACTTTTCCAAGAATAAATAAATCTTTAAAAAATATAGTCTTTAAATTTATTAAAATCAAGTAACCTGAAAAATAGTACAGAAAAAATACATATGACAAATTTATTAGCCATCTTTATCTCTCTAGAATTTTCACTCTTTACTCATTTCTGTGCCTCAATCCCTGTTTATACTATTGAACTGGAGTCTCTAAAAATGTCTGCTCCTGTTCCAAAATCCAAGGTTAAAAACTGTTTATTAAAAAACTAGCAAAAAGTTTAACTATACAAATTTATGGAATGATGTGATATTTCTTACTGTATTACTTCATGCAATGTCAGATTAGTACAAATGTATCTATTCTGTCAAGCACTTAACATTTCCTTTAAAAAAATCAAAATCTTTATCTGTGAGGTAAATACAGCAAATTAACCTTATCTAACGGAATGTACAATGTAATAGAGCCCCAGAATGCCTTATTCTTACCTACTTGTTGTCTGGCACTAATCAAGGCACCTTTCCCGATGGTTCCCTCCCTAGCATCCAAGTCTCCCACATGGGCATCAGGACCCAAGATGCTTGTACCCATTCCTCATCTGCTGCTTGCACAAGCAAATTGCAGGGGGCTGAGTTAGAATCTGAGTAGGTTGAATTGAAACTCTTGACTCCGAAGTGCGATGCTTGAATCACAAGCAATGGCTTGCCACCGTTTCTTACACATTGTCTCTTTGCACTGCTTCAGGAACTCCTAAGCTATATATTTTATGCTTTTCTATTTTTCTTTTCTTTCTGAAATACTTCCAAGGATTTGTCTTCCATCTTTTCTTTCGCTTTAACTGGTTTGCTGTTGAGGCATTGCATTGCATTTTATCTTTAAAATATTAAATTATTGCTTTTTATTGAAACAGCAGAATTGTATCAAAGGAGAGAGAAACATTTTCCATCTACTGGTTCAACCTACCCAATGGCCACAGTGGCCAGAAAACTGAGCCAATCTGAAACCAGGAGTCTCTTCTGGGTCTCCTGTGGGTTCCAGGACTCAAGGTCTCAGGCTAGCTTCTGCTTCCCCAGGCATAGGGAAGGAGCTGGATTGGAAGTGGAGCAGCCAGGACTTTGAACTTGTACCCAATATGGGATGCTGGCCCATAAGTACAAAATGAGCCTGGAACTGTGCCAGTCCCCCATTCTGATTTTTTTTTGTTTATAATATTTCAATTTGATTTCTCTTCAAAAAATGAAGTCTCTTGGCAAAACTTTTCATCAGTATCATGTATTCATTTCTTACTGTTTCTGTATTTTCTGAGTAATCTTATGAATGTTTGATACATTTTCAGGATTTCATCCTTTTCAGGGGAGCCATTGCCCTCCTTGTTACTTGCATTTCTACGTTTATTTCTAGGCATTTATGAAAAAAAAATACTTAGTTTTCTCCTCTGATGGCTTTCATCCTTGAACTATGCCTGTGGTTTCCTGAGGGGACTGCTCCTCCATGGATATCCAGACATGTGCTAAATAGGCTTAAGGAGCTCTGCAATTTTCCCCCCAACACCCCACCCCGCGGCAGGAAATTCCTCTGCTTTCCTCCTGGAACCACTCCTGGCCTAAATCCTTGCCTCAGTTTCCTCTTGACCATCTCAGAATCCTCCTTGTTGAGCTACATCTATCTTTCCTTCAAAATTCTCAGAACATTGAATTGTTTCTCTGTTTTCTAAAGTTTGAGTTTCTTAAAGTAGCTATTTTGAGATGATGATCTGAGCATTGGTAACTTTTAATTCCTAGATGACTAGTTCCAGGGAACATTATTTGTTCCTTAAGTGAAGTCATGGAAGTACCTGATGCTGTTAGAGAATGCCATTTTTACATTGAAGTAGTGCCTTAGTGATCTTGCTTCACTTGTGGATGTCCTAGGAATTATAAGTTGTGTGTTCTGATAGTGACATAGGCTATGGTCTATTTGCTGCTACAGTGACCTCACTGCAAGGTGATGTAGCTTTCAACCAGTGATGATGCTGGATGGAAAATGACTGTTCGTCACGAACCATGAAACTACTGGGGACTGAAGCAGGTCCATAGGCTGTATCTGCATACACTGACCTGGGGACAGTACTTATTAATATGTTCAATGCTAGAATTTATTAACTTAACATTAAGTTTTAAAACAGTCCTCGGACTGACACTGGCCTAGTAGGTAAAGCTGTCACCACAGGTACTAGCATCCCATAAACACCAGTTCAAGTCCTGGCTGCTAAACTTCTAACTTCCAATCCAGCTATCTCCTCCAATTCAGCTAGGAAAGCAGCAGCAGATGCCCTCTGTCTCTGTCTCTGTCTCTGTCTCTGTCTCTGTCTCTCTGACAATCAAGTAAATAAATCAATCTTAAGGGGTTGGGGGTGAGAATCCTGTGATTTCTTGCTGGTTAAAGTTAAAAGAGGGATGGGAGGGTTAGTTCCTCAGCTACTCAGACAGTCTATAGCTCTGTCACACACAGCTCTCTGTCACTGCACCCTCAGTGTTAGTTTGGAAACATAACATGCTTCTCAGAAGCTGCTGGTGATATAAACCAAAATGAGTCTGTCTCACCAGGGTGCGGGACTGATATTACAGCAAGTTTCTAGACTCTCTGCAAGACCCTTAATGTAGTAGCATACTAATCATGTTTTTAGTCTTAATGGTAAAGATTTAAAAGATTTCCAAGTCAGTCTAAAAAATTAGAAAAAGTCTGAATTTGTTGGTATAGTGACTATCCTGGCTTCCAAACCTTTTCTGAAAGTGATTTTGTCTGTATAGATACTGGCATGTGTTTAGGGAGTTGTTCATCTGAGCTTCTTACTCATCTTCCATCTTGCCTCTAATACATGGTTTTGAACACATCAAACTACTGTGTGTGTTTGTGTGTGTGTGTGTGTTTGTAGATATGCATTTTGTCTCCTACCAGTGATTGACAAAATTAGTTAATTTAGTGCTAAGATAATCTGCCCCTATTAATTTGTTTTACTTGTGTTGAGAAATACAATGGACTATTGTTCACATAAGCCTGGAAACTTTAATACAGTGACTCATCACTAACTGGGCTACTCTACCCTCTGTTTAATGATGCCAGCCTTATATATTTTTGCATCTTTAGTATGCTGACCAACATAAATGACAGATGCCATATAATTTGTCAGCACATCTGCACATCTTACTTTTGCCCTGTTTCTTAATTTCTAATCATGTTGATATTTATTCATCATGGTTTGTTACTTGGCTCTCTGAATAGTTTGGTTTGAATCCACTCCTTTCTTTTTTCTTTTTACTTATTTATTTATTTAAAAAGCAGAATTCCATGGAAAGAGGAGAGGAGAAAAACAGTGAGAGGAAAAGAGATGTTTCCTCCATCTGCTGGTTCACTCCCTAAATGGCTATGACAAGTAGTGCTGGGCCAGACAGAAGCCAAGAGGTTTATGCTGGCCTCCCATGTGGGTACAATGGTCCAAATATTTGGGTTATCTTTCATTCCTTTCCAAGTATAATACCCGGGAGGTGGATCAAAAGTGCCAGGACCCAGCTGGTTGGTGACAATAAATCATGCTGGCATCGCAGGCTGCAGCTTGAACCTGTTGTGGCATGTTCCAGCCCCTGCTTGACTCCACTCTAATGAGAAAAGTTGTAGAAACACCTTACATGTGTTAGTCATTTTCAATTACAAAAATTGATAGTCTGATTATACTACCTTAGTTCTTCTGTAAGTGTGCTCCATATGACTTGTATCCTGCTATTTATGTGACTGACTATGCATTGTGAATGTATGCTATGAAGTTTAAATGGCATTTCTTGTAAAATAATTGCATAACAAAGTTCTTTCAATAAAAATGAGTGCTATATAATGCAAAATGTTTCTATTAGGAATACAAGCAGCCATTTTTAGTAATACTGTCATCATTACATTTTATATCATTGAATATTGTAGTTTCCTAAACATATTTGACTTGGTGGAAAAAAGTATTTAATCTGAGAGTTCATGAGTTACCCAACATCAAAGAAAATTTGAGGTCACATTAGCATGGAGGGATTTGGAAAGACCTGGTATTTGTCTTTTAAAAAAGAACCATCTGAGACACAAAAATGACTAACAATTTAGAGATTCATAGGGGTGTTTAGTCTGAGTTAATCTGTTTCCCAACAGACTCTGCATTCTTTATGTGAAGTATAATGTGATGGTTACTACTAGTCCAATTACATTTTGATAATTAAATCTGTATGGATTTCTCTCCCTGCTGGGTGTTTAAACTTGTTGCAGTTTGAAGTATTGTCATAGCAAATGTGAAATATGTGAGATCTGATGTGGAATTGTGTTCTGTAGCAGGAGAAAAATTTTTGCCAAATAAGTAAGATTGAATTGCATTCATTTGTCTAAAACATTATTTTATATGCCCATCAGATCTCAGGAAAGAAAATACATTTGTAATCAAATCTTTAAACAATATCACTATAAAATAGCTAGAGAAAGAAAGTGGCTATGTTTCTAATGATCTCTTCTAATATACAGTCTTTCCAAAAACTAATGGAAATACAATTCATAGTTATTAAAAGCATTGAATCAAGAGTTAGCATAGCTTAAGTTCTGATTTTTCTATTTACTATTAATGTGATTTTGGATTTTTTATCATTTGGAAGTTTGTAAAATGATGCAAATAAAGGCATTTATGCATTGTCTTGGTCTGAAATTTAAATGTGAAGGTACTTGCGAAAACTGGCTATGCAGTACTGCATTTGGTGCCTAATACATGTTAGCTACTATGATCTCCTTTTATTACCAAATAACAAAAAATTGTGCTGTGGTTGTATTTGAGAAACCTAGGTACATGATAAGGAACATGCCTTCATGAGAAAATATTTTTAAAGGTTTATTTTTTATATGAAAAATAGGTTTACAGAAATAGAATCTTCCATTTGCAAGTTCACTACCCAAATGACTGCAGCTGCAGCTGAGCAGGTGTAAAGCCAGGAGACAGAAGGCAGTTTCCTCTGATCTCCCACATGGGTACAAGGGCCCAAGGACCTGAGCCATCATACACTGCTTTCCCAGGCCGTGATCAGGGAGCTGGATTGGAAGTGGAACAGATGTGATCAGAACTGACACCCATATAGGATGCCAGCACTGCAAAGTGAAGCATTAGTGTGTTTTGCTACTGTACTGTCCCTTAAAATTTTCCTTACAAAATTATTTGTATTAAATTTTATATCGCACAGTAAATCACCAAATTCAAATTCACCAACCTAAATGTTCATGCTAAAATCCACAAAAATTATTTTATACCCATTGGTTTTGCCGAAATCTCTGAATTTTCTTTCAAAAATTCTAGGATAGTTTTACTAATTTTAACACAAAATATGAATTTTTGAATATATGTGTAAAGAATAAAATACTTATTTCTAAAATAATAGTTTTAGTAGACATGGTTTATTACTGTGTTTTATAATTCATGGATAAATACATGCTTCCAAATTTGTGACACAAAATTTTGTGTTAGCTACATACTTTTAGCTATAATTAGCTCATTGTTAATTTTGTATATTTAAATGTCACTTTGAGATTTATTTTCTAAAGGTGTTCATATTTATAGAATTCTTCCTACTTCAGTTCCTGTCTCATGAAATTTAAAATAATATTACTGTCCCAAATTCATTGTGCTATTTTGAAAGGACAGATAGGAAGAATAATCCCACAATTCCTGCAAGCACAAACTGAAGGTATTAATATAAAATATTTCTATGCTCATTAAAATATTACTTGCAGATGTTAATTGTCAAAACAACTGCACACTGTCACAACAGGCTAGAGAACAGACACATGCTTTTGTCTAGAGATCTGTATCAATCCTTGGAGGAGGAAAAGAAGAAACAAGAAAACAGCTAGTTCAAAGCCCTACTTCTTATTTTGTGAGTGTAAAATGTTGAGGTAGCTGTAAGCTTGCCAGAGCTTTCAGCCACCCTTAGACTGGAGTGCTCTGTGTAGGCTGTGGGACAGTGTGGTGGTAGCCTGCAGAAAGCTGTCGCTGGCAGCAAGCAGCAGTGGTGACCCACACAATATTCTGCATTTGTGTTTGCTCAAAGAAAATCTTATAAGATTAGTGATTCTAGTCAATCTACTAATGTAATTTTGTTTGATTTTGTAAGGTATACAATAATTATCTCCTATTTTGATGCCAGTTTTTAATGAAGCTTGGACTATGACTGAAGAGATGCACAGATTTTATTTCCCTTTATAAGTTAGTGGTTATACTAGTTTTTCAATCTATATAAAGCTATTGATAGGACTGGAAGGGCAAAGGCTTGGCAATGTGTGTAGTGATCCTCTATAGTCTTTCATTAGAATGCTAAAACTGCTTCACTGTGTTTTTTGGGGGAACATTAAATATTTCCTCTTCTTTCTGCAGCACTGTTCTCTGATCTGAATTTTGCATTCTGTTTGCAAAAGGCAAATCTGAAACAAGTTAGATTCAACCAAAATTTACTGGACAATAATTTAGGTTTTGCAACATGGAAGCTTTACAAAGCAGAGTTGATTTAGAATGCCTCACCCCAGGGACAGATTATGTGGACAGCCAGAGGAGAGTGGCATAAAGAGTTGACTGTTGGCATTCAGTTTTTATTTGCTTTGTATGGCTGTGTTCTCATTAGTTGGTAGCCTGTAGTACCAACTGACAAACACAGCTATCTTTTATAAGACTACCCTGCTATTTTTTTAATTTACCCATTTGTTATCATTTTATTTGAACAGCAGAGAAACAGACAACAAAGCTCCTCCATTCAGGGAGACTGAAACAGACCTCCCATCTGCTCATACCCTGTCCAAATGCCTACAACAGCCAGGGCTATTCCAAGCCTAAGTCAAGAGCCAGGAATGCAATCCAGGGTTCCCACATGCATTGCAGGAGCCCAACTACTTGAGCCATCATCTGTATCCTTCCAAGGGAACTTCGCAGAAAGAAGGCAGAATCAGAAACAGAGCTAGGATTTCACCAAACACCTCAGTGTGTTTTGCAGCCATCCCAAATGGCATCCCTTAATTACTGCACCAAATGCTCATCCTAACCATAAACTAGTTTTCAAGTTTGTTTTACTTGGTTTTGTTTTTACATAGCAAGTGGGTTTGCAGTTTTCCAGGCAGATATAGTCAGACTAAATTTTACATCTAAGTATGGAAATGGATGAGCCAATACTATCGATCTGACATGTGACTCTATACCTGAAATTATCAACTATAACACAGCCAGTTCGGTTGTTGATATATAACCCTGTGAGTCAAAATCAGCTGATTTGTACTCAGTCAGAAAGGATATGAGAGGATGTTGGTTAAGGGACAAAGTGAGGAAAAGCATTTCATAATTGAGACATGAAGACCTGTCCCTTACCTTAAAACTAGCTATGTAATGAATACAATTAATAGTCTTCAAAGGAATTACTAACTACTGAATTATATTCCACAGTGTGTGACTTGTTCACCATTGGTGTCATTGAAAGCCTGTTTTGATTGCGTAATGAAAGTACTCATTGTTAATGCTGCATGCCTGCAGTTCCCATGTCACATGTCTCTGGGACATTCTAAATTTACTATTTTTAAGTTATCTCTGAGTTCTGTGATACTGGTGGAAGTTTGAGAGAACACTGTTTTAGGTACTATGCAGTTCAAACTATTTCTGTCATTTAGCAGTGGGAGTGCTCTACAAATTCCTTTCTATGAGTTTCAAGTTTTCTTTTATACAGTGGAACCACTTAATGGCAGTGTAAGCATAAGTTCATGATGGCCATGAAAGTTACCGCCATGACAGGGGTTATTGCTCTGTTTGGACTCTCATTCATTCATTGTTCTTTTACATTTCATGCAAAGTCTGATGAGATTCAATAGGATGCTTTCTGCTAGTCTCTTTCCATTTCAAACTGGATTTAACCAATGATGACAGAACTGCACTTTGGAAATATCTCTCTTGCCATAAAAACCATGTAGTTTTAAAATGTGCTATAGAAAGAAAGGAATTTCTAAGTTTGAGTGCCAATGGCCTAGTAGGTGTGTCCATCTCTAGGTCATGATTTGATTTGTAGAATGAAGAGCAGATTATTTACTTGGTTGTCCTGTGGGCTCATATGGGAAACAAATTAGATTATTTTTAAATGGTTTTGAACTGAAGATCAATGTGTAAATTCAGCCTCATCTCCTTATTCAGCTGTTTTTCAAGTAATAGTTCTATTTTCTTGAATGATTAAGTATTGGCTATGCTTTTTACAATACTGACAATTTTTCAGTCTCACACTGGTTCTTTCAAAATGGCTGGCTGCAGTAGGGAGGACAGTGTGTTGCCTAGCAACAGTCTGTCTCGTGCCCTTTTTCACAATAATGTTTTGGATGTAGGTGTGTACTACTAAACTATCGTTCACATTCACCAAATTTGCTGAATTTTTACTCCTTGTTACATGAATTAAAAAAAAACCTAATGAGCAAAAGTAAGAACCATATGTAGATAAAAACTCTCAGAACTTTTTATAATGTATCATTTTTTCATATCATCCCCTTTGTTATAATCATTACTGCTTATCACTAAGAGTTCATGTCCTAGAATATTCCAAACACCTACAAAATTGCAAGTTTCCTATATAACTTTAAAGTACCCAGTGTTACTAATGATACAATAGCAGTATTCAAAACAAAGATTTTAAACTTAGCAAATAATTAATCTTCACAATAGAATCATGAATAGGCTTCTGACTAATAAGTTCATGGTTGGTTATAGTTATAAAAATTAGTTTTAAGCCTTTAGTTTTAGTAAATGTTACAGTGAAAGCCTTTGTTCATGAGTTACATATACATAAAAACTTCAAATTATTAAGCAAGGAAAAACTCTCATATTTTCTCCAGAGCTATAAAAACTTGATTCTTAGGTTCTATTCAATCATTTTTTTCCTCAAAATAACTAAATCACTGAAAGTGTGCAGGATTTTGGACTAATCAGATCTCTCTCAGTAATCAGCCTGAAAATAATTCTGACAGTTCGGGCCCGGCGGCGTGGCCTAGCGTTTAAAGTCCTCGCCTTGAAAGCCCCGGGATCCCATATGGGCGCCGGTTCTAATCCCGGCAGCTCCACTTCCCATCCAGCCCCCTGCTTGTGGCCTGGGAAAGCAGTTGAGGACGGCCCAATGCATTGGGACACTGCACCCACGTGGGAGACCCGGAAGAGGTTCCTGGTTCCCGGCTTCGGATCGGCGCGCATCGGCCCGTTGCGGCTCACTTGGGGAGTGAATGATCAGACGGAAGATTTTCCTCTCTGTCTCTCCTCTGTATATATCTGGCTGTAATAAAATGAATATATCTTTAAAAAAAATAATAATTCTGACAGTTCACAGTGGAGGTAATTACTTTAGGCTATGATAATTGATAGAGCACTCCTTGATTTTTAGCTTTGGTATTGTTTCTTGTTTTCCAAAATCTTTGATCTAATCATATCATCTATTTCTAGAACCTAATGTAATACCAAACACAAGTGACACCTTGAGTTTGACATTTGTCTGTTAATATTATATGACATTAGCAAGACAGATGTTGTCCTGATGCATAAAATTCAGAATATTTAGTGTCTAAAAAGAGAAAATAAAAACAAAATTCATCTAAAATCTATTTTTATTGGCTCAAGCCATGATACAACTTTTGTTACTTTCCGAGCCTTATTTTTCACAAAGCACTCAAGGCATATGTGTGCAAATCACTTTCACTGTTGTCTACTGTGATGTCATTTCCAGGTGTTACTTCAGAAAGTGAATAGTTATAAGACTTATGTATTTTAAAAAGGGTTGTGAATGATGGTTTTAACATGCAAGCCTTTTAATATTGACCAGCATTAAAATGTAAAAATCTGACAATAAGAACTATTGATGAAGCTTTCTGAAAAGTAACTGATTTTCCACATTAGTAGTGCAAATAAACCTATACCGTCATTTGAGAGACCATACAGAACTGTGTCATGTCAACCATGGGCATCTGTATGAAAGATGAGTACATATGCCTCAAAATGTAACAAACGTTATTCTCTCTGTAAGCCTATCAAAATAATTAAATCTCTGAAGTATGTGTGTATAAACATGTATGAACTGCAAGCCAATTTTCATTAAAAACGAAAAAGGCAAAAGGTACCACATACTCACATGAAGAAACAATCTATCAAGAATAAAAGTTACCAGCTTGACAAGCTGGGGAATCAAGTTCTTTTAAATATTAGAGATAATCGAATGATGAAAATGAAAATGTAAAATGAAGATAGTATCTTTTTTATTAATTTTTTATTCTTTTATTGGATAGTCAGATATGCAGAGAGGAGGCAAGACACAGCGGAAGATCTTCCATCTACTGATTACTCCTCAAGCAGTCACAACAGTTGGAACTGAGCTGATCCAAAGCCAGGAGCACTAAGCCTCTTCCAGGTCTCACACGTGAGTGCAGGGTCCCAAGGCTTTGGACCATTCTCTACTGCTTTCCCAGGCCACAACATTGACCTGGATGGGAAGCAGGGCCACCAGGACACAAATCAATGCCCATATGGAAACCTGGCATATGCAAGGCAAGGACTTAGCCACTAGGCTACCACACTGGGCCCAAGATAGTATCTTTAAAGAATTGAAGTGACAACTATAAAAATGGTTAGCTTGGCAGTATTCACTAGGTAGATTTTAAGAATCTAGTAGAATTTCTAGAAGTAGATGTATTAGAAATAAAAGACATGTACGGATAGAATAAGATTTAATAAAATGGAAGATAAAGCAAAAGAAATTATTCAGAATGAAGCTAAGAGACAAAGATAGGAATTTGAAGATTAGAGCATATGAACACTACAGCAAAACAGTATGACCAATGTCAGTTCTAGACGCAGATAATAACCAGTAGAAAGCTGTATAAAATAATAGGTGTTTCCCTGATAGAATTTAAAGCCATGCATTCTCAGAATCAGAAAGACCTGTGCACCTGAAGCAGTTTTCTTTTTTAAAAATATACACCTAGGGGCCCAGCATGCTAGCATGGTGACTAAAGTCCTCGCTTTGCACATGCTGAGATCCCATATGGGCGCCTGTTCTAATCCCAGTAGCTCCACTTCCCATCCAGCTCCCTGCTTGTGGCCTGGGAAAGCAGTAGAGGATGGTGCAAAGCCTTGGGACCCTGCACCCTCATGGGAGACCTGGAAGAGGCTCCTGGCTTCAGACTGGCTCAGCTCCAGCTGTTGCAGTCACTTCGAGAATGATTCAGCAATCAGTATCCTCCTCTCTTTGTCTCCTTCTCTCGGCATATCTCTTTGCAGTAAAAATAAAAATAAAATCTTTAAAAAAATCCATGCCTAGACATATTGTAGGAAAACTGAAGAATCTAGATGACAGAGGGCCATAATATTTTCCAGGTTAAAAGCACGGATTACTTAACTGATCACAATTTTCTCAAGTAGAAACTGAAATAAAATAAGAACAGTGTTTCACATGTTGAAAAAGGCTATCCAATTCATTAATGTAAATTCAGAAAGACTACTTTCCAGCAAAGACCTAAAGACCTTAGAACAAAAGCATTGTCAGACAGTAACTGTTAAAATATTTGCCAGCAACAGACACTCATTAAAGTGAGTTTTATTCTTCATAAAATGCACATCAGGAGGAAGAAAACAACCACAGGCTAGGACACAAAAAGAAAATGTCAACGGATGAAATGACAATTCTTTGAGTAAATTGAGCAAACATTGCATTTATGAAAATAAAATACGAGGGGTTAAAATCAGTAAAATTGAACTCCTGGAAAATACACAGAAGTTGTGAGGAGAATTACAATGCTGAAAATATTTTAAGCTGCTCATATTTTTTTTCTGGAAGAGACCAAAGATACCAATTATTTTTTAATGTCATTCAGAGTTCAGTATGTCTATGAAAATATCTTAGATAACCTCAAAACAAAAATCAGATGATATGCTAAAAACAAAAGTCAGGCAAAATAAGGCAGGGAGATAAGGGGGAAAATTTAACAAATGGCAAACATACAGAAAGGATGATAGAAATATATACACATTTATAACCATTGTAAATACTCTTGCAATAATGAGAGGCATTGTTAAGAATCAATTAAATTGCTATAAGAAACACAACAGTATAATCATTAAAATGCAGGCTGAGCATGAATGGATGGAAAAACCAATATCAGTTTTAAGTCAACTAAAAATAATGCCTGGACCCATATTATTACTTTGCAGAATAGACTTTAGGACAAACACACACATACACACCTTAAAAGAGGAAAAAATTATATGCTTTTATAAAAGGTTAACTACACTATGGAGACATAATTTACAACTTCTATATGACCAATGATGACCTTTAGGAGAAACTAAGGCATAACAATAATTAAGAAGCAAGTTTTGTTGGAGCTTATTTAGGGTTACAGCCTACTGAGACACAACCAAGGAGTTCAGTAGTTATATTCTGAGCTCTTAATATCTAAGATATTAATATCAAAGATTTTAAATTTAATTGGGGGAATTATGCCGACTGTCGAGAGTTTATGTTGGTGCAAGCAAGGTAGGAGGTCTTACAGCTAGAGTTGGGTAGGTAAAGAGATCTGTAAAGCAGTTTTGTGTAGCATTTTACCTAAGAAATAGTTGAAAGGCTAGGAACAAAAAGGTATCTGGAAGGAAAGTGCTGATGTACTGTACATTGCAAATGTTTCCCCTTAATGAAAAACTACAGTTCTCAGCACATCATTAGCAGAATGTAGAGAATCTGGGGTCTGGAGATGGTTGAGCTGTGCTGGCAAGGAACATGTCTACACAAGGACAAGGACTCGGATGTGCTGTCACTGCAGTGAGGCCTCCAGGTCCCATGTCCTCTGACCTTATGGTGGAAGTGCCTCAGTCTGTTTTATATCCAGCTTAATTCCTTCACTTGGAAACACCTTAAGAAATATTTCTGTAACCTGAAGAAATAGACATATCCATCATTTTCTTAGAAGTAGATAAAGTTGGGCCTGGCAGCATGGCCTAGCGGCTCAAGTCCTCACCTTGAACGCGCCAAGATCCCTTATGGGCGACGGTTCTAATCCCGGCAGCTCCATTTCCCATCCGGCTCCCTGCTTGGGACCCTGCACCTGCATGGGAGACCTGGAAGAGGTTCCTGGTTCCCGGCTTCAGATCGGCACAGCACTGTCCGTTGCGGCTCACTTGGGGAGTGAATGATCAGACTGAGGATCTTCCTCTCTGTCTCTCCTCATCTCTGTATATCTGACTTTGTAATAAAAATAAATAAATCTTTAAAAAAATAAAGTTGTTTTTAATAACCAGCACATGTTTAAGATTTAAACAGCTTCATGATCCTGGACATAAATAGATCTCAAACTAAAGAATAAATGTTTTGCAAATTTTGTAAATCATTCCCAATTTGCCATATATTACGCTAAAAATCTCAATGCAAGGCGAGGACTTCAGCCACTAGACCACTGTGCTGGGCCCAGAACTGAATGTTCTTCACAGCTCAACAGCTGGAGATCCTTACTGTAAGGCAGCTCTGTGCTGTTTTCTCCCAAGCCATGATATATTCAACGCTTCTTCTGTATTGCTTATAATGTCCTTTATAATTAGCCAAACAAAACAGAATTTAGAGCTTTTGACTAGAACCAAAAGTATGTTTTTCACTCTTAAATTTTATGTGGATATATGAGCTAAATCTAAATCTGAAGTGGACATAGGATTCATTCAAGGCACTCCAACGTGAGATGTGGACATCATTGTGGCAACATACCCTCCCATTCCACAATGCCTGTTCATGATTTAATTTTGAAGTGACCAAGTAGAGCGGACTGGTTTAATTAGAGGACAGTCAGCTGTGCTTAAACGTGAATACTGCATCTGTGTTTTTGTTGTTTTTTTTTTTAAATTTTACACGATGTTTAGAGTGGGAAGGATCTAGGGTTAGGGAGATGTGGGTGTGATCAGTGTTTCCATACTTTCTATTCTTCCCATTTCTGGGGGAAGTGGGGATATAAGTGGTTAGGCCATTCTCAGCCTCCCAAACATCCCAATACCCAAGGATGGGAATAGGCCACCTGATATCAACTCAGGATCACAATGTGACGCATGCTCCAAGGATTCTGCCCAGGTGGATGCAATAGTCCTGAAATGCTGTCAGTTTCACAAATCTATGGATGAGAAATCCCTTCCAATGTCCATTGGCTGACACAGTCAACCTTAGAGCATCCATTTACCAAGATATTTGCTGTCACCATTTAGCTGACGTAGCTGTCCATGTGTTCTGTTCTCCAGTCTCTGCTATGATACAAGTTGTCTTCTGCAGTCCCAATGAGCTGCCATGTCCTCTACATGCACTGAGGAAGACCAGTTCTCATAGACAGGCTCATAGACCAGGGCCAAGCCAAACCTCCAACCCTGGGCTCATGAACACTGCACCCCCTGCCCTGCAGGTGGGCCCAAAAACCTGGGCCAGGCAACAAAAGCCCCACCATGACCCCCCACCGCTGGGGCTCTCTGACCCGCCACTCACCATGCAGGCAGGTCTAAAGCCCTGGGCCATACAACCCAGGATCCACTGGACCCTATCCCTGTGGTTCATGTAACCATCACCTACCATACAGGTGGGCCCAGGGACCTAAGCCAGGAGATTCAGTCCCCCTGAGACACACCATCCGGGATCTCACAGATCCAGCACCCATCATGCAGGCAGGCCCAAGGACCTGAACCAGATGACCCAATCCTTGCCAGACCCTCCCAGTCCTGGGGCTCACAGATCTAGCACCCAATTCACAGGTGGGCCAAAGGGCCCCACTATGCCTGAGGTTCACAGAATCAGCACCCACTGCACCCAGACTGACATGGCTTATCTTACCTGAGTATCTGCTAGCAGATGCTTCAGCCTAATTCGGTCCTACCTTCCCCCAGTTCCAGCTTATGCTGGTTGGTACTACAGCCTAGCCTTGCCCGCTCAGCCCACTGTCCTGGCTGCTGTGTGAACTGGCTGGTGTGGCCAGTAGATGTTATGAACTGGACAGGCCTGGAACACTCCCAGACCTGACCCATATGTATGCTAGGAGGTGCACTAACCTGGCCTAATTTGGGCTGCCCCTTGCCTTGGTTCTTGCACTTACCTGAAGGACTGCAACCTGACAAAGGAATTCACCAAGCTCCTCAATCCAGTCTTCTCCTAATGGCAGATCTTGTGCACACCAGTGGGTCCTCGGCCCAGGTTGACTTTGTCCACCACTTGTCCTAGCAGGAACTGTGTCCTTGCCCAACCAGCCCATACCCTTTCACTATTGGGTGTTGTTGCAGCTGCCAGTGTGAAAAGATTTGACCCCACTGAAATGCGCAATGAGATCCCCTGGATGACATGATTTTGTGTTTTTATGAGTCAGACGTTTTTTCTAATTCTTGTTTTTTTATAATTTTTTTCTTCCTGTGTGCATTCAAGCATTTTATATTTGATGCTGTGAAATTATATAGAGATAGGGCCCGGCGGCGTGGCCTAGTGGCTAAAGTCCTCTCCTTGAGTATGTGCTGGGCAAAACCAGACTGGACTGCAACACCCATTGGTTCCAGTGCAACTCTGGACTGAAAACAGAAATAACCCAGCAATTACAACCACCAGCTGATTGGGGTGATGGACTGTGCCGGGCCCTGTGCTTGCTAGAACATACAAGAATCTAGTCTGGGAATACCTCAAAGTTTCTTTGGAGATCTCCCCAATCGAACTGCTGGACTCAGAACTCTAACCAACAAAAGACAGAAGACGGAACAGGTCAATCATTCATATCAGCTATATGTTGGCAGCGAAATATGGGGCAAATGAAGACTCTATGATGGACTATGTCAAAATATGGGGCAAACGGAGACTTTATGATGGACCATATCAATCAGTGGACGACCTCATCGAGCGAAACTGGCAGCAATTCATAACTGTAGAACTATTAAAACCACTTGAGCAAATATCTCAGAGCATGCCCCACATCCGGGACTTGGAGTGGGCGGGAAACCGGGTGGGGCTTCTCCCTCAATATCCCCCTTTACCTCAGATACATGATGGAAACAATATGGACATAATAGTATTACCCACTTCCCTATACCCCCTGAACCTTTTTTTGTTAACCATAATTATGTAAAGATTGTCAACAACTATACAATAAAATAAAATAAATTAAAAAAAAGTCCTCGCCTTGAACACCTCGGGATCCCATATGGGCGCTGGTTCTAATCCCGGCAGCTCCACTTCCCATCCAGCTCCCTGCTTGTGGCCTGGGAAAGCAGTCGAGGACAGTCCAATGCATTGGGACACTGCTCCCTTGTGGGAGACCTGGAAGAGGTTCCTGGTTCCCTGCTTCGGATCGGCGCTCACCGGCCCGATGCGGCTCACTTGGGGATTGAATCATCGGATGGAAGATCTTCCGCTCTGTCTCTCCTCCTCTCTGTATATCTGGCTTTGTAATAAAAATAAATCTTTTTTTTAAACATATTTTTATTGCATTTCATTTTTTAAAATTAATTACATGGCATTATGTGATACATTTTTTTTTCATTAATTACATTGTATTATGTGACACAGTTACATAGATACTTGGGTTCTCCCACCCCTCCCCAAACCCTCCCACCATGGTGGATTCCTCCACCTTGTTAAGAAGCCGTTGAACTTGACTGGACAATAAGATGCTGGACTCTATGTTTGGTATACGCTTGCAATGGGGGAATCTCAACTGAACTTGAGCTGTGGTTATGCAACAATGTGATACATTTTTTACGCACTGGGATCCCCCCCGCCCCTCCCCAAACCCTCCCCCCACGGCGGATTGCTCCACCTTGTTGCATTTCCATAGTTCAAATTCAGTTGACATTCTTTCATTGGAGGTATTTACCAAGCATAAAGTCCAGCATCTTATTGTCCTGGTAAGTTCAATGGGTTCTTGGTGAGACCATCTCTGGTCTGAAGGTAGAGCCGGCAGAGTATCATCCCAATCAGTTAAAAGTCCCAACATAATATTTCCAACCATTTACAACATTGTGGCATTAATTGACATGGTATTGATTAACCAATATGTTAATAGGAAAATGCAGGTTCTCAACCACAACCTGTGACTTCTTCATAGACATTTCAATTTTGATTTATATTCAACCGTGTTCTATACACCTTAAAATGGCTTAGATTGCTATTCAGCTGTCTCATGCCTATTTTAATTTTAGTATTTAGCAGGTTATAGCATCGAAGCATGTTTTCGCTGAACCTGGCTGTTTTTCAGGTGGTCTAACACTATAATTCTAACAGGATATATGTCAACAGTTTAGGTGAGCATGTTTAGGAGGGGTGTGCAGAGAAATCTTCCATACCCCAGTGAGGAGTAACTAATCTTTGTGTCCCACCCAGTGAGGTATAAGTGCATCCCCGCTGACCGTTTCCTGTCTGTTTCTAAGCTTTCCTTGTTGTTCTATCTATTCTAGTTTTGTTTGTTTGTTTGTTTGTTTTGAGGGGTTTCTGGAGCGCTCCTGATGGTTATTGCGAGAGGGGGTGGGGACCCAAAATTGGAAGCAGACAAGGAACAGAGAAAGCTCCTCTCCCTAGTCCTGAAGGAAGTTTACTGTTCTTCTGTTTTGCGGATCGCTCAGGGATCCTGGTTGTTGTTCCAATGACCTTGGATCCTGCAAGGCAGGATTTGGACTTCTTCCATCCCATGTGGTAGATCCAATTGGGGGTGGGTGACCTCAGAGTTCTTGGTCTCCGAAGGCATTCCATTTCCCCGTGGTCTCCTTGGCAGTAGGGATGTAGTCCTTGGTGCTCATACTGATAGTCCTTGGTGAGAATCTAGGAGTCTTCAGGTTTGGGATAAAAGTCTCCTCCTGTCTGCCTGCTCCACTCTGGGGACCCCTCCCTGCTCTATGCACATGACCTCCTGTTAAGAGGTTGTAAGGATTACTCCTGATTCCCCCATTTGCCTTTGTAGTTTTGCTATTGTCTAATGCTAATTCGAGTCTGTTGTCTGTGAGTTACCTGTTATGTTCCTGATAGGTTATATTTCCCGTCTTCCTCACACCTTCTAGGGTGATGTAAGATTTCTCTGCTCTCCCTCCCCATTTCCAAGTATCATGGGGTCTTACAAGTACATTAGGTTTTACAATTCTTTGATGTAGATCATAAGCAATCTGCCTCATATCATTGGTTACTTCACAATATCTTATTGCATGAGATACAGGCTGTTTGGGGTTGAGATCATATTACTGTTTTTTGGATTGACATTATTTCATAACAGCCACATCGATCACAATAACAACAACAACAACAACATCAGCAACAAATTGTAGCACCCTGCTAAAATAATGTGCTACTGAGTAAGCAACACATGCTTAACTAAAAGGAAACACAGAAGTCTTTTGGGAAATGTGATGCCATCATATACTTCATGAGCACTGGATGAATTCTACTAGAGAATAGAGATTATTTGGAAACAAACTGACATAAAAACATCAAAACATATGAGATACAGCCAAAAGAGCAAACAGACAATCACCGAAAAATAAAAAAAACAGTATAGATTGGACTGTTTGAATTACACTTTCCATGTTGGCCTCCTTATATGAGAGAGAATATATGGTATTTGTTCTTTTGTGATTGACTCGTTTCACTGAGCATAATGGCTTCTAGTTGGGACCACCTGGTTTTAAATAGAATAATATTCTTCTTAATAGCTGAATAGCTCTTCCTCTGTCTCTCCTCCTCTCTGTATATCTGACTTTGTAATAAAAAATAAATCTTAAAAAAAAGAAATTATATAGAGATTTACCTTGCTGTCTTTTTTTTTTTCCTTTTAATTCAATTTAACATACACATAGAGGGCTCTAAGGATGTGGATACAGCCACAAGTGTGGGGTCCTCTTTTCTCTCTTCCAGATGTTTCCTTTGTTTTCTTGTCCTGCTATTCTTGTGTACTGAATATGAGCTCTTCAGGTTGTCCTAATTCTTGCATTGCATTCTTGAATCTATATTCATTGTTTGTGTTTTAATTTAGTCTTTTTGAATTCACCATGTTGGGTATCTTAAATGTATGATTTTTTTTTTTGGCACATGCATTTGTAACTAAAAATTTTGTAGAAGTATTTTATGGTACCTTCAGATTTTTCCAGATGTGAGATAATCTCATATTTCAAAAAGAGGATTTTCTAAGGCTAGTTTTAAGAGCCCTAAGTGAATTTTAGGAAAAAGATATATTACTAAGAGGACCCCATCACTTCATTTTTGTGGTCAAAGTTTAAATAGCTATCAATTGTATATTTTAAATTAAAAATACAATTTCCTGAGTCTAGATAGACTTTAGTGACTATACATAAAATCACTATTGCCTTTGCCAAAACACTCATTAACTTCTGTGGTACTTAAATGAAGTTCCTGTGTTCCTTGCAAAAAGGAAAAGAGATTGTGAAATAACTTTATGATTGTTCAATAATGCAATCTATATATCTAAGCTATTTCAAAATTGTTTATGTGTACCTTATTCTAGGTAGGATATGAGGGTTACTTGGGTGACACTAAATTGAATCCAGCCTAATGAATTCTAAACAGCTGGATTTTTCAACATTTTCTGATTTGTCAAGACTCTAGTTTTATGCTTAGATATGGAAATCATGCAGTGTTGACAAAAAAGGATCTGGCATTGTAGTATAGCTGTGTCTCTCACACAAAGTGAAGGCACCAGTTCCTAAACCGGCTGCTCTGCTTCTGGTACAGCTTCCTGCCACTGACTTGGGAGAAGCAGTGAATATGGCTGCTTCTCACACACAGAAGAACCAGATGAAACTGTTGGATTCAGCCTGACCCAGCCCTGGCCATTTTTGCCATCTGGGGATTGCATCACTGGATGAAAGAGTTCTTATTATTTCTTCGTACACTTTGTTCTTCTAACCATAATATCTCACCTTTTACCTCTATGGCCTTGATTCTTTTTTAATTCCTTTTTGTCTCATTTTAAAAACTTTGGGATAATTTCTCAGTATAAGGCTGTTTAACATAGTAACTATTTTCCCACAATTGTTTGTGCATTTTGAAGGTCTTTTCTCACAATTTAGAGGTTCTTCAGTTTGGGAAAATATTTTTTTCAGTGGCTCTATTCTTTGTTAACCATCTGTTTCTGAAATTCCTATTGGCTTAATACGTTATATCCTAAGTTAATACTCTTTCCCCCTACTTATTATATTGATTTTCCTCATACTATTTGGAGAAGAGTTCTTCTGTCTTACAGGACAGACAAACTTTCTGTTGGATCTACTGTCATATTTTACTCCTTGTAGTCTTCGAATGTATCTGTCTTTGCTTCTGAATGATCATTTAGGTGTTTTTACTAACAGTTTGTAGTTCTATTGGGTTGCCAGGGTTTTTCCAAGTCCCCCATATATTGTCTCTTTTTATTATGATCTCAGTCTACTTTGAAGTTTAATAGGGAACCATCGTGTTTGAGTTGTTCGTAACTTTCCAAAATTCTTTCCCTTGAGGCTTCACATCTTACTTTGTTCCTGACTGAGAGCTGGGACTTCCAGATGAGGTCATGTTTCCTCTTCTGAATCTCTCAACTTCATTTAAGTGTATGGCTTTATAAATCATCACCTTGTGTCTTTCTTAATTTTTCCTAACTACTTTGAGGTGATTTTCAACTGAAAAATATAGAGAACCTGTTTGTTTCTTGGTTTGTTTTTGCTTGAGAGTGTTTGCTCTGGTTTGTTTCTACTAAGTGGCAGCTGCCAATCTTCACTGACCTCATTACAACGCTTTTTCCTGTTTTTTGTTTGTTTGATTGTTTTTTATTATTATTATTATTATTTTGAAGCATAGTCTTTTGGCTTGTCCACATCTGTCTTCTGCCCTGGAAATGAGTTTTTATGGTTAAAATAAAACATGTATTCAAGATTTCCAGATGTGTCTCTACATTTCTCATTCCTATTTTTTGCATGTTAATTTTGTTATTATTCTTTCTTGATGCTACTATATTGCCAGTGTCTTGGTCAAGAAGTCTGGACTTCTTTTCACTTACAAATTCACAACACAGTATTAATCAGTTACCAATTCTATCCACATTTGCATAGATTTATTTCATTTATTTCTCTTTAGCTCAGTTTTATGGTCTTCCTCATGTAATTTTACAAAATTCATACAGTACTTCATTAATTTTTTATCACATTTATCTTTTTCTCAGACATGCTCCCATATTTCCACTGAAACTCTTGCAAAAATATAAGCTTATTCACATCCTTCTTTTCTCAAGGACTTTAATTTCCTGTTGGCCCCTGTGGCCATGTGATTCCTTGAAAAAGTTAGAGCTTTGCAGTTAGAAAAATCATACTTTAAGGCTAACTCAGCAGGTGGGTTTTTGGATATTCTAATTTTTGTTTTTCAGTGAGCTTTTAAAAATATAATTTATGGATACAATTCTAAGAACAAAATATTTCCTGTCTTCCTCCTACCATCCTTCCTTCATCCCTTCTGTTTTTGATGTATTTTAAGCTATCATTACTGTAAAAGCACTTAATACTTACTACTTCACTGACTAAGAAATTTAACAAGTAAAAAGGAAAAACCCTGGTGTGGAGGGAATACAGAAAATGAATTTAAATATTAACTGAAAGGAAGTTACCATTTCCCCAAATATAGTGAATTTACAGTAACCCCAGATCATTAAAAATCTAGTAGTACAACATTCTGAAACATAGGCTTGACAAAGGTGTAAATAGTTTCACAAAACTGTATCTGCAGCAATAGTGTTACACACAGGTATCTATTCAGTCTGATCACTTCTGTCAAAAATCAATTGGCTCTGTGAATTAATTTCTGGACTTTATTTTCTGTTCCATTGACCTGTGTATGGGCTTTGATGCCAACAGCATGCTACTTTAATTACTGCAGCTTTAAAATATGCTTTGAACTCAAATATGGTGTATCCAACTTGACTATTCTTGCTCAGGATCACTTTGGTTCTTGGTTTTTGCAATACCATTTGAATTGTGGCATTACTGCCATTCATATTTGGATAGGGATTGCATTGAATCTGTATATTTAAGACATTTTAATGATACTGATTCTTCTAACCTATGAGCAATGAATATTTCCATTTTTTGTATGATCTAGACTTCTTTCATCAATGTTTGGCCATTTTCACTGTAGACATCTCTCACTTCTTTTGTTAAATTTCTTCCCAAGAGTTTTTTTGTGGCTATTGTGAATAGAATTTCTTCTGGATTTCACTCTTTGTGATTTCATTATCGGTGTATAAAAAACCTGCTTTTTTAGATACTTTTTAATCAGCAACTTAACTAAATTATCCACTCTTTTTGTGGAATCTTTAGGTTTACCCATTTGTAAACGGATGTTTTCTGCAAACATGGATGACTTGGCCTCTCATTTCCAATTATGATGCTTTATTTCTTATTCTTCCCTAATTGCTTAAACTAAAATTTCTGGTGTTATAGTGAGTAAAAGTGATGAAAGTGGAAAACCTTGTCCTGTTCCAGATCTGAGTGAAAATGTTTTCCACCTTTCTCCATTCAGTATGATATGAAACTGAGCTGCTGTCGATGCTATAACTAATATGGTTAATCTGGTGTAATGCTAATTGGTAGTTCTTTAAATCCATACAAAATTAACCTCAAGATATAAAATTTTTACTTCATACTTATTCAGCTCTTTTTCTTACTCAAATAGTCCTGTCACTTTCTGGGAAATCAAGAACATTAAACAGAAGATGTATACATCTAAAAGTTACTGAAACTAGGTTAATAGACACCCCCCAATACAACCTGGGAGATAAATACACCAATAAATAAAACTATACGCTACTGTGTTTACTTATGTACCAAGTAACTGAAAGCACAAAATTGTCAAGAACAGGTACACATTAGTGCTGGATATGTCATTCTGATATTCAAAATAAGAGGATTATTTGAGCAGGATTTGAATATTCCAACTAATGATTTTTTTAAATGGACATGACTATTTAGAAAGGAAATGAATCTCAAAGGACAGAAGTGAACTTACTCAGAGACCTGCTTTGGTGCAACACTTTTCCTTTTTTAATATAGTTACTCAAGTATCAGAATAAACCATAGAATGAATTTGCATGGAACAACTTGACAGTTTTTAAAACACATGTTCCATGGAAAAAGACATTTTTTATTACCAGGTTTCTGGTAATAAATTAAGTGAATTCTTAATTAGTGGAACTGTTAAACCCGAAGAGCCCTGCTGCTGATATTACTATCGGCCTGCAGGATGTAGGTCTCCAATGGTATCTCAGTATGCTGTTGGGTTAAACATTTTCATCACTGTTTTCAAATGTTGACATAAAAGTAATTCTTACTAAATTTGTACACAGCATGAAACTTGGAATATAACAAACACATTAAGTGACATAATAGAATGTTAAATAATTTTAATGTGCTGTAAAGCTGCCCTGTATCTATCAACATAAATTTTGTTTGAAATAAACTGAAGTACTATATTGAATATACCTAGGAAATTTATCTTTATTTGAAAATCTATAAAAACAATATGAATCATTTTATTTAATATCAAGTACATATCCCACATTCAGATTTTAAAATCTCTTACACATTTTATTCATGGTTACCTTCTTCCCTTTATTAGATAATCACTGATAAATTGTTCTCACTTCTTAGGATTCATTTTAAAATGGGCATCCTCCAATAGAAGTTCTAGGAATATGGAAAATCATGACTGATCTGTAAAAAAAATATAGGTCAAAAATGATATTACTTAAACAGAAAATATCCTACAGGAATTCAATTCTAAAATGAAATGAGGATAAAATGGATTATTTGTGGCTTCGTTGAAAAAGATCAAAACTACTAGAAATTACCTGCAAATTTTAGAAATTTGTTTTGTTTGGTTGGAGAAAATGAAAATCATCTTCCATCCAGTAGTTCACTTCCCAAATGACTACAGAAACTGGAGCTACACCAATATAAAGGCAGAAACTAGGAAATCATCCAAGTCTACCAAGTGGATGGCAGAAAGCAAGTAATTGTGCAGCTAACTACAGCATTTTCAGACACATTAATAAGAAGCTAGATCAGAGGCAGAGTAGCCTGAGACCTGAATCAACACTCCACTTGGGGATGCAGAGAACTCCCAGGAGTGTCTTGGCTGGTTGTGGTGGAGAAATGACACTCCAGTTTTAGATTTAATTGTGTGTAGGGAATAGATGTACTATATTTCATATGTACCATTTTTTAACATTTATTTTTATTGGAAAGTCAGATATACGTAATGGAGGAGAAAGAGAGAGAAAAAAAAAGAGAAAGATCTTCGGTTCGATGATTCACTGCCCAAGTGGCCACAACGGCCGGAGTTGCACAATCTGAAGCAAGGATCCAGGAGCCTCTTCCAGGTCTCCCATGTGGGTGTAGGGTTCCAAAGCTTTGGGTCATCCTCAACTGCTTTCCCAGGCCACAAGCAGGGAGCTGGATGAAAAGCAGGCCCACCAGGATTAGAACAGGCACCTGCATGGGATTCTGGCACAATCAAGGCGAGGACTTTAGCCACTTGGCTATCATGCTGGGCCTTGGTATATATAATTTCAACAACAAAGATTACTTTCTACTCTCCTTCCCTTTACCACCCTCTTTCCTTTCTTATTTTTTTCTTCTAATTTTGTAGTAATGTACTTTCAATTTACATTGAAATTGTAGTTTTAATCCATCACTAAATAAAAAGACCAATAAATAAGTTCTATGTTTCTTCTGTATTTTGTTTCCCAGTTCTTTCTAATAGTTAGGGAAGTTCTCAATTATCAGTTCACTGAATACACATTTGAAACCAGCCTCTTTCTGCACCCTCTGAAACTCTCATAATTCATATTTGGTCTTTTGATAGTATCCCTTCATTCCTAAACGCTTTTCTTAGCTTGACTCAGTTCCACTTTCAGCTTTTTGACTGTTTCAGCATTACTGCAGGTGTTTTCCAATCCTGTGATTCTTTCTTCTGCCTCATTCATTCTATTATTGAGGCTTGATACTGAATTTCTAACTTGCCATATTGCATTCTCCATTTCTAATAGTTCAGCTTGATTTTTTTTCAAAGTTACTAGTTCCTATATAACATGTTCCTTGAACTCTTATATGTGCATCTCATTGTTTTTAAGAAGCTTTTCAACAATTTTTAAAAATTCATCCAGAGGTTCCTCCTTATCTTCCTCAGTTAACCCTAAGTTTTCATAGATTTTTACTTTTGCAGGGGAGACATCAGTAGCCTCATTCATTGTGCCTGTGTCTCTTTTTTGCCTTTAGCCACTGCAACTCTGACTAGCAGATTCTTCTATTTGAGGATGGTTTTTTTTAAATATATATTTTTGTTATATTATTTATGTATCTGAGGTGAAGGGGGATATTGAGGGAGAATCCCCACCCAGTCTCCCACCCGCCCAAGGTCCCAGATGTGGGATATGCTGAGATACTTGCTCAAGTAGTCTTAATAGTCTTCCAGTTATGGATCGCTGCCAGTCACATCCCTCCCAGCTCGATTAGGTCATTGAAGAATCCACTGATTGTCACAGTCCATCATGGAGTCTTCATTTGCCCAGTATTTCGCTGCCCAACGTTTAGCTGAGGTGGTTGATTGACCTTTTCCGTCTTCCGTTCTCTCTTAGCCATGGCTCTGAGTCCAGCAGTTCGATTGGGGAGATCACCAAAGAGACTTAGAGGTATTCCCAGATCAGATTCCCGCATGTTCCAGCTAGTACCGGTTCCGGCACAGTCCATCGCCACAATCAGTTGGTGGTTGCAATTGCTGGGCTGGCTCAGTTCTCAGTCCCAACTTGCACTGGAACCAAGGGTGTTGCAGTCCAGCCTGGTTCTGTGCAGCATGCACTCGACTCTTTCATCAACCAGTGGGGTCTGCAGCCCAGTCGGGGCGACCCACAATAACCGCCACCAGGCCCGCCCCTCACCCTGGCCTGCTAGTATACATAGCAGACTAGTCCAGTCTGTCCCGCTTCCCATATGGCTCCAGTACCTGTCAATGGGCATTGAAGCTTAGTTCCCTCCAACCAACTCAACTCTCCAGCCCTCACGGATATTGCTGAGTGCCTCTCCTTCTAGCCACCCCAGCCCCCCTCCTAGTTTTCATGCCCTCTCGTGGGAGTAGTGACCCAAGAGGGGGAACCCCACCACTTCCCTCTTGGGTCCCTCTCAGCCCCGGTTTATGATCTCTTTGGGTGGTTCTGTGGTTTGACTTGACAGAATTAGCTCCCAGTGCCAGCTTCTGCCAGCTGTCTGCGGTTAAGCCCAAACAAGGTTCACCCACTCCAATTTATGCTAGAACTGGCAGGAATAGTCAGCCCAACCTGGCTTTTTAAGCTGTGTAGTCCACAGTTCAATAAGTCGGCTTTACTGATCCCATTCAGTGTCCAGTTCTTTGTTGGCCATCACTCATGCCACTCCCTCCAGCAAGTTTCAGTCCCAGACTCTCATGATATGCTTCTGCCACAGTCCCCACATCCTAGCTCCCAATTCACCACTTTCCACCCCTTGTGATCCCTTGCTCTGTATGCATGATTGTCTGCTCAGCCCTTCTGCTCAGAATTCCAGCATACCTTGGATTAGAAACACCAGCTGTGACTTTGATCTAAATCACAAAATTGTCAGTGGTGCCTGTGACATGGATTTTTTTTTCTTTTATTTTCTTGCTAGAACCTGCATATCTTTTGGGGCCAGTGGCAGGCTGTTTTCATTATAACTGCCCTGTAATGTGTCTTGAAATCTGGTATTGCTAGGCAAGATTTCCTGTTACTCATCAGTTTCAGTGATAGACCAAGCAATTCACAGAAAACAGCAGAGGAAAAAGTGAAAACAAATCATATTTTCCGTATTTTTCAAACCTCATAGTTTGAATGTTGTATGAGAATTTAGAAACTTTTCATACAGTTTTCTAATATTTGAAGAAGAAAATAAGACCAAAGAATGCTAAGGAACAACATCAAAAATAATAGAGCATAACTGGTCCAATAGGCATTTAACTATTCAATGGCAAATCTTCAGTGAGAGGCAAATGGTGCAACTTTTCCTGGAATACTTGGGCTTGAACCAACTGCAGTTGTATCTTAAGAAATTTAATAGGTATTCATGCACATATAAACTGTGACTTCATCTGTTAACATAATTAATAGAATTAGGCATAGTTAGATAAAATATCTGATACAAAGTAGACTTCGAGCCAGTGTTAACTATTTAAGAATTTTATAGATTTATAAAAAGGAATACTTTTATAGCAATCATTATTTAACTCACTACACATGAGTATGATCAGACTATTGCTATGTGCTTTATTCTCTTTAGAATGAATTTTGATATGAGGTGTTTTGATATAATACTACTTCCACTATTGATCATGATTTGCTCTTGAGTGTTCTGAATTGAATTACATTGGTGAAATGTGTATAAACTTTACAAGAGAGAATACTGCGGATATTAGCTCATAGGACAAATCCTTACTCAAACACTTTAAGTCTAAGAACACCACGAGCTTCTACCTATTCCAGGGTATTTCAAAATGTTCATGGAAATGGAGTTAAATTTATTTTGGTGAAAAAACAATAAAATACATGCACAGCTTTTCATTTTTTTCTTTGTGTTATTTGAAAGCTACTTCTTTGCATGGATTTAAATTTAAACATTTTGACACCAACGTAAGTTTCACCCTTGATTTCATTTTGCATTAACTTTGAAGGAAACTCATTTATGGAAGGAAATAATGGTACTATCTTAGACAGAATAGATAATTCGGCTGTAAGATAACTGTGAAGCATAAAAGAAATATGGAGGCAGATATTGTGGTATGGGACATTATACCACCGCCTGGAAGACCCACATCCAAAGCAGAGTGAAGCCTCTGCTTGCTGCTGCTCATGTGGGAGGCAGCTGATGATGTCTCCAGCACTCGGGCTCTGCCAACCACTTGGCAGACACTCCTGCTTCAGTCTGGCTGCTGTAGGAATTCAGTGGTGTGAACTGGTGAGTGGGAAATGTCTCTGTCTGTTTATATACTGCTTCTTCTCCCTTTCTCCTTCGCTCTGTCACTTTACATTTGAAATTTGTATATATGGCAGACGTGTAATTACCACTGAAAACTGACATTAAATCTTGAAAAGGCAAATAGAAAAAAAGTTTTTAATTGAACATGGTCTTTAACGAATAGAGTGGTGATATTTAATCAAATATTTTCACAATAATCATAAACAAAGCCTAAAATAGCATGGCAGAAAAGCAGGCAAATTAATAAAAACAGCAAATGTATACTAAGTTGACAGATTATGAAATATAATCATTTAAACTTTAAATATATTTATTTCTATTTTACTCTTTTTAAACTTTTACCTTCATTAATCAGAGAAAAGAACATGTTTAATTTGTAGTTTTAAAAGTACTTGAATAAAAACAATTTTACAATAAATTGTTGGACTAAGACAAATGAGAAATTTTCATGATGGCATATATGCATTATGCTTTCATAACTTTTGTGCTAAATATCCATTCCTTATGCAATGCTTTCTGACTTCAATATTGTCAGTGATAGGAACTACATGAGCATTTTGGGTTGCTTACTCCACATGTAGGATGCATCAAAATCATCTAAAATATTCCATATGCAACCCTGTACCAGGGGATCAGAATTTTACTATGAGATAGGTCCTTGAAATATGCACCCTAACAGTTTCCTCATAATTTACAACATGTAAATATGAAAATATCAAATGATATTAATAGGAAAGGTCCTTGTATTTCAGTTGTGTATAAGAAATTATTCCAGGCTCTTTTAGAATATTCTGCTTTGGAAGGAAGCAGAGCATCCAGCAGGCATAGCATCTCCAAGAGAAGGTAAACTAGGCACTAGGCCAACAAAAACAAAAAGAAGACTAGAAAAATTTAGATGAAATGGATTACCAAATATTCATTGAATGAATATTTTCAGAGAGTAAACTTAAAGTTGAAGCTTGAAATAAGATAGCTTTGTGAGTGAAGATAGCATGTATAGATTAAGATGACGCACAGCTAGAATTTAATGATTCTTTGAGTATGGTGTAGAACTTTGGTAAATTGAATGTGAGTAGCGTGTGAGTAAGAGAGCGGAGGACCACTTGAATTTTCTAGTTTGAGCTTAGCTCTGTATTACAAAACTATTCTCCAGTTTTAGATACCTCTTATGTTATAGGCAGTGAATTTCCCCAGTTCATATTTGGCCTCAATTAGACTTAGTAATAGTACAATGGAGTCAGAGGTATAGCTCTTTGCTGAAACCAGTACTATATGCCACAGGGTTGACATACTTAGAGATACTCATATAATCACAAATGCAAAAGGGAGCCTTTTCAGCCTTCAGATGAGCACTTTTGCTTATTTTCTCTCATATTTAGAAAAATCAAGAACTATATAATCCATCAATTTTTTGCTATTAGCAGTGGGAAATAAAAATTTTAATTTACATTTAAAATGAAACTATTTTAAAATTATACTCACTTTAGGTGACAGTGGATTTGATAAGCAGTACTCTCATTTGAGATTTACTCTAATTTTTAGCATTGGGCTTAAGACTTAGTTAACATTATCCCTCTCAATTTGGTTCATGTTATGGGCAAAGTTATTTACTTTAAAAAATATCATCTAAGCTCAATACTACCAGGGGCAGTGAAAACAGAATTCTATTTTCTGTATCGTCTTTTCTTTGTAGCCACTTGTTCTATTTGTAAATGTTCCAGCTACTTGTCTTTCTAAAAGGAGATTTGGACTTTACCATAGTTTAATAGCTATGGTCATTCTACTTGCCTTAAGCAATGAAATCTTGAACAGTCTTTTAAATAAGTAAATCTCTAAAAAGAAGAGAGTGAGAAAGAAACCAATCAACTGCACTACAGCATAGCAAGTGAAGCCGCCAACTGTGAAGGCAGCATCCTGTGTGTGCAGATGCAAGCCCAAGCTGATCCTTTTTCAACCCAACTACCTGCTAATATTCCTAGGAAAACGGTAGAGGATGGGCCAGTTCTTCTGAGCCCATAAACCCAGTAAGAGATCTGGAAGAAGCTCCTGGCTTCAGATCTGCTGGGTTTCCGTCACTGACGGCAATGGGGAGTTTGAGCAGATGGAGGATCTCTTTCGATCTGTGGCTCACTCTCTCTCTCTCTTGTTCGCTCTCTCTGTTTCTCCCTTGTTCTCTTTCTCCCTCACTCTATGTAACTTTGCCTTTCAAATAATTTTTTTTCTTAAAAACAGTAATATAAAGGGACAGCCTAAAATCTAGAATATCAGTAAATGTAGTCGAATGTAATCATTTTTATTTTCATTTCAGTTTATACTTGTTTTATGTGCAACATCTTTGTAAAGATTCAAGAAAGAGCTGTATTCCAGTGTAAAATGGAAAAAAATAAGTTTCACTTGCTACCATTTGCTTCTGAGTCTTTTGCCCATCCTCTGTCAACACCTCTCTCACTTCCTCAATGGTTGAGTCCATAGGTCTAATGCCCAGTAGTCAACAATTTTGCATAAATTGGTCAGTAGTTTTCCTTTTCTCAGGAAATACATACAATAAAATTTGTAGTGATATGAGATTTGTATGTATTTCCTGAGAAACAATTTGGGATATGAAATGGGAGTGGAGCTTTAAGGAACAAAGAGCACATTGATGCACCTCTCCCCTTCTCCTCACTCTAGCTAACTGTAAATGCTACGCTGCAGTAAAGACTTTGGAGGTTTAGATGAAGCAAGAGAGGATTCAGAAAACTTGCACTTTTGTATATAGTTTCTTTTTTTTTTTTTTTTTTTTATTATTTAAC
The DNA here is from genome assembly GCF_030435755.1 of Ochotona princeps. Lineage (NCBI taxonomy): Eukaryota > Metazoa > Chordata > Mammalia > Lagomorpha > Ochotonidae > Ochotona > Ochotona princeps. The sequence goes on from NC_080832.1 coordinate 80,554,463, forward strand.
TTCAGTAATTACATTGTATTACGTGACACAATTACTTAGATACTTGGTTTCTCCCCACTTGTATATAGTTTCATTTGTATTCCAACTGTGTTTCAACTGACTTTCCAACCTTTTACATTCTTTGCATTATGTGGTGCCACTATTTGAAATTTACAGTAACACAAACAGAAACTCCCCCGGCCTCACATGACTGAACTTTTGATTAAAATTAGAGAAACTGGACTACAAGGCAACTCCTTCCAGCTCTGTATGGAACATCTGATGAAAAAAGCTTTTAGAACTCAGAATTGAAATGGCATGCTCTGGGGGAAATATATACAACATTAAATTAAATAATGAACATAAAGGCAGAGCTCCTAAGGCATGAACTACACTACGTATGAGCTGATTCCTTACTAGCTTAACAATGGAGTTTTAGGAACCAGTAAAAGAGTGAGTTTGTGGTTTATCTGCTGCTTAACATTAGGCAAACAAAGAATGCCACTATCTAGATGCTGTAAAATTACAGGGTAACGTAAAAAATTTTGTAATCAAGTTGTAATTTCAAAATTCATTTGTTAAATAGTATAAAAATTTTAAAATTTCAGAAACTGGACAATTATGCCAGGAAGAGCTTTGGTATATTGCCATTCAGAATTGATCAAACCACACCTGTGACTGTTGCAGCCATTTGTGCAATGAACCAAGGGATGGATGATGTCTGTATCTCTCCTCCTCTCTGTAGCTCTTCCGAATGAAAATAAGTTGTAAGAATATAAATAAATAAATGTCCAAGTATTTTTAAGGAAGTATAGTTAGATACTGGCAAATGGAAACATTTGAAATGTTCTTGCCAGTATTCAATAAATGAGAAATAAATAACAATGATAATTTGGATGATGATAAATATTTCCAAAGAGGTATATTATGTTACTTTACAAACTTACATAGAATTTTTTTTCAAAGTCAATTGAGTGGTATTTTAAAGCAATTGAAATAATAGCATGGGCCTGGTGCAATGGCCTAGTAGCTTAAATCCTGATCTTGCATCAACCAGGGTCCAATATGGGTACCAGTTCATGTCCAGGCTGCTACACTTCCCATCCAGCTCTCTGCTTGTGCTCTTGGAAAGTAGTAGAGGATGGCCTAAAGCCTTGGGACCCTGCAACCATGTGAGACCCAGAGGAGGCTCCTGGCTGCTGGCTTTGGATCAGCTCAGTTCCAACCATTGTGACCACTTGCGGAGTGAACCAGTGAACAGAAGATCCTTCTCTCTGTCTCTCCTTCTCTGTTATTCTGACTTTCTAACAATCAGTCTTTAATAAATAAGTAAATAAAAATAAATCTTTAAAAAAGAATAAGTGATCAGTAATTCACCATTTTCAGAGAATTTCTTTCAGTTTGGATCAATACAAATTTATATCAACTAACATTGTAACTGAATGTACAAGAGGTAGATTTGTATGAAAAAAATTTGTCTTCCTCTGTTACAAGTTAGCTAGCCAAACACCACAGTATAGCAAAAATTGGTGTTAGCAATATGGTTATATCCCATTTCCCCCCAAAAAAGTATTCAAATACTCAATTATTTAAACATTATGTCTGCAATTATCTTATACATTCTTAGTTTGGTTTTATAATCTCAATACAAAATACTGTCTCTAGGAATATTGTTCCAATGCTTGATTTTGAGAGAACAGAAAAATACACAAAAAAGTGCTAATGGAAGAAAAATGATTTGTGCTGCAATTCTACCCTGTGTTGACATTCACACGGGCCATTGATTTAAGCAAGGGATAAAATATAAATAAGAATGTAGAGAGTTATAGAGATGTTAGCAATTCACTGGAGAAATTTATATCCATAAATAGTCACATTAGAAGACTGTTTCACATGTATGCTTTAATGAAAATATATATTGATGCAAAAATTCATGTGTTAGACTCATGTGAGTTTCCAGTGATTTGTGCAAGAATTTAATTTTTGGGATAGAGCAGTTTTGCTGTTCCGGTTGCTTGTCAACAGCTGTGGTACTCAGCCCAGAGCCACGGGTAGAGGTTTATTTTGCTTTGTCACCAGCAAGCCATTTGGTCACCAGATCAAGACAGGTAGTGTTGCTTCTGATCCAGCTTCCTGTTAATGGCCTTGGTAGAACAACAGAAGGTCCAAGTACTTCAACCACTACATCCATGATGGAGATCCAGATGAAGCTTTTATAGTTATGGCCGTTTGGGGAACAAATCAGTGAATGAAAAATCTTGCTGTGCAACTCTGCCTTTCCAATAAAAACAAAGAAAATTTCTGTTAAGTAATATAAGAGAACCATTATACTCGAACAACCAGATGAAATGTGATTAATATTTTCAGTCTTTAAGATGTAAACCTGACATATTTTTAGGATGAACTTTTACTAGCACTTTAGAATACATTTCAAAATATATGTGAATGTAGGTGAATTCAAATAATACATAAGTGAATTCAAATCCAAGAAATGAATGGAGAAAAATAAGAGTTGCACTATTGAAGCAGAGATCAAATGTGCTATAGTAAGGTATAGCTTCTAAAGACAAATGTGTATTATGTATATTAAGTAAGAAATGCGGAAAATTGGACAAATTCATCTACAATTAGTGAAAGAAAAAGAAACAGAGTCTATGGCCAAACATTGCTGAACATATACTTGCAGTCTATAAGGTTAATGCTTTTGCTCGCTAAAAAGAAAAATTATGGGTTTGGAATTCAAAGTCAAGATTAGATGGAGGCTTAGTTCTCCAACAGCTTATAGAAATTAAAAAAAAAACTGCAAAGAAGAGTATATGAGGTTATGCTTTAGTATGCTAGCAATGTTGAAATTTGCTGCTTTTTAATTCATAGAACACTTCTGCATGATCATTTGTATAGTTATTAGGAATTAGCTGTAATAAGCAATTATCATTAAAATCCCAAATTGGGTCTATCATTTAACTTATATTGGGCTTCACTTGAACTTCATAACTATTATAAATAGTTACTCTTTGGCTGTATAAAATGGAAAGACTATCTGGAAACAGAAAATTTTAAGTACTTTTTAACTTTACTTGGTTAATTCCTTAATGAAGTTAATGAGCCTAGGGACTTACATGATGTGTTAGAGATGATACTAATATGACTATTTCAGATATTTGCAATATCCAAATCAGTGATCACATTTTACCAAGCAGCCTTTTGAATAGATACAAACTAAACAAAACATTAAATTGGCAGCTTTGTCATTTACCTAAACTGTGATTATAGATTCTGAACTAGACCATATTTTCTTTAGCAAAAAATGACTTACAGTTTGTAGGAAGAAAGTAAATCGTAGTGTTTTCCTTGGCTCCGGCATGGTAGCACAGCAGCCGAAGTCCTCTCACTCACCAGGAAACCATATGGGTATCAGTTCATGTCTTGGCGGCCCTGTTTGCCATCCAGCTCCCTGCTCGTGGCCTGGGAAAGCAGTCAAGGATGGGCCAAAGCTTTGGGGCCCTGACCCACATGGGGGACCTGGAAGAAGCTCCTGGCTTCAGATCGGGTCAGTTCTGGGCATTGTGCCCACTTGGAGAGTGAATCAGTACACAGCAGATCTTTCTCTCTTCCTCTTTGTATATCTGTTTCCAATAAAAATAAATAAATCTTTAAAAAAGTATAATGTTCTCCTATGTGATATTTTACCTAGTTGCAAGTATTATTTCTCTCCTCCATTGAAGTTTACTAGATACAATACTTGAAAATCTTGAAATCTTTATTTATCATGTAAATAAATACATACGTTTCTAGATGTTTTATTTGTGTTGGAAAAAGAGTAACACAAAATGCATAAGCTGATACTGACCCAGCCCATTTAGATATCACCCAATATTATAGTGTACAATCTGTTTGCATTTGTATACTGAACAGTTATCACCATGAGACAATTAAGATACATACAAGAAGCAATTTTGTGCCCTTCTATCACAGTAAAATCAACTTACTAGGAAAGTTCATAATTAAATCACTTCTAGCTACTCTTGATATGAATAAAGCGAAGAGCTATGTGGTGCCCAAGATACTCTCAAATATATCACATTAGCTCCCATAGTTACACAAAGCACTGACAAGAAAACTTCTCCCTCTGTTTTCTATGTGGTGCCCCATGTATCTCTTAGGGTTACTCCACCTAAAACCATACTGAGCCTTTACTTCTGATTCTTTGTGTTATAATATAATTAAAATATGGAATCCCAGATAGATTAAATTCTAAGTCACACATAATTTCCTTTAATCAAACTGTTTTTAATCTCTAAAATTGGCACCATTATTAATTTCTTGACATTTTTGTCAAAATCAACTTTAGTTTTTATTTCTTGGCTTCTCCTTATCACTTCTATATCATTTTTTGCAAACTGACTTTATTCCACTTTTTTAATTCCTTGATGGGGCAAAAACTATGAAAGGCTTATCTTTTTCAACTATCATAGGGTTGTCCCTTCATTTTTTTCCGGCACTCCATTTTTATTTTAGTTTTTTTTTAATTTATTTATTTTTATTACAAAGCCAGATATACAGAGAGGAGGAGAGACAGAGAGCAAGATCTTCCGTCTGATCATTCACTCCCCAAGTGACCACATAGGCCAGTGCTGTGCCGATCTGAAGCCAGGAACCAGGAACCTCTTCCAGGTCTCCCATGCGGGTGCAGGGTCCCAAGGTTTTGGGCTGTCCTCGACTGTTTTCCCAGGCCACAAGCAGGGAGCTGGATGGGAAGTGGAGCTGCCGGGATTAGAACCGGCACCCATATGGGATCCTGGCGCATTCAAGGCGAGGACTTTAGCCGTTAGTCCATGCCGCCGGGCCCTGGCTCTCCATTTTTAAAGACCTTGCAGCTTTGTGGTTTCTTCTCCCAACTAGTCCTGAAGATTTTCCTCCTTCAATACTTATTTATTGCAGCATTCCAAATTTCCCTAAAAATTAATGGCTGAAAACAGCAATAAATATGTGCTATCTCAAACATTTTCTATGGATCAGGAAATTGGGAATGGCTCACCTGAGTGTTTCTGAATGAAGGTCTGTCACAACTTTGAGGCAAGACAATTGACAGTCTTTGGCTGGACATCCCACCCACAGCATGGCCCAAACATGTTTCTAGCAACTTAGTGCTGGCTATTGGCAGGAGGTTTTTGATCCTGGATGCATGAGCATTTTTCTCTCCAGAAGGCCAAGTTTCTCAACATGCTGCCTTCAGAACGAGCCATCCTGCAGAGTACATAGCAGGAGTTGCAATGTCAATCACATGTAAGAAGTCACAGCATTAGTTTTCCAGGTCAGCTCTAGTTAAAGAAAGCACCCCCAGAGTATGACTACCAGGAGGCAAAAGTCATTGAGAAGCATCTTGAAGAGTAGCTAACTGTGAATATGCACAACTATGGTCTCCACTCCTCTTAATTCTGATCACTGAAAATTTCTGTTTGGTAGATTTTGTAATAAATATATCATTTAATTTTAACATTTTGCATTTGACCGAACGTTCAGGATCATACTTGCATGATTCTGATTTTCCAAAACAGTCTCTTTTTAGACATCAAAGCAGTTTACCTGTATATGCTGTTCGATTGGATAGGGCTTTGTGTTTAATGGTAACTGTTGAGTGCTAATGGTTGGATTAAGGTACATGGGGCTTTTTGGAAGTGATTGTTAGTTTAGATTAGATTTCCAGGGGTGGAGCCCATGAATAATTTATGATGGCAGTATAAGGAGAAGCAACATAGAGACTGAGTGTGCTACTTGCTGTTTGAACATGTGCTCATCCCTCGTTCATCCTCCAAACTTGGCAGATCCATGAGCTGAAAGGGCCAACTAATCTTAATCTAGGGATGTCCATGCTCTAAGTCAAAATAATACTTCCTCACTCCCAAAATTCTATTAAGTATGTTGATTAAAGAGACAAAAATAACCTCACCAGTAGACATACATTAATCTTTTAGAAAATTTTAAAGATTTATTTTATTGGAAAAGCAGATATACAGAGAGGAAGACAGACAGGAAGATCTTCCGTCCGATGATTCACTCCCCAAGTGGCCGCAACAGTCAGTGCTGCACCCATCTGGAGCCAGGAGCCAGGAACGTCTTTCCGGGTCTCCCACAATGGTGCAGAGTCCCAAAGCTTTGGGCCGTCCTTCACTGCTTTTCCCAGGTGACAAGCAGGGAGCTGGATGGGAAGTGGAGCTGCTGGGATTAGAACTGGCACCCATATGGGACCCTAGCATGTTCAAGGCGAGGACCTTGACCATTATGCTATCGCACTGGGCCCATCTTTTACAAGAATTTTGAAAAATTATTTCTGAGATAGATTCCTCAGTTGGTTCATTCCTTGAATGAATAAAACAGCTGAGACTGAGCCAGGTCCAAGCTGGTCGAAGTCACACTGGTAGGTGGCAGAGACCTTGAGCATTTACCACTGCCTCCATGGTCTGTATTTACAGTAAGATGAAGTCAGGAGCTGAAGCTAAGCATTGATCCCCAGTACTCTAATGTGAGTAAAACTTGCACAACTTTTGTTACCTTTTTATATCAGCATTGATAACAAGTGTCCTATTTTCTTTCCCAGTTGCTATTCAACTTTTGTTACTGGCTTTTAATTTAGGTTGTACTCTTGTTACTTTTATTATAATCATTGAGTATGGTGGCCATATCACATTTTTAAAAATTCCAGATTTTACCGAATATTTAAAAATTGAGGTTTGTGGCAACTTTTTTCGTAACCTCTAGTTCTTAAAGCAATCAGAATGTACTCTAGTAGACAAAAATATGAATACCCTGGTACATACTCAGACAATAGAATGATATTCAACCTATAAATAATTTGCTAATAAGCCATATAAGACAGGGAGGATTTTTGGGTGCACAAATAAAAGAAACCAATCTGAAAAAATCTATGCATGCAAATGATTTCAACTGTTACATTGTGGGAAAGTAAAAACTATGGTATGCCTTAGCAACAAGGTGCATCCTAAAAATCCAGTGAATGTTCTGCAACCACAGCTAGGACCGGATGCCATACAGTTAATTCCTTTTATCCATGAGCTGTTGTTTGTAGGACATCTCAAATCCATGATTGCAAAAGTGCTGTATCTAACAGTATAGTATTTGAGTAAAATCTAAATTCAGCCTCCTGCATGCTTTAAATAGGCTCTGGATAAGCTGTTATGCCTAATATATTGTGTCATGTAGTAATTATTTCATTAATTACTCAATAAGTAAAAGGAAACAGTCTCCACATGTTTAATATATTTTTTAAAAAATATTTATCTGCTGTTGGTTCAATCTGTAGATGTAGAACTTGAGGCTATGAAAAGTCAACTCTGTTTACAGCAAGTTTCAACAAGCCATGCATTAAATATTCCAAAAACAACTGGCATGTAATTAATACTTATTTTTATAATTTATTTTTATGAAGTAGACAGATTCTGTGTATTTTACAATACAGGTTTAGCAGCATAGATGGATAGAATACGGGGGTGTTCACTGTGCACAGACAGCAGAAAAAGCAGCGGTTGTGAAGGCTTGGGCGTAGAGAAGAGGTGTGAATAGGCCGAGTACTGGGGAATTTCATGGCCGAGATAATAGTCTGTAAGCTGTAGCAGTGAATACATGTCATTGTATGTTTGTATGAACTTGGAATGTACAATACAAACAGCAAGAATTAACTGTGATACACACTAAATACTTTGGACCATTATGATATACAAATAAATGTCCATTGACTATAACAAATATCCTACTCCAGTAGAGATTGTTGATAATGAGAGAAGATGTATGCATTTGCAGCAATAAAACTAAATCACTATCACTTCTTCCTGTTTTTGCTGTAAACCTAAAAGGACTCCAAAGGAAAAAAATCTTTCTAAGATTCTTAGGGTCAGGGCTGACACTGTGACGTTGTGGGTAAAACCACCACTTGTGATGCTGGAATTCCCTGTAGATGCTGGTTCATGTCCCTGGTGCAATACCTCCAGTCTAGCTGCCTGCTAACAGCCTGAGGAAACAGTGTAAGATGCCTGAAGTTCATGGGCCCCTGTGTCACACAGCAGATACAGATGCAAGTCCTGACTCCTGGTTTTGATCTACCCCAGCCCTGAACATTGTGGCTATCTGGGGAGTAAACTAACAGATGAAATCTCTTTCTCTCTTCCTCCCTCCCTTCCTCTCTCTCTTTCTTTTCTTTCCCTCCCTTTCCCTTTCTCTCCATTCCATTCCAGTAAATAAAAGTGAAGTTATCTTTTTTTTTTAAGATTTTTTTTATTATTATTATTGGAAAGCCGGATATACAGAGTGGAGGAGAGACAGAGAGGAAGACCTTCCGTCCGATGATTCACTACCCAAGTGAGCCGCAACGGGCCGGTGCACGCCGAACCGATGCCAGGAACCAGGAACCTCTTCCGGGTCTCCCATGCGGGTAGAGGGTCCCAAAGCCTTGGCCCATCCTCAACTGCTTTCCCAGGCTACAAGCAGGGAGCTGGATGGGAAGTGGAGGTGCTGGGATTAGAACCGGCACCCATATGGGATCCCGGGGCTTTCAAGGCGAGGGCTTTAGCTGCTAGGCCACGCCGCCGGGCCCCAGTGAAGTTAGCTTTAAAGCATCCTAAAATTATCTTGCTGCTTCCTAAATTAGCTATTAGCCAAGAACTTCTGGTTCATTTAGCAAAGGCCAAAATGTAGGAGCCAGAAAAGCAACATTTGATTCCTTCACCAGAATCCTAGAGATGACAAGTTGTTATGGTTTGATATGCAAAATGTCTATTTTCTTAAATCTCAGATTCTGTGTTTATGTGGTTAAAAAAAGTCCCAATCATTCTTCCACTTAGTTTCCTTTTCAACAATACCTCTAGGAAATCTATATTTGAGTTTTGTTTCATGTCTTAAAATTGGAAAGGTATGATGTAAGAAACTGAAAAATAATATGAGATTTCAGAGAAAAATAGCTAAAGGAGGATGTGTTGTCTCAGCTGACAAATTTGAATAAAAGATATTTAATCACAGATGCACTGGGTAAGAGAATGCCAGATTCCCATGATTTCTTTTTGAAGCTCCATATTTTGGGTTACTTCTCCATTTTATAGAAGGACAACCATTCTGACTTTCTTGTAAATCAGAGGTTTCCCCAAAATTGTGAGTTTTGTTGATTGGAAGTTCCAACTCTGACATTAGCTATAAACTAAATACATTTCATGGAGCTGCATGATCTTATCAGTTTCTTCATCCATGAAATAGGATAAGAACAATTTTACGGAATTTTGAATATAAATCTAACATAAATGGCATTTATTAGCATTGAAGAAATGATCAAATACATGTTATATTTTCTATTCATTATATGATAAATAGATTAGCATAATGGTGTGGACTTGACACTTGTTGATTCAGTGCTGGGTTCCTATTAATTCAACCTATGTTGTCTTTCTTATATTTCAAGAAAATTTTAGTAGCCACTTTTATTCCAGCAAAGTCTTCCCAACAATTTAAATTATAAAAAGAAGATTTATGTTTATTTGAAATGTATTGTGTCAGGGAGGGAAAGAGAAAGATTTTCTCTCCATTGATTCACTCCCCAAATGAACACAACTACCCCAGCTAGGCCAGATGGACTCCACCTATGATTCCGTCCTTCTCTCCCACATGGGTAACAGCAGCCCCTTTACTTGAGACATATTTTGCTGCTTTGCTAAGTCTGTTAGTAGAGAGCTGGATTAGAAGTGGAGCAGCTAGGACTTGAATTGGCATTCATATGGAATGCCAGTTGCATGGGTAATGGCATAATTCACTGCGCCACATAGCTAGCCCTCAGTCTAAAGCTTTACATTGCAAGCATTAACAACACTGAAGGGTTAATTAACAGACTTTCAGGAAGAAGTTAATGCAGGAACCTTTTTGCAAATTGTGTGACTTTGGATAAATTAAGCCTTATTAAGTCTTATACAGGGTTTGATCCTAGAAAATGAGGTAAGGGCATATATAGTTAGGGTGAAATGGGCAGGCTGTATAATACAACTATGAAGTTGCTGATTAAGGTTTATTTGTATTTATTTGAATGGCATAATTTGAGTCAGAGTTTATTCTGCAAATGGCCACAATATTTAGAATTGTGCCAGCCAAAAACTGGGAGCTTCTTCAGGGATCCCATTGAGTGGGACCTGGCTCATCTGTTAGTGCTTTGCCAGGATGTTAACAGGTAGATGGATGGGAAGTGGAACAGCCAGGACTCAAACTGGCACTCAGATGGAATGCCAGCACTACACATAGTGCCTTGACTTGCTACACCACAATGCTGACCACCTCATTTGCTTTTGAGATAGATTTTGTTTTTTGTTTACTTTGTTGATTTTATTTTAAATAAGACTCTACATTTCTCAGACATTATGTCCTGTTAATGCTTATCTCTAAGACAAGTAATGTGCTTTAGTTTAAGAATAAAATGCTCAAATGAATGAAACACAAATACATATGTAGGAATTATTAGACATGTTGCTTAACTTCTCAGAAATATGTCTCAAGTAACACCCTCATAACACTGTTCCCCACTACAGGGTCTCTAAGCTGTCACCAGATCACCATCTCCTGTTCCCAGGTGCTGATATAGTTTGGTAGCAAAGAGTGGCCCCCTTCTACTCCTGCCCTGTGGACACAGGAGGAAAAAAAAAACTTGAGAGTCACTCACCTTCCTCAGTGCCTGAACCTCCCCACCCTAATCAGAGGCTCACAAAGGAATACATCACTCTCAACTATGTAAACAATTTTTTAAAAATAAAATAATAAAATTATTGGACATGTTGCTTAAAAAGCTTGTGTACTATAGTTTATAATTTTTCTAAAAGCCTACATGACTGATGTATCAAAAAGTAAAAAATGACTTGCATGAGGATCTAGAACATTCGTTTCAATAGTGAAATACAACTAGAGGTTGATGACGTGTGTCTGCACTCTTGCGGTGAATTTTGAAGAGCAATTTTTCCTCCTCTTTCTGCTTTGCTATATTATCTATTAACTGCATTCCAGCCTTTTTCATAATTAAGAAAAGGTAAAAATAGTAAGCATAATGAGGAAACAACAATGTCAACGAAATATGTGTCTTATAAAGGTTACTTCCCACAGTAGGTAGATGTTTTAATTTGAACAGTTATTTCAAACACTACTTTCAAGTAAAAACAAGACATAAAGAAGGAAAATAATTACTTATTTGTTCTTAAAAATATAATTGTCAGCAGGGTGTGATATAGAGTTGAATTCATTCTGAAAGATGTTGCTTATAGGAAGATACCTAGGCATAAGAATAGCTTCTGCAATTTTACTGTAGGGACTATTTCCAGTTCTTAGATCCCTATATTCCTTATGTTGCAGCCTGAAGCTGATGATTAGCTAACAGAAGAAAATGAATTTTTTCTTAGAATGATTTTACACAGTGAGGAGGATAATGGATTCTACACCTTCCCTTAAGCGTTAGACATTACTCACTGAGGGATACAGACTGTCAGGCCAGATAAACCATTGATATTTTATGCATAATTGCTCCTTTATTTTTATGGTAATTATCCTTAGTTGGGCATTAGCGTTGAAGACGAACATACAAGAGCTCAAACCAACTGGGGTTATATTAACTTCAGTGTCCCTCTAGGCAAGAGAAGTTTAAAAAGAAATTAAAACAAGAAATACAGGAATATAATTGTCTATAAAACTCCATGACTTACTAGTGGGTGTGAAATTTAATAAGAGCTAGTATTTGAATGGTTGTATATAATCTTGTTAGACAAAATTTTAAAACAGCATAGAAAATTGATTTTTTAAATGGCAATAGAGATGAAGGGAAAGCTCTATTAGATTTTAATTTGTATTCAAAGTAAGAAATATGTGTTTAAGAAAAACAAAAACAAGAGAGTTTCAGATAGTACAAGGTTAGAATGAGATGAGCTGAGAAAAGTGCAACACAGTCTGGAAATGAGAAGTTCTCAAACTCCAGTAACATAATTGCTTCAATGCTGGCAAGGCATGGAAAGCAGGTTGTGCATAGTGGGCAACAACCCTGTGTGGAACAAATAAATTAACATTTAAATATTTTTATTCAAAGATGCCCTTGAAATCTTCAGTAATGGAAAATTTTGAAAAGGATAAATGCTATCTTCAAGTATTCTAGATATATTACCTCTGTAGAAATTGCTGTCTTACAAAAATTGTATGAGCTAAACTTCACCTAAGTTAAAGATTTTCAAGCACGTTACTTCTGACTTGAATAAAACACAACTTGGAATGCAGAGTAGGGCCACCTAACCTGTCTAGAAGGTTTTCTGTATTCAGTATGATTTGTGTTTATATTAAACAGCATGAGTGAGCCCTGTGTAGTAGGGGCAGGTGGTAGAAAGAGGATTTATTAGGCTTGAGGTAGTCAGGGATGACAGTGAAAATCCTCAGACCAGTAGTCTCCACAGTGAGAAATATTACATCTTCAGGGTACATAACAGACATTAGTGCAGGTAGAAAAAGAAACATTAGGGCTTTTCTTTGTTTTTGTTTTTTTTTTTAAGGTTTATTTTATTTTTATTGGAAAGGCAGATACGCAGAGAGGAAGATTTTCAATGATTCACCCTAAGTGGCTGCAACGGCTAGAGCTGAGCCCATCTGAAGCCAGGAGCTTCTTTTGGATTTCCCACAATGACGCAGAGTCCCAAAGCTTTGGGCCATCCTCGACTGCGTTCGCAGACCACAAAGCAGGGAGCTGGATGGAAAGTGGGGCTGCCAGGATTAGAACTGGCACCCATATGGAATCCTGGTGCATGCAAAGAAAAGGCCTATTTCTTTGTTTTTGATCAATTAAATTCCTTGGTGCATAGAATGCAAATCAATATTTAAGTTATGAAATAACAGATAATTTGGGGTAGTAGGAACAAATTCTAGTGTCTATAGCATAATGTAATCATGATTGGCAACATATTCATATTATATATATCAAAATGCTAGAATTTTCAATGTTCTCAATGAAATGAAAGGATAAATGCTTAAGGAGATTGATTAGAAATTGCCCTGATTTTATCATTATATATAATAAACATTAAAGCATTGCATCATTATAAATCATTATTACATATCATAAACATAGTAAAACTATACCACATAAATGTGAATGATTATGTGTCAATCAAAAATTTAAAACTAATTAGTTGGAAGAATATTTTTTAAAGAAATGGTCAAATATAGGTGTTGTGTGCAATTTTGCTGGGGTTTGGTGGAATTTGAATAAGTGGATCTAAGAAAATGGTTAAATACAGGTGAAAGGAAAGAAGATGAGCACATAAAATGAGTGATTCAATTGTATGACAAGTTTGTGATGCTGTGCTGTAAATAAATATGCTTTGAGCCTGGCGCAACGATCCTGGCCCAAGTGCCAGAATCCAAAATGGGTCCTGCTTCCTGTCCCAGCTGCTCTACTTCCCTTCCAGCTCCCTGTATAAGGCCTGGAAAAGCAGCAGAGGATGGCACAAAGTCTTGGGGCTCTGCACCCACAAAGGAGACCCAGAAAAAGCTCCTGGTTCCTGGCATCAGAATAACTCAGCACAGCCATTTGAGAAATGAACCAGTGGATGGAAGATCTTTCTGTGTCTCCTTCTCTCCATAAATTTGCCTTTCCAATAAAAAGAATCTTTAAAAATTTCTTTAAACATATAGAGTCATATAAAGAGAAAGTCATACACTCTTTAGATCCATACATTTGGAATAAATAGGATATGGAAATTAGTTGAAAGTACATAAGTAGATGAAATCAGCAAGACCATCTATAGGTGAGAAAAAAATGAGGATTTTGTTCAACAGTCAGAAACACCAACATTGTGGATAAGCTCTGAAAGTGGGGAGGAGAATAATACGAAGACACAGGCAAGAAGAAAGATAAAATGAGATAAAGTGATTTCATGGAAACTAAAGAAGGTGTCAGTGTCATGCGGGTGTTGGTGGATTGTTCTGTGAAGAGTCCAGGCAGGAGAAGGGTTGAAAAGTGTATTTTGGGTTGAGAATGTGTACAGTGACTTGCAACCTTTTCTGCAAGCAGCTTCAGTCACCTGTGAAATAAAGAGACTGGAATTTCAATGGTACCTAGCTAGAAAATCAATAAAAGGTAATATTAGGTTAAGAATAATTTTTAGAAGTCAAAACTGAGCAATATGTTTTAAATATATTTTAAACTCTTATTTATTTTAAATGCAGATCTATTAAGTAAATGTGTGTGTGTGTCAGGGAGAAAGAGAGAGAGAGCATGCATTTCCACTCACTGATTCACTCCCTAAATGGCCATGGTGATCGGGACTGGGCCAGGCCAATAAAAGGAGCCTTGAATTGCACGCAGGTCTCTCACATGAATGGCAGAATCCCACATGGACCATCCTCTGCTACTTTCCCAGGCACATTAACAAGGAGCTAGATCATAAGTGGATCAGCCAGGAGTTGAAGCAGTAGCTTAACTTGCTGGGCTGCAACATTATCCACATGAGGCATCTATGTTTAAATGATGATGAAAGGACATAACAAAGTTGATGATACAGGCTTTTGTTTTCCTGTCTGTGAAAATCTGCTTTAAATAACATGAAAGTTGCCCAAAGCACAGTCCTAAACACCTGTGAACTGAATGTATAGAGATTATAGTGAACCAAAACGTTCAACCCTGTCAGTGCTACTGAGGAAGACCAGAAATAGGCACATGTCAAGAGGTTAAAGATCTTGCAATTTAAAAAATGCAATTTAGGAGGGAGATTTAAAAAGTTAGTGGAAAATGATAATTAAAGTATTTTGGTGCAAAAAATTGAAATTAATGCACATGTTCTTTAATCACCATATCTATTTCACATTAACTTTTTTCACACAGTGATACCATCCTATAGAGGCTCATAAGTCTCCATCTTGGGAGGATAAACTAGTTTCCCTTGAAATTGCATAATTCTAATAAGCAAAACTGAAGAGGCTAAACATCACTCTATCCATTAAATCAGATGTGAAGGCAGGATAGAGGGCACTGCTTACTGTGACTGCATTGGGATTTTAAAGTAGGAAAAATTACTATGTGAGAAATAACTGTTATCTATCTAAGTCTATTGCAGTTTGCATTTTTCATAGCCTGTTGATGATTCTTCCTATCCCATGTATTCTGCATTTTATAGAATCTCCCTTGGTTCTCAATAGTTTTTGAAATGTTGTCTCCTGAATATGCCCCTATGCTCCCATCATTTGACATTTCTTTGGTTTCTTCCAAGTCGCACATGAAAGATATTATTCCAAATAATCAGTTCATGGTCCCTTTATTTGCCAACAATCTGTGAAAAGGCTATATATGTCAGATGTATTAGCCCATATTTTATTGCTATAATAAAATACATGAGGTGGGTGCTTCACTGAACAAAAAAATTATCTAGTTTGCAGCTGTGGAAGTAGAAGTGCATGATGTTGGCATTGACTTGGCTCTGAAGAGGAGCCTCTTAGTTTTGTCACATGGTGAGTAGCACAATGGCAGAAGCCTCTGAAAGGATGCATATCACATGGAAGCTAGAGAGACTAGGGCTCTCCCAGGTTTGCTACTTTTAGCCAAAGATTTACTTGAGGGAATTATGGAGTAGAGCAGAGGAAAGGCAGGAAGAGAGATTTTCTGTCCACTCATTCACTCTCCAAATGGCTGCTATGTCCAGAGCTGGGCTGTCTGAAGTAGGGACCAGGGACTTCTTCTAGTCTGCCACATGTGTGCAGTCACAAGACCTTGGGCAGCCTCTGGTTATCAGTAGGGAACTGGATTATAAATAGAACAGCCAAGACTCAGACTAGCACCCATGTGGGATGCTGATGCCATAGGAATAGGATTCATTTGCTATGCTACTGCACCAGCCCCCAGGTTTGCTTTTCTATAACAAATGTCTTTCAAGAACTGCCAAGGGTCTTATAAACACTAAATCAATTCTGAAAACAATTTCAGTGAACCGATTGCATCTCACTAGGCCACATTTTAAAGGTCCTATTACCTCCCAATATTGACACACTGCAAACACATGAATTCTTAAGGATGAACTCAAACCATTTCTAAACCACAGCAATAGTGCCAACCTTGGATCTGGCATATATTATAGCAACTGTCTGAAGTTTAATACATATTTTAGTGAATTAATGAATAGCATAGCATGGGAATTCCCTTTATGTAAAATACAGTAAGAAATAATTTTCAAATGTATAATATATAAATGCAACATTAGTAAAAGCTATATTTATTAAGCCAGGAAGTGTGTTCATCACATTGAAGACATTATACTTTGAATTCTCAAATAAGCCAGTAAGTTCATGATAATTAAGTGCATTATATAGAAGAGAAAGCAAAGGAACTTTGGCTGAAGAGATTAAATAAATTGCTCAAAATCTCAACCAGTAAGTGGTAGAATTAGAATTTAAACAGAGATAAAAGGTGTCATACGTTAGTTTTAACATTCTGGACTCTGATTTATATTGTGTTTCTAGGGCCTTCTCTGTTTTGATTCTGTTCCTTTTGTTCAGTTTTTCTTCAAAGACGGCTAATCTTGACAACCACTTCTTCCCTCTCCTTCCTATTTTGATGTAGGAAATACAACATAAGAGATGCTGCTCAGTTTATAGACCTAACTATTTAAAAGGGCTAGAAGCTTCTACTCCCTTTCTTGTGAAGCTCTGAGCTTTTTTGCAGAAGCTGGAATGGGAGGAGGTGTCTTGTGGAAGCTTAGAGAGTCATGAGGGATGTGGCAAACATTTGGAACAACCATTGCAATTGAACCCCTACCCCTTTGTGTCTAAAATTTTATGAGAGATCCCAAACAAGAATATTAGTTTAACTTTTTCTATTCACAAAAACATTTGGAGATAAAAATCATTATTGTGAACTACAAAATTGAGAGTTAATTTGATAGCCACTAATAACAAATGCAATAAACTTATCCTATAACTACCACTGTGCATATCTCAACCTTTTTTTAAGATTTATTTATTTTTATTGGAAGGGCAAATATACAGAGGAGAGACAGAGAGGAAGATCTTCCATCCGTTGATTGTCTCCCCAAGAGGCTGCAATGGCCAGAGCTGCGCCCATCTGAAGCCACGAGCCTGGGGCTTCTTCTGGGTCTCCCACATGGGTGCAGGCTCCCAAGGCTTTGGGCTGTCCTTGACTACTTTCCCAGGTCACAAGCAGGGAGCTGGATGGGAAGTGGGGCCACCAGGATTAGAACCGGCGCCCATTTGGGACCCCAGCACATGCAAGGCAGGGACTTTAGCTGCTAGTCTACTGTGCCAGACCCCTATTTCTTAAGACCAAAGGCAGAATATACTTTTAAGATGCATTGATTTTTATGTGGATAGTTAACCAAAAATCTGCTCAGGTTCTAAAGGGGAAACTGATTTCTTTGAACTTTTATTTTTGTTCAAATGTTTGCAAGTCACCATTACTGGTGCAACTTTTCAGATTTATCATTTTATTAGAAAGGCTGATTTACAGAGAGAAGAGACAGAAATAAACATCTCCCATCCATTTCTCCACTCCCCAGATGGCCACAATGGCTGAAGTAGAACCAATCCAGAGCCAGGAGCCCCTTCCAGGACTCCTGTGTAAATACAGGCTTCCAAGGCTCTGGGCCATCCTCCAGTGCTTTCCCGTGCCATATTCAAGGAGCTGGATGTAAAGTGTAACAGCCAGACACAAACTGGCATACATAGTTGAGATTCTGGCTCTTGAAGGTGGAGGGAGGATTAGCCAGTTGAACCTTTGTGGCAGCCCTTATCAATGCCATCTAAAAGATGGGACAGTTATTTGTAATAATTTATGATTTGTGAGTACCATTCAGTAGGAAGAACTACATGCCATTGCATTTACATGCAACAGTATACTTTATGCTTTCAGTTAAATTTTTAAAATTTAATTTTGTGATGCAGTTTCATAGGCTCTGGGATTCCCCCAACCCCTCTAAAAAGCCCTCCCCCCATATTGAATTCCTCCATATTGTTACAGTAGTACAGTTCAAATCCAGTCATGATTCCTTCATTGCGGTCATGGACCATGCAGAAAGTCTGGCATCTTATTGTCCAGATAAATTCAACAGTTTCATTGGGAGATCATCCCTGGTCTGAAAGTAGAGCTGGCAGAATATCATCCTGTCCAATGAAAAGCCACTACACAATTTCAACAACAATTTACAACATGATAAAGTTAAGTGACATGGTATTGAGTGACCAATATGTTAGAAAATGCAAGTTCTTAGCCACATCCTGTGACTGCTTCATTGACTTATCAATTTTAGTTTATATGCAACTGGCTGCTATACACCTTAAAATAGTTATAGGGTATTATTCAGCTGTCTCATGTCTATTTTCATTTTTGTATTTAGCAGCTTATAGTAATCAAGCATGATTTCTACTGAACTTTGTGAATTTTAGGCTAGTCCACACAGGCTTATAACTCAAACATGCCATATATTAACAATTGAGGAGCAGAACAATTTTAGGAGGGTGTGCAGAGAAATCTTCAATATCTTAGTGAGGAGTAACTAATCTTTGTGTCCTACCTAGTAAGGTAGATGTGAGTCCAAGCTGAATGTTTCCTGTCTGTTCTAAGCTTTCCTAATTGATCTCTGTATCTGATCTAATTTGAGGGGGAGGGGCCTCCAGAGCGACCCTAATGGTCATTGCAGGAGAGGGTGGGGATCCAAAATTGGAATTAAATAAGGACCAGAGAAAGCTCCTCTCCCAAGTCCCGAAAGAAGTTTACTGTTCTTCCATTTCTGAGGACCACTCAGGGCTCCTGGCTGTTGTTCCGATGACATTAGATCCTATGAGGAAGGATCTGGGCATCTTCCATCCCATGTGGTAGATCCAAACGGGGGTGGATGATCTCAGAGTTCTTGACCTACAAGTGCACTCCAATTCCCTGTGGTCTCCTTGGCAGTTGGGATATGGCCTTTGGTGCCCATACTGATAGTCCTTGGTGAGGATCCTGGAGTCTCCAGGGTTGGGATACCAGCCTCCTCCTGTCCACCTGTTCCACTCCGGGGTCCCCTCCTGGTCTGTGCTTATGACCTCCTGTTAAGAGGCTGTCAGGGTCGCTCTTGGATCCCACTGCATGTCTTTATAGTTTTTGCTAATGTCTAATGCAGATTTGAGTCTGCTGTAAGACTCAAATATTATTATCTGTTATATTCTTGATAGGTTATATTTAACATCTTCCTCATACACTCTAAGGTGGCGGAAGATTTCTCTGCTCTCCCGACCCATTAAGGAATAACATAGGGAATTAAAAGCACATCAGGCTTTTCAGTTCTTTGATATAGTTCATAAGCAGTCTGTCTCTCATTGATTATTAGTTCATTGGCTACATCACAATATCTTATTGCATGTGATACAGGCTGTTTGAGGTTGCAATATTACAACTTACAGGTAGTATTTTTCAGGTTGACATCATTTCATCTTAAGCAAACATGTGAAATCTAACCTTTTGGGATTGGCTTATTTCCCCTAGCATAATGATTTCCAGTTGGGCCCTTTTGGCCACAAAGAAATGCATTTTGTTTTTTTTTTTAATAGCTGAGTAGTATTCCATGGAGTAGATGAACCACAGTTTGCTTATCCAATGTTCTATACATCTTGGCAAAATTATCCATTTCCCCATAGCTGATGTGCTTGGCTTCAGAGATAAAAATAAATTTGCATTTATTGTCAGTGACTACATCTAGCCTCTTTTTTATATTTGTACTGACTGATAACTGTTCTTTAATGATAGAATCTCCCCTAAAAGTTTTATTCTACAAAGCAAAAAGAAATGCAAATTGTTGATTAGCTTGAAGCATATGATATTGCCAATACCTGACCATTTTTGTCCTACAGAAATGGTTATCTGATGATACTCTAATCCAGTTATGTATTTATTCAAGGCATAACAATAACCTTATCATGTCAGACAGGTAGAAGAGAATCCATGCACATCATACTGATGAGGAAGCTAAGCTAGATAGTGACTTAAGCTTTATTTCTTATAATGTTTTTCTGTGCAAATATCAACAATCAACCTAATAATGTATGGATATTATCAGTAGAGTGCATGCACATCCTTTCATGAATGTAAAAATCACACAAATGAAAACCAGTTTAAATGAATAGAGGGATTCAAACCATGATGATTTCTCTATCAGTTTGTAATTAAATTAATGAGAGAAAAATTCAGCACAACTTTAGTGGACAAGATTTGCAACACTTAGGGATGTTATTTTTAAGTGGCTGCAGTTGCCTTGGCCTTCCCACCTGCAGCTCTGATCGTAGTTGGCAGAATAACCTAACTCCGTTCAAAGTAAGTCCAAGGAAAACCACCACATCAGCTCAGAAACCAAAGCCCGGTTCTGGGACTGTCATTGAAAAATTGCTTAGAGAAAACACTGATAAGGGAGGCTCCTGCAAGAGCAGTGATATAGCTGGGTATAATTATTTCACACTGAATAGCATTGAAAACCTTTACCAAAAGGAAAATGTTATGAAGAAAATTGTCATTAAAAAGATAAATAAAAATAATTGTTGAATTTATTAGCATTCTTTGTCTTTTGGTATAATTATAGCCCAAAAATGTAGTAGCCTGGCCCAGAACTCTACAGTTAAAAAATGATATGGATTTACCATGGCATTTATTTTCTCTATGTCCAAATTTTCAGTGACTGATTTATTCAGCTCACTTGCAATCATTCTTTTCTAATTACTGTCTCAGTGTATGATCAATCCATGGAGCCAAACCCAATTTCCTCTCCTTAAGTCATATTCACAATTTTCATACTCAAAAATTTCATGCTTTCAGTTGTCCTTCTTAGAGTGGAACCTTTTCCATTTGTCCAGCCAGTAAGTACTTATGGAACTAGTAATGCTCACAGAAAATGATCAACTTTGAATGTAGTATCTTGTCTAGAATTACTTAACAATAAAAACTTAACCTATAAAAACTGGTTCATACCTGTATATGTGCCCATTTACTCCCCTTAAACTCTTTCTGCTTTTTCTCCACAGTAGTGATCGTGTCTCAACACACAATCTAATTTACTTAATTTGAGTGTGTCTCATGGGTTAGCATGCTCTCAAATGATATTTATGACAGTAACTTGTGTTCTCAGTTTTGTTAGTAGTGTCTAACACATAGGGTTTGGAGAATAACTGTTTAAAACAACTGAACATAGACGTATGTTTCTTCATCTACAGCTTTCATGAAAAAAAGCAGATCTTTGGGCCAAATTGGTTTCATTGCTAAATGGAGCATTTGATAAGTTTCTTGGTAGCAGGAGTTTATATTCTCCCTTTTTTAAGGAGAAATATTCTCCTCCTAAATATTTTTAAAATATCTTAAATAAATATATATCAATCTACAAATAATTTTTGAGGAAGATAAAACATTAAATACAAACTCAAGCAATAAATACTATGCTTTGAGGTGAGTATATTTTTGTGCAGCATATAATATTACTGAGTTTTCCTTTTACACTACAAAGATCTGGTATTCCTAATGTAAATAAATAATGGAATGACATATTTAGTCTAACAAACCATCTAACTCAATTGAGAAACTACCTTCAGACACCTGGTGTGATCAAACTGGAATCCGCAACAGAAAACACCTCTGAAGAAGAAGGTAGAGAATTCAGCAGCAATACTTTAAGACAGACTTAAAAATCTTTAATACAAGTCATGAACTCAACAAGAGAACAAAGAAAGAAGTACACTGTGATCAGACCTCTCACCAGTATATGTACCCACAATAGTGTCCTGCTGATATGTACAGCCAGATTTGTTTAGAGATCTTTTGTTTTTGACAGTTTCTGGTAAAATTTTTGCAACTCATAATAGTGAACTGAATAAAACACTTAAGACCTAAAATGACTTTGAGGTTTAAATTGCATGTTCTCTGTAAAGGATATGACCCCATTAATTATTCAGTGTATCATAATGAACATTACTATGTTTGAAAGAAATAGGAAAGTATTCTTGTTGAACTGATAAATTATTGATACACCTGTTTTATTTCTTGTGAACTGTCTCTCTCCTATCCATCAGTTGTATTCTTTCACTCAGTAATCTTACAATTGGCCTATTTGGGAATAGGAAATTAAGGAGAAATCACACACGCTTTTACATCAAAGTGTCATTTTTATCACCTGTGATTGAGCAACCTGCTGTTCTACATCTGCAATGATGACAAT
This sequence comes from Ochotona princeps, assembly GCF_030435755.1. Lineage (NCBI taxonomy): Eukaryota > Metazoa > Chordata > Mammalia > Lagomorpha > Ochotonidae > Ochotona > Ochotona princeps. The sequence continues at coordinate 80,576,686 of NC_080832.1, forward strand.
TCTTTCTAGCTGCTCATAATAAGGCAGCTATGTTGTATTGATTTCTGTTATCCTAAACAGCTGTGTAGAAATATTATCCTAGGGGATGAAACTTTCCATGGATAATGAAATTTAAAAAGTAATACAAATTTCCATGAATGTTTTGTAACAACTTTAAAACAATAGTATTTCTCTGTTATACCTCAGAAATGTGGTTGACAAGATCTTGCCTGTTGTATCAATTCATTCCTATTTGGTAACCACCTGCAAATGTACCTTGATTTATCTAGACAGAAAAAAAGGATAAACTATGCCACCTTACAATATAATATTTTTTTCCTTGCCCTCATTTGAGAGACACAGATGAGTTCCAGGCTCAGCCTGATTTGGCCCCCGGTGTTATGGGCATATGAGATAGGAGTGAATCAACAGATAATATTCTCTGTGTGTGTGTGTGTATGTGTGTTCTCTTTATGTTGTTCTGTCTCTTAGTTACATTCAAATAAAAATTATATGTAAAGACTTCATTTATTTGAAAGGCAAAATTAGAAAGAAGAAGAGTGAAAAAAATCTTCAGCAAATGGTCCTCTCCTCAAATGACAGCAATGGCTAAAGCTGAGCCAAGTTGAATCCAGAAGCCCAGGAGCGTTTATTCATATCTCCCAAGTTGGTTGAGGAACACAAACAGTATGACCTGCTTTCCAAGTCATATAAACATAAGGCTGGAACAAACATGGAACAGGAGGGACTTGAACTAGTGCTCATTCAGGATTCCAGTGTCACAAGCACTGACTTAACTTGATATGTCACAATACCACCCCCAAACACCATTAAAAATTCATTTTAGTTATTTGAGAGTGATCAAGATTAAGAGATGTCTTGCATTCAATAGATGACTCCCCAGTTATTCACAATAGTAGAGGCTGTGTCAGGCCAAAGCGGGGATCTGAGTCTCAACCTGAATCTATTGTGTGTGGCAGCATCCTGCCTACTTCAGCCAGCCCGTGGTCACTTCCAGAGACTATTGGACCTGATCCTAGGCACTAATGTTGGATATGTTTGCTGCATGCTACATTTTAACTGCTTTACCAAATAACTGTTCCCATTAAAAACAGCACTTGTTTTTAATTTTTTTTCATTGTGGAATATTAAACTCAAGAATATATGTTATTTATATTCAATGTATCAGTATTGTCTCTGCTTGTCATAAACAAAGTTGGATACAATTAGGAAGAATAAGGGAAAGCTAACACGTTGCCAAATTAGGGAAATCACAAAGTTCCTTTGGGAAAAATTGATTGCTGTTTAATGATAGTGGACTAATCAATGTATATTTGGTTAAACTCTACCTTGTTAATTAATTCATTTATTTTACAAAGATTTATATAGTTTCAAACACTTGGCTAGCACAAGTTGTTCTACATAATAAGAAAAACTTAAAAATAATTAAAATCTAAGATCAGTCTGTGCTGTTATGCATGAGAATCATCAATAATAAACTTGGAAATTTTCACTGGTTCCAACTAGGATGAGGATAGAGACAAAAGAACACAGAAGCTCCTTTTCATGAAAACCATGTGTCTTCAGACAAAAGGTTTAAGAATTTAAAATGGGACCCAGTGCTTGAGCCTAGTGGCTGAAGTCCTTTTTTTAAAAAAAAGATTTATTTATTTGTTATTGGAAAGGCAAATACACAGAAAGGAGGAGAGAGAGAGAGCAAGATCTTCCAGTGATGATTCACTCCCCAAGCAGCCACAATGGCTAGAGCTGAACCAATCTGAAGCCAGGAGCCGGGAGCTTCTTCCTGGTCTCACACGTGAGTGCAGGGTCCCAAAGTCATGGACTGTCCTCAACTACTTTCCCAGGCCACAAGCAGGGAGCTGGATGGGAAGTGGGTCGGCTGCTGGGATTAGAACCAGTGCCCATAGGGGATCCCGGCACTTTCAAGGCGAGGACCTTAACCTCTGCGCTATCACGCTGGGCCCAGTGGCTGAAATCCTTGCCTCACAATGCTCCAGGATCCCATGTGGGTGCTGGTTCACATCACACTTCTTGTACTTTGGGGACATTAATACATAAGAGTCGCTTGACCACAGGCATCGTGATGCTGTAACAGTTGTCTGATAACTGAGATTATCTACAAGTGACTATTGGGTGGGAATTGTGTACATCATGGATTTACTGACCAAAATAACCCATGTCCTGGGCTGGATGGAGAACTATTGTGTGAAACTTTAAAATGCTACTCAAAATTCCAAAAATGTTTTGTTAGGATTTTTTTTTTAATCATTTCTGGAGTTTTCCACTTAATCTTTTTGGACAAACAGTGACTAAGTAATTGCAACCACTGAAAATAAAAGCATGATAGCAGGAGATCGTTGTATCTTCTGTAGGTGAATATTCGCATGCTCTATGTCAAAGATCTATGGGCTTGTATGCAAGAGAGAACCTTGCAATAGGAAAGCTGTATAAGAAGGTTCCTAGTCACACAGTAGCAAGAAATCAAAACTGATTCAGGTGCCCAGAAAATGGAGAGAAGATAGGTGAGCTGTCTGCATAGTGTTCTGAGCTGCTGCCAACAAGGATGCAAACCTGTAAAGTTGATACAGTGATCATCCTCTCTAAGGCTATAACTTATACAGGAATACAAGCAGAAAAATGCAGTAAAAGAGATTCAGATTACCTAATTTTGATATTCTTTATGATTTTCTCCCACTTATTTTCTGTTAAGTGAAATAGTTTTCAAATATTTGGTACTGATATAATTCCCAAAAGTGCATAGAATTTGCTATCTTGTGCCATGTCACATAGATGGTCAATAAGCATTTGTTGAGTGAATAGCCAATAATTATTAGCAAATTTATAAATATAGAGAGTAAAACAAAACTTGAACAGTATATGAAAATGCATTGATACCTCATTAAAATAATGAGAATGAACAGATCTGTAAAGATTCTATCTTTAGACGCTTATCGTAAGTAACTACCAAAACTGTTGTAATCCGTTAATAACTTCACATAGATTCTCATAATCCAGTATAAAATGAAGTTATTTTCCATCAATAACCTAATTATTTTGTTCATATAAATTAGAAAATAATATACAAGGATCCATTGATTATATTATGACAGAATTCAGTCTTCAAAAATACTTTTATTAAAATAAACACTGACTGCTGTTACAATTAAGTGATATGTTACTGAGTGCCAGTTTAAATGGAGTACACTTTGAGAGTTCGAGAAATAACAAAAAGTATCATGATGATCACTAGTGTTACATGAAAAGATAGCAAAAAATAAGCTAAAAAATGTATCCCCAAAATAATTTTGGGCAAGGTGAACAAATATGGTCCCCCAGTTAATACACTGATAGAGCTGTCCACATTCCTTTGATGTTTCTGTGTTTACCACCCAGCTTGGGCTCCTGATACCTGTGTCCTATTAAGACAAACACTAGGGAGCAATGATAATTGCTCAATTAATTAGGCTCCTACTGCTGAAATGGGAGACTGATCTGTTCCATCTTTGGCATTACTCAATCCATGCCTTGTGGCATTTGAGATTTGAACCAGTAGATGGGAGATTCCTCCCTCACCGTCTCCATTCCAGAGAAAACAGGAGTGCTTTAATTTTCGCAGTAAATCTCAGATATATGTGACATAAATTGATAGATTTTTCCAAAATTTATGCTTCTAGCATTTTCTTTATCTCTGATTATGTTAATTTTTAGTTATTTATGCCAATGCTATGTTAATTTTGTTTAGTTTCTTTTCAAAAAGGCAGCTCTTTAGTTCACTGATCTTTATTTTTGTTACTCTTCTGCTTATTCTCTAATTTTAATTATTTTATTCATCCTACTAATTTGTGGTTTGGTTTGTTTTTTTCTAGGTTCTTGTGGTATATTGTTATGCTAATATTTGATGCCTTTCAAACTTCCTCAGGCATTGATTTTTCACAAACTTCTGTCTTAACATTGCTTTTGCACTGTATCCCATGTTTTCATATGTTGTATTGTCATCTCCACTTCCAGGATTTTGACTTCCTTTTCAATTTCTTCTATGACCTGTACACTTAGGGACATATTATTCAGTCTCCATGTGTTTCCATATTTTTCTGCAGTTTCTGAAGCTATTCAGTTCTAGCTTCCTTGCATTGTGATCAGAAAATACATGCGGCATATTTTGAATTTTTTTTATTTGTTAAGACTTGCTTTATGGCTTACAATATGGTCTATCCTGGAAAAGGTTCTGTGCGCTGATTAAATGATATGTATTCTTATAGCTGTGTGATGAAATGTTGTCTAGATATTAATTAGGTATATTTGGTCCATAGTGTAGACTAACTGTGGTTTCTTTATTGATATTTTTGGCAGTCAATGAAAGTAGCTGTTGAAATCTTCCATCATTGTTGGATTGGAAGCTAGGTCTGCCTTTAGATCTATCAGCATTTGTTGTAAATACTTGGGGCTCTTGGTATTGGGTGCATATACATTTACCATAGTTAAATCTTCCTATTGAAATGATTCCTTAATCATTCAGTAATTCCCTTCTCTTTTAATAGTTTTTTTGTGTTAAAGTCTATTTTCTCTTTTATTAGGATGGCTACTCTTGTTCTTTTTTACTTTTTTTAACGTGAAATACCTTTCTCCATTTTAATTTTAGAAGATGGATTTATTTATATAAAAGGCTGAGTTCAGGAGAGAGGGATAAGAGGAAAATATCTTCGCTCTACTGGTTCACTGTCTCATTGCTGTGATAGTAGAGGCATGGCCAGGCTGAAGCCAGGAGCCAGGAACTCCACATGGGTATCATACTTGAGGGCCATGGGTTCAGTTAGCTGCACCATCTTCTGACACATTCCCAGGCACATTATCAGAGAGATGGATGAGAAACAAACCAGCCAGGACTTAAACTGGCATTGCTGCATGGGATGCTCATGTGGCAAGCAGAGTTTTATTATCATTTATAAATAGGTGAACACATTTTATGTATTTCACTATACAGATTTAGGACACAGCTATACTTTCCACCTTACTATCCCTCTTTCCTGAATTTCATACCACTCCTGCTCCTTCCTCCTTTATTTTGCCTAATTATTTTTTAAAATATTTATTTTATTTTTATTGGAAAATCAGATATGCAGAGGAGGAGAAACAGAGAGGAAGATCTCCAATCATTGACACACTCCCAAAGTGGCAACAATGGTCAGAGCTGCGCCTATCCAAAGCCAGAAGTCTGGAGCCAGGAGCTTCTTTTGGGTTTCCCATGTGTGTAGGGTCCCAAGGCTTTGGACCATCCTCCACTGCTTTCCCAAGCCACAGGCATGGAGTTAGATGGAAACCAGGACTACCAGGATTCTAACCAGTGCCCATATGGGATCCCAGAGCATGCGAGTCAAGGACTTTAGCCGCTAATCTACTGTTGTCAGGCCCTCCCCTGATTATTAAAATGGTATATTTTCATTTCACCTCATAAACATAGGCCTAACGTTCTGTACATATAGATATAAACCTATAGCAACTAGAAAAAAACCTGTTTTTCAGGAATAGAAACAAAGACTGTAAACAGTAATCAAACATATCAATCTTATTCAAATAGATTTCATTTTTTTACTGTGTGTATTAGTTATTGAATATCAGAAAAACATGGTATTTGTCTTTTGGGGACTAGTTTATCACTAGGAATACTGGTTTCCATTTGAGTCCATTTAGTTGAGAAGACATTATTTCATGTTTTGTTATGGTTGGGTAGTATGCAATAGTGTAAATATATTAGATATTGTGAATTGAGAAGCTATAAAATGCAGATACAACTGACTCATTAATGTACCAATTTGATTTTCTTCATATAAATTCCCAGGAAGTGGATGGCTAGATCAAGTGTTACATCTATTTTCAGTTATCTGAAGGATATCCATACTGTCTTCCAAAATGGTTGCACTAGTTCATATTACTACCAAGAAAAGTTTAGGCAGATTTAATCACCATTATTTGTTTTCTGATTTTTATACCATCACCATCCTAACTGGGGTGAGATGGACTTTCATTATAGGTTTTATTTTACATTTCCTTGATGACTAATGAAACTAAGCATTTTTTATGTTTGCTGGCCATTTGAATTCCACCCGTTTAAAAATCCCTATCTGTTCTAGTCCTTTGCCAATCCTGGATTCTTTATTTTGTTATTGTTGAGTTTCCAGAGTTCCTTGTATCTCCTTGATAGTAATCCTGTGTCTTTCACATTTCTGCTCATGCGCATCCACTATTCTTAGCACCGTTTGTTGAAGAGACTGTCCTTTCTCCCTAGTTTGCTTTTGGTTCATTAGCCAAAAATTAGATGTGGATATATGTGTGCTCATTTCTCGCATTTCTTGTACTTGACACCTCTTCCAACCTTTATTCCTGTATCAGGCTGCTTCACTTGCTTTGTCTTGAAGTTTGCAATGACTCCAGTTTTAGTTTTGTTGTTGAAGGTTGCCTTGGATAGTAAGGATCTCTTTTGTTTCCAAAAGTTTAACATTACTTTTCTATATAAGAAAAAACTTATAGGTATTTTGATTGAAATTGCAGTGAATTTCTTTTGACAATATTTATTTTATCAATCCATGAACAAGACAGATAAATATCTGCCATGTTTTTGGTTTCTTCTGTTTCTTAATGTTTCACAATTTTCACTGTAGAGTTTCCACACATACTTATTTTAAATGCCTTGGAAATTTAGCTATTTGCAGCTATTATGGGACTGATCCTTTTATATTCAGAATTAAATGGAATTTCAAAAATAAGTATTGTAGTATTAATAAGACAAAATTATTATGAACAATAATGGATTTTAATATTAAAATGTATGTTTCATCTTTTTAATGTTTCATAAAACAAAATGGTCATGAATTGGTCTCAATGAATTTTTATTAGTAGCTGTTTTGGTTTTTTTATTTTAAAAATTTGTGTGTATATAAAGTGGAATAAATTTAGTATGTGTTATTACAGGTTTCAGAACGCACTGACATTTCCCACACTGCTGCCTACACTTCCTAACAACCTTCCTCCTCTCCCTGTTCTCTAGTTTTAAGAATGGCATACTTTCATCTCACAGTTCAAGTTTGACACAAAAATATGAACACTTTCCTACTAGAAAAGATCAAAGACAAAACAAAACAAAACTTCCTCAGGTGTATACACAAGGCTGTGTACAATAATAAAATCCCAATCATTATTAATGGGACTGTTTGTGTATATAATACAGATACTCTTGTTTTTAGATGGTGATTTCACATTCTGCAATATTACCAAACTCTCTTATGCATTCCCATGGTCTTTTAGCAGATAGTTTGGTTACTGTCTGCAGAGAAACGTGTTTTCTGGCAAACACAGATAGCTTCATATCCTCCTTTCCAACTGATACCGTTTTGATTCTTTTTCTTGCCTCCTGGCTCCCTCTGAAGCTTCCGGGACTGTATCAAATCACAGTGGTGAGAGTGAGCATCCTTGTATGGTCCCAGCTGTTAGTGGAACTGCCACCAGTTTTCCCCCATGCAATATGAAACTGGCTTTGGGTTTGTCATATTGTCTTTTTTTTGTTAATATATGTTCCTGATATATGCAATTTACTTAAGGTTTTTACCATGTAAGTGTTTTGCATTTTAATCAAATGCTTTCTCAATGTCTGTCAGACAATCATATGCTTTTTATTCTTCAGCTTGTTAATGTGGTGTATCACAATTATTGTGTATGTTTAACATCCCTGCATGCCAGAAATAAATCTCAGCAGTAGAATTATCTTTCTGATGTGCTGTTGGATTTGATTTGCTAGTATTTTGCTGATGATTTGTGTTGAGAATCTATGGTCATCAGGGATATTAGTCTATAGTTCTCTTTGTTGTGTCTTTTTTCTGGTTTTGTAATTAAGGTGATGTTGCCTCATAGGAGTTTTGGAGAATTCTCTCTTGTTTCCTTTGAATTGTTTGAGAAGAATTTGAATTTTTGAAAAGTCTATCTTACCTTCTGGCCCTCCCCCAGGCCTGGCTCACATGTATACCAACAGGTGCTGTAGCCCAGCCTGGTCTAGCCTGCTCCCAGCCCAAGCTTTTGTGCTCACCAACAAGAACTGTGTCCACCAGGGGAGTTCCCTATCAGTCCCACCCCTAGAAATGAATCTTGTATATGCCATCAGGTGCTGAAACCCAGACTGACATGGCCAGTCCCAGGTCCTGACACGTAATGGCAAGTACTTACAACCTGGCCCAACTGGCCCACACCCATTCTAGCTTTCACAAATGGGTGCTATAACACCCATTCCGATACCCAGATCTCATATGGCCCAGCATATGCTACAGCCTAGCCAAGCCTGCCCCCATACCAATTCTGGTTCGCATGATTACCAGGGGATGCCAGAACCTAGCCCATCTGCTCTACCACTCAGACCACCACACATGCTTATCAATGGGTGCTGCAGCCTTTCCCAGCTTTGCCTACCCATAGCCCCAACTCCTGCATCCACTAGTGAAAGGAGCAGTCCAGCAGGGGAGTCACTAGAGATCCCCCACCAGGCCTGCTCCCAGCCCCAGCTGCTCTGAGTGCTTTAACCCAACCTGGAATGGCCCACCCATAGTCTCAGCACTCACCAGACGTGTTGTAGCCTAGCCCATCTGTTTGAGGACATACCCTATAATGATTCTCATGCATGCAGCAGGTGCTGAGGTCTGGCCAATCCTGACCTGTCCTCAGACCAGCCTACACCAATGCTGATAAGTGCTACATATTTGCCTGGCCTGGGCTGCCCCAGGCCCAGCTCTTGTGCTGCCCAACAGGAGCTAAAGCCTAGTAGGGGAGTTCCCCAAGTTCCTCTACCAGACCTGCTCCCAGCTCTGGATCTCATTCATGCCAGCAGGAGCAGCAGCCTTGCTTGGCATGGTCTGCCTTATTCCTAGCCTTTGTGCCAACAGTTGTTGCAACCTGGTCCTACCTGGTGCATCAGTATGACTTATACAGATCTTCCGCTCTTTCCCCTCCAAACTAGAGGTGTCAGTCCCCTCACTTACCTGCAAGTATAGTGGCCCTGTTTTGGGGAGTCCTTCAAGATTCGTTCCTCACCTGCATGTAAGGTGGCCTTGTCCATGGGTGTCCTTAGGCAGTAATACCACTTGCTCAAGAGCCTGGAGCTCGCTGCTGGGCAGCCAGGCAAGTCCCAGCTTCACCCACCGCTTCGCAACAGTGACTGGGGCTACAGCCCCAAACACTGACCTGGTTCACATGCCCCCAGCAACCACCATCTGCCGGGAGGTCTGTCCATCAAAGCCCTGAGAGCAGGCAGATTTTTAAAGACAGGTTAAATCAGCAACTGTTTCACTCTCTGCTGCACTGCTGCATTCATATTCATTTCTCCAGTTCCTTCCGCCTTCAGAAACAAAGTATTAGAAGCTAATCTCTTTGGAACAATAGTAGAGGTTAAATAAGGACATTGAAATGATTGCATCCACAGAGGAATGCTAAAGTATTATATTTCCATACATCTCTTCATCACTGCTTTCAAATACCATTTAGTCTGTTGTTTTAAGGAGTCTGCTAGCTCCTTATCACTTGCTAATTGACTGTGAGTGTCTAGTGGGTTCAGTTTCTCATTAAATTGAGCCTGCAGAAAGAAACCCATGAAAGAGAAATGAGGGTAGAGGAAGCGATTGCTGCCTCTAGTCCCATTACCGTGACCTGAGAATAAAGTGAAGATGACAGGTCTGATTACTCATCTGTGGACAAGAGATGTGGATCAGGCAAATGCAGCCATGGGTAAGAACTTTTTCGTCACTGCTTGCATTCTACTTGAGCCAGACATGATAACAAGAAATCTTCAACTGGCATTTATAATCATGTACTGAATTGTGATCTTGCCCCAATATTTTTCTGAATTTGGAGTTGTGTGGTTTTTTTTTTTTAGTAATAGCCCACAAGTGAGTAAAACAATAGCTATTATTTTCCAAAAGTAGAAAACAATTTAAAAATGGGATCTCTAAATTGACCCAGATTTAAAAGCAGAAGAGAAAAAACAAATATATATGTTTACAAATTTTTCATAAAGGAGTTTCATTTTTCATCTATTAAAGGAAAACCCTGAGCTACAGGTAGGAAATGATTTATTAAAGCTGGTTTCAGTTAAGGAAAATATGGTAGTTTGACAGTTAACTAAATTACTGGTTTTATAATATTTCCTACTTTATTGGGTTTTGCTTACGTTTTGGGGTACAATCAACTATATCTCACTATAAGTGAGTTTTCCAAACATGATTTTGATTTTTGAAAGACACTTGCAAATTAATAGGACACTTAAGAGAGAGGGATGAGAAAAAAATGATTAATGCGTACTAATTTACAGTTAGAAAAAAGTTTTGGTATTGTGGTAATTGGGTAAATATAAGTAATAATACTGTATAGCATATAATTATAAAGATTTTTGAATTTTTCTAGATATAAGAGCCCATGTAACTGATATTGGGGTAAAGCCAGTATTTCTTCCTGTTCAAAACTGATTTTTTTTTTCAATTTGCAAGCTATCATGAGCACTTCTAAAGCAGGACCTGAATTTGGGGGCCATGAAGAAGGAAAACAGGCTTTAGTGATTGTCAGGCTGACTTGAGATAATCATCTTGAGTCTGTGTAAGTGTGTGCCCTTGATCTAAGGCTTGAACGTTCAAGTCAGCTGTCACACTTCCTGGCCACAGGACCACAAATTGGTCAGGGCATGCTGTGTGACAGTCCCTTCCTTATCTGAGGATTTCCAACGATTTCTTGTGGTCAGGGCATGCTGTGTGACAGTCCCTTCCTTATCTGAGGATTTCCAATGATTTCTTGTGGTCAGGGCATGCTGTGTGATAATTCCTTCTTCATCTGAGAATTCCCAATGATTCCTTGTGGTCAGGGCATGCTGTGTGACAATTCCTTATCTGAGGATTTCCAACGATTCCTTGTGGATAGGGCATGCTGTGTGATAATCCCTTCCTTATCTGAGGATTTCCAACGATTCCTTGTGGATAGTCCATGCAATTCTTAACCAGGCATAATTGGATAGAACTGTCAGGTTGACAGATGACTGTTTGAAGCTGAGCTAATCATACAAGCTGAGGAGTAAGAATTCTATAAATAGGGCTTGGCACAGTGGCCTAGTGGCTAAAGTCCTCTCATGGCACTCACTGGGATCTCATTGGACGCTGGCTCTAATCCTGGCAGCCCTGTTTCCCATTTAGCTCTCTGCTTGTGGCCTGGGAAAGCAGTCGAGGATGGTGCAAAGCCTTGGGACCATGAAACCATATGGGAGACCTGGAGGAGGTTCCTGGCTCCTGGCTTTGGATTGGCACAGCAGCACCGGCCATTGCAGTCACTTGGGGAGTGAATTGCTGAATGGAAGATCTTCCTCTCTATCTCTCCTTTCTGTATATCTGACTTTGCAATAAAAATAAATCTTTAAAAAAAGAGTTATATAAATAGGACTTAAATTCATAGAAAAGCGTTGCTTGCAAAGAAGATACACTTAGCATATTGAGCCAACATTTGTTGCCTGGGCAGAAGAGAGGGCATACATGACTTCTGGAAAGGAAGACTATTGGGAAAGGAAGAAAATCCACATAGGATGGCTTTAAACAATGTAGGGGGTGGGGACTGGTTCATTCTTCTAAATATTATGAGGTGGCTTACTGAAATAAAGACAGATGTTTGGTACCATGGAAGTAATTAGTGATCTTGATAACAATAGTGGCATTTAAGTGATAAGGAAAATGGTTCTATGGATAGAGGCTAAATGACTTAGTGATATGATTATGCAAGCATATATCCCAATCTTGTATTCCGTGTTGTTAGCTCCACAGGTGAAAGTTCAATGCAGAGAATATGTAAAACTAGTGCACAAATGAAAGCAGGATTTGTTTAAAGTGAGATAGTGAAATAGATTCATGAATGAGTGTGGACAAATCAACATGGAAAGATACTCCTCATGAGCAGGCCAGAGAGTTGACTATGAGGAGAGATGGTGGGAGGAGGCCAGAAAAGGACCAATAGTGGAGGCAAGAAGCTACAGAGAGCTGCTTTCCTTCTGGTGGTTGTCCCATAATTGAATATGCAAATAGGGTAGCATTTGTTTGGAATTTAGTGTGTGTGAGAGAGAGAGAGCCTTTCTAGGAGTTTCACGGCACCTGCAGTGTAGTTTAGCTTCCACATTTCTATTATAGTATCTCCAACTTCTTGTCTTGAATGAGACACATGTGCATCATAGGAAAGCAGGAATACTGGACTGACATGCAAAAGGAATGTAGTTACAATGTTACGCAGAAACAGGAAGCTTTCCAACTCCTGCATCTTCCTGCCTGATTCCCCTTATCAATATTACTGATAGAAAGCAGCTATTCAAATCAAAATATATTTATTCATTTCCATGGCCTCAAATCCTATTTATAGAAATGGCTCTAGGTTTTATTTTTATGACATTCAATATCTGAGCATCAATATCCAATATTTTGCCATGGATATTCCAGTTGTAAATAATGATAGACTGACTTTAAAATGAAACAAAGGCTCATGCATAAGTTTATTTATAAAAGTAAAAATCGAGGGGCCCAGCACTATAGCCTAGTGGCAAAAGTCCTGACCTTACAAATGCCAGGGACACGCGTGTGCACAGGTTCTTGTCCCGGCAGCCCCATTTCCCATCCATCTCCCCACTTGTGGCCTGGAAAAGCAGTTGAGGGTGGCCCAAAGCCTTGGGACCCTGCAACCCAGCGGGAGACCCAGAAGAGTCTCCTGGCTCCCAGCTTCAGATTAGCTTAGCTCTCGCCACTGCAGCCACTTGGGGAGTGAATCAGCAGACGGAAGACCTTCCTGTTTCTCTCCTCCTCTCTGTATATATGACTTTCCAATAAAAATAAAATAAATCTTTAACAAAAGTAAATATCTACCTGTTGCAAATTGAATCACATGCTTGACAAATTGGGATAGGGAGAAACTTCTTTTGGCTGCCTGTGTGTAAATATTTATAAGTAAATGTTAGTTATTTTCAAAACTATTTTGGATTTATTATATCTGCCAAGAATACTTACAACTTTCCATCTCAAACTTTGGTAGATTTGTACATAGCAAATTTCAGTAACAGTTTGTCTTCTAATAAACACTTTAACCAACACAGTAGTTTAAATCCCCCCAGCAATGGCTGGTTGAGTTGCTGTGCTTTCACTGACAGAGATCATAGTGCATCAACAAAGTGTGCAAACACACGCTGAGAAGCTGGTCTTCATTGCTTCCTCAAAGCCAGGCATTCTCATGCCAAGCTCATCACTGTAGGCATTAAAAAAGAAAATAGAAATAAATCACCTACTCGGCTTACTATTTCAAATAAATAATTTCTTAACTGTGGTAGTCTATCACCTAGGAAGTTTTCTTCAGATGAAAAAATAAGGAATTTTAACAATATACTCTCTGAAAGCTTCTGAGTTCTTCTGGAATTTATAGTGGCATTCAAGAGAATGCATAAAAAATAGACTCTGGAAACAAAACTTATTTTCTCTACCTTTTAAAGATCACAGCTTGAAGGCTTTGGAAGCACAGCAGAGCAAAGTACAAAGTATTGTAGGGAAAACAGATCGTGCAGGTGGCAAAGTGCCCGTACATCAAGGGGTTGATAATGGCCATATAATAATCAATTAGACTTGCCATTAATTTTCTAGTTGTAAATACCCTATTTTTTTCTGTAACAGTATGTTTACAGAATATTTTTAAATATATGAACTATCATCCTCCATACCTGAAAAAATGTTGTTTTTAGTGTGAAATTATATCAAACATTTGACACTGAGAGAGAATGGATATGGTATAACATGTTCCTATATACTGTACATGCGGAGATTTCTGTACAATTTAATAAGCAATTCTCTCTGAAAATGGAGTCTATCGGTTTAAAATGACAGAATATTTGAGTTAATTTTTTTTGTATTTTTTTTTTCTTTTTATTGTATTGTTGTTGACAATCTTTACATAGTTAATTACAGTTAAAGGAAAAAGAAGAAAAAAAAAGGTTCAGGGGGATAGGAAAGTGGGTAATACTATTATGTCCATATTGTTTCCATCATGTATCTGAGGTAAAGGGGGATATTGAGGGAGAAGCCCCACCCGGTTTCCCACCCACCCCAAGTCCCGGATGTTAATTTTAATGAGCATCAGTGTAAAACCAACAGCAGCTAGTAAAGATGGATGTGCTTAAACAACTTGAGTTCAGCAATTCTCTTCTTTGATCTATGCCATTTCTATAAATACTCTTTAAGGTATTTATTTTGTAAAGGCCTCCATTGTCTACATATGAAATGTAACAGGCAAGAGAGGGCAATCTTGGCAAAGAGCTGTCAGGATTTCACTGGGATCCATTATTCTTACCAAATACTCCACATAGCATGTAAAACACTCCTGCAAAAAGAAATACAAACTAGTCTAAAGGCATTTTTAACAGAATGGACTCTCAGGGCTTCTGCATCCCCTTGTGTTGCCTTAATGTTTTTCTCTGAGCCTCTGACTGCTTGCCTGCCTTTTCTTCCTCCTCATTTTTAGCTGCAGCAATTTGAGGCTGTGAAATCAAGAATTCTGTTTGTTTTCACCTAAAGCAGCTCACGCACTCACTCCGCAGGGTCTTTTTGAGGTGTGGTATTCAAAAAATTGAAAACTTCTATGGTTACTTTGTAAACAAATTATGAAATGTTTGTGTGTTTGACCAAACTATATTGAAAATAGTGATTTATAACAACAGATCTAGAGACATTTTATGCTAAGGCAGAATAAATGTCTGATCATTTTCTGATCATTCGAGTGCCTAAGTGTTGAATCACATTATCTTAATTCTCACGTCATTTCTTTTAAACTCAATAACAGCTTTTTCCCTGTTGAAGTGTATTTATTTTTATATTTGCCATTTAAGGGCTTGATCTGTGAGTTATGAGTGCATGGCACCCAAGGTTCCTGGAACTTTTTAGTTGTTCTGTTGGATTCCATCAGAAACATTTTGGATTGATCCCATCTAGGAGAGACTTGCAGGAAAGAGCTGAACCCATGTGCATGAGGAAAGTCAATAACTAGCAAAAGAAAAGAAGACATGCATTCTTTATTTTTATTTTCTTTAGTGCCATTTCTTTTTTTTTATTATTATTATTTTTAATTCATTAATTACATTGTATTATGTGACACAGTTTCATAGGTACTTGGGTTCTCCCCACCCCTCCACAAACCCTCCCACCATGGTGGATTCCTCCACCTTGTTGCATAACCATAGCTCAAGTTCAGTTGAGATTCCCACATTGCAAGCGTATACCAAACATAGAGTCCAGCATCTTATTGTCCTGTCAAGTTCAACGGCTTCTTAGGTATACCCTTTCTGGTCTGAAGATAGAGCCAGCAGAGTATCATCCCAGTCAATTGAAAGCTCTAACATACCATCAGCAAAAATTTACATCATTATGGAATTAATTGACATAGTAATGAGGTGGTCACAGAAGGTGGCTAGGAACTCGCATTTTCTTTAGTGCCATTTCAAGGAGACAGTAATAATTAGACTAGACAGATATTTGGCATATTTGGTAGTCACTATCGTTCTGAATTTGTTGTTCCCTCTCCACACCCAGCAAAACACGCCAAGGGTTACATGCAGCCCTACCCAATGAATCAAAGTGCAAATGAATGCACCTTTCTTTTCTGCTCTGATTCATTTCAGAAAGCTCATCAAGGCGACAAGAGATCCCAGGGTATGGCGGAGTTTGGGAAGGTCCTAGGTAACAGGGTAACTAATCCCTTATTTGACTGTATATCTTACTATGTAGTCTGTGTCACCTTCTACAATTTCAAAACCTTGATGATGCAGTGAGCTAACACAGGAAGTGTCGTTTTCTTTCCTGTTTTGTCTGTACTACAGGGATACCAGTTGGTGGGAACTATTGAAGACAGAAGTTCGCTATAAACTGTTTAAAATTCTAAGCATCTGTAAAATCAATTTGTTTATCTTTTGAGACTGCCTTTTACTTACAATGTTTCAAAATACATCGAGATGATTTGTCTTTTTCTCTCTGAAAAAAATACATAATGCTGACAGCAAACTTTGTTGTAGATTATGGGATTTTCAGACAACTCAGATGAGATATGTAAAGTAGACACTATTTCTTGTAAATATGATCTTAGCAGAAGATGTTATTTAGGTTTTAAAACCCATGGAAACATAAAAGTGCTTCTTGTTAGGTATCATTTTTTACTTTCTATTTATAAACAAACATAATACATTATATCAGTCTGTTACATTCAGTGGATTGAAGTGCAGGTACCAGTAAATACATGGCAATCAAAAATGTATTGAGTGCTAAGGGTCATTCCCTGAGAAAGGAGCGACATTGTTATTTCATTTTTGCCTTGGGATAGAAACACATACACAGTTTAAAGTATTTATTTTCATATTATTTAAAGAGGGGGGAGAGAGAAAGTGCAAGCAAATGAGTCTCTATCTGCTGGTTCCCTCTCCAGATGACCACAACAGTTAAAACCCAGGGCCAGAACTCCATCTGCATATCCCATACGGACAGCAGAGACCATCATCTGTTGCTTTTCCAGATTGCTCATTAACAGAAAACCGAATTGGTAGTAGAGCTGGAAATTGAACCAGGCACTCCAATACGGATGGGAAGCAGGGACACCGGGATTAGAACCGGCACCCAAATGGGATCCCGGGTACATACAAAGCAAGGACTTTAGCCGCTAGGTTTACCGCACCGGGCCCCTAATTTGTAGAAGTTTAAATAGAATGGAGTAGATATAGTCCACAGGATAGCAGGAAGCACAATAGAAGAGCTAACACTCCCTTGTTATAAGACAAAATGATCTACAATTAGTTTCTTCTAGTAAAAAGAAAATAAACAGCTGGACACTTTATGTGAAGATTTGTTGATTTTTATATTGTTGAATGATGTTGAAAATGTCTTGAGGGACATTAAGCATGTGTGCCTTTAATTACTTTAATTATTCATATCAGTTTAATACAAAAGTAAGACATGATTCTTTCCTCCAAAGTGATTTTTCCAAATGCAAAATTATTTCCAACAAAGTGATGCTGCTTTCATGTTTGCTTCAGTGTTGTGTTAGGTTCTCCAGAAATGGAACCAACAGGAATGATTATGAAAGGTAACAAGTCCTCCTGTAGGCTGTCTGCAAGCTGCAAGGTGAGGGAGGCCAGTAGACAGGCTCAGTTCAGGTCTATAAGCCTCAAAATCCAGGGAGCTGCTGCTGTCAGTCTGAGAGCCTTTGCTGAGACCTGGGATCTGCTGGTCTAAGTTCCAGAGTTCAAACACAGGACAAACTGGAGCTGTCATCTCCAAAGCCCACAGTAGAATGTCCCAGTCCTGGAAAGGGGTGAAGAGCGGCATGGAAGGAGAGAGAAAGAAAAAACTTACCTTTTCTTTGCCTTTTCATCCAGTCTTTAAAGTAGATGGATGGTGAGGGTGGTTCTTCCTTTATTGGTCTATTGATTTCAGGGCAAATCTGTCCCACAACTTCCCCTCCCCCACCTATATATATATATATGGAAATATGCTTTACTGGCTATTTAAATGTTATTTACTCCTGTAGACAGTTAAACTCAGCCCTCACAAGTCCCCTGATATTGAAAAATCATAAAACAGCTATAAAATTCTCAATAATATGAACATTAGAAAAGGAATATCTAAACAGAGCAAGCCATACAGGACAGTGATTGGCATTACTACATATGTATTATTTTCCTATTGAAAAGCAACAATCTTCAATAAGAAAAAGCAGAGGGCTGATGCAAGTTCAACAGAATTATAACCACAGTCAAAGTTTCCCAACTGTTTTGTTTTGTTTTGTTTTAATGTTCTACACATTGAAAAATTAATTAGCAAGCATAAAGGAGAAAACTGAATTTTACATATGGTTTCTTATTGCACATAATGTTATTTTTCAGAGTTTTACCAGATTTCAAATTGACATAACACATTATTTCTCTTCCTTTTAAATAACAGATGAATTTTGCATGGTGATTTCTAACTTTCTAAACCCTTTGATGTTTCTTCAATCCCTTGCACTCAGCACAATGCTATGAGATAGGTCTTGCTTTTTTCATTCCACAAGGAAAAAGCTAGAGGCTTTGGTGATTTCTTGGGTGCCCAGTAAGCTGATGCTAGGTCAGTAATTTTCCCCAACATACACTTTTGAACCTATAATTCTTTGTGAGCAACTAGGATACTAAAAACTTTGATATCTGTAATAAAGCAGACATTCCCCTACACCTCCTCGCCTTGCCCAGCCCGTCTGCAGTTTCCACCTCCCATCTGAGGAATAAAGCCACTGCAGTAGGCAATTGGAAGTAATTTCTCCATAGTAACGCTTTTGTCATTCAGTCATGCATAACCTTCAGTAACATCTGTTTATCCAAGTCCTCTTCAGTTATTTATTTTCCTTTATATTTTCTTCTTTTTTGATACTCAAGAATAATCTTACTCCTTCTCTCTAATTTCAAGCGTTCTGAGTTTAGATAGGAAAGCTAGGCTGCTGTTCGCATCTCTCATATAGTATTATGCAAAAACAACTTCAGGCTTCCATTTACATTCAAGTTACAGCCCCATCAATTCCCATAAAAAGTATATCCCTGGCCTTTTTTTTGGAGGGGGGTCAATTTTGATGCCCTTTATTTCTTTCTCTTCCATAATTGCTTTTGCTAAAAATTTTAGTTCTATATTGAATATGAGTGGCAAAAATTAAATGCTCATCTTGTTCCACATCTGAGGGGAAATACTCAGTTTTTCCTTTCAGTCTGATGTTGGTATTGGATTTGGTTTGTGTAATGTGGCATTTATAATTTTGAGGAATGTTCTTATATTTAATTTTTGGAGGATTTTTATCACGAAGCAGTGTTGAATACTAAATGATTTCGCTGCATCTGTTGGAATTACTATGTTTTTGGTTCATTCTATTGTGTTTTAGGGCATCTATTGATTTCTAAATGTTTCTGAGATAAATCCCACTGGGTCATGATGTCTGATATTTTTGATGGGTTTTTTTTTACTTTTTTTTATTAATTATTATGCATTATGTGACAGTTTCATAGGCTCTGGGAATCCCCCCACCCCTCCCCACGCCCCTCCCCCCTGGTGGATTCTTGGTGCAGTATTACAGTTCAAATTCAATCAAGATTCTTTCCTTGCAAACATATACCAAACATAGAGTCCAGCTACTTATTGTCCAGATGGGTTGAACAGTTTCTTGGGGAGACCATTTCTGGTCCAAAGTTAGAGCTGGTAGAATATCATCACAGTCAATTAAGAGTCCCAATATAACATTAACAGCAATTTGTAACATTATGGAATTGACATGGTTTTGCGTAACCAGTATGTTAAAAAAAAAAAAAAAAAAAAAAAAAAACAAGTTCTTAACCACAACCTATGATTTGCTCATTGACATTTCAATTTTAGTTTGTATACAGGACTGGCTGTTATATACCTTAAAATGGCTATAAGGTACCATTCAGCTGTCTCGTGTCTATTTCATTTTAGTATTTAGCCATTTGTTGTGTTGAAGTATAATTTTACTGATCTTGGCAGATTTTAGGATAATCTAGACTGGCTTGTAACTCTAACAAGACATTTGTGAACAATTAAGGTGCAGAACATTTTTTTGGGGGGGCGGGTGTGCAGGAAAGTCCCCAACACAACGATGAAGAGTGACTAATCTTCGTGTCCCACCCAGCAAGGCATGAGCAAATCCATGCCAGCTCTTTCCTGTCAGATTCCAAGCTCTACTTTCTGTTGTTTGTCTATTTATTTTAGGATTTTTTTTTTAGTTTGTATGATTGTTTGTTTGCTATGAGGGGTTCTCAGAGCGATCCTGATGGTCATTGCAAGGGAGGGTGAGGGTCCAGAGGTGGAGCCAGGCTCGGACCAGAGAAAGCTCTCCTCCCTGGTCCCGAAGGACGTTTATTGTTCTTCTGTTTCTGCGGACCACTCAGGGCTTCTGGTTGTCTTTCCGATGATGTTGGTTTCTGCACAGTAGTGTTTGGACTTCTTCCATCCCCAGCGGAAGCTCCAGTTGGGGGTGGGTGACTTCCGGAGTCCAACTCCAGCCTGGGTTTTGAAACTCGGGAAGGGTGCGTGGATGAGGCGCAGAAAGAAACAGACGGACCACTAGGGTTCCATGATGATAGTGGACACGGCAATAAAGCCGTCTGCTTTATTTATACAAAATCAGTTAAACTCTGGCTCAGACTTTCCACCTCATGGTCAAGTGGGTGTTTCTAAGAACCATGCCATCTGCTTTATCCAAAAACAATAGAAATTCCTGCTGCAATTCTTATCCTACAACTTAATCTTGTATCACAAAGAAAAGGAGAACCTAAAGATTAAGAAAAGAATGAAACCCTAATTACAGGTCCCTTGATTAACATAAGGTCAATGGAGACAACCAAGACAGTAGGAATAATAGAAGGCCCTTTCGTAAGACATTATTATTGACATTAACCTCCAAGCTCACATTGTGTAAAAAGCCAGTCTCACAATAGCAAAAATGCCTGGACAGATTAGAATTCTTCCGCTGAGCTGGCATAGTAGGCACGGCGAATGTCCAAGCGAAAAGCACCGACACACGGAGACCATGGTGGTGGTAGAAGTGCTGGGAGCCATCTGCTCCAAAGCCTCTTTGTTACATATTATCTCCTCTTCCCCCCAAGCCCATTAACAGGACAATAGGATGTCAATGAGTCTGCAAAGGCCAGGGACTACTGCCTTAGGCCTGATTCCTGAGTGCTCAGCTAAAGCAATGTAAATCAGCTCCTCAGCCCACAACATATTCCCCCTTCTGTATTAAAGCAGACTTGAATGCGCCTGTCTTAGGTTGTGGACTCTCAGGTTTAACAGCCTTACCCGTCATGGGAAATCTCCGTAGCATGACGGAGTCCCTGTCTTAGGTTGGTCCGTGCCTGTGTCCATCTTACCCGTCACTGGCTGCCTTTCAACGCGTTGTCTGCTGCAGCTGCTCAAACCATACTTGGGGAGGCTGGCAAACCTGTTCCAAGGCTAGGAGTGATATCAATTGAGTAGCAATGAGCAAACACCAGTTCCCGGGCTTGGGAAAACAAAGCACTTCACAGGTGAAACATACATAAAAGGCACAATGGGAGACAAGAGGCCATGAACTTAGGAGTAACTTAGCTCAGTAGCAATGAGCAGACAGCAGTTCCCAGGCTTGGGAAAACATTTTGCACTTGCACAGATGATACACCAGAAATGCATACAATACAACAGAAAGGCATACGATGGAGTACAGGAGGCTTAGACCAAATCTAACAATATCTGCTATTTCTTTTCCAACAAATCAACCCACAGTCACAGCACAAGCATTCCCACCCGCTCATGTTCATCAGTAACGTCCTGTTGTTCCACAACTCTGGCAGTCTGTTCTGCGACCTTGTTACTGGCTATGATGGTCGCCATTATGCCAAAGTCTCTGTTATTCTTATTCAGTGCCAACAGGCACAGGCAGGATTCAGAGCAGCTGCAGGATAACAGCAGAATCGCAATTGCCATTCCAGTAAGCTGTCAGGGTGCACCGGAACTTGGTGTCATTCACTTCAGAGGCGTTTCCTGTACAGTCAAGGGGTCCTTCCACACAACATAACCCTTCTGCTTCTGGTATCCAAGCAAAGGAAGGTGGAACTGCATCCAGGTGACTGTAGACATCCGCCGGGCCCTGCCTCAGTGGGAAGTTCCTTGTGGCCCTGCCTCATTGGAACAATGTCCTCACATCCTCGTGTCTCCCACATCCACTGCATGGACCCCGACACCATCTTGTAAGGGAGGAATGTTACTTATCAACAGTCCTTTTGGAAGTGGCTTGAGTTCTGTGCAGAGATGTCTTCCGTGGTAGAAGGTAGTCAGCAGATGTACGCATGACGTGTCCTCATGGCAGGTGTTGATCTTCAGACTCAGCCTTTAAAACAGTTCCGGGTGGAAGTGTCTGTCGATCCCAGCAAGCGTAGCACGGAGGCTAGAGAAACTCTTTCCATTGTTATGGCCACAGGGAGGCAAGAAGGAGAGATAGCACCCTTGTACCTAGCTTGCTATTCTTCCTCTGGGCCTCTGGGAAATTGGGCTGTAGAGGCAATCCTTGGGATTTCAGGTCCATAAGTTAGCCACACCTGTATAAACTCTGGAGATCTAACTGTATATTCTGAGAGGCCCTTTGGAGTTTTTGGAGAGGAAGTATAAGAGAAGTGAAGGAAAAGTTAAAATAATTAAAAATAATTATATAGATCACTCTCAGTAACAATGTCAGGTGAAAACCATCAAAAAACAGCCTTAGAAAATATTTGCCCAAAGGTCCAATGTTTGCTGTAAATTTAAAATAAAGGCACATACCCAAGTAACACATTGAAAAAGGCAATGAGAGTATAACATGAGAAACATGGCCATAAGTGAACTTAAGCAAAAGCATATGGCTGACTAAAAAACATTTTCAATGATAGTCTGAGATTTCAATTAAGTGAGCCAAAAAACAATATTAGCTTAGCACAATAAAGTAGCTTCAATAATGACCTAAGAGCTTTAGACATTTAAAATTATAAATTGGTTAGAATTACCCTGTTGTTTGTAGTAAAATAAGTTTGCATGGTTATTCAGATGGTTTACAAATATAGAATAGAAAATGGATTATAGTAAAGATTTTACCAAGCTGGCTAGGAAACATATATCAGACAAGTATATCTGTTCTTTAAATAATTTTTGTTACAAAACCTTTAAGATTTAGTTAAAAGTATAGTATTTCCCAACTAGCAAATGCAGTAATGTATAATAGCAATTAAAAATTGTTCTGTAATAACTAGCTGGGGAAAAATGGCATAAAACTAAGATCTATCATGTACCCATTTCTCATCTGATCTCAAGGAACATTGAAGACAAACAATAAAACAAACACACGCACACATATACATTCTCCCTCTTTTTTTTTTTTAAACTATAGAGGATTATAAGAGTAAAATTTCAAACAATTTTAACAAAAAGACATACAGCAAGACAGACATATGTGGCCACCACACTCACTCAATTTTAAATAGCTAATGAGCCATGACTTCTCATATCCTGACTCAAGAAGTTGTGTTGCATCCAGTCCTCTCAAGTCCCGGATAAGTACTCAAGACATGCAAATTTGGATGATGAGGTACCTGTATATAGGCAGAGGTCAGTGCAAATCCTGCGAGCCAGGAAGCCAGGACTGGCAGTGGGGCCGTGTTAATCATCACAGTGGCCTCCCCAGACTACCGAGTCAGGCTCTAGAACTCAGGATGGCTACTACCTTCTGACTGAGGCCTTCAAAATGTTACAAAGTGCACAAGAGATCATGTCAGATAAATTTAGGATTAACTAAGGTGCTTTTATAAACCAAGCTTGGTGATAGCATTACCCATTAGAAAATTACTAAGTAAAAGTCAACAATGATAATTCAGTATGAACTGAAACCCTGAGAGGAAAAAAAAATTGGTCATTACTGAAGACCTTGATTTTAGTTATCTGAGCAATTTAAATTAGCCTAAGAGATAAGCAGTCAACAGCCTAGACATATTTATAAAACCGTAAACATTTATCCTTTTCTGGCTTTTTTGTTGTTAAGCATTACCTGTCCTGGAACTCTTGGAAATACAGAAATTTGAATTAACTTCTGTAAAAAAAATTGTTTTATAGTAGTATATTGATATGACAAAATTTTGCCCCACTTGGCATCTGGCAGCATCTTTAATACAATCCAAGTGCTTACTCAGTTGCATCTATAAAATAAAACTTTTGAATTTTTAAAATGCATATCAAGGATGTCAAGATCTATAACATCTAGTTGAAATAGAATCTCTATATAACACAATATAGATTAGATGTAATTATTGGCATTAAGTGATCACTTTAAATACC
This sequence comes from Ochotona princeps, assembly GCF_030435755.1. NCBI lineage: Eukaryota > Metazoa > Chordata > Mammalia > Lagomorpha > Ochotonidae > Ochotona > Ochotona princeps. Next base: position 80,600,625 of record NC_080832.1, read on the forward strand.
TATAAAATAAGTACATAACTTTTATCAATCTTAAGCAATGTGAGCATACTGAAAGGCAGAAAACACAAAGATTACTTCAATATAGAATCTTATCATATTCTGAAATGTTTCAGCAAAGTCAGGTTTGGAGTTCACTGGGGCTGACTAGGAAAATTTAATCATTAATTAGATAAAAACAGTTAAGGAGATATTATAATATTTGGTTTTAAAACTTTGTTGTTATGATAGAGGATCAGATTTTAATTCCATGTATCAACGATGAATATTTTAGAAAATGCTGCAAACAGTATTTTAAAGACTATAGATCTAAATTAAAAACTAGGAGATAAAAGCACGGGTACATCCCATACCTGGAAAAAATTTAACAGTGAATTAAATGTTACTTTTATATTCAGTTACAGTTTATATTTGGTGTAAATGTTACACTTTCAAAGCAACGCCTGAAACAATACCTTAAGAGTTATATTCCTAAGATTCAAAAATTCAATATAAAAGTTTAATAGAGTTAGAAAAGAGATGTTAATTATGAAAAAACATTGTTTATGAAGTACAAGAGGCTAGGTGTTCTTCTGGGGACCCAGTTTAGTTTATCTCCCATCACTCTGCTCTTGACTAAAAAAGGTTGGAGGAATGTTTGACAAAGGAATTAAAACAAAATACCTGCTGAAGAGAAGAGAATTTAACCCTGAAGTTGCTGGGCAGGAGGAAAAACTTCTGTAGAGGATGCTTGCTGCTGCGAAACGGCAGGGGGGTGGAAATGTAAATTGGATAAGATCTAGAGCCCTAGTCAGCAAGTCCACGCCCTGTGGAAAAAAGAAAGCATTCCCTCCTCCAAAAGTTACCAGGAAACCATGTCCTTCCCATTGGCCTGTAAGGACGTTTTCAAAATCTATGATTAAAGAAGCTGTTGTTATATGACCATCTGTAAAGACTAAAGAAGCAGGTTAAGGAAATAAAAAAGGTTAAAAACAAAGGAGTTTAAGAAACAAATCTTTTGAAATATAACCAAATGACTTTTAACAACATGTAAGAGAGGATTTTCAGCTAACTGGTTTGAAATTGAATCTACAAGGGTTAAGAGTGCTATTTGTCTTATCTCAACCTTGGATATTAAAAAAAGTAAGCTGTTTAGAGCTATAAGGAATAATTATTTACATCTTTGCCAAAAAAGCTCCTTATTCTTATGACATCTCTTTGTAATTAAGGTGGAGCTCAAAGCACAATAAGAAGTAATAATTTTTTATACATGAAAAGAGATGGAGCCACTCTAATGACCTTGTTGCCACAAGCATCCAGTTGGAGTACGAACAGTAGGTAGTATAATTAATTGCCAATGAAAATACCAACTTTTAATTAGCATATCCACAATCAATATCAGGTTTTAAGTCTGTTACTCTTCTACAGGCACAGCTTGGGTAAGATAATGCTGTCTTTTAAAACCTCTGATTGTTCAAGACCCAAGACTGGCCCCGCCATAAGTTTCCTGACCACAGGCACTGGCCATTATGATGAATTTTAGATTTACATTCACATACTTTTGCCCAATGATTCTTAGCAGTATGGGTGCCACACTTTTGAGCTAAAAGAGATGCTGTTCGGCATTGCTTTGGAAGGTGGCTGGGTTTCCCACAATTGTGACATTTAAATCTATTTTGCTTTAACCCATTGCTTAATGCAGCACTCAACATTTTAGTTTTGTACCTTTCAGAGACAATATCCATACATGACCCTATTACTTGGGGGACCCAGGACTGGGCCCTCCCGCTTCCCTGCTTCTGACCGTGTATAGACTGATTACCCAATCCAGATCGACTGCGAGGCAATAGAACTGTTCCATTCTTGTGGAATTTAGACTGACAAGCCTTCTGCCAATGAAATCCCTTCTCACACCGTGGACAGACAGTGCGAGGAATATTTAAATTGGGTCTAGCAATGTCCCTATAAGTTTCTTCCTGTTTGAAATTTTGAGATGAGTTTCTGTCAGGACAACTGTGGCTAAAATGCCCTACTCCACCACAAGAATAGCAATTGTTTCTTTTTTTACGTCTTTGATTGCCTCTTATGTTCTTTAAAATTTGAATCGCAGTTTGACCTTGAAGAGCTGCAGCAATAGTTAACCCTTGAACGTAAGATGGAGTTACCTCGGCACAAGCTCGAACATAGTGTGACAACTTTCCTTTCCTTCTCACTGGCTGAATTAAGGTTTGGCAAGTTGGAGTAGCATTTTCAAAAGCTAACTGTTTAACTATAAGATCTGTAGCTGTACTGTTAATTACTGTCCGGCTCACCGCTTCTGTGAGTCGAGCTACAAAATCTTCAAAAGGCTCCTCAGCTTTCTGTTTAACATTTACAAAACCTGAAGACTTTTGATCTGGAGGTGGCAGGCATTTCCATGCTCCCAATGCCAGGGAGGAGATAAGCTGTAGAGTCTCCTTAGGCAGAGTAAGTTGTTCTGAAATGCCAAGATGAGTGCCCTGTCCTAAAAGCATGTCTAAGGTAAAAGAAGGTTTGCCACACCTCACAGATCCCTGAGACTTTACTTCTGCCTTTGCTAATTCCTCATACTCCATTTTCCACACAAGGAAGTCTCCTCCTGTGAGGCAAGCCTTGGCAGTCTGAAACCAATCATACGGAGTCATCCACTTTGCTCCTAAGCTCTCCACCATTGCCATAGTGTACGGGGAGTTTGGCCCGTAGTCTGAGATAGCATGCTTTAGTTCTTTAATAAGCTTATAAGGCAACGGTTCCCATTCCGGTTCATCCCATTCGTAAATCACAGGAAAACAGAAAAAATCGCCTTCCTTATGAGCTTGCTGCATTGCTCCCTTAAAACCAATCTTTGCTATATGTAGTCTATCTGGAAACGGCTTGGAATGCTTAGCCGAATACCTTGAAGGCTTGTGATTAACAGCAGGAGACCTTTTATCATGTAATTCAGCCATTTGCCCCTTTTCACAATCTCTAACTCCTGGTTCAAATATTTCTGGTTTAAAAAAATCTTCCTCATCTGTTAAACCTTCCTGGTCAGTTTTACAATATTTTACATTATCTTCAGGACAGGCACTTTCTATTGAGCCATAACTAAGGCCTAAGCCTCCCTTCTCAGGATCAAGAAGGGGAGTATGTTCTCACCGCTGAGCTGAAGGTGCGGGATAAGACTTGAGTCCCACATCTAATGCCTGCCGTAAAGCATTCCAAATGGCATATGCAGAGGATGGCATGCCCACTCTTCCATTACTCCGATACCACCTTTTCATATCATTCCCTACCTGATCCCATGTGTGTAAGTCTAAAGTGCCCTGCTCAATAAACCATGGGCTTTTTGCACAAATTGTAAAAATTCTAATACTTGCTTACTGCTAACTTTAATGCTCTTCCTATGTAAGGTATGTTTAATAATATCAGCATATAAACTTCTTTCACTAGAATCACTCTGGCCCATTTTTACAGCACAGAGGGTACACGACTTCTCAATATAAGTTCTGACTATTCACCCCTCCTAACCAGACCTTCTGTCAGCGGGCCTGCAGCGCCCTGAGTGAAGTCCTGTCCACGCCGCAAAGAGAAAGAAAAGACCTACCCTCTTCGAGTCACTCACGTTGGGCGCCACTTGCCGGAGTCCAGCTCGAGCCTGGGATTCAAAACTCGGGAAGGGTGCGTGGATGAGGCGCAGAAAGAAACAGATGGACCACTAGGGTTCCATGATGATAGTGGACACGGCAATAAAGCCGTCTGCTTTATTTATACAAAATCAGTTAAACTCTGGCTCAGACTGTTGTAGGGTTTTTGAACCCCGAATACTGCAGCAACCTCAAATTCTTGTCTCGCAGGAAAGAAGTATTTTCATGCGGACGCAGTTTAGTTTTAAAGTAAGATTTATTAGAAATAGTTGAGAAAGTAGACTCCCATCCTAGTGATGGGAGGGGGCCTCGAGATCCTCTGCCATAGTGGCAGGGGGAAAGGCAAGAGAGAAAAACCCATATTAATGGTGGAGAAAGTATCTTTTAAAGGTTCCCCTCAAAGATGTTTCTCCATAAACAAAGGAAATTCCTGGTTTCCATGGTACCTGGCCTTGGGACAAAAGGCCAGCAAGGTGTCACTGGCCAACTTCCTTGGTCCCTTTCTAATGATAAAGAGGCCAGTCTGAAGCCCTCCCCCTTGGCAATGGCTGGAGACAGAATTGGGCGGAGGCTTCAGGTGAGGAAGATATGTTAATGTCACCCTTGTCTCCTGGGGGAAGTATTCCTGATAAAATATGCATTTGTCTTTGGGAGAGACGTGTGTTCTGGTGAATCCAAGACATGGTGGGGAAAATGCCCCTTTATATTTGGGAAGAAAAATGACTTGGGGACCCAGAATACCCTAACTGCCTACCACCCAGTCTAACTCCTCTCACAAGACTTTCCACCTCATGGTCAAGTGGGTGTTTCTAAGAACCATGCCATCTGCTTTATCCAAAAACAATAGAAATTCCTGCTACAATTGTTATCCTACAACCTAATCTTGTATCACAAAGAAAAGGAGAACCTAAAGATTAAGAAAAGAATGAAACCCTAATTACAGGTCCCTTGATTAACATAAGGTCAATGGAGACAACCAAGACAGTAGGAATAATAGAAGGCCCTTTCGTAAGACATTATTATTGACATTAACCTCCAAGCTCACATTGTGTAAAAAGCCAGTCTCACAATAGCAAAAATGCCTGGACAGATTAGAATTCTTCCGCTGAGCTGGCATAGTAGGCACGGCGAATGTCCAAGCGAAAAGCACCGACACACAGAGACCATGGTGGTGGTAGAAGTGCTGGGAGCCATTTGCTCCAAAGACTCTTTGTTACATATTATCTCCTCTTCCCCCCAAGCCCATTAACAGGACAATAGGATGTCAATGAGTCTGCAAAGGCCAGGGACTACTGCCTTAGGCCTGATTCCTGAGTGCTCAGCTAAAGCAATGTAAATCAGCTCCTCAGCGCACAACAGGTGACCTCAGAGTACTCGGCCTCCGAGGGCATCCAATTCCCTGTGGCCTCCTTGGCAGTTGGGATATAGTCCTTGTTGCTCGTATTAATAGTTTGTGGTGAAGGTCTGGGAGTCTTCATGGTTGGATCCAGGCTTCCTCCTTGCCACCTGCTCCACCCTGGAGTGCCCCCCTGCTCCACGCACATGACCTCCTGTTAAGAGGTTGTCAGGATCACACCCGATTCCCCCCTCATGCATTGGTATAGTAGTTTTACTATTGTTTAGTGCCACTTTGAATCTGTTGTCTATGAATTACCAGATTTGATCTTGATAGGCTATATTGTACTTTTTCCTCACTCTTTTTATGGTCTTGAAAGGCTTCCCTGCACTCCCCCCCGATTACAGATTAACATAGCGTATTGAGGGTATAGTAGGTTTTACAGTTTTTCGATGCAGATCTTAAGTATTCTGACATTAATTGTTAGTTTATAGATTATATCGCATTATCTTAATGTATTGGATACAGATTAGAGATTGCACTAATATTACAATATACAGGTACTATCTTTCAGGTTGTCATCTTTTCATCTCAAATTAAGGCAAACATGTGGTATTTAACCTTTTGGGATTGGTTCATTTCTCTTGGCATGATGGATTCCAGTCGGGCCCATTTGTCCACAAAGAACTGCATTTCATTTTTTTAATAGCTGCGTAGTATTCCATGGAGTAGATGAACCATAGCTTCCTTATCCAGTCTTCTATTGATGGGCATTTTGGTTGCTTCCAGGTTTTTGCGATTGCAGATTGTGCTGCTATGAACATAGGCGTGCATGTTGTTTTCTTGTGTAGGAGATGTTTTGGATATATCCCTAGGAGTGCTATTGCTGGATCATATGGCATGTTGATTTTCAGTTGTTTGAGTATTCGCCAAACTGGTTCCCATAGAGGCTGTAGCAGTCTGCAGTCCCACCAGCAGTGGAGAAGGGTTCCCTTTTCCCCACATTCTTGCCAACAAGTCTTGGTTGTATTATGTATGTGTGCCATCCTTACTGGAGTTAGGTGGTACCTCAAGGTTGTCTTCATTTGGATTTCCCTTATTGCCAGGGAACTTGAGCATTTTTTCATATGCTTGTTTGCCATTTGGGTTTGTTCCTTTGTGAAATGTCTGCCCATTTCCCGTGCCCATTTCTTGAGTGGCTTGTTTGTTTTGACATTTTGGTTGTTTTGTAGTTCTTTGTATATTCTGGAAATTAGCCCTCTGTCACCTATGTTGTGCGCGAAGATCTTCTCCCATTCTGTGGGTTGCTTTTTTACTTTGTTGATTGCTTCTCTAGCTGTACAGAAGCTTCTTAGTTTGATGAGGTCCCAGTTGTTTATTTTGGTCTCGATTTCTACTGCTTTTGGAGTCTTTTTTAGGAAGTGAGGGCCTACTCCTAAGTGATGCAATGTGTTTCCAACATTTTCTTCCAAAAGTTTGAAGGTTTCTGGATGTAGGTTTAGGTCTTTTATCCATTTAGATTTGATCTTGGTGTATGGTGAGAGGTGTGGGTCTATCTTTTTGTTTCTGCAGGCTATTAACCAGTTGTCCCAACAGCATTTATTGAACAGACCTTCCCATTTGCTTGGATTGTTGTTTGTCTTTTTGTCAAAGATTAATTGACTGTATCTGTGTGGGTTCCTTCTGGCGTTTCTATTCTGCTCCATTGATCTTCCTCTCTATCTTTGTGCCAGTACCAGGCTGTTTTGATAACTACTGCCCTATAGTATGTCCAGAGGTCTGGAACTGTGATTCCCCCTGCTAACTTCCTGTTCTTCAGGATGGTTCTGGCTATTCGTGGTTTTTTGTGTTTCCAGATGAACCTTTGGATCATTGTTTCCACTTCCATGAAGAATGTTTTGGGCAATTTGATTGGAATTGCGTTGAATGTATATATCGCCTTTGGCAATATAGACATTTTAATGATATTGATTTTACCTATCCAGGAGCACGGGATGTTACTCCATCTTTTTAGGTCTTCTTCAATTTCTTTTTTAAGTGGTTTGTAGTTTTCCTCAAATAGGTCTCCTACATTTTTGGTTAAGTTAATTCCCAGATACTTCATACTTTTCTCTGTTATTTTGAACGGTATTTTGTTGGTTAAGTCTTTTTCCATCTTGGGGCTGTTCGCATACACTATGGCTGTTGATTTTTGTTCATTAATTTTTTACCCTGCCACTCTACCGAACTCTCGTATAAGTTCTAGGAGTCTCTGTGTTGAGCCTCTTGGCTCTTCTATATAAAGAATCATGTCATTTGCGTATAGTGAAAGTTTGACTTCTTCATTTCCCATTTGGATTCCTTTGATTTCTTTTTCTTGTCTTATGGCCTCAGCAAGTACCTCTAGAACTATGTTGAATACCAGTGGAGAAAGTGGACATCCCTGTCTTGTTCCAGATCTTATTGGGAAGGGTTTCAGTTTTTCTCCATTCAGGATGATGCTGGCGTTGGGTTTTTCATATATTGCTTTGATTATGTTGTGGATTCTTCCATCTATGCCTACCTTGGTTGGGGTTTTTAGCAGGAAGTGGTGTTGGATTTTGTCAAAAGCTTTTTCTGCGTCTATTGATACTATCATGTGATTCTTGTTTTTCAGTTTTTGGATGTGGTGTATCACATTTATGGATTTCCTTATGTTGAACCACCCCTGCATTCCAGGGATGAATCCTACTTGATCTGGATGAATGATCTGTCGGATGATTTTTTGAATTCTATTGGCAATGATTTTGTTGAGTATCTTAGCATCAATGTTCATCAGAGAGATAGGTCTGTAGTTTTGTTTCTCTGTAGGATCTCTGTCCGGTTTTGGGATTAAGGTAATATTGGCTTCATAGAATGAGTTTGGAAGGGTTGCTTCCTTTTCTATTGTATTGAAGAGTTTGTGGAGGATTGGGGTTAGTTCTGTTCGGAATGTTTTGTAGAATTCTGTAGTGAAGCCGTCTGGACCTGGGCTTTTCTTTGTTGGGAGGTCTTTAATCACTGATTCAATCTCTGCTTCAGTTATGGGCTTGTTCAGGTCATTTGTTGCCTCTGGGCTAAGTTTTGGCAGGTTGTATAAGTCTAAGAACTTTTCCATTTCTTGGTGGTGGTCTGATTTGTTGGAGTATAGTGCTTTGTAGTAATTTCTGATTATGTTCTTAATGGTTGCAGTATCTGTTGTTATGTTGCCTTTTTCATCTTTGATGCTGTTAATTCTTGCTTTCTCTTGTTTTTTCTTTGTCAGTCGGGCCAGTGGGGTATCTATTTTGTTTATCTTTTCAAAAAACCAACTTTTTGATTCATTGATTTTGTGTATAGTTTTTTTTGTTTCTATCTGATTAATTTCCTCCCTAGTTTTGATGATTTCTTGCTTCCTGTTGTATATGGGGTTCTTCTGCTGCTGTTTTTCCAATTCCTGGAGGTGTGTGCTTAGTTCCTGTATTTGACGCCTCTCTTGGGCCTTGACATGAGCTCCAATTGCGATGAATTTACCCAGCAGCACTGCTTTGGCCGTGTCCCATAAGATTTGGAATGTTGTGTCAGAGTTTTCGTTGGTTTCCATAAATTTTTTGATCTCATCTTTAATTTCTTCTCTGATCCATTGTTCGTTTAATAGCATATTGTTTAGCCTCCAAGAGTTTCTGTATTTCCTGGGGCATTTTGAATTGCTGATTTCCAATTTCATTCCATGGTGGTCTGAGAGGGTACATGGTATGATTCCTATCTTTTTGAAGTTATTTAGGTTTGCTTTGTGTCCTATCATGTGGTCAATCCTGGAGAAGGTGCCATGTACTGCTGAAAAAAATGTATAATCTGTGGCCTTAGGGTAAAAATTTCTATAAATGTCTACCAAGTCCAGTTGTTCTAATGTTTGTACGAGCTCTGTTGTTTCTTTGTTGAGTTTTTGTTTTGTTGATCTGTCTGTTGTTGTTAGCGGGGTGTTAAGATCGCCCACTATTATTGTGTGCATATCAATGTCTCCTCTTAAGTCTGTAAGTAATTGCTTCACGTAGCTAGGCGCGTTGGAATTTGGTGCATATATATTCACAATGGTGATTACTTCCTGATGTATCAGTCCCATCACCAATAAATAGTGACCTTCCCTGTCTTTTTTGATGTCTGTCAGCTTGAAGTCTATATCATCTGAAATTAGAATAGCTACCCCAGCCTTTTTTTCTCATCCATTGGCATGAAATATCTGTTTCCATCCCTTTACTTTCAGTTTCTTAGAGGCTTTTCTGGTTAGATGTGTCTCTTGTAGGCAACAGATTGATGGGTTCTGTTTCAGGATCCAGTCTGTTAATCTGTGTCTTTTGATTGGTGAGTTTAGGCCATTTGTGTTAAGAGTCAATATTGAGAGAAATTGATTTTGAGCTGCCATGAGTGTGTGTAAGTGTGCAAGTGTGTACTTGCGACTATTAGAGTCTCTGCCTGGTTGACTGTCCTCTTACGAATATTAGTGGGGAGGTCTTCCCATTTGCCATCTTTGATTTTGGTTTTCATTTTTCTCTCTGGGTTTAGCACCTTCCTGAGGAGGTTGTCTAGGGCCGGTTTCATGCTAGTGTATTCTTCTAGTTTCTCTTTGCTGTTGAAATATTTAATTTCATCCTCAAATATAAATGAGAGTTTTGCCGGGTACATTATTCTCGGTTGGCAGTTGTTTTGTTTCAGGATTTGAAAGGTTTTACCCCACTCTCTTCTTGCCTGGAGTGTTTCTTCTGAGAGATCTGCTGTGATTCTGATTTGCCTTCCTCTGAAAGTAATCTTGTCCTTTTTTCTTACTTGTCTTAGAATTGTTTCTTTGTTCTCGCTTGAAGGCAGTTTGAGGACCACATGTCTGGGTGAGGATCGCTTTGGGTCAACTCTATTGGGGGTTCTCTGACCTTCCTGGATTTGTGCTGGATTTATATTTCCGGTGTTCTGGAAGTTCTCCTGTATTATTTCATTGAAGACCCGTTGCAAGCCTATCTCCTTTTCCACTCCCTCTGGAAGGCCTATTATTCTAATATTTGATTTTTTGAGGTTGTCTTTCATTTCCTGTATGGACCTATTGGCTTTCTCCAGATTTGTCTCCAACTGTTTGATGAACTGCTGCCTTTCATTCTGAATGTCTTCCAATTCTGATATTCTGTCCTCTGCTGTGTTCATTCTGTTGGTTAGGCTTTCAATTTTGTGTTCTAGATCTAGGATTCCCTTTTTGACTTGATTTATTTCTGCAATGATATGGTTTTCGAATACCTTGGACTCTTCCCAGCGCTTCTCGCTGTCTCTGATGAATCTCATCACTAGTTTCTTAAATTCCTTCTCTGGTAATTCCTCTATGTCATCATCTTGCATCTCATGTATTAAGATTAGTTTTTGGTTGTTTTGGGGGGAAATGCTTGATCTTTCTTCTGGGTCATTACCTTTTCTGATATTTCTCCTCATTGTGTTGTTGTTTCTTGCCATTTTGGGATTTTAGCCTCTGACTTGCTTGTCCGGAGCCGTTGCCCCAGTGCTGTAGCTTATAGGAAGTATGACCCAGCAACTGCTGTATGGATTGTTGGCCTGAGTATAGCTAAGCACAGCAGGGGGTTCCAGCTGCTTGTTGTTCGGAGTTTGCGGACCACAGCCCCGAGCTGGGTCAGGAGACTCTGTGTCCCAGCCCTAGTGCCAGGCCTTCCCCCTGCAGCTCCCACTCAAAGTCGTTGCCTCACTGGAAGCCACACTGCTCCACGCCTGTCTGAGTTCGTTGACTCTGCTGAGCTGTGTTTTGCCTCTTGGGCTCAGAGCCTCTGGGCCACCTCAGGACACAGGTCTACAGAGTCTGTCCCGCCTCTTGGGCTTGGGGCGAGAGCCGTGTGTAGCTGGGGCCTCTGGGCCACCTCAGGCCACCGGTCTAGAGAGCCGGTCCCGCCTCTTGGGCTCGGGGCGGGAGCCACATGTAGCAGGGACCTCTGTGCCACCTCAGGACACAAGTCTACAGAGCCGTGTCCTGCCTCTTGGGCTCAGGGTGGTAGCCGCGTGTGGCTAGGGCCTCTGTGCCACCTCAGGCCACAGGTCTAGAGAGCTGGTCCCGCCTCGCCTCTTGGACTCAGGGCGGGAGCCATGTGTAGCTGGGGCCTCTGCACCACCTCAGGCCACAGGTCCGCTGGGTGAACTTGCCCAGTGGTCCTGCAGAACCGGCTTTGCTTCAGGGTCTCCTGCTGAGCTGAGCACAGCAGGGGATCTATTCAGGTTCACAGTCCTGCCCTGCCCCCTTTACAAGGCTGTTCTTTCTCTCTTTTTTTTTTTTTTTTTTTTTTTTTTTTGCACTTTCTCAAAGGTGTTCTGCCGTTGGGAGCAGAGCCGTGGGAGTCATGCAGCTGTGCTCCCACCAGCCTGCACCTCTGTCCAGGGAGGCTATGCCGAGTGTTGCCCTGCTCCTAATACTCAGGCTGAGCTCATAAGCAGTTTCCACTGGAGACTTTTGCAGTTAGTCAACCTTTCGGAGCCGAGTTGGGGATTACTGTAACCCTGACCCAGAGTACAGCTCCAGTCTCCTCTGCACTCTCTCAAAGTTGCTGACCTGCTGGGAGGCAAGTTTCTGGGCAACCCCCCTGCTTATCTTTGTGGGATGATACCCCCTTTGTTCAATCCAGTAGCCTCCTTTAGGGTCTCCTGCACTCCAGTGGTCTGTGCCCCTGTGGGTGTGGACGCCTGTCCTTCCAACCGCCTTTGTCCTCCCAGGAACAGCTGAGATTCCGCCGCCTTCCCCCTGGCTGGGATCGCGACTCACCAAAATTCTCATGGCGTGCTGTCCCCTCTTTTTTCCTTTTTATTGTTGTCTCTCCACGCTGTGTAGATCTTCTTACTTCAGCGAACTCCAGTGACCTTCCTACACCTATCCTCTCATTTCTGTGTTTCCTGGTTTATTTCTCTGCTGGATCAGTTCCCCTCTGTCCCCACACTGCCCTACACCAGCTCTCTATGGTCGGCCATCTTCCTCCTTGATGGGTTTTTTACTTGATTTTTCTAATATTTTGACAATTCTTGCATCTACATGCATTAAGGATATATTCTTCATATCATGCCTTTGGTTTTGGTAGCAAAATCAAAGTAATGCCAGCCTCATAAAGACTTTGGCAATATCTCTTTCTTTCTTTCTTTCTTTCTTTCTTTCTTTCTTTCTTTCTTTCTTCCTTTCTTTCTTTCTTTCTAATCTTAGTTGATTAGGGTACAAAGGGTCAGGGGCTGCAGGAAAGTGGTTAATACTATTGTTTTCACACTAATATCACTTTTTTCCCTGTATCTGAAGTCAGGGGAGAGTTTCATCTTGTTCAATATTTTGGAATACCTTAAAACGTATTGGGGTTGCTTTCTAAGTTTCACAGAATTCTGCAGCATATCTATCAGATCCTGGACATTTACTTGATGGAAGAGTTTTGGTTACTGTTTCAATCAGATTGCCTTTTATGGATCTGACCGGGTTGTCTCTATCTTCTTTATTTAACCTGGATACAATATAGAAGTCTTCAAGGCTTTACAGTTTATTAGCTAAATGTACTTCAGTTTCTAATCTTTCCTTTGCATTTCAGTGGTGTCACTTGTAATGTCTCCTTATTCACCTCTTAGTTTGAGTTTTTTCAATTATTTAAAAAAATTATTTTCAGATGTACAGAGAGGAAAGACAGAAGATCTTCTGTACATTGACTCACTCCCCACGTGGCCACAACAGCCAGTGCTGAGCTGGTCTAAAGCCAGGAGCCAGGAACCTCTTCCTGGTCTCCCACACAGCTGCAGGGTTCTAAGGTTTGGGGTCATTCTCAACTGTTTTCCCAGGCCACAAGCAGGGAGCTGGATGGGAAGTGGGGCTGCTAGACTAGAACCAGCACCCATATGGGATCCTGGCGTGTGCAGGATGAGGAATTCAGCCACTAGCTACCGTGTCATGCCCTTGCTCTCTATTTGCTTGTCTAGCTAGTTTTTTCTATGCCCTCAAATATATATATATATATAGTTGATCTTTTATATCTCTTGTTTTATTTATCTCTTTTCTTGTTCTCAGTTCCTGCTGATTTGACGATTGAATGGTTCTTGCTTTTTTAAGTTTTCAAAGTGCATTATTAGACCTTTGAAATATTTTTTTATGATTTTTTTTGGAATGTCAGATATGCAGAAAGAAGGAGAGGAGGAGAGACAGAGAGGAAGATCTTCGTCCAATGATTCACTCTCCAAGTGAATCCAAGTTTAGTGTTATAAACTTCCCTCTTAAGATCACTTTTACTGTATCCCACACAATTTGGTATACTGTGTTTTCATTTTCATTTATTTCAAGGAAGCTTCTGATTTTCTTTGCTTTCTTTAATGACCCATTGGTCAGCGTGTTTAACCTGCATGTATTGGAATGTTCTATTCATTGCTTTATGATATGAGAGGATACATTGTATGGTTTCAGTCTTCAAATTTGTTGAGATCTGATGTGTTGTCTATGTGATCTGTACTATAAAATAACCCAAGAGCTAATGAGAAAAACACGTATTCTGTATCTGCTGGGGGATGGTTCTGCAAATGTCAGCTAATCAATTGGCTCTATAATGTGTTTCAAATCCAATGTGTCCATTAATGTTTTTGTCCATTAATGAGAGAGGGATGCTGCAGTCACCTCTAATTATTGTATTGTGTTATTGTATTGGAGTCTGTCTCTGTAGATGACATTTGCTACATATTCCTGGCTATTCTTGTATCAGGTACATGTATAGTTATGATTATGTCTTATTGCTGAATTGAACTTTTACCAAAATATAATGCCCTTTATGTCTTTTATACTTGTTAATTTAAAGTTTGCTTAGCTAACCTCAGGATAGCTATGCCTGCTTTCTTTTAGTTTCCATTCACCTTTTTCCAACTCTCTTCTCTTTGCATCTGTGTATTTCTTTGTTTGAAGTGAGTTTCTTAAAGGTAGTATGTAGCAGGGTCATCGTTTTTTGACTATTTAACCGAAGTCTTTCGGTTCATGAATTTAAATTTTTTACATTCAAGGCTAGTATTGATAGATAAGAACTAAGACCTGTCATTTTGTTGATTAATGATTCTCCTCTGTCAGTCAATTGGTGGTGTCATGTGTTCCCATGTTTACTTCTGTTTTTTAAAGAAGTTTTTTTAATTATTTCAAAGGCAGTTATACAGAGTATATGGAGAGAATTAGGCAGATCATGAGATTTTCTATCTGCTGGTTCATTCCCCAAATGGCCACAAACTGAAGCCAAGGGCAAGGAGTTTTGTCCAGGTCTCCCATATGGGTGGAGGAGCCCACACATTTGAGCCATCCTCCACTGCTTTTCCAGTTGCATTTGCGGAGAGATGGGTTGGATATAGAGCAGTGGAGACTTGATCTGGAACCCACATGGTTACAGATAGGATGCTGACACTGCAGGTTGTGGCAAATAAACCACATGCCACAGCACAGGCCTCTCCTATTGAATTCCAATGCATGATGATCCTCTAAGGTTTGTCTGGTGGTGGTAAAATTGTTCCATTTTTGATTATCAGGAAAACAATCATCTCCCCTTCAATTTTAATGGGTATCTTTGTTAGCTGTAATAATCTATATTGAAAATTTTATTTTTTCTTCTAGGACCTTGAACCTGTTATTCCACTGCTTTCTGACATCTAATATTTGTTCTGAGAAGTCTGATATTATTCTAATTGGTTTTCCTTGATATGTAACTTGATGCTTTTCTCTGACTTTAGGATTCACTCCTTGCTTTAATTTTTGACAATTTAATGACAGTATGCCATTGAAGAGCTTTTTAGGTTACGTTGTTACGTCAGCTTAGGTTTCTTTGAGCTTCTTTCAAAATCTGGGAAATTTCAGCCTCATTTCATTTAGCATGTTCTCAATGCCTGTTTTCCTTTTCTTCTGCTTCAGTAATACCTGTACTACAAATATTTTATCATTCAATAGCATCCCATATTTTTAATAAGCTTTCTTCATCTTTTTAACTCTTCTCCCCTTATTTTTGCCCATTTAGGTTATTTGAAAATTCTTTGTTTCACTTGGTCTACTCTGCTGTTAAAGCTCTTAGTTGTATTTTTATTTCACTGATTGAAGACTTCATCTCTAGAATTTCTATTTGATTATTCCTAGTTTAAATCCTTAGTAATATTGGCATTCGTCAAACTCGATGATTTCCTCATTTTCTTAACCTGTCTCTATTCTCTTGTATCTCATTAGCTTCTTCACAGTTAGTATTTTGAATACAAGATACGTCATTTCCCAGATTATCTTCAGTTCAGGCTCTAACTCTAGAGAGTAACCATGTTCTTTTGGAGGCATCATGGTATTTTGTTTCTTCATGTCTCCTGCATCCTTACACTAACATCTGTCCATCTGGTTTGTTCATCTCCTCTTTATGGAGTAGATTTTACTGGAGACAAGTTTATGGATTAGTTGGAATGCAGGGTGTCACTTGAGTTGTTGCTTTAGGTTTGTTTCTATGTGAGCCCAGATGTGTTGCTGAGTCTCTCAGTGATTTATTTTGCCTTAATATCAGCCATGTCAGTATATAATACAGTGGACTAGTGATTGGTAGGGCATACAGCAGTTTCTTCCTACCTTGAGGTGGTAAGATGGTGACATCACCAGCAGGTGGCTGGCTGTATGACTAGATGCATGGCTTTTCTCTTTTTCCTCTTGGTCTTATTGAATCATCTTCTGTTTTTCACTTCTTCACTGAAAATTTCCATCATTAGGCAAATGGGAAAATAGTCCTTTTGTCATGCTACTCATATCCTATAGCAGCTTAAGCTAGTGGGGCTAACTTCAGCCATCTTGGATCTCAAGGTTTATGTATCACAAATCTATTTTTAAGAAATAGTGAAAGTAAATGTAGAACTATGGTTTTCACTTTTATGCTTATAGGAAATTATAGAAAGGCAAATTTTCTTTTAATCCAGTCAACATGTTTAGCAATACTACCTGAATTTTTTTTAACATAATGAAGACTATCTTGGTTTGATGGAAAACTGAAAATCTTAGAACTACTTTGCTTAAAATGAAATTTAATTGAAATGAATTAAATGAGTCTAGATCTGATACTTTACATTGTCATTTGTTAAATTCAATATTCATGTATTTGCTAGCACAGAAGGAAATATTTAATTTTATTAAATGCTTATTCATATTTTGTACTCTTAACAAGAATTTATATGTAAAGCTCATTGGAAACTTGACAACAAAAACTAGTGCTTGAAGTGAGACAAGTATGTATTTGAAATGCGAAGTGAGCTCTACAAATTTTCCAACAATGAAACTGGAAAAGGAAAAGTTAATGTTACTTTTCAACAAATAAGTTTTTACCTGAGAATGGACTATATGTAGTTCAGATAATATGACAATTGGGCTAACTTAAAACTGAAGTTCTCCTTACAATGGTTGGGTAAAGTCCCAAATGACTAATGACTGATTCAAAAATCCAAAGCAAAGGGCCCAGCATGGTAGCTCTACTGGTTTAAATCTTTGCCTTGCAACTACTAGGATCCCATATGGGTGCCAGTTCATGTTCTGGCTGCTCCACTTTTGTTCCAGCTCCCTGCTTGTGGTCTGGGAAAGCAATAGAGGATGGCCCAAAGCTTTGGGACCCTACAACTCACATGGGAGAACCAGTATAAGCTGCAGGCTCCTGGCTTCCAACTAGTTCATTTCCTGCTATTAGGGCCAGTTGGGGAGTGAACCAGCAGATGGACAATCTTTCTCTCTCTCCTTCTCTTTGTAAATCTCTTTCCAACAAAAATAAATAAATCTTTAAAAAATAAAAAGCCCAAAGCAGTGATGGACATTGTTATGCTGCCAGTTAATCACAGTTTAAGACACCTGTCTTCCATATTGTGATATCCGGGATTGATTCCCAACTGTACCATCTGATTCAGCTTCCTGCTAATATGTCTGGGAGGCAGCAGATGATGGGTTAATACTTAGAGTCCTGCCAGCCCTGTCTGACACTTGGATGGAGTTCCTGGTTCCTGGCTTCAGTAGTGCTCTGGCCTGAATGTTGCTGTTGTTTGAGGTGTGAAACAACAGATGGAAGATCACGCTCTTGCTCTTTATTTCTCTTTCAAATAAATTAAAAGGAAACAAACCCACAAAATTTAAGACACTAATGGCTGAGTATGAATAGGTATTTTTCTAATGTTTGCTATAACTACAATTAGAATCTCTAAAGTAATTAATAGTAAAAATTTACTGATGCTAGGCAAAATTGCAGACATTGGCAGTGTCTAAAACATATCTTCTGAACTTTGGGCTTGAAATTTCATTTTGTCCATGTAATATGAAATAATTAGATTAAAAATGCTTCTATTTCCATTCTCAGGTAATAAATTTACATAAGTGTTATTTGTAAATCAGTACCAAATTTTCAGTTTGGGTCTCCCACAAAATTATCAGGCACTGAAGGGTGTTGAGCACTTAAGTCATCAACTGTTGCCTCCGTGTGTTCATTGGCAGGGAGCTGAATCAGAAGTAGACATGCTGATCGGAGATGTGGGTATACCAAGTGGCAGCGTCAAATGTCCTGTAGGTGAGTTATGTAAACTTCAGACAGAACAAATACAAATAATCCCCAGATTTCAGTCGATCAACATTTCTTTTAGCAGTGCGTGGATTTCTGATATTAGATGTATTATACAATTACAAAGAGAAAACATAAGACACAAAATGTGTAAGAATGAGTACAGCAATTGTTTTCAACTGTAAGTGTAGAACATCCTAATATGATTAGTTAATGTTGGAATGCTTTTGCATTAATTACAATAGCCATTGTACTAGGTAAACAGCAAACAAGCAACATAAGAAGATATCGTGGGAGAGATGGACAGAAATGATCATAACTAATAGTGAGAATAATAATAATAATAAAATGATATTAATAGAAAGTCTTATAAGAACATGAAATATATAGAATTAAACATTTAAACAATCTTTTCAAAATTATTTTCACCTATTTTAATAGCAAATTTGTTTTTAGACTCTGATTTAAACACTACCATGCACACATCTGAACTCTGGGAAAGTTGAACAACCAAATACACTTACTGTGCCCCGATGGTGTGACTTATTGTAAAAGACAGCTCTTAGATAAATGATTCCTAATGAAAGAATGTCTGAAATAGGACTGAGGACTTACTAATGCCTGTAGCTACAGAGTATAGGGAAAAAGAGTCACATGAGAGAACTTCAAAGATTTGTAGGAAATTGAATTAAAATCTAAATTTATTTTGGTGTGAAGTATTTTGAAATCCACATTTACTGTTTTCTTAATGTATATTTTCCATGAATTTTTTATGAAGACCTCTATAGAAACTAGTACTATTGAAGGAAGACAAAATTATATTTTTCCCCTTCAGGGACACTTAATATTAAACTGAATGTATCCCTCCAACATTCATACATTGAGATCCTGAAATCTTGAACATCATTATGAAATAAGGTCTTCTGAGGGATTAGACTATGAACGGAACTATTGCTCTTAGAAAAGCAGCCCTGAGAGGTCCCTTCACCTCTTCTTCTACATGGAAATCCAGTGAGAAGATGACTGTCATAGGTTAGGAAGCAAGCTCTCTGCACATTCCAAATGTGCCATCACTGTCATATTGGACTTAACAGCCAGAACTGTGAGAAGTAACATTTGTTGCTTAAGTCACACAGTCTATCATATTTTGTTACAGCAGCTGAAACAGACTAAAAGTTAGTAAAGGGAAGAAAAAATTGCAAATTCTCCCTGTTGCATTCTGTATAAACAGGTAAAAAAATGTTCATTTGCTTAAATATTTGTGGATACTTTATTTCAATAAGAGATAATATCAATCTCATAGCTGGGAGGAAATAATGAAATGTTTAGAATAGTGGTTCATGGTTGTTGTCTGATATTTATATTCATTATTATTATAGGTGGAAAGTATTTTAGGCATATAAAGTAGACACCACAATTGATTCTCTTACTTCATGAGTTCACTCTTAGTCATCAGGCAGTGTGTTGTGCAATTGAATTAGAGAGAGTAATTAGAAAGTTGCTACAATCAAGTCGAATGTAAGGAACACGTACTAGATTTTAAAAAATTAAAATGCATGTAATAATACAAGCATATTTGGAAGAATCTGTGAATGCATTTGTGGTGATTGGGGTTGATAAATACACTATTCAGAACAATCAGTGTTACTGGGTTCAGATCTGCTGCTTATAGTAGTGATTCTAAGTGATGTTTTTTTAGTCTGTTTTCCTGAAAAGGAGTTGAAAAGGAGTTGAGTTGTGTAAAGGCAACTTGTACTGAATAATAACTGCCTTAGTTAGGGCTGATGTTGAAAAATGAAGGAAATTACACCAGTGTTTCCTAGTAAGCTTGACTGATTCCCTTGGGCATTTTAAGATACCTTCGTAATGATCCTTTAACCTCATACAATCTTAAGTGTATTTTGCTTTACTGTGTTTTCTCAGCAACTTCCTGTTGAGAAAGTCAGAGATTTCATAACACTTTCTGTTTCACTGAGTTCCTAACACATATGAGGGGACTTTAAACCCTGAAAAATGAAACTGAAAGATAAGTCGGTCTTGGTACTTAAAATTCTTGATACATAGTTTCCTATTTCTTGAGAATCACTCATACATGACATAACTATGCCCCAATTGGTTAAAATATTAAAATAACTTGTCCACACCTGCTTTCAATTCCATTTTTCTCATAGTGACATCAACAGCTCAGAGTTCTCAATCCTTGCATTTTTTGTTCCTTCTTGGTTTTCTCTAGTCACTTTTATTGAAAATGTATACAAAAATTAAAGCTACCATGTGTTCGACACACTGCACTTAATGGTTTTTTTTAAAACTAATGCTTTTTTTTTACATTTCTAAGTTTAGCTATAAGGGCTTCCCTATGTTAAATATGAATGCAAATATATATATATATATATATATACATATATATATATATATATATGCAAGAATGAATATATGTACTATTTTTTTCTTGGACTTGCTCTCACATTGTTGTCAAAATTTGGTTAACCACTATAGTGAGCTACTACTTAATGTCACCAGGATAGCTGTAGTTTTCAGAAAGGTAGATAGCAAGTCTTGCTGATGATGTGGATATATGCAGCTATTGTGGGCTATGAAATATTTCAACATCTTTGAAAAGCAGCCTGACCACTTCTCAATTATTAAACAAGTAACTGCGTGCAGCAACAGGTCTGCTATTAAGTACATATTCAAGAGAAATTAGAAGTGCATGTCAGCCCCCAAAATTTTTACATGTATGTTCATAGTAACATTGCAGTAGGTATAAGTGGAAACAACCGAAAAGTTTACCAACTGACAAATAAAACGAGATAAATGTATATGGGGAGATACTAACCTGGCACCAAAAAAATGAAGAACTGATGCAAGCATGGATGTTGTAACATGGATAATCTTTGATAACATGCTAAGTGAAAGAAGCCAATTGCAGAAAAAAATATACTGTATCATTCCATTTATGTGAACTGCCCAGAATAGGCAAACCAATATATACAGAAAACTCATTAGTGGCTACTCACTGCTGAGAAGTTTATGAAAAAAGTTACTACTAAACACTATGTATTTTCTTTTGGAGTAATGAAAGCATTTAAACTTCTGACGGTTAGACAAACCTGTGTATTCTAAACATTCATTCATTTATACATTTAAAAAGTAAGTATTTTACATGTAAATAATTTTATTAAAGATGCATTGCTAAATCAATTGGGACAAGCATTTGTGCAGCAATTAAGGTACACATATTGCAGTGCCTCCATTTTGAGTCCTGGCTTTGTTCTTGGTTTCAGTTCTTTTCTAATGTGCACCTAGCAATAGGTAATAGCTGATATAGTTGTGTGTCTGCCATCCAAAAGATTTCTATATTGAGTTTCTGGCACTTGGCTTTGAGCTGCTGCAACCCTAGCAGTTGTGGACACCGCGGGATGGGGTTAAGAACATGGATAAGATATTTCTGGATGTATACTTGCCTGTTCCTCAGTCTTAATCTCTGCCTTTCTCTTCCCTACCTTTCAAATTGATGTTTATTTCTATGCATTTTTTTCTTATTAGAGAAAACATTTTTGGAATCTAGCTTAGTTAGCATTGTGTCTATAGACCAGATTTTCTTTATTCAGTCACCATGGACCATATAGATTGACTCCATATATTAGCTACTGTGAATTCAGCTGCAATAGACATGGGGGTATAAATAACTTTTTCACATGTAGATTTCAACTCATTTGGATAAATACATTGAATGGGAAGGCTGGGTCATGCAGTAGTCTATTTGGAGAATTCTGGGGAATCTCTATGCAGTCTACAATAGTGTTGCATGCATTAATTACATTCCAACCGTTAATCGGGGTACTTTTCTTCCACATCTTCCTAAGCATTTGCTGTTTTTGATATTGGGATAATAGCCATTTCGGCAAAGGAGATTGAAACCTTATCGTGGTTTTTATTTGCATTGCATAATGACTAGTGATCCTGAGCATTTTTTTCATGTATCTGCTGGTTTTGTATTTCATTGTTTTGAAAATTGCCTATTCATTTATTTTGCCAACTTCTTAACTGGACTAATTGTTGTTGTTGAATTTCTTGCACTTATCAAATATCATGGAAATTACTCCCTTCTCAAATGGGTAATTTGCAATCTGAGAGCTGCCTCTTCATTTTGTTGATGATTTCCTTTGCACTGCAGATTTTTAGTTTGATGCAGATCCATTTGCCTAGTTTTGCTTTTATTACCTGTGTTCTGGGGGCTTATCCAAGAACTCTTTGCCTATGCCGATCTTATAGTATTTTCCCCATGTTTTCCTTAGGAATCCGATGGTCACAGTGTATGCATATACATCTTTGATCCCTTTTGAGTCTATTTTTGCATAGGCATATGGTGGGGGTCAGGTTTCATACTTCTTCAGGTGGATTTCTAATTTTTCAAGCACCTTTTATTGAAGTGACTGTCTTTTCCCATGGAATTAATTTTAACTCATTTTTCCAGCTAATTGTACTTGTGTGAATTGATGTCTGCTTTCTATTCTGTTTCATGGTCTAAATGTAGACTTTGTGCTAGTACTGGGCTGTTTTAAATAACCCTGCTCTGCAATAATATCCTTTGAAATATTGTATTGTTTTCATTTTGTTATTTGTGATTTTGTTATTTGAAACTACCTTAGCTACTCCAGTAGTCTTGTGTTTCCATTTGAGTTTTATTATTGTTTTTTCTGTACCTAAAGAATTCTTGGTATTTTGTGGAATGCATTGAACCTGTAAATTGCTTTTGGTAGTATGAATATTTTGACATATTTATCCAAAATGTGGAAGAATTTTCCATTATTTTGTCATCTTTTTCTTTCTATAATGTTTTATAATTTTTAACATTAAGATATTTCATATCCATGCTTAAGTTTGTGTCAATATATTTACATTTTTAAACTTTTTTAGCCTACATATTATCTAATTACTTGGCTATTGTGAATGGGACTGATCTTACAAGTACTATCCCAGTCATGGTATTTCCTGTATATTAAAAGGCTATCAGTTTTTTCTGTGTTGGTTTTAAGCCTACACCCACTAAACTCTCAAGAATTTTAATAATCTCAGTCTCTAGGTCCCCCTGTATGTTACATCATGTCATCTGCAAACAGGGATTATTTCTCCTTTCCAATTGGTATTCTAACTTCTTTTTCTTATGCCTCTAGATGACACTATATTGAACAGCAGTAGTGTAGCATCCTTGTGTAGTTCCAGATTTTAGAGGAAATGTTCCCAAACTGTCCCCCATTCAATCTGAAGTTGGCTGAGGATTTGTCATACATTGCCTGGATTGTATTGCGGAAACTTCCTTCCATACCCAATTTAGTCAAGGTTTCTGTAATGACAGGAAGCTATATTTTAGCAAATGGTTTTGCTTCCTCTATTGAGGTAATCATTTGATTTTCATTCTTCAATTCGTTAATGTTGTGGATCACATTCATTAATTTGCATGTGTTGAATCATGCCCAAATATCAGGGTGAATCCCATTTTTTTAACAGTCATTTTTTTTTATTACATTTTGGACAATCTTTACATAGTTAATTAGGGTTAAAAAGGCTCAAGGGCTATCGGAAAGTGGGTAAGACTATTATTTCCATATTGTTTCCTTCATGTTTAAAGGAGGATATTAAGGGAGAAGGCCCACCCAATTTCCCACCCTCCCCAGGTCCCAGATGTAGGGCATTCTCTGAGGTTCTTGCTCAGGTGGTTTTGATAGTTCACCAGTTATGAATCGCTGCCAGTCTTGCCACTCCAAGCACGATGAGGTCATTGAAGAATCCACTGATTGACATAGTCCATCATAGAGTCTCCATTTGCCCAGTATTTTGTTGCCAACATATAGCTGAGATGGCTGATTGACCTGTTCTGTCTTCTGTCTTTTCTTGGTTAGGGTTCTGAGTCCAGCTGTTCAATTGGGGAGATCTCCAAAGACACTTTGTCTGAGGTGTTCTCAGACAAGATTCATGTATGTGCTAGCAAGTACAGGGCCCGGCACAGTCCATTTCCCCAATTACTGGTGGTTGCAATTGCTGGGCTGGTTCTGTTTTTAGTCCTGACTTCCCCTGGAACCAAGGGGTGTTGCAGTCCAGCCTGGTTCTGCCCAGCACATACTCAGCCCTCCCATCAACCAGTGGGAGCTGCAGCCTAGTCAGAGCGACCCACAACAACCCCCATCAGGCCTGCACCTTACCCTGGTTTGCCAGAATGTGTGGCAGACTAGTCCAGTCTGTCCCACACCCCATTCGGCTCTCATACATGTCAATGGGTATTAAAGCTTTGTTCCATCTAACCAGCCCAGCTATGCAGCCCACACAGATGCTGTTGGGTATCTGTCTAGCCACCCTAGTCTCTGTCCTAGTTTTCGTGCCCTCCCGTGGGAGTGGTAACCCAAGAGGGAGGAGCCCACTATTTCCTTCCCAGGCCTCTCCCACCCCCGGATTATGCACTCTTAGGGTGGTTCTGTGGTTTGACTTGACGGATTAGCCCCAAGTATCAGCTTCTGCCAGCTAATACTGTGGCTAAGCCCAAACAACCCTCATCCACTCTAATTTTGTTTGCACCAGTAGGAACAATCAGCCCAGCCTTGCTTTTCTCTGATCTGGTCTGCATGAGGCATACAGGTGTTGTAACCCTGCCCAATCTGGTCTGCCCCCATCCCAGCTCACACTCTCTAGTGACAGTAACTGTCCAGCAAGGGAACCACCTCTTATTCCCCTGCTGGCTCTGCCCTTTCCTGGTTCTCACATGTGCTGGTTGGGCATTGCAGTCACATCTGGCACAGGCAACCTCACCTTGGCATTCCATATTGTGCACTGGTTTTTGTCACTACCAAACCTGGCCCGACCACAGTGTTCTGGTATTTGGATTTGCCAGTGGATGATGTGAACTGATTCAGCCTGGTCTGCCCCCATCCCATGCCAAATGTATGCCAGTGGGATAATTTCCACAGCTGTTCTGGGCTTTTTCCTGTCATGTTTCTTGCACTTACCTGCCGGGTCTGTGTCCTGCCAGAGAAGTTTCCCAGGCTCCTCCATCAAAACCCCTCCCAATGCCAGATTTTGCACATACCAGGGGGTCCATGAGCCAGCACTACTCAGTTCACCTCATGTTCTAGCAGGAACAGTGGCCTTTCCTGACTGGCCTCAACCCAAACTGGTCCATACCCACATATGGCTCACATATGGCTCAGTAGGGGTTGAGACCTTGCCTAGTCCATCCCACATCTATCCTGGTCCTCCAGGACACCAAAGGGTGTTGGAGTGTGACCCGGCTCAGTGCATCCAATCCCAGTCCACACTTGTGCCAAGGGAGACTACAACTGGATCCTGATCAGAATGCAGCCCCCATTCCAGCCAGTGTGCCCCTTGGTGGGAACCTCAACCCAGCTACGGTTGTCCCCTTAGCTCCCCAACTGGGCTTGTTCCCAGCTGTAGATCATGTACATGCCAGTGGCTGCTTTGACTCAGCTTGGCTCAGTCCCTCACCTGTCCCGACCTCTGCCTTAGACACTTTGGCTTAGCATCCTTGATTCACACAGACTAGTAGGTGCAAGAGCCTAGCTCAGTATGACCTGTGCTCCATCCTGGTCTCTAGTTTCGCTTGTGGGCTAAGTTTTGCTCAGTCCTGCCCAGTCCACCCTGTTCCATTACCAATTGACACGTTAGCTAGCTGTTGGAGCTACTTTGCCCAGCTTGTCCGACCCCCAGGTCTGGACCACATGTTCACCAGTGGGAGCTATGACTCGCCAGGGGAGTTTCCCAAGTTCCTCCACTTAATCCATTCCCAGACCCAGTTCTCATACAAGCCAATGGGTTTAGGCTAGTGCCCGGCACAGTCTGGCTTCCATTTGGCCTTGTATGACTTGGTGAATGTTGCAGCCAGGCCCACCCCACACCCTATTCAGGATGCACATTAGGGTGCTGCTGCCTTGACCAGTCCAGACTGTTGTGGGTTCCTTTACCTGTGACTGATGGCAGACTCCTTGGTCACACCTAGCTTAGTCCATCACCACCCCAACACTTGAGCTAACCAATGGGGCTAGAATTTTGACAGGCTGTGGCCCACACATCCCTCACATAATCTACCCCTGGATAGGGTTCTTGAGTGATAGTTAATGTCATGGCCCAGTGTCGGGGAATCTCCGGACCTGCGGAAGAAAACCCGACGCTGAGTGGCTGTATAGAAACTCTTTATTCCGTCAGGCAGCATGCAAACAGGAAAACCGTCTGCTCCTTCTTTCTCTCTGCTCTGTCTGCTCCTCTACCCTGTCTGCTCCTCTACTCTGTCTGCCCTCCACTCTGTCTGCTCTCCACTCTGTCTGCTCTTCACTCGGTCTGCTCTCCACTCTGTCTGCTCTCCACTCTGTCTGCTCTCCAGGACCCAACCTGCTTATATATAACACCTAGCCAATCAGCTAAAAGGTCACCCCTGCACGTGGGAAGCGACCAATCAACTAAAAGGTCACCCCGCACGTGGGAAGCAACCAATCAGCTAAAAGGTCATCCCCGCACATGGGAAGTGACCAATCAGCTAAAAGGTCACTCCCACAGGCAGGACATGCAACCACGCCCCAAGGGGAAGACACTTCCTGAACTTGTTTACCACTGCCCTCGTCAGGGCATTGGTCTGTGGTGCTGTGCTAGACAGCCCCATAGATCGTTAGGCACTCTCAACAGCTCCCCCTTTTTGTTTAATTAACAAGGGACCGTGCCTGTCTTAGGTGTTCCGAGTTAGCACCTCCTTACCCGTCATGGGCTGACCGCGTGGCTGTGGACACGGCGCCTGTCTTAGGTTGGTAGAGCCCATATCAGATACTTACCCGTCTTTGACTACCGGTCCAGCATGTTCAGCCATACCTTGGGGGACTCTCGTCTATGGAGCACAGGTACCACTTGCACTAGCACCTGCAGTTGGGCTTAATGGCGCCACACCCGAATTAGGGTGATGCAGCCAACCCAGAGCACATGAATGACAAGGAGCAGACCAATGCTGGTTAGACCAGCCCACTGGCGAGCAAATGAAAGGCCTCTCAAGACTCAATCCCATTGCTCTACTGAAGCTACTCTTACCCCTATGGCATTAATGGAAAGAATTTGCCGTGTGGAGCTCTCTGGTTAAATTATCGAACCTCAAGGACCAGCTGCCATTGTCAGCACAGCAGTGCCTGACCCATTCCAACATTGGGTCAAGCAACCCCAATATTCACTGCAATTCAAATAAGAAACACTGAACCAACGCGAAACCAAAAACATAAATGGTGGGGAAACACATGCAAAGGCAGGGAGTATAGAGACATTACTCTTATAGGTCACATTTACATTTTCTTCCCAACTGGGTGAGTTATTATAGATATAGGCACAGTTCTGTATCACTGTCCCAGGAACCAAGGCGAATGCCGATATATCTGAGCGGCCACCATTGCTGGTACACAGTACTCAGGCATTCCAAGGTTGAGCGAGCAGGATCACCATGTGAATAATTATACCCAAAAAAGGTTGAGTTGGAAAAGATGGAAAACAAATTTGTCACAGCAAACCCTGGAGCCACTCTTCTGGATGACACAGTACTTTGATATCCCGTCCATTCCGGGGGCCATCTCCAAACACCAGCACGGCATGGCAGTATCTGACGTACTCCGGTCACAGACCATTGCCACATTCAGCTTGCAGGCAGAGTCAAGGAACGGTGGCAGTCATGGTCATAGCTACTCCATCAGTTCGGTTACCTTGAAACCTCCCTATGGTCCGATTCGCCATCAGGATGCAAGGTCGAGTCTCATTTACAGCATAGGCCCAGGCTTGGAAGCACACAGTACCAGGCAAGATGATACTTATGTTCCTTATGGTATCGATTTATTGTCCCAAGGGACAGCGGGCAGTCCGATGCTCTCATTGCTGGTAAAGAACGTAGGCAATATACGGCTGTTATTGGTCACTGGCAGGGGCATCGGCCATGCCCTCACTATCATCCACAGGTGAAGGTCCTGGTCGTGTCCGTTCGCTGCCAAGCTCGTTGTCAGTGCAGTCATTAGCATCCACCACATCGGGGGCTTCATCTTGAGGGGGCTCCTTCACCACACGTGTCAGACGTTCGGGTATCCACACTGGTCCTTCAGAATCCTGCGGAAAAACACAAACTGCACCTCGCGTCCGTCGTAAGACAGGATGCGGGCCTCGCCATGCTTTTGTTAGGACATCCTTCCACATAACCCGGTCTTTACAGGGGCCATTGCCCGAGGC
Organism: Ochotona princeps; assembly: GCF_030435755.1. Lineage (NCBI taxonomy): Eukaryota > Metazoa > Chordata > Mammalia > Lagomorpha > Ochotonidae > Ochotona > Ochotona princeps. The sequence continues at coordinate 80,628,383 of NC_080832.1, forward strand.
ATGCCGCTCAGCAGCAGAGCGGCCATGCAAATCCAAAATCAAAAAATTAAAAATATATGTAACAAGAGCTAATTGGTGTTTTGGGCTATTGGGGAAGAGGGAGGCTCCTACTCCCCCTTTTTGCTTAATTAACAAAGTCTTGAGTATGGCATGAGCACGCTCTACAATAGCCTGACCCATGGGATTATAGGGAATGCCAGTGGAATGTTTGATAGCAAATTCAGAACAGAATTTATACTCTTGAAAATTAGGAACATTCATATACTTGGATATCTAGCATTTCCCAATGCAATTTTAAGAGCATCTAAACTTTTTGGTTTAGGAGTACAAAACATGCTATACAATAATTTCCTCTTTCGCTAATTTGATAAATCACTGTTCTTTTAATTATATCTAATAAGAAACATTCGTGACAACAGCGTTTACTATAACCACAAAAAAATAAATCCCTTTTTTTTTTGAAGAACAGTCATCTCATGATTTATTTACAGCAGTAATAGAATGTTCTTTTTTTTTTTTTTAACGGAAGACTACATATTCTCTAATACATCCCAAAGCAAATGTACTATAAAGTTTATATACCAGTTACACAGTAAGAGGGCTTCAATATTAGTATCACCTGTGATATGATCTAAACTGGTTTAAAAGGCCTTTATAATTATCTTCAGGTACTATTTTATACTCTATTCACCGTTTTCAGGTTTTCCCTTTGCCTTCCTAGATATATACATATATAGATACACGGGTATATATAAAAACTGCAGTAAATTTTGCATCCCATTTGTCTATACAACTCTTAAGTGTTCATTTATTATGTGAACAATAAAAGAACTATTTCATGAGGTTCAAGTATAGATGAATAAATACCACTGTAAGAGTAAACAAGAACTGAAAGACAACCACATGTGCACATGCAAAGAAAAGTCCCTAAAACCTATTCCAAAGTGTTATGATTTCATGTTGTCAATATTTTTTTTTCTAGTAATTCATCAGTTTTCTACTTATAAACATGAATTTAGACCCAAATAGTTCTTCTGATTGTTCAAGTTTGTATGTTACAAGATTTACCAATATACTATTCAAATTCTTTTTTTTTACTTTTTTGAAGGAATGCTGAAGAATGCATTAGCTTTTATTAAATGACTTTAAGTGTTAATGACATTTTCTATAAAGGGATGAATTATTAGTCAATTTAAACAAAAGATATTTGATCTCTGTATATTGGATTGTGATGATTTAAATCATTGTGGAACCTAGTAAACAAAATGGTAAATGAAAGTATATAAGTTAACTCTTGCACTAGCTTGAAATCTAGTCGGACCCAGGAGCGTACCAGGGATTTGGGGTTTGGTCCTCCTGTACGGGAAAGACCTGCCCAGGGCCACGCAATTCTCTCCAACCTTGCCTCTCCTCCACATTGAGGTCGCATGGCTGGACCCCTAACACATCCCAATCACTAGTCCAGGGAGGAGCCGTAGGTACCAAGGGCGGGTCTCCTGGTGGGGGTCTAGGCACCCAGGATTTCTTTGAATGACTCATCGATGCAGCTTCTAGTCTTTCTACCAGCTCATCCAATTCACTCCCTGAGGCTTCCTCTGTCTCCTCTGAATCTGATCCTCCTGATTCACTAGTTGCTCCTTTCGAAGAAGCTTCCTCTTGCATTTCTCACAACAGCTCTTCCCCTTCCTGCAAGATTTCCTTAAACTTGTCTGACCGTTCCATAAGACAAGACTTAACCAAGGTCCAGAAACCAATGGTTCCCGGAGGTAACGGACTCTTCCGCTCAGCCCGCAGAAGGTCTCTCCCGAGGCGCTCCCATTGGGGGAGAGTCAGAAAACCTGCATCTAAGAACCAAGGGGAAACCCTACCCGCTGTCTGCAAAAATGCAAGCACCGTCTTAGCCTTCACAGGAGTACCATGTTTTTTCAACAGTTTCCATAACAGCTCCTGCATACACATACTAGAAGATAGATTCCCCATAGTGTTGAACAGTATTATTCCCTGACCAAAGGCTGTCTCGTCGCTAACCCACGATCTGTTCTTGTTGCTAACTCGCAAACCTCTCTCTCGTCACTAACCCGTGAACCTCTCGTCGCTACCCTGCAAACCTCTCGTTGCTACCCTGTGAACCTCTAGTCACTAACCTGTGAACCTCTAGTCACTAACCCGTGAACCTCTCTCGTCACTAACCCGTGAACCTCTCTCGCTGCTGCCCTGCGAACCTGACGCGCACGTCCCCGCAAAAGCGGCTTCCTGAGTCTGTGCTCAGCTACTGACCTTTTTCCCGCGAGTGAAACTTCCTGGGCTGTGCGCTCAGTTGCTTACCTTGTCCCGTGGTGTGCGGCTTACCGGCTGAAGTGGATCCGAGTCACGGCACCAGATGTCGGGGAATCTCCGGACCCGCGGAAGAAAACCCAATGCTGAGTGGCTGTATAGAAACTCTTTATTCCGTCAGGCAGCATGCAAACAGGAAAGCCGTCTGCTCCTTCTTTCTCTCTGCTCTGTCTGCTCCTCTACCCTGTCTGCTCCTCTACTCTGTCTGCTCTCCACTCTGTCTGCTCTCCACTCTGTCTGCTCTCCACTCTGTCTGCTCTCCAGGACCCAACCTGCTTATATATAACACCTAGCCAATCAGCTAAAAGGTCACCCCTGCACGTGGGAAGCGACCAATCAACTAAAAGGTCACCCCGCACGTGGGAAGCAACCAATCAGCTAAAAGGTCATCCCCGCACATGGGAAGTGACCAATCAGCTAAAAGGTCACTCCCACAGGCAGGACACGCAACCACGCCCCAAGGGGAAGACACTTCCTGAACTTGTTTACCACTGCCCTCGTCAGGGCATTGGTCTGTGGTGCTGTGCTAGACAGCCCCATAGATCGTTAGGCGCTCTCAACAGCCCAGCTTAATGTTACCCTTCTCCTGATCCATCATCATATCCGGTAACAGGATATGATTCTGATGGACAAGCCCTGAGCCTTAGCTTTTAAATGGACTGGTTTGGTGCTCAGCATTATTCAGTGATTACAAGTTTTTCAAAAGAAGAGTTACTGTCATTGGGAATCTTTACGAATGATTCACATTCTAGAAACTCAGTGGGTACTTAAGCAGCGATTCAAAGAACCAAAACCTCAGAGGTCCCGGCTGGGAGTCCAGCAGGCGGAGCATGGCACTAAATGGTGTGCTGGCTGCCCAGGGACAGCTCACCATGTGCACGTGGTGGCTGGCGTCTGGGATCCAGGCATGAGACACCCCATTCTGAGACCCACCAGCAGCTGGAAGCCTGCTGGAAGTTTGAACTCCCAGTCCCAAGGTTGCGCCCCTCGCCAATCCCATTCACCACCCTCATTGGGTGGTGGGTTGGCCACGGGCCTGCCCAGTCTCGGAGATCTCCCCCCACCTTGGTGTACTCACGCCAAAGGGAGCGGTCCCCGGAGCCCAGGCAGGCCCGGGGACAGCTCACCATGTGCACTAGGTGGCTGGCATCTCGAATCCCATTTTTATTAGGTAAATAATCTCTCTCTGTTTCTAGTATTTTGTTGATCTTTTTATGTTCAGCATATATATTCTCAGCTCTATTTCTGTTTTATCTTTTTCCAGTTTGGGAATGAAGGTGAAGTTGGCTTCATAGGAGGCATTTGGGAGGATTCTATCATGTTAAATTGTTTTGGATAGTGTGAGAAAAGTTGGAATTTATTGTTCTTGAAATATCTGATGAATCCATCCATTTCTGGACTTTTTCTTGATTGCAGAGTCTTTATAATTTTTTTAAAGATTTATTTATTTTTATTGGAAAGGCAGATATACAAAGATGAGGAGAGACAGAGAGGAAGATCTTCTGATGGTTCACTCCCCAAGCTACCGCCAACAGCTGGAGCTGAACCAATCTGAAGCCAGGAGCCAAGAACTCTTCTGGGTCTCCCACATGGGTGCAGGGTCCCAAAGCTTTGGACTGTCCTCAACTGCTTTCCCAGGCCACAAGCAGGGAGCTGGATGGGAAGCGGGGCCACTGGGATTAGAATAAGTTCCCTTATGGGATCCCAGCACGTTCAAGGTGAAGACTTTAACCACTATGCTATTGTGCTAGGATCAAGATCTTTATAATTGATTCAACTTGAGTCTTGGTTCCTACTCTATTTAGGTTTCCTTTGCCTTCCAGGCTCTATTTTGTGGGTAAGTGCTCAGAAATACATCCATATTTTCTACATTTTCCAACTTTCTGGCATATAGCTGTTTGTAGTAATTCCTGATGGATATCTTTATGTCTGTGGTATCTTTTGTATCATCTTCATTTTCATCCTTGGTTCTATAAATATCAGTCTTCTCCCTTAATGTATTAACTGAGCCATGATGCATGAATTTTATTTTAAAAATTCCTCATTTAATTGTATTTTTTTAATTTCTTGTTTGTGTTACTCATTTTTTTTTCTAGTTTTATTTTTTCTCCTGCTAATTTTAGTTTTCCTTATTGTTTTCTAGGACCTTGATTGCATGTTTAGATCACTTTTGATAATTTTTCAATTGCGGTAGATACTAATTGGTATTAACTTTCCTCTTGACAGTGACTTTGCTACATCCGATTTTATTTTCCTTTTGATTTCTTCTATGAATCATGATACATTCAACAAATATTATCCAGTGTCCAAGTGTTTGCATGCTTTCCTGAGTTTATGTTGTAAACTTATAGCTTTATTTCATTGTTTGAAAAGATACAGTATGCTTTCAATTTTCTTTTTTTGCTGAAATTTGCTTATTGGTCTACTGTAGTCACTAGTCTATCCTAGAGAAAGTTCCACACATGGATTAAAAGAATATGTATTCTATAGGATGTGAGATTAAATGTTTGTAGATATAGATTTGGTCCATTTGGTCCTTAATATATCCATTGGATCCATTTTATAGATTGCTTGTTGATTTTTATGTTATATCAAATTGATCTGCCCATTGATGAAAGTGGAGTTTCAAATCCCTATTATTATTGTTGCATCACTTACCATCAATTAATTTTTATTTTAAATAGCCACATGTTCTGGCATGGGATTAAAAATACATAGAACCACATTTTCTGTTTGAATTGATCTTTCAATCATCAAATAATGCCTCTTACCTTTTTACATAGTTTGTTTGCTATTAGGATGATTATTTGTTTTCATCTTTAATTTCCATTAACATGGAATGTATTTCATCATTCTTTCAGTCTTTATGCGTATTTGTTTGTAAGGTGTATTTTTTTTTAGAGACTGCAAATTGATGAGTCTCATTGTTTAATCCATTCAGCCCATTTGAACATTTTGGAGAGTTTGGGCCCCTTACATTCAAGGCTTTATTGATAATTAATGCTTTGTTCCTACCACTTTTGCATAAATTTTCGATTGCTTGTATTAGATTTTCTTAGTACTTTCACTAGGAGATTTTATGCCTTCATATTCTTTCTTGATTATGACTAGCTCAGTTTCTGTGTGTAACATATCCTGAAATATCATTTGTAATGCTGGTCAAGTAGTGACAAATTCTGTGAATTTGTTCATTCTGGAAAATCTTTCACCCTCACTTATAAATGAGAGCTTTGCTGGACACAGGATCAGGGTTGACGGGTTGTTGTTGTTCTTGTTGAGTACTTGGACCATGGCTTTCCATAATCTCTCTCTTTTTTTTTTTTCTAAGGCATTCTGGTTTTTTTTTTTCTTTTAATTATTTATTATTTTTACTTCATTAATTACATTGTATTATGTGACACAGTTACATAGGTACTTGGGTTCTCCCCACCCCTCCCCAAACCCTCCCACCATGGTGGATTCCTCCACCTTGTTGCATAACCACAGCTCAAGTTCAGTTGAGATTCCCCCATTGCAAGCGTATACCAAACATAGAGTCCAGCATCTTATTGTCCAGTCAAGTTCAACGGCTGTAGGATTTCTGATGAGAAATCTGCTGTCAGGGTAGTTGGGAGCCTCTGAAGATAATCTAAAATTTTTCTCATGCACATCTTAAAATCTTCGCATTTATTTTATTTTTCAAAGTTTGAATATAATGAAGCTCTTTTCTGATCACATCTATTAGGAGTTCTATATGCTTCCTATACTTGAGAGTCCCCGTCTTTCTCCAAATTAGGAAGTTTTCTGCTATTCATCGAATACGTCTCCTAATTCATTCTTTTCATGCCTTCAGAAACTTCTATGACAGGTGTATTTGGCTGTGTGATAGTATCCCATAAATCTCAAACACTTGGTGTTTCTAATTTTTCCTTTTATTATTTCTAAAGGTTTATCTTCTATCTTGGATTTTTTTTATTTGGCTTGCCAAGTCTGTTGTTAAAGCTTCACACTGCATCTATGTTACATATTAAAATGTTTCATTTCTAATATTTTTATTTATTTCCAGTGGCTCTATCTATGGGAAATTTGTTTATCCATACCTTATATGGATTTCTTTAAGGCCAAGTATTTGCTTCTCACTTGTGAGTAATCTTATCTTTGATGAAATTCCTGAACATGAATTCAAATCAGTCTGTTCATTTTCACATGTTAATATTGAAATGTGTTCCTTTTAGGAAACCCAATTTTCTTTTTTCATGTTTCTTATACATCTGCATATTTTAGGCATAGATGAAAATAAAAGCTATCATAAGGGAAAACAATTATCTTTGAAATATGCCTCTATGGTTTGCAAAAACATTTGCTCCCTCAATGGATTTCTGGAGGTGTGTACTGGTTGGAGGCAAGGTTGCTCTGGCAAGAGCCCAGAGCCACACTGCAATTTTGGCATATACTCAATTGTTGACAGACAAGAGAGTATGATCATATCAGCTGGCAGAATCACAGCCTCATGCCCTCTCTACCAAGGTGATGCAACTATCCAGGTTGAGTCTGCAATGTCTAGGCACCTTAAACTTGCAGGTCCATAAACCATGCAAAGAATCTCTGCACTCCTCAGTATGAACCCTCAGGCTTTGATGACAGATAGAGTGATTGCCCCAAAGTCTAGCCACATCCTGTCACAACTGCTATGTACTATCCTGCACATAGGATTTCCGTAGTCATAAGGCTCAGGTCTCTCACAGTCATAAGAAACATAGAATCTACCCTGAGTCCAACAATATTCTCCCATCCACAGTCATAGCTGTGGATTTGTCTGAGTCAGCCCCCAAACCAATAGATTGGTTGGCACTTCATCTTGGTGAAGCAGAGCTTGAGTCTGGCAGCTTAGACCACTCAGCCATCCTGACACTCTGACACTTCGTCTTAGTAAGCTGAGGTTGGATGCCTTGTTGGAATAAAGGGAGGGAAGAGCCTCATGAACCTGAGTGGGTTTCCTGGCCACTGCCAACCTTCCAGGTCAGTCAGTAGGGAGAGCAGATTTATCCATGTGATAAAATCTCACACAAGAGCTATAGCAGCTTCTACTCACCTCATTGAAAAGGCATTTCATCCCTGCTGGTTGCCAGGTGCTGGATACAAAAGATAATTATAGGGCTTGACTGGCTGTTTCCTGGTTGCTGCTACATAAATTGTCCATATTGCTTAATATGGTTGCTCTGTATTTGGTAGAATTCCCACTACAAATCTCCAATTGTCTCCAGGTAATAAAGTTCTTGCCCCACTTTTTCAGTGGCAGTGAATTCTTGAAATAATTTCAACCATTTCATAAGTCTCTCAGGTACCTGGACACTTTAATTTTTTTGAGAAAAAAATCATTGAATTGTTTTTACAAATGTGAATATAACACCAAAATCCTTTTAAATAAACAAAGACTAATTTTTCTAACTTTCTAATTTTAGTCCTCAACAGTACTAAGCCAAATACATTAATTTACTCCATGCTATTAGGTAATTAGGAAAATAAAATATTCTCTGAAGAACAGAAATGTAGTTTTCTAAATTCCCTTACCTCAGCCAAAGAGGTCAGGCTGGTGATCTCTAACCTGAGTTAAGAGTCATCAGAATAGCAAGGAGAACAAATAAGAGAATACCCTTAGAAATGAAATGATAAAGGGCCGGCATGATAGCCTAGAGGCTAACCTCCACACCTTGCATGAGCTGGGATCCCATCTTGTGGCCTGGGAAAGCAGTCAAGTATGGCCCAAAGTCTTGGGACCCTGCAACCACATAGGAGACCTGGAAAAAGCTCTTGGCTTCTGGCTTTGGATCATCTCAACTCCAGCCATTGTGGTCATTTGGGGAGTGAATCAGTGGATGGAAGATATTTCTCTGTTTCTCCTTCTCTCTAAAAATCTTTGAAAAAAAAAAAAAAGAAAGTAAAGATGGAAATAAGTGAATCAAAATGGAACCCGCTGCTTTTGGATAAATAAGAAAACAGAAATTAAGGTCTAACATTTGGGAATCATTTTCTTCATGAAGGTTCTTGAATTTTTTTTATTTCTTAAGTGACACATTAGTCATTCAGTAGCATGTTATTTAATTTCATGGTGTTACTTTCTATTTTTCTTCCTGCTATTGATTTTGTATGGTGGCTTTTCATTTAAGGGGATGTATAGTAACTGTAATGGAGACTATCATATCCAGATATGAGGATACAATGCAGTATGCATCTCTACTTAAAAAGATTACTCCCAGTGAAACTGTTTACTATATCTTGACAATAGGATGCTGGACTCTGCCATTGTCCAAGCCCACAACGATGGACATATGATTGTGTATGAAGATCTATAGTAATGATATAGGGGAACTCAGTGAGTGGGGAAGGAACTGGGGAGGGGGTAAGGGAAATCTCAGGAGCCTGTGGAACTATATCACAAAATGATAATAAAAAGAAGTAAAATTTTAAAAAAATTAAATGCATTTTTTATTGGAAAGACTAATATACAGAGAAAAGGAGATACAGAGAGAAAGATATTCCATCCTCTGGTTCTCTCCCTAACTGGCCACAAGGGCTGGTGCTGAGCCAATCTGGAGCCAGGAGCTTTTTCTGGGTCCCCCATGTGGGTGCAGGGTCCCAGGGCTTTGGGCCATCCTCGACTGCTTTCCCAGGTAGGGAGCTGGTTGGGAAGTGGAGCAGCTGGGACACAATCCAGCATCCATATGGAATCCCAGTGGATACAATGTTGAGGCTGTCATGACAGGCCCAGCAAAGTAAATTAAGGAGAAAGAAAACCTAATTATCTATTGCTAAAACATTGTATAGTGAACCTTTCTACAATAAGCCTCTTTTAAATGGAAAAAAAATGTGATACAACTGAGGAATTCTTACATAAAAAATGTCAAATATTAATTTTGTAAACATTAAATTTCAATAAAAAGGGAAACCACATGAATTCCTCCAACTCAACACTGAAAGTTCTATAGGAAGGCTATCAACAGAAGCAGTGTCACCTTTCTCAACTGTCAACATTGTTGACACTGCCAGAGAAGCTGCGAAGTAAGAATTAACCACCAAAACCCTTGAGTTCCACCATCAGGATTGAAGCCCAATGCTGAAGCTAACTCACATCTGTTGTGAAGAGCAAACAAAAAATATTAAGTGTGTGTATATATATGTATAGACATATATATACATGTACATATGCATCTTTAATTTATGATACTATTTGACTCAGAAAATTAAGCAAAAATGTTTTCATTGTATTTCATTCCAAGTTATGACATCTGCCAATGATGGGAGCAGATAGTTTAAATAGCACCCGTTTAAACATCTCCCATGGATATCCATCATGTGTTACCTGCTCTATTTGGATTGTCTATCATTTCTTTTCCCTTGGGATTATTCAACCCACTAAGGACCCCCTGCTCTTTGTTTTTCAGTGTGCCTTAATACATTAGAAATATCTATTAGAATAACATTCAGCAGTGCTTTAAATGCTATACAGTTAACATAAATGAATGATGAAATATGTTAGAATAACATACTAAGTTGAGTAAGCCAAGTGAAAATAAATAATTTTATGTAGCAAATAATCTGTTAAAATGGGCTACCTATAATAAAACAGACAATTTCAGGTGCCTTTAATAAAAATTACATTACACAGTGTAAAATCACATCTTTAAAATTCTGTAGTGTTTAAACTATTAACATTCGGCTAATATTTTGCTTAAGCACTGAATTTTCGATATTAAAATCCTTTGAAATTATTTTTATTGTAGTGGACCATATCTTCATCTATTTACTAATATGTGAAAGTTTATCCTGATTACTGAGTATTAATGGTCAATGTCATTATAACTTATATATGAAATCATTGGAACATAATCTAATAATGTAGCATAGGCTGTAAACAACTTTGCTCCTTTCAAAATAAACATAAATATGATGTGGCAGATCCACTGTAGGTGTGTTGCCTTCCCACATTGCTATTTCCTAGGATAGTGCTCAGTACTCAGCAGGCACTTAGTAAGTAGTTGCCTTGATTGTAAATGAATCAAATCTTTTTAACTTTAAACTTCTCATGAAATGGAAGGTTATGTATTTTGTATCTGGGGTCAACAGTCTGTAAAGTGGTTCTCAAACAGAGATGGAACCAACCACTTTCAAATGTTTAGAAATATGTTTGGGGTTGGCTTTGCATGATAACAAGAGTTAGTGGGAAAAAAGTGAAGTGGAAGCTTGGTTTGATTTTTGAGCCTTTTTTTCCAAGAAAACTAGATATATGGTGATGGTATTTTGGCAGATCCTTATTGTACTTGAAAAGTCTCTGCTATGCAAAACAGGAACTGTTAAGAAAACTGAGCCTGATTCAGACACCATAGCCTACTAAGATTTTTAAATTTGTAAATTAGAGCCTCTGGAATTTATAGGCAAGTCTTAAAAGTGGCACAAGTCATTTACATTTTATAGCAAAAACAAATATGGAATATTTTTAAAGTAGTATTCAGATTTACTTTTTAAGGTTTTATTTATTTTATTGGAAAGTCAGGTTTACAGAGAGAAGGAAACAAAGATTTCTATTCGATGATTCATGCTACTCCCCAAGGGGCCACAATGGCAGGAGCTAAGCTGATCTGAAGCCAGGAGCCAGGAGCTTGGGTGAGGGACCCAAGGCTTTGGGCTGTCCTCTGCTGCTTTCCCAGGCCACAGGCAGGGAGTTGGGTGGGAAGTACAGTAGCTAGAATACAGACTGGTACCCACATGGGATCCCAACTCATACAAGGCGAGGACTTTAGCCACTACACTACCATACAGGGTCTGATTTACTTTTATTTACTTTTTTTTTACTTTTTTTTTATTAATTATTATGCATTATGTGACAGTTTCATAGGCTCTGGGAATCCCCCCACCCCTCCCCATGCCCCTCCCCCCTGGTGGATTCCTCCACCTTGGTGCAGTATTACAGTTCAAATTCAATCAAGATTCTTTCCTTGCAAACATATACCAAACATAGAGTCCAGCTACTTATTGTCCAGATGGGTTGAACAGTTTCTTGGGGAGACCATTTCTGCTCCAAAGTTAGAGCTGGTAGAATATCATCACAGTCAATTAAGAGTCCCAATATAACATTAACAGCAATTTGTAACATTATGGAATCGACATGGTTTTGCGTAACCAGTATGTTAAAAAAAAAAAAAAAAAAAAAAAACAAGTTCTTAACCACAACCTATGACTTGCTCATTGACATTTCAATTTTAGTTTGTATACAGGACCGGCTGCTATATACCTTAAAATGGCTATAAGGTACCATTCAGCTGTCTCATGTCTATTTCATTTTAGTATTTAGCCATTTGTTGTGTTGAAGTATAATTTTACTGATCTTGGCAGATTTTAGGATAATCTAGACTGGCTTGTAACTCTAACAAGACATTTGTCAACAATTAAGGTGCAGAACATTTTTGGGGGGGGGTGTGCAGGAAAGTCCCCAACACCACGATGAAGAGTGACTAATCTTCATGTCCCACCCAGCGAGGCATGAGCAAATCCATGCCAGCTCTTTCCTGTCAGATTCCAAGCTCTACTTTCTGTTGTTTGTCTGTTTATTTTAGGTTTTTTTAGTTTGTATGATTGTTTGCTGTGAGGGGTTTTCGGAGCGATCCTGATGGTCATTGCAAGGGAGGGTGGGGGTCCAGAGTTGGAGCCAGGCTCGGTCCAGAGAAAGCTCTCCTCCCTGGTCCCGAAGGACATTTATTGTTCTTCTATTTCTGCGGACCACTCAGGGCTTCTGGTTGTCTTTCCGATGACGTTGGTTTCTGTACGGTAGTGTTTGGACTTCTTCCATCCCCTGGGGAAACTCCGGTTGGGGGTGGGTGACCTCAGAGTACTCGGCCTCCGAGGGCATCCAATTCCCTGTGGCCTCCTTGGCAGTTGGGATATAGTCCTTGTTGCTCGTATTAATAGTTTGTGGTGAAGGTCTGGGAGTCTTCATGGTTGGGATCCAGGCTTTCTCCTTGCCACCTGCTCCACCCTGGAGTGCCCACCTGCTCCACCCACATGACCTCCTGTTAAGAGGTTGTCAGGATCACACCCGATTCCCCCCTCATGCATTGGTATAGTAGTTTTACTATTGTTTAGTGCCGCTTTAAATCTGTTGTCTATGGATTACCAGATTTGATCTTGATAGGCTATATTGTACTTTTTCCTCACTCTTTTTATGGTCCTGAAAGGCTTCCCTGCACTCCCCCCCGATTACGGAAAAACATAGCGTATTGAGGGTATAGTAGGTTTTACAGTTTTTCGATGTAGATCTTAAGTATTCTGACATTAATTGTTAGTTTATAGATTATATCACATTATCTTATTGTATTGGATACAGGTTGTTAGAGATTGCACTAATATTACAATATACAGGTACTATCTTTCAAGTTGTCATCTTTTCATCTCAGATTAAGGCGAACATGTGGTATTTAACCTTTTGGGATTGGTTCATTTCTCTTGGCATGATGGATTCCAGTCAGGCCCATTTGGCCACAAAGAACTGCATTTCATTTTTTTTAATAGCTGAGTAGTATTCCATAGGGTAGATGAACCATAGTTTCCTTATCCAGTCTTCTATTGATGGGCATTTTGGTTGCTTCCAGGTTTTTGCGATTGTAGATTGTGCTGCTATGAACATAGGAGTGCATGTCGTTTTCTTGTGTAGGAGATGTTTTGGATATATCCCTAGGAGTGCTATTGCTGGATCATATGGCATGTTGATTTTCAGTTGTTTGAGTATTCGCCAAACTGATTCCCATAGAGGCTGTACCAGTCTGCAGTCCCACCAGCACTGGAGAAGGGTTCCCTTTTCCCCACATCCTCGCCAACAAGTGTTGGTGGTATTGTGTATGTGTGCCATCCTTACTGGAGTTAGGTGGTACCTCAAGGTTGTCTTCATTTGGATTTCCCTTATTGCCAGGGAACTTGAGCATTTTTTCATATGCTTGTTTGCCATTTGGGTTTGTTCCTTTGTGAAATGTCTGCCCATTTCCCATGCCCATTTCTTGAGTGGCTTGTTTGTTTTGACATTTTGGTTGTTTTGTAGCTCTTTGTATATTCTGGAAATTAGCCCTCTGTCACCTATGTCGTGCGCGAAGATCTTCTCCCATTCTGTGGGTTGCTTTTTTACTTTGTTGATTGTTTCTCTAGCTGTACAGAAGTTTCTTAGTTGGATGAGGTCCCAATTGTTTATTTTGGTCTCAATTTCTACTGCTTTTGGAGTCTTTTTTAGGAAGTGAGGGCCTACCCCTAAGTGATGCAGTGTGTTTCCAACATTTTCTTCCAAAAGTTTGAAGGTTTCTGGATGTAGGTTTAGGTCTTTTATCCATTTAGATTTGATCTTGGTGTATAGTGAGAGATGTGGATCTATCTTTTTGTTTCTGCAGGCTATTAACCAGTTGTCCCAACAGCATTTATTGAACAGACCTTCCCATTTGCTTGGACTGTTGTCTGTCTTTTTGTCAAAGATTAATTGACTGTATCTATGTGGGTTTCCTTCTGGTGTTTCTATTCTGCTCCATTGATCTTCCTCTCTATCTTTGTGCCAGTACCAGTCTGTTTTGATAACTACTGCCCTATAGTATGTCCAGAGGTCTGGAACTGTGATTCCCCCTGCTAACTTCCTGTTCTTCAGGATGGTTCTGGCTATTCGTGGTTTTTTGTGTTTCCAGATGAACCTTTGGATCATTGTTTCCACTTCCATGAAGAATGTTTTGGGCAATTTGATTGGAATTGCGTTGAATGTATATATCGCCTTTGGCAATATAGACATTTTAATGATATTGATTTTACCTATCCAGGAGCACGGGATGTTACTCCATCTTTTGAGGTCTTGTTCAATTTCTTTTTTAAGTGGTTTGTAGTTTTCCTCAAATAGGTCTCCTACATTTTTGGTTCGGTTAATTCCCAGATACTTCATACTTTTCTCTGTTATTTTGAATGGTATCTTGCTGGTTAAGTCTTTTTCCATCTTGGGGCTGTTCGCATACACTATGGCTGTTGATTTTTGTTCATTAATTTTGTACCCTGCCACTCTACTGAACTCTCATATAAGTTCTAGGAGTCTCTGTGTTGAGCCTCTTGGCTCTTCTATATAAAGAATCATGTCATCTGCGTGTAGTGAAAGTTTGACTTCTTCATTTCCCATTTGGATTCCTTTGATTTCTTTTTCTTGTCTTATGGCCTCAGCAAGTACCTCTAGGACTATGTTGAATACCAGTGGAGAAAGTGGGCATCCCTGTCTTGTTCCAGATCTTATTGGGAAGGGTTTCAGTTTTTCTCCATTCAGTATGATGCTGGCGTTGGGTTTTTCATATATTGCTTTGATTATGTTGTGGATTTTTCCATCTATGCCTACCTTGGTTAGGGCTTTTAGCAGGAAGTGGTGTTGGATTTTGTCAAAAGCTTTTTCTGCGTCTATTGATACTATCATGTGATTCTTGTTTTTCAGTTTTTGGATGTGGTGTATCACATTTATGGATTTCCTTATGTTGAACCACCCCTGCATTCCAGGGATGAATCCTACTTGATCTGGATGAATGATCTGTCTGATGATTTTTTGAATTCTATTGGCTAGGATTTTGTTGAGAATCTTAGCATCAATGTTCATCAGAGAGATAGGTCTGTAGTTTTCTTTCTCTGTAGGATCTCTGTCTGGTTTTGGGATTAAAGTAATATTGGCTTCATAGAATGAGTTTGGAAGGGTCGCTTCCTTTTCTATTGTATTGAAGAGTTTGTGGAGAATTGGGGTTAGTTCTGTTCGGAATGTTTTGTAGAATTCTGTAGTGAAGCCGTCTGGACCTGGGCTTTTCTTTGTTGGGAGGTCTTTAATCACTGATTCAATCTCTGCTTCAGTTATGGGCTTGTTCAGGTCGTTTGTTGCCTCTGGGCTAAGTTTTGGCAGGTTGTATAAGTCTAAGAACTTTTCCATTTCTTGGTGGTGGTCTGATTTGTTGGAGTATAGTGCTTTGTAGTAATTTCTGATTATGTTCTTAATGGTTGCAGTGTCTGTTGTTATGTTGCTTTTTTCATCTTTGATGCTGTTAATTCTTGCTTTCTCTTGTTTTTTCTTTGTCAGTCGGGCCAGTGGGGTATCTATTTTGTTTATCTTTTCAAAAAACCAACTTTTTGATTCATTGATTTTGTGTATGGTTTTTTTTATTTCTATCTGATTAATTTCCTCCCTTGTTTTGATGATTTCTTGCTTCCTGTTGTATATAGGGCTCTTCTGCTGTTGTTTTTCCAATTCCTGGAGGTGTGTGCTTAGTTCCTGTATTTGACGCCTCTCTTGGGCCTTGACATGAGCTCCAATTGCGATGAATTTACCCAGCAGCACTGCTTTGGCCGTGTCCCATAAGATTTGGAATGTTGTGTCAGAGTTTTCATTGGTTTCCATAAATTTTTTGATCTCATCTTTAATTTCTTCTCTGATCCATTGTTCGTTTAATAGCATATTGTTTAGCCTCCAAGAGTTTCTGTATTTCCTGGGGCATTTTGAATTGCTGATTTCCAATTTCATTCCATGGTGGTCTGAGAGGGTACATTGTATGATTCCTATCTTTTTGAAGTTATTTAGGTTTGCTTTGTGTCCTATCATGTGGTCAATCCTGGAGAAGGTGCCATGTACTGCTGAAAAAAATGTATAATCTGTGGCCTTGGGGTAAAAATTTCTATAAATGTCTACCAAGTCCAGTTGTTCTAATGTTTGTACGAGCTCTGTTGTTTCTTTGTTGAGTTTTTGTTTTGTTGATCTGTCTGTTGTTGTTAGCGGGGTGTTAAGGTCTCCCACTATTATTGTGTGCATATCAATGTCTCCTCTTAAGTCTGTAAGTAATTGCTACATGTAGCTAGGCGCGTTGGAATTTGGTGCATATATATTCACAATGGTGATTACTTCCTGATATATCAGTCCCATCACCAATAAATAGCGACCTTCCCTGTCTTTTTTGATGTCTGTCAGCTTGAAGTCTATATCATCTGAAATTAGAATAGCTACCCCAGCCTTTTTTTCTCGTCCATTGGCATGAAATATCTGTTTCCATCCCTTTACTCTCAGTTTCTTAGAGGCTTTTCTGGTTAGATGTGTCTCTTCTAGGCAACAGATTGATGGGTTCTGTTTCAGGATCCAGTCTGTTAATCTGTGTCTTTTGATTGGTGAGTTTAGGCCATTTGTGTTTAGAGATAATATTGAGAGAAATTGATTTTGAGCCGCCATGAGTGTGTGTAAGTGTGCAAGTGTGTATTTGCGACTATTAGAGTCTCTGCCTCAGTTGACTGTCCTCTTATGAATATTAGTGGGGAGGTCTTCCCATTTGCCATCTTTGATTTTGGTTTTCATTTTTTCTCTCTGGGTTTAGCACCTTCTTGAGGAGGTTGTCTAGGGCCGGTTTCATGCTAGTGTATTCTTCTAGTTTCTCTTTGCTGTTGAAATATTTAATTTCATCCTCAAATATAAATGAGAGTTTTGCTGGGTACATTATTCTCGGTTGGCAGTTGTTTTGTTTCAGGATTTGAAAGGTTTTACCCCACTCTCTTCTTGCCTGGAGTGTTTCTTCTGAGAGATCTGCTGTGATTCTGATTTGCCTTCCTCTGAAAGTAATCTTGTCCTTTTTTCTTACTTGTCTTAGAATTGTTTCTTTGTTCTCGCTTGAAGGCAGTTTGAGGACCACATGTCTGGGTGAGGATCGCTTTGGGTCGACTCTATTGGGGGTTCTCTGACCTTCCTGGATTTGTGCTGGATTTATATTTCCGGTGTTCTGGAAGTTCTCCTGTATTATTTCATTGAAGACCCGTTGCAAGCCTATCTCCTTTTCCACTCCCTCTGGAAGACCTATTATTCTAATATTTGATTTTTTGAGGTTGTCTTTCATTTCCTGTATGGACCTATTGACTTTCTCCAGATTTGTCTCCAACTGTTTGATGAACTGCTGCCTTTCATTCTGAATGTCTTCCAATTCTGATATTCTGTCCTCTGCTGTGTTCATTCTGTTGGTTAGGCTTTCAATTTTGTGTTCTAGATCGAGGATTCCCTTTTTGACTTGATTTATTTCTGCAATGATATGGTTTTCGAATACCTTGGACTCTTCCCAGCGCTTCTCACTGTCTCTGATGAATCTCATCACTAGTTTCTTAAATTCCTTCTCTGGTAATTCCTCTATGTCATCATCTTGCATCTCATGTATTAAGATTAGTTTTTGGTTGTTTTGGGGGGAAATGCTTGATCTTTCTTCTGGGTCATTACCTTTTCTGATATTTCTCCTCATTGTGTTGTTGTTTCTTGCCATTTTGGGATTTTAGCCTCTGACTTGCTTGTCCGGAGCCATTGCCCCAGTGCTGTAGCTTATAGGAAGTGTGACCCAGCAACTGCTGTATGGAGTGTTGGCCTAAGTATAGCTAAGCACAGCAGGGGGTTCCAGCTGCTTGTTGTTCGGAGTTTGCGGACCACAGCCCCGAGGAGACTCTATGTCCCAGCCCTAGTGCCAGGCCTTCCCCCTGCAGCCCCCACTCAAAGTCGTTGCCTCACTGGAAGCCACACTGCTCCACACCTCTGTCTGAGTTCGTTGACTCTGCTGAGCTGTGTTTTGCCTCTTGGGCTCAGAGCCTCTGCGCCACCTCAGGACACAGGTCTACAGAGTCTGTCCCGCCTCTTGGGCTTGGGGCGAGAGCCGTGTGTAGCTGGGGCCTCTGGGCCACCTCAGGCCACAGGTCCACAGAGTCTCTTCTTGCCTCTTGGGCTCGAGGCGGGGGCTGGGTCCGTGGGCACGTGTAGCTGGGGCCTCTGCACCACCTCAGGCCACAGGTCCGCTGGGAGAACTTGCCCAGTGGTCCTGCAGAACTGGCTTTGCTTCAGGGTCTCCTGCTGAGCTGAGCACAGCAGGGGATCTATTCAGGTTCACAGTCCTGCCCTGCCCCCTTTACAAGGCTGTTCTTTCTCTCTTTTTTTTTTTTTTTTTTTTTTTTTTTGCACTTTCTCAAAGGTGTTCTGCCGTTGGGAGCAGAGCCGTGGGAGTCATGCAGCTGTGCTCCCACCAGCCTGCACCTCTGTCCAGGGAGGCTATGCCGAGTGTTGCCCTGCTCCTAATACTCAGGCTGAGCTCATAAGCAGTTTCCACTGGAGACTTTTGCAGTTAGTCAACCTTTCGGAGCAGAGTTGGGGATTACTGTAACCCTGACCCAGAGTACAGCTCCAGTCTCCTCTGCACTCTCTCAAAGTTGCTGACCTGCTGGGAGGCAAGTTTCTGGGCAACCCCCCTGCTTATCTTCGTGGGATGATACCCCCTTTGTTCAATCCAGTAGCCTCCTTTAGGGTCTCCTGCACTCCAGTGGTCTGTGCCCCTGTGGGTGTGGACGCCTGTCCTTCCAACCGCCTTTGTCCTCCCAGGAACGGCTGAGATTCCGCCGCCTTCCCCCTGGCTGGGATCGCGACTCACCAAAATTCTCATGGCATGCTGTCCCCTCTTTTTCCTTTTTATCGTTGTCTCTCCACGCTGTGTAGATCTTCTTACTTCAGCGAACTCCAGTGGCCTTCCTACACCTATCCCCTCATTTCTGTGTCTCCTGGTTTGTTTGTCTGCTAGATCAGTTCCCCTCTGTCCCCACACTGCCCTACACCAGCTCTCTATGGTCGGCCATCTTCCTCCTCTCCGCTGATTTACTTTTAAATATATAACCTCATATCTGAAGATTAATAAGGGAAGATTAGGAGCCAAAGATCTTCTACTTAGAGTTCAATCCCCCAAATGATTACCATATTCAGGTATTGGCTAGCCCCACATCTGGAGCCCCAATCTCTGGGTCTCCTGCTTATATGGCAGAGACTTAATGTGCCTGAAGGCAGGTGATGATTCAAGTTCTTAACAGTAAGCTGGCTTACGAAGATGGGATTCAACCCCAAGTACACCAAAAAGGAAAGCAGGTGTCCAAAAGAGCCCTTGCTGTGCCAACATGCCGTGTGTAGGATTAAGGCTATGAACTACTAGATTGGGCTACTTGCTATGTGACCAAGGGAAAATCATTAAAATTCTTGGTGTCAGCTGCAACAGTTGTGAGACATACATTCATCCCCTTTTGCTTTTATCTTCCACTTCATGAGGACACAGAATTTATCCTGTAGGGTCTAATACAAAATGGAAGTGTGGGTTTTCTTGTTTGAAAATGCTAACATTTTCAATACTTTAACAGCTGACCATTGGGTCAAGTACAGGGCTCCTCTGAGGTCTTCCTCAATTGCACAGGTAGCAGACGTAAAAAGATGCAGAATTCCATCTCCCCCATGTGTAGCAGGGACAAAAGAATTGAAGCCATCATCTAATGTCTCCCAGGATATGAATCAGCAGCATAATGACAGGGACTCAAACCAGGCACTCTAATATGGGATGCAATTTTCAGTATCAGTGAAGTGACTGTGGTGAAGAATGAATTGCTGGATGCAAAATCATTCACTCTCTGACCATCTTTCCCTCTTCATGTCACTTTGCCATTCAAATAAATAAATCTTAAAAACTCCACATAAATTAACCAGCCTTTGATATATTGCTTTAACGTATCAACTGGACTAATACAGTATAAGGAAAAAAAAGAATGCATAAAGTGCCCCCATAGTTGCATTATTCACTTGCTTTCATTGAAGTTTCCTAATACAACTGAGCATCCTTCCCTTTCCATCTCATTCCACCTTGGAATAACAAAGAAGAGCAGGTGTGTCACAATAAGATCTGTTTCAGCCTCTCTAGGAATTGTAGAGACCATTAAAGTGCCTGATATTCACTCATTAAACCTCATTCTTAGAAAGAATCCGGCTCTGTAGTTTAGCAAGAAAGATTGAAAGAGTAATGCTTGATCTACCTAGACCCAACTAAAGGGCATCTTTGCCATACCTGTCAGTTTGGAGGAGAGGATTTGAGAGACCAATAGGCCCCTAAGGCCTGTTGCTGCTGGACTACCCTTTTTTCCTTTGTGCTTAAACAGATTTTTTAAATACATGTCTGTAGCTGACTGCTGACTGCTAAGTAAAAGAGAACCACCTTTTTGATAAGAAAGAAAATGACGAAAGTGAGCACTGAGTGTCCCAAATTCCTATAAAAGAAAAACATTAAAGGGACAGCAATATTAAAATGAAGCCAGCATCTCCTATTTGAATTCCACTTCAAGTCTAAGTGCATTGTTTCCACCCAGCTTCCTGCTAGTGTTCCTGGAATATAACAGTCCAAGTATGAGTTCCTGGTTCCTAGCTTCAGATTGGCCCATTTCCAGCTATTATGGACTTTTACGAAGTGAATCAGTGAATGGAATCTCTTTCTGCCTTTGTTTCTGTGCTTTCCAAAAAAATAAATGAATCTTTAAAGATATATTTATGTATTCTCAGTCTGACTTTGGAATGTAATAGCACATTTCAATAACTTTATATGAAAAGCAATTCAGAAAGTTCAAGTTTCCCAGACACTCTATATTCTAAGAAGGAAAAAATTATCAAACAATGTAGTAGCAATCATCATCTTTGTGTTAATAATTTTCTTCCAAGAAGCTTAAAGTACTTGTTAAATATCATCTTGCAATGAAAAGAAGACAAATGGGCTTTGGGTTTAGTGCTATTACCATCATTATCTGGATAAAATACTACCTGTAATAAATTTCAAACTAGTTGATAAAAGCAGACATCTAAGAAATATAAAAAGATATGAGTATTCCTCTTACTTCAACCTCAGAACTTATATTCTGTAGCAAAATACCTGGTGATTGAGTTTTGATAGGACATCATGTAAATTGCACAATGTGAGTTTAAGACAATAAAGCAATTTAGAAAATGGTCGCCAAATGGGAGACGTCACATTATCTTTACAATCCAGTTGCTCGTTAGTCTTGACTCCAAAATAGAGCTGCGATTTCAGTGTCAACATTTACAATAAGCCCCATATCAGCTCTCTGTAAAAATTGGATTCTTTGGGAATAAATACTTAATAGAGCAATTTCTAATAGTTCTCTTCCCATCAATATGGATCATATTTTCTTATTTTAATATAGATTGACGTATGTATATATTAGAGTGACAGGTTGAGAGATCTTCCATCTACTGGTTCACTCCCCAAATATCCACAACAGCCAGAGCCAGGTCAAAGCCAAAACCCCAGAACATCTCTGGATCTCATGTAAGTGGAGAATACCAACAACTTATGCCACAATATGATCCCTAAGGACCTTATTATTTAAAACAGCAAGTTCTTGATCAGATGGTAAGCACACAACTATTTTTATTTTGCACATTACAATTTCATACTTGTATATTAGTCTTTATACACTATATTTGAGGAACAGTGAGTTTTCTATTTATTACTTACTGAATTCTTTAATGAAGGATTAGGTTATGATTATAAAGGAAATTGACTGTATGTCCTTAAAATTAAAAAAAAAAAAAAAACAAGAAAAGGGAGAAAATGGAGACTAGAAGTGAGTCTGGGTAGGGAGATGTTTAGTATATTTGACAAAGAAAATGTATGCTTTGGTCATGTAAAATGTAATTCGAAATATAAACACATTGTAAAATGTCTAAATTAAGCCAATCAACATGCATTTATCACACACACTTAGTGTTTTTGGTGAGAACATAAAAAATCCACTTAGCCAGCTTCAAGGCATTATCAAGACTGTTAATGCTAGTGACCTTATCATGAACTTCTTAACTAAAATTTTGTATCTTTAACCAACTTGCTCCCCTACTCTAGTCCTGACTCCAATTTCATTGTACTGAGTTCATTTTTGTAAATTCCATTTGTAAATAAGATGATATGGCATTTTTCTGTGTCAGACTTATTTCAGTTACTTTATCATTTGTGTTGCTGAAAATGATAATTCAGTCTTTTTGTGACTTAAAATTCTATTGGATACTAAATTCTATATTTTGCTATTATGAATACTGCTTTAATGAACATGTGAGAGCAATTATTTCTTCCAAATACTGTTTTCATTTTCTTTAGATACAAGCTCAGAGAAAGGATTACTGCATCATAAAGCAGCTGTATTTTTAGCTGAACTCTGGTTTTCTACAATAGTTGCACTAAGTTTTATTCCCACCAACTCATTCAATGTATATTAGGCAATGTCTTCTGTGGTTGTGTTAGCATAGCATCACTATTTGTTGTCAATTGATGTGATTTTTTTCCTCAAATAACAGCAGTGAAAATTTTGAAAATAAGGCACATATAAAATGGCTATCAGTATAACTGAGCATGACAAAGACATGACTTCATAGAGACAGAATAGCTCATTGGAATATACTTCTACTGGTTACAGGTTTTAGAACACACGATTACATGCAATTTCTGTCCCACCACTTACTAGCTTTGTGAACATAGTTAACTTCTCAAACATTGTTTTCTAGCCTGTTGTACTGTCATAATAACAGTATCTACTTCATAAATCAAGAAATAATGTAAGCATTCAATACCCATGAGCTGCCTTAACTGTCATTATTTAAATATTAGAATGCATTTTAAAGAATTTTAGGAAACAGGACCTGTTACGATAGCCTAGTGGTTAAAGTCCTCGTCTTACATGCACCTGGATCTCATATGGGCACAAGTTCATGTCCCAGCTGCTGTACTTCCATTCCAGCTCCTTGCTCCCTGCCTGGGAAAGCAAAAGAAGACAGGGCCAGAACCGTGGGACACTGTCCCCATGTAGGAGACCCAGAGGAGCTCCTGGCTTCAGATCTGCTCAGCTGCAGCCATTGTAGCCAGTTGGGTAGTGAACGAGCAGACGGAAAATCTTTCTCTTTCTCTCTGTGTATCTGCCTTTTTAGTTATTAGTTAATCAAAGAAATTTTATGAAACATAGTATCTAATATAACATGCAATGTGTAATTTCAAAAAATTCAATATTTTTTTCCAACCTGTATTACCTGTCCAGCTGTTTGCTTGTTTTAATGAATTCCTAAGAAATTAAGAGCATGAGGAACATCCTAGAATAGGAATGGAACGGGTTTGTAGGTTGTGGGACATAATGAAGGACTGGGGATGTAAGAATAAAGTATAAAGTACATGAACACAAGCTTTCCCTCAGGTTCCCTGAGAATGTCAACATCAATTGGAGGTGTCTTTTATTTCTCACTTTTCTCTAACACTAATACATCAGCTAAATGTGCTGCCTTGAAAATATTGAAAATTTAACCGTATCAGAGCAGTTCCAAGGTCCTCTCCCTATCCTATATCACTATCATTTTTCCTTGTTTATCACTCCCAACCCTCACTGAAGATCGATTCTCAGCATGATCAACATAATGACCGATTTTTAACCTAAACGTGATTTTATTATTTCTATACTCAGTACATCCCAATGCCTTCTCAAGGAATATAGAATAAAACTACAAAATTATTTCTACAAGGACACCTACTATCTTTACAATAGCATTCTCTTCCACACTGCTCTTCACTTTTTCTGCTCTGGATGCAACACCTCATTGCTGTTCCTTGAACACACAAATGAACTATTCTCTATGGCATCCAAATCCATGAGATGGAGTTCTTCAAAAACACTTTACAAGAGATACCTCTCCTGAGCCACTGAAGTGAAGAAAGGTTCAACTTAGCCCATTTTCTATTCCACCCTGATTTATTCTCCATAAGCCATTGCCTTCAGCAGATAAATCCACCAGTATTCAATTACTCACTGTTTTAACTTCTTGTATTCTTCAGTAAAATTTAAATTCTATAACAACCTTATTTTGCTCATTCTGTCCCAGTATCTAATTCAGTCTCCAGCACATAACAGATGCTTAACTGAACTTGATCATTGATGTGGAGAGGACCACATTTTTTATTCAATGATCAGTCAATGGATATCTAGGTTGATTGTTTATCTTAGTTAGCTTTTGTGAATGACATCTTTTACATATCTGAATGCATTAACTCTCATGCTTATTTCCTTTTGATAAATTTCCAGGACAGGGATGGCTGGGTCATATGTGTGAACAATTTTCAAAATTTTGAGGCATATTCATACTGTTTTTAGTTGTGCCAGTTTACATTCTAACCAACAGTATATTAGGAAAACTTTTCCTCTTCATGCTCACTAGCAATAATTGCTTTTTTGGTTCTTGAGTAATAGCCATTCTAACTGAGGTGAGGTGAAACCTCCTTGTAGTTTTTTTAGTTTTCATTTCCCTAATGACTAGTCAACCTGAGCATTTTTCCATGTCTTTTGGCCATTTTGAGTTGAATTTTGGAAAAGTGTAATATAAGAGTCTTGTTCCATATTCCTGCACAAGTATACTCAATTGTCCCAGCACCATTTGTTGAAGAGACTGTAGTTTCTCCCAGAATTTATTTCAGTTCACTTATAAAAAATCAGTTGGCTGTATATTTGTGGGTCTACTTCGGAATTTGTAGTCTGTTCCACTGATTTATTTTTATGCCAGTACCAGGATGTCTTGGTTATAATTGCTTTTGTGATCCTACAGCTTGGCTTTTGTTGTTTACAATTGTTTTATCTATTTTGGGTCTGTTTCAATTTTAATTTTAGCTTTATTTTTTTCTAGATCTGAGAAGAATGCTATAGTTATTTTGAATCTGTAAATTGTTTTCAGTAGCATAGATATTTTGATCATGTTAATTCTACCAAGTATGAAAAATGGTTTTATCCATTTTGTGATGTCATTTTTTTTCAGTTTAGTGATTTTCATTTTAGAAATCGCTAACATCCTTAAATTTATGCCAAATCATTTATAACTTTACAGCTATTGTGAGTGGGAATAATCTTAAGTTCTTTCTCAGCCATGGTATTGTTTATGTATACAAAAGCTATTGATTTTTGTGTATTGATTTTACATCTTACAACTTTACCAAACTCTTAAGAGTTCCAACCATGTCTCAGTAGTATTTTTGGTTTCCCTACAGAATCATGTCATGTATTTTCCAGTATCTATGCCTTTCACTACTTTTTCTTGTTAAGTGCTAAGGCTAAAACTCCCAGGAATATATTGAATAGCAGTGATGAAAGTGAACATCCTTTTCTGGTTCCAGATCTTCATGGAAATATGTTGAACCTTTCCCCAATGAATGGGATACTATCTGTGGGTTTGTCATATATTGCCTTGATTGTGTTACAAAATGTTTCTTCTATAACAAATTTAAGGTTTTTACTTTTATTTTTAATATTGTTTATATAGTTGAGAGGAATGTAACCCCATGTGTGCCTTCAAATAGGGTAGGAAAGGATCAAGGTAGGGAGGAAGATGAATGGGAAAAAATAACTCAGCCCATTTTTTTTTTTTTTAATTCTGGCCTGCAGAAGAGTGGGGAGAGAGACCACTCCTTGCTGTCTAACTATATCAGCACCTGGAGATAAGGGACAGTCATTTGATACCTTAGAGATCCAGTGTGGGGAAGAGTATTCCAAGAAGGTCACTTCACTTGAGTGGTTTTGATGGTTCAGAGTTACTGTCAGATTCATTGCTCCAGGGTTGAGAAAATCTCCAAGGTCTATTGGCTGAACAAGTCCATGTTAATGCATCCAAAAACCCAAACACCTGTTGTAAAAGTTGGCCAGGAGTGTTGTCCAAATTGTTCTGCTTTCCATCCTCTGACAAGGCACTCTGCAACCTCTACTGGCCTAGATGAATTGGCTGTTATGTCCCACCTGTGCTTCTTGGCATGCTGTCCACTGCATAGGCATCAGCAACTTTGGAAACCTAGTCCTGATACATGCTATCCAAGGTCAGACCACGTTTTCCTGTGGCAGGAATTTGAGTCTCAGCAATCTGCTTAGGGAGTCCCCCAATAAACCTCATTTAGGGTGACCTCAGACTTGACTCTTGTGTATACTAGATAGTGTAGAGTCACGTTTGGTCCATTACCTGCACCAGCCAACCAGTGGATGCAGCTATCTGGTCAGTTCCACCTGCTTCCCCATCTCTCATGTGAGCTGACTGGTGCTACAACTTAGCCCAGTCCACCATAGGCGCAGTCTTTATGCATACCAATGGGTCAGATGGGATACAACACAAATTGAGGTAGACCGTAGCACATGTCAGTACAAGTAGAAACCAGAGCTGAAGGTTGGCATGGTAGGGCTTATTGGAGTCAACCTGACTAGACTGTGGCATACACCAGCATGACAGCCAGGATGAGGTGCAGGTCAGGCTGGGTCATACTGTACCACCCAACAGTTCACACCAGGGCTGGGGCTATGAGCGGGCCAAACTGGACTAGGATGCTGTACCTGCCAGTGAATGCCAGGACTCTGTCACCCACCAGTGGGAGATGCACGCTAGTTCCCCTTCTGGACCTTCTCTCAGCCCTAGATCTTGTGCTTGATGGTGGGTACTGCCACCCAACTTGGCTTGGTCCACCCGCAGTCTCATCCCTTGCTGGTGGGTGTTGCAGACTAGCCCAGCCAAGCATGGCCCATACTTTGTTCTGGTTCTCATGCTTGCCAGTGGATACTGTGCCCTGGCCCAGCCTGCTCCATCTTCAGACTCAGCTCACACAAATGCTGATAAGTGCTCTAGCCTTGTCTAACCTGGCCCTATCCCAGCTCTATATCTTTTTCTCCCCAGTGAGATGTGCAGCCTAGAATGGTAGTTCCTAAATTATCTCTACTTAGTCCACTCCCCACTCTGGATCTCATGCATGCCAGCAGGGATTGTGGCCCTGTTTGGCATGGTCTGCCCTCAGTCCTGGTCTTTGCATGTGCCCAACCTGGCCTTCTCTCAGCCCAGCACATACAAGTGTCAGATAAGTTTCTGTCAAGTGAATTCCATGGCCCAGCCTGGCTTGGCCTATCACCACTCCCAGCTCTCACACAAATCAGCAGGTAGTGAAGTCACACAGAGACCAGCCCACAAGTCCCCTTACAGAATCTGCTCCAAGATTGAGTTCTGTCATGTTACAAAGTGTACTGTGACCAAGCTTGACAAGGCCCACCTCCTGCCCCAACACTTGCATGCTCAGCTAGGCATGCCCCCCAGTTCCACCTGGCAATGCAACTTAGCCCAGCCAAGGTCAAACGTGGGTAGATGTCCTGGCCTGACTCAAACATGCCCTCTTGTTACTCCCATCTAAACTTAACCATCTTAATTCCCTCACCTACCTACAAATTTAGTTGTCTGGTCCATGGAAGCTCCCAGAAGTCATTCCTTCCCTGCCAAAAATGCCCCAGCCAATTCTACTCTAATACATCCCTAGACTCTCTTCCTGGGTAATCTGCAGCCCTCCTGCCTGTGGGATGGAATGGTATGTCCTGCCCAGTGATTGCCACCTTCCCCCGCATCTTAAAAATTGGCAACTATGTTGACACACTGGTATAATTAGCATAAATTTGGCATTAGCCAGGCCCAGAAAGGCTGCCAGGTATTAGCTGCTTTTCTTTCATCAGTGTAATACTTGCCTAGGTACAAGGTAACATAGGCAGTTACCTAAAGCTGGGGTTGCTTAAGTTTATTTTCAAGAAAGATTGAACTTAATAAATGCAAAGAAATCATTGGTTCAGACAATCATGTGATTTTTTATTAATATGATGTATCACCTTTATTGTGTATATTGAAACATCTATACATACCAAGCGAATGAAAGGAAACATACCATGCATACTAAGTTCCACTTGGTACAAGTGAATGGCCTTTAAGATATATTGTTGGATGTAATAGCTATTACTTTGTTGATGATCTTTTGCCAAGGATCTGTGTTGATCAAGGATACTGATCCATACTTCTTTCTGTTTGTATCCTTTTCTGGTTTGGCAAGTAAGGTGATGTTGGACTCACAGGCGACATTTTGGAGGAGTCTCCTTTCAATTGTTATGAATAGTCTGAAATGAAATAAATAGTTCTTGTAAAGTTTGGTAGAATTCAGCAGTGAAGCCATCTAGGCCTGGGCTTTTCTTTTTTGGAAGAATCATTACTACTGATTCAATTTTCATCTTAATTATTGGTCTGTTTAGGTTTTTGTCATGTTGAATCAATTGTGTATTACTTTGTATCCAGAAATTATTTCTTTGTTTTCCAATTTGTTCAAACATACCCATTTGTAGTATTTTCTGATTGTTTTTCTTTCTGTGGTTTCTATCAAGTTAGATCTCCTTTTTATATCTCTTATCTATTGATGTTGGTCACTTTCCCTCTCCATCTAAATTTTTCAGTCAGTTGGGCCACAGTGTATTGATTTTATTTTTAAAATCTCTAATTCATTTTCTATCGATTTTTTGTTTAAATTTTAATTTTTCTAATTTTACTTCTTTCCCACTAATTATTGTGGATTTGGCTTGTTGTTTTCTAAATCCTTGACATTCATTGATAGATTATTCATTCAATGTCTTTCTCATTTCTTGATGCAAGTACCAACTGGTGTAAATTTCCCCCTTAATTTGGATTTATCCTTTATAAAAATCGTGTCTGTGGCAATCACCTGCATCTGCTTGAGTTCATGTTACTATACCACAATCTTATCACCTGGCTGGTCTTGTTGCCTCTGTAGGGTAATTTTAACGAAGAACTGGGATCTTTTTCTCATGGTGATTTGTGGATTCTATGCCCCCTGCTCTGGCTGCAGACCAAGCCAAGTCATTGCCTGATGTAAAGTCTTACAGACCACAATGTCAGCAGTGACTCTGACTTCAATGGTATACTCACACCTGTGCTTGCTCTCTGGAGCTGCCATCTCCTACAGGCCCTAGTGTAGTGTCCCCACTTGCTTCTATGTGATTACACTGTGTGTGTTACTCCAGGGTGTTTCTCCTCTGCAGAATTTCTGTCCAACTCCCCCCTGTGCATGCACTTCCTCCTTTTTTTGCTTGTTTTACCTCATCAAAATGTCCCTATTTAATGACTTTGAGTCTTACTAGCAGTAGCATTCTACATTGCATCACTGAGAAATATTTATACAGGGCAAAATCAGATACATAGAATCTATCTTCCACTTAGTATACATTTTTATTATGAAATTTGAGATTTTCCAGCAAGAACTCAACACTCCTCTTGAAGCAAATTTTCTTCATTATCTTCCTTTTCAGAAAAAAAGGAAATTGCTCCATAGTGGCTTCCAAACCACCTTGCCTAAGCCTCCTTTCTCTAAGAACTTGCTCATAAATCCTCTCTCCACCTTTCACATGACAAATCACATCTCACTAGGCTTTTTCCCGTTAGATAATATAATTTCCTTTTTTAAAATAACAGTTTTTCAGTATCATTTTGCCTTTTTGTCATCTACTACCTTTTCAGCTTTCTTTCTCTCCCTGTCAAATGTTGTAAAGACAACATACTAACAACTTCCTATTTTACCTCCATTTACTAAATTCCAGCATATTTTATCTTCTCCACTAAAATTTTCTCCTAATGCCATTAACAATCTTCCAGCCATCCAATCATTCCCCTTTTCTGCTTCCTGAATTTCTCCACAGCACTCAATTGTGTCCAGTTTATGTATCAAAACTCTCATTTCTGGCCCATTGTATACTCTTCTGCTCCCCTCTCTGCCTGGTTTCTCGTTTCTGGTGTCAAGTTAAATATAGTCTATAGATTTCTTCTCTTCCACTATTTGCTGCTTCGTCAGTTTCATCTAGGTCAATGATTTGAAATACCTCTACCTGATGACAGTATCTACACACCTATATATACTTTTTATGTATCTCTCAAGGTCATCCCCCTCATTTTTAACTTACCTCAGTATATTTTCTCTTTTATGTAGACTCATTTCTCCAGAGATCCTAGGTTTAAAATGTTTTCACACTGTTAACACTTCACTTTTACTTTGCCAAAGTAATCAATATTCAGTCTGCCTTAATAATAGCTATTACATCCATTTCCTTCTCTTCATTCTTACTACCATTATCTTACTTACTTCCTCAGGATTTCACATTTTGTGTTCTATTGATATCCAAAAATCATTGCCCTGCCTTGCTTTTTCAACATCTACAGTGTTATTTATACACAAACCCAAATCTAAAGCATCTCTAGAAAGTTTTCAATAACTAAGTTATAAAATACAAACTCGGGGACATTAAATTAACTGATCTGTACTAAAGCGCCATAATATGTATCAACCTTAAAAATAAAAGCCTCAACCTTCTTGATTCAGTTCTGCTTTTGAGTAGACTCTATCGGTTCACTACAAATAAAGTAGTTGCTTGGCCTCTTATTGATGATCAAACATTTCATCCAAGCTGAGCTGAAATACAGTCAGCAAATGAAGCTCAAGCCTTTGATTGTTGAAGAGCAAGAGATGGCTTTCAATAAGACTGTCCATCAAAACATTGACTTATCCTTTATTTGCCAGGGGATTCTTTTTTCAGCTTTTAGTCAAATGCAAAATTTTGCTCTCTGGACTTATCTAGAGTAAGGGACAAAAATTGATCAATTTAGCCAATTTGAAATGCATTCTTTATTGTAATTTTCTAATTAATATATAAATTCTTTAGTTCTTGATTTTAATTTACAAATTTTAAGTCAAGTGTGTTTATTAGCATATTATAATGCTTTCAAGTATAGATGCATTGTTTCATATGGTGAGAATGCTTCAAATCTTAGTAATTTTTTTAAATAACCCATCCTGAACTGAAGTCTCCATGTTGTGCAACACATCTCTTGAATTGATGCTTGTATCTGACTGAAGATTTGCAGCCTTTGAATAACTCTTCATTTTGCCAAACTGAACCCCAGCCCTTGAGAAGCACCATTTTCTTCTCTGCTTCAACAAGGTCAGCTTTTTCAGAGTCCTCACGTAAGCAAAATCTGTCTTTCCATGTCCTTAGTTGGTTTTGCTCAATGTAATTCTAGTATGTATGTATTTGTCATAAGACATGCTTTGTATTCATAACTGCCTATTGACCAATATTGCTTAATAGAGCAGTAATATTTCAGAGAAAAAAATCATTGGTAATTGATACTAACAGTTAGATTAAGAAATGCACTAACACTGTAAAACAATGCTATAAAATGGTTGATAATTTTCTTGAAGTATCAGACAATACTAAAATGGAAAAATGCTTAAGTAATATGAACCAAAATTTGTTAAAACAAATCACTAAAACCCAGATGTGAAATTGAAACTGAGAAAAATGAGTGAAGTGATTGATTATCCCACAGGAGATTTTCTGGCACTCTACCTGCTCAATGTATCAGGCTCTCCAGGATGCTGCAGCTCCATCTGCCATGTCTCAGATCTGACGCTCCAAATTCTAGCTTATGCCAAACATCAATGAGGCCACACCTGCTTTCCTTATAGATCTGGCCCTCAATCAGGTCTAGCTAGGCATGGAAGAAACATAGTTTGCCACAACATTTTTATTTTTTAGTTTTTCCTTATTTTCAAATGTGTATAAAGCTTACATGTTACACATGGGCTGTTGACCTGAAAAGAACCATTTTACCATAGCACTCCTTGACAAGCACTGGTGACATCCCCTGTACATGTCCAAAGAGAAAACCCTGGACAGGGAGTCGGGAAATACATTGGCAGTCCTAACACTGGCACTTCTCAGCTGAAGCACAACTTTCAGCATGGAACATGTCCTCTGACCTGCATTTTCCTCAGTGAAAAACAAGAAGCAATTCACTCAAGTGATACTTCTGGGGTTAGTAAAACAGATGCAACATATATGACAATCTTTTTGTGAAACTGTCAGTCAGTACATAAATACAACGGGTTTTCAAAAATGTCCTGAAAACAAATACTGTGGAAGAACTATGCATGCATTTTTTAATCACCAGATTAAACTGATCTTTAAGATCCATTTCTCCATGAATTGTTTGACGTTTCTCTGTTAAAAGTATATTTTTTATGAGACCTCAGAAAAATCTCCCCTCAGCACAATCAGAATTGCTCAGGTCACTTCTCTGCCCCTGCCTTCTAGTTAGGATAAATTCACACCTCAGAAAACTACTTTTCAGGGTGAAAGACTTAGCGCCAAGTGTCTCTGTATGAAACTGAAAAGCAAGTGCACTTTGACTAATGGCTATATAACTTGAAAGAAACCTGAGCTAAAATGGGACTTGGGTAATGTTAAGGTGAAATTGAGCAATGTTACAGTGAGAGGTACTGTTAGGTTTCAACTTCAGGAGACAAATTGAATACTATATATATTTCTCACAAAATCTCTATAGAGGTTGCATTTATTGAGGTCATCAGATACATTCTGAAATCTATGAATCACTTTTGTAAAAAGCAATCTTGCAGGAGAAAAAAGAAAACTTTTAATTTCTTTGCAAACCTTTCTTGATTTGGGGTTTCTGCTACTACAAATTTTAGAGTTCCCGTTATATCATTACATAGGTAGCTCTTTCCACATTGTTGTATCTATTCAAATACACTTGTATTAATTATGACTAAGTTCTTATATTTAAGAGAGCTTATATGTATTTACATGTGATGAAAAATAGAGAAAAGGCCCACATACAATTGCCCAGCAGCCAAATCCTCACCTTGCATGTGCTGGGATCCCAGATGGGCACCGGTTTGTATCCTAGCTGTTCCACTTCACAGCAGCTCTATACTTGTGGCCTGGGAAAGCAGTAGAGGATGGCCCAAAGTCTCTGGAACCCTGTACTCATGTGAAAGACCCAGAACGGGCTGTTAGTTCCTAGCCTCGGATGGGCTCAATTCCAGCCATTTCAGCCACTTGGGGAGTGAGCCAGCAAAAGGAAGATCTTTCTCTCTGTCTCTCCTCTGTAAATCTGATCTGCCTTTCCTATATATATATATATTCATATATATATATGAATATGAAACCTAGTCAATTACAATAGCATTAGTTCAAGTAGGATTACAGCAGAGAGCACTGGTTGACCATAATGGCAAAAAAAAACTCAACATTTAAAATATGTGGCTCACTGCCAGACTGTATTTATAGAAAAGGTGAAGCTAAACTTCACATTTGGTCTTTCCAATTCTTGACATTTCCCTCTGTTTTTCCCCACAATGCTTTACTACTTTTACCTAATTGCCGAGATAATCTTTGTCTCTCTTACACACACACATCTACTCCTACCATGTCTGTTCCAAATGTCATACTCCATTAAGAATGGCTACCATACAGGAAAAAGAAAGCAGTAGATTTTGGTAAGGATGTGGATGATTACAAATCGGTATCTTTTATCAGTATTTTGAAGCACTGTTCATAGCCCTCATTTCTGTCTTCTGCTCAGTATGATTGTTTTTTGCGAATGCATATCTAGTTTCCACATGTGAATTAAGAGTTCCTTCTTACAATGTAAGCTTGAAGGTAAGAATAACCTTCAAACCATTGTAGAAAAAAGAAATTAACATAACCAACTAAAGATGGAGGGGAACAAACACATTAGCATTGTTATCCTCACAGAGCCTCAAAATATTCACTGATGACTTTCATTTTTCATGCCAGGGAAGGCATTGCTTTTTATCTTCAAATGTTATGTTTGTGTATAAATTAATCTGTGCTTTCCTAAAAACACCAAGGATGACCAATCATTCCCATTAAGACTGACACCAAGGCATATTTATATACACATCATTAAGGACAGAAAAAGCGGACTTGATAATGTTATTGTTTAATTTATACCAAGCGTAGGTGGTGCTAATATTTTTGCAAATCTTTAGGTTTCATTTCTTCCACTTAAATTTTCATCTATTGAAAGTCAAAGCAAAAAAAAAAAAAGATTACCTAAATTTTAGCTCTTTCTCATCCACCTGAGATTCCTCAATGCTCAGATTTTAGAGCTGTGAAATCGCACTATCAAGTCGAAACCTCCAAAAAACAACTCATGAAAGCACTTAAAATTTTTCATGGAAATGGGATTAAAAAATAAATACATTTTACAACAAAAAATTAGAATCTATTTTTCATAATGTTACTTTAATTAATTCTTTATGATGCATGTGCCCAGATCTCAAATTATTTTGTATCATATTAAATGCAACTTTTAAATCCATTTTTCACAAACTTTGTGTCCCACCCTTTTTATTGAGCTTGATTGTATCTAATTATTTTTCTTCCCAAAAATAAGAAAATATTGTATCTAAGTCTGCTATCTAGCCATAGCATTTTATATCATCTAGTTTACCATTTCCCAAAGTTTCCTATGTTCATTCCTTTTTGTTGAAACAGGTGAGAGGTTAACTAGAACTCTATTCAGAAGTGTCAAAAGGTCTGAGGAGGTTAAACTTTGAAGCACTGGAAAACAGTGATAAGAACTTACAGAACAGCTGGAAGATACCTCATATTGTGGACAACTAAACATTAGAAAAGAACATTGAGATAAGAGCTGAAACTTCAAGGCATATACAGATTCACCTAAAAAAAGTTTAAGAACTCAATCTGAACACACAATGGAGATTACTAGATAATAGGAGCGTTAGAGTGAGTTTAAGAAAGATGGGAGGCTGGTTATGGTTCATTGTGACATACACCACACTACCATTACATGTGGGTATTATGGGTAGCTGTGTTATTCATTGATTTTAACAAATATACTAATAAGATGTGGGCCCAGAGGCATGGCCTAGCGGCTAAAGTCCTCGCCTTGAACGTGCCAGGATCCCATATGGGTGCCGGTTCTAATCCCAGTGGCTCCACTTCCCATCCAGCTCCCTGCTTGTGGCCTGGGAAAGCAGTCGAGGACGGCCCAAGGCTTTGGGACCCTGCACCCACGTGGGAGTCCTGGAAGAGGTTCCTGGCTCCCGGCTTTGGATCGGCACAGTACCAGCCGTTGCACTCACTTGGGGAGTGAATGATCGGATGGAAGATCTTCCTCTCTATCTCTATATCTGACTTTGTAATAAAAATAAATCTTTTTAAAAAAAGATGTTAATAGGGGGAGGCAAGTATGGGAGCTTTTCATACTATCTCACAATGATTTATACCTTTAAATCTATTTGGAAAGAAAACACTTTTAAAAGTTTTAATATTAGTATATTTTGGAAAGCAGAGTACCCTGGCTTAGAGAAGCTAACCTGACATTAAGTGGTTTGTGCATACGAAACACTATATGAGAACTCCTGTGTGTTATCAATTAAGTTCATTGTAATTTGTGGAGGATATACATGGAAGCTGACTAGGTGATTGATCAGAACATGATTATGCTTAGTGCAGTAAGTCATACTCAAAGAAATTGATATGTGTATTTATTATCTAGACATCTACAGCAAACATCTATGCTGATTCCATATTTCAGCTATTTTGATAAACAATATGGGGAGTTTAGAAAACTTTTTGTTTTACTTTATTTCTTTTACTATTCTGTGATACAGTTTCATGTTCTGGAATTTCCCTTTCCCCCTCCTTAAATCTGCCCACTGATTTCCCCCATATCATTACAATAATATAGACCTTCGGGGGGAGGGACCGGAACCTTGCTGGCCTGGGGATGGCTGGCTGCCCCCCAGGGCTAGGGGCAGCCCTGGGGAAGCAGCCCAACCAGGCTGGACCCCAGAACGAGGACCCAGCATGCCAAGACCACAGCCGCAAGGCTGTGAGGGGTCCCTGGCTATTTCCCAGGCTCAAGTGCTACCACCTCCCTCAGGTAGAATTCATCACGTGCTCATGAAGCAGACGATGGCATCATTTTTCCCAAAAGACTTCTGTGTTTCCTTTTAATTAAGCATGTGTTGGTTACTCAGAGGCACATTATTTTATCTGGGTGCTATACTCTGTTGTTGATGTTGATGTTGTTGTTGTGATTGATGTGGCTGTTATGAACTGATGTCAATCCAGAAAACGGTAATACTATTTCAACCCCAAACAGCCTGTATCTCATGCAATAAGACATTGTGAAGTAACCAATGAACCAACAATCGATATGAGTCAGATTGCTTATGATCTACATTAAGAAATGTAAAACCTAATAAACTTGTAAGGCCCCATGATACTTGGAAATGGGGAGGGAGAGCAGAGAAATCTTACACCACCCCAGTAGGTGTGAGGAGGACGGGAGAAGGATAACCCATCAGGATCATAACTGGTAACTCATGGACAGCAGACTCGAGTCAGCATTAGACAATAGCAAAACTACAAAGACATGTGGGGGGAATCAGAAGCAATCCTAACAACCTCTTAACAGGAGGTCATACGCATAGAGCAGAGGGGGACCCCAGAGTGGAGCAGGGGGACAGGAGGAGGCTTGTATCCCAACCCTGAAGACTCCCGGAGCCTCACCAAGGACTTTCAGTACTACCACCAGGGCTACATCCCTACTGCCAAGGAGACCACGGGAAAAGGAGTGCCTTCAGAGGCCAAGAACTCTGAGGTCACCCATCCCCATTTGGACCTACAATGTGGGATGGAAGAAGCTCAATTCCTGCCTTGCAGGATCCAGGGTCATCAGAACGACAACCAGGATCCCTGAGCAGTCCGCAGAAACAGAAGAACAGTAAACTTCCTTCGGAACTAGGGAGAGGAGCTTTCTCTGGCCCTTGCCTGCTTCCAACTTTGGGTCCCCACCCTCTTTTGTAAGGACCATCAGGATTGCTCCAGAAACCCCTCATAACAAACAAACATATGAACAAACAAACTAGAATAGACAGAGAACAACTAGGAATGCTTAGAAACAGACAGAAAGCGGCCAGCCGGGATGCACTTATAACTCACTGGGTGGGACACAAAGATCAGTTACTCCTCTCTGGGGTATTGAGGATTTCTCTGCACACCCCTCCCAAAAACGTTCACCTAAACTGTTGACATTGGTCCTGTTAAAGTTATAGAGTTAGACTACCCGAAAAACAACCAGGTTTAGCAAAATCATGCTTCAATGCTATAAAATGCTAAATACTAACATTGAAATAGACAAGAGACAGCTGAATAGCAATCTATAGCCATTTTAAGGTATATGGAACATGGTTGAATATAAACCAAACTTGAAATGTCTATGAGGAAGTCACAGGTTTCGGTCGAGAACCTGCATTTCCCTAGTAACATATTGGTTAATCAATACCACACCAATTAATGCCATAATGTTGTAAATGGTCATAAATATTAGGTTGGGTTTTTTACTTTATTGGGATGATACTCTGCTGGTTCTACCTTCAGACCAGAGATGGTCTCACCAAGAAGCCATTGAACTTACCAGGACAATAAGATGCTGGACTTTATGATTGGTCAAAACCTCCAATGAAAGAATCTCAACTGAATTTGAACTATGGAAATGCAACAAGGTGGAGCAATCCACCGTGGGGGGGGGGTTGGGAAGGGGCGGGGGGAATTCCAGTGCATAAAAAAAAATGTGTCACATAATGCAATGAAATTAGTAAATAAATAAATTTAAAAAAAACAATAATATAGACCTTCACAATCAGTCATATATCCATCATTCTGCTATTAAAAGTGTTTTCTGACATTGTTGGCATGGACAAGGGCAGAGTTCAGCATCTAAACTCCATGAAAATAACTTGCCTCCTAGGACTGAGATAAGGACTAAATGATATGGCATATACATAGTGAGTATTACTGTACAGGATCTGGGAATCATTTTACAATTATTAATTCTTATCTCAGTTTTCCTCAAATATATATTGTATCAACCTAATTATATTTAAAACTGTTTTCATATTAAACACATGTGAAATAAACAAGAGAACAAAGATATTTATTTAGAAAGCAGAGACAAAGTTGTAACTCAACTTTTACAGAAAAACCAAGGTCAGGATGTCAAATAAAAATATTGCAGACTTTTTTTAAAAAGTAATTTAGCTTTTAAATCAGCATATGATACCATTCAATCTTTGTGGTGCATGGTTCTATGTTTTGACAAAGTTGTGCACATACCAAAAAACATGTACTCTCTTTATTGTGTATTTCCATTTTTAAGGTAATTGTTTAATTAGCTGATCTCCCCTAGCACTAATCTGATCTCTTAAAACGTTTTCTCTTTTTTTTGGAATGTCATGCACACCTGTTCATACAAAATGTACACTTCTAGTTTAACACCTTCCAGTTAACAAAGCAACTGAGTTTCGTTCATGCTATGTGTGCATCGATAATTGGTTCATTTTAATTACATTTTATATCTTCATGTGTTCAATGGATAAAGGAACAATGCATTAATTTTTTGTTTATTTTGAATAAAGATGCTATGACATCCAAAAAAGGTAAGTGTAAATGTACAGGTATAATGCCAAGAAATCTGCAGAAGCTGCTAACTTTAGACATTTTTTTGCAAAGAAATATTCTATTGGTCATTAATTGAATTTTAAGAATTTAGAAAACTCAACTTGATGTTATTTGAATTGACAGTACCCACCCCTAGAAGGTCTTCTGAGTGCCTTTTACTGAAACTAGCTCCTCATAATGCTCTTACTTCATCTGAGACAGTTATGTCATTTATTCAGATTTGGAGATTCACTTAACTGGTTGGCCTTCCTGACAGTCATGTCTGATCCTTCTTTGATGAGATCCCTACACTCTTGAGTGCCCTTTCGTTTCACCATGAACATCTCAAAGGAGACACACTCTTTCACCTGCAATTCTTCTGGTTCTCATTCAGCTTTAATTCCATAAAGATAAGAATACTAAAAGAATGGTGTAACTAGCATACCTTGTGAAATGAAGAGATGCAGGCATTGTATTCTCTCAGAAACATTTTGAATGATTTTAAAACATTTTTTGAAAATTCAAAAAATTAGGAAAGTCCAGAATATATCATAATTTCCTTACAAACGAATAATTGTCATCCACCCCAGTCCTGAATGTCTCATGTTTCTCATCCAAGAACATCCCTCAGCTTTCTGGTTTGGCCTCATTAGTTGGAACAATACAGCTGTCTTTAGTAATCTAGCATTGTATCATGAGACTTCCTGTAAGTGGAAATTACCTTGTTTTCATCTTTTCATCAAGGTCATAGGCATCTTACTGTTGCACAAATTGTATGTAACATTTTCCTTTTCTCTTCCCCTGTTACCCCAAGATGGAAACAATGGGATATTTCTTATTTGCCACGTACTGAAGCTATTAATGTAGCTTTGAAAGATAATCGGCTATGTCATATACTTATGTCATTATTTTCATATACAATAGTTAATTTATAATTTTGTATCACCCAATTGTGACAAATTGGTCTCTTTTATGAATACCTTAGATACTGTGCATACATGCAAATCCAACCCATGTTGTTCCTGGATCTCTTTCCTCAGCCGCTAAATTCTTCCACTTCATGCCCATAGGTGTTATCCCATCTTCAGTAAAAGGTTACTGCCTAAAAAAGTCCTTCTAGCCACAAAATTTGCTTGGTCTTTCACTCTGAGGATCTTCATCCGTGCATGTTGCCTCCAGTCCATGACAACAAATCCTACCCTCTCAATTCATACCTCCCTACAACTAAAGCACGCTACTATCGCCAATCATTCTCTCAGAACTCAGCCAAGTAGCTGAAGATAACACAATAGAATCAGGTATTTTATCTAGAACAAGCAATGCCAGATAAATTGTACAATTTCAGTCTATTACAGCTGCAATATTAGGCTGAATGAGCTCGAGTGGTTTTTAAACAACTGCATTAGTAATGCCAATTTTTAGACTCAAGATCACAAGAGGATATTTAGAGTAAATGGTGACTCAATACTTTAAGAGGATAATTCATGGGTAGTATCAATGCCAACCCCATCTTATCTGAAAATAAAACCAACAAAATCTGGAATCTTACAATCTCAACAAGAATCACAATAAACCTAGGATTCAGAAAAAAAATCTTAAGCTGAAGAAAATTCAACAAATGATTTTCAAGAGTTATCACTATCATTCCTTTTAAAAAAGCCATCCTTATTATGCCTCCATTGAGTCATTGTAGACATGACTTTACAAATGAGAAATATCTAAAAATGTAACATATGCACTATGAATATTACTATAGGTCTTTCTTCATTTCCTTTAATGTGGACATAATTTGGATCTGCCTTATCCACAAAGTACATCCTAGAATGTTTTATCCTAGTCTATTTTGATGCGCTTCATACACTAAAATGACTGTGGGTGCAAATTCCCCAGTCACATCACTTCTCCAAAAGACCCATCATTTGCAAAAGCAAACCAAATCACAGTATAAGAAAAACAAGCAAAAAATAAAACACATGATATTATCACACAAACCATTCTGTATAAACATGTGATAAAAACTTTAAAAAGCATTTTGCACTGTGCCGTTTGCCTCAAATGTTAAGGTTTAAATCCTAAAGAACTGTGCAATATCATTTCTACTACTTAAGTAAAATTGTTTGGCATTTTCATGATAATAATCTGGTTCACCTATGTAAAAGCTAAATAAGCAGACTAGAATTAGGGAAGCATGAATAAATTGACTTGGTTTCTAGTAAATGTAATGCTGTATAAACCTTTCTGAAACTGCTCCTCATTAGTGCCAGAGTTTTGCACTAGTGACATCTAGGGGCTTAAAATGAAACCAAAGAACTGGGGCAAGGACTTCAATAGATAGATCTCAAAGAAATATGAGTGGCCAGCACAGATATAAAAAGTGCCCAACATCACTAGATAACAGGAACATGCAAACCAAAAACCACAATGAGATATCACCTCTCCACTGTCAGAAGGGCTAAAATCCAGAACAGAGAATAACAAATCCTGGTGATGATATAGACAATGGAGAGAGCTTACACACTGATGGTGGGAATGTAAAATTAGAAGAGCCACTGTAGCCCCAGAAAAACAAACCCAATGTACATTCTCCTTCACAAATGGGAGCAAAAAAATCATTTAAAAAGTGGGGGGTGGGAGAGGCAGAAGCAAAGGATGCCTGTTTATCAGTATTGGTGCAAATATAGTTGTGTACAGTTATACCATTGTCAAACCAATGGTCAAGAATGCTTCATTACTAAAGTTTTCTTGATTGCTGATTGATTTGAAAATTGTACGTGGGCACATTTACTGTATGTTAGTAAAATTATTTTTATTCAGTTATTGCTCACAGCTGTTGTCCGAATGTATTAAATGCAGTAAAAAGCAAAAGGCTTTACTGCATAAACTTATTTGGCAAATTCTTAAGCCTTTTTAAACTTAAAATGTTATTTTAAAAGCTAAAAACAAAGGAAAAAAAGAAATGCCATTATGATCTTAAAATTATATCTAAGAATCACATTATTCAGAAATTGTATTGAGAATTCAATTTCACATTGACTCTGTTAAAAACTAATTTTAAAAGTAAGACTGAATAAAAATAATAGCAAATTCTTTATCCTAAATCCTTTAATTGTGGTTAGGAGAGTTACCTGCAGCTCCATGTATATAGCAGCACAGTTCACAACAGCCAGAATTTGCTATCAACTAAGGTGTCCACAGATGAACAGAGAGAGTAATATGTGTAGTACACAATGGCATATTATTCAGCTAATTAAAAATGAAATCCTACCATTTGCAGACAAAGGGACCCAACTGCAAGACATCACACTGAATGAAATAAGACCTAGAAATACAGTGCATGTTCTCCCTTATATGCAGGGCTTAAATTT
This sequence comes from Ochotona princeps, assembly GCF_030435755.1. Classification (NCBI taxonomy): domain Eukaryota; kingdom Metazoa; phylum Chordata; class Mammalia; order Lagomorpha; family Ochotonidae; genus Ochotona; species Ochotona princeps. Next base: position 80,670,139 of record NC_080832.1, read on the forward strand.
AAAAAAAAAATGCCTTTGTGTTTCAGCATTGCCACAATTATGTTTTTCCAAGTTTATGTCTCTAGCAACACAATGGCTAGGAATGTTACACTACTACAGATTTACTGATCTGTGATTACTTTGTAATTTACTGTATATGGGTGAGATGATCTGCTCAATTGTGTTTAGTCATAGTCTGCATTCCATTCCCCCTAGGTTAAGGTCTTTTTGATTTTCACTTACAAAATTTCTTATCTGGGGGAGTAGTAACCCATTTCCTTCAGTGTAAGCCTAAAGTATGTTAACTGAAACTTTAAAACGAGAGAAGGTAGGGAAGAGGAACTGGTCATTGTGTTCTCAGAACTGAATCTACAAACCACAGAGTTAAATAAATCAGTTTTAAATCCCAATTTTAAAGTAATAAAAATTTAAAAATCTATTAACTAAAGACTATGTTTCTAAAATCTATAGTAATATCGAGTGAGCTTCACCAATTAAAGGCTCGACAACCTGAATGCAATGGAAAGCTTTTCTTATAATTTTTTAAAAAGAAATAAGCCTCTCTATGCCTTTGATGTTTTTCTCCTTCCTTCAGTTTAATAGATCTCATTCTATTATTCATTCTATTGTGAATGGATAACAAGATAGTTTTCTTTTTTCTATCTAATTCTCCTACAAAATTTCCATTCCTTTATTTTCTTATGACAATACCTGAGAAATTAGAATAAAGTTTTCACTGGAGTTAATGAGAAGGAAAAAGAGGTTAGGCCTAGCTTATCTCTTCATGTTTACACTGCACACATAGGTATTATTACAAATGTTTGAAGTTGCTTCAGATTGGAGGTGCATTAACATTAAATGTATTTAGTTCAAGTATGCTTACATAATTTCCTACATCCAAATGCTGATTAATTTTAGAATTTTTGTAAGTATTGTTCAGACTTCCTGCCACTAACATTTATATTTTGTTGTTAATAAAATGGTGAGTAAAGTTATTTCAAATACTTCAATACTTCAAATAGTACATAAAATAAATTATTTGATATTCTTAATGCTGTAACTGAAGTAGAATTTTCCAGGTATCTCAAAAGCAACCCTATCATTTTCTTTTCTTATATATAATGTTCAGATTTTTAAATTTTCTGCCAAAATAATTTCTCATCATAAAAAGTTTTTTCAATTATTTAATTAAAAGTTTTCACTTCCCCTGTTACTGTACTGCAATCACAAATGCACATTCACCAAGTCATCTCAAAGATCATAAAGGACCATTTTCTCTGTGAGAGACTGAGTCTAATAAAGAAAACATTTAGGTCCAACATAAGTGGAGCTGGCATTGTGGCATGATGGTTAAGCCAGGGCCTCTGGCACCAGATCCCATGACAGCCACAGTCCCTGCTGTTTTATGTCCATTCATGCTTCCTGCTAATGTCCCTGAAAAAGCAGCAGAAATTAATCTGAATACCAGTGTCCTGCCATTCACACTGGCAATCTAGATGAAGTTTCTGGCTTCATCTTGGCGCAGCCTCTACTGTTACAGTCATCTGGAGAATGGAAAAACAGGTGGAAGGTCTTTTCCTCTGTCTCGCTTTCAAATGAAATTAATTAAATCTTTAAACTTTTTTAAATGATTATGTATGAATTAATGCTACACTGGCCTGATTACCTTAAGTAATCTACAGTGGCCTGATTACCTGCAAACCCTACCAGAAACTATTCCCATTAAATATTGAAAGCACTTTGTTAATTTCCTTTATAGCTGGCCATAATTTGGAACATCTCTTTCCATACAAATTCTGATTGTAATTCATGTTAATACAATTGATTTGATAATTATATGGCTACTAATTCTATATGTGGGAAGATGCGGATTTTTAAGAATTAGCTCTTTAATTTTAAGAAATAATTAACATCTATAGAATATAATTATAGAATATAATGTAAATTTAAAATCTGTTATCTCAAAAAGTAATATTTTGTAATAATAAAAACCATGGATAACTACAGGATGTTTAGTTTCTATGTAAAAATTTACAATCCATACAGCTTCTCAAAACATGCGTCTTCATGAACTTTTTGAAGACCTGTCCATCAAAAAGGTAGACCCACTTCATGCTGAAAGATCACATTAAAGTAACTTAAATTCGAAAGACAATTTAAAATATGGGAAAGCTGAGTCTGGCATGTGTTAGCTTTAAAACAAACATGTGTTGAAGATAGAAAAGCAAGGCAATATTGTCACAGAAGAGATCCTCAGATAATACATGAGAAGAAATGTAGAGGAGGAATGCCAGGGACCGTAAGTTTTCTCTCCATCTTACTGGTAAACTCAACTGTATTGTCCCCATATCCCTTTACTCAATGCCTTATTTTTGCACCTTGCCTTATAGCCAATTGCATACATTTGTCTGTATTCATTTTCACCACTTCACCACAGCTTACTCATTTTATCACATTTACTGTGAGCCAGTCTTTTTGTAAGGCCTACGGTAACACAAGATGGTGACAGCATAGCTGTACAGTACATGCAGAGTGTAGAATGCTACAAACATGCCTAGTTTCTCTTCCCTTCCACAGGATGACAGAGGCTAACCCCTGGAGCTGCTAACTATTTACAACTGTTATCATAGCTGGCTTGAGTTCCCCCAGTTGTGGGCTGCCTTTAATCCATTTGTGCAGTTAAAATACATGAAATCAGATAAGTTAAAATTCATTTTCTAATTGTTGCAGAGGCTTGGAAATCCAACACAAAGATCCCAACAGGTTGGGAAGGCTGTTGGATGCTTCCTCACCTGGCAAAAGTTAGAAGGGGAAAGGAGTTCAATGCTACACCAGCGCTCTTAAGAGCCTTAATCCTATCCACTTAAAGAGGAGTTCCTCATTACCTAACTATTGCCCGAAAAGCCACATCTTGGGCAAAGGGGTTAAGTTGCTCTGCTTCTGGCCCAACTCTATGCACATGTGCTAGGAGAACAATGCAAACTGGCACAAGTATTTGGTCCCCTGTCATAACTATGGGGCATCCAGATGAAGTGCCTGCCTCCAGACCTGGTTGGTGACCATTTAGGTGAGGAGCCAGCAAAAGGAAGATGCATTCATTCTCATTTTCTTCAAATAAATTAATGGCTTCACTGCTGAACTCTACCAAATGTTTCAAGAATTCAATCTGCCACAGTCTGTTCAAAGCAATAGAAAGGGAGGCAGTGCTTCCAAATCCTTTCTATAAATTAATAAAGCTGAAGGGGAAAAAATCACAAGCACATCCTCAGGAAAAGGAGCCACTGCATAGTAACAAGGCTCACAGAACACTCCAGGTGGGAGCACCATTACCACATGGGCAGCCAAGAGACAGTGTAGCAAAACCCAACAAGTGTGCAAGGACAACAAATGGAACACAGGCACCTCCCATAATCCCCTAACATGATATAAATTGAAAATTAGCTGATGTATTGAGTAAGGGAATTCCTGCACTCAAACTCCACAGGAAGGTAAGGAGGAAGCAGAGGGAGAAACAATCTGCAATCATGAGAATTTACTCAAGAGTTTGAGGTAATATATTCAGGACAGATGAACCAGATGAACTGTTAACCTCAAAAACAGATGAGTCACCTACACCATGCCAGATGAAATTCAGGGATCAGCTGATTTCATAGACAGAAATAAAGCAAGTTTTGTCTGTATCTCTGGGTTGTGACTACGCTTTTAAACACCCTGAATTGAAAATGAAGACTAAAACCAGACGAATCTTATCCTGCCAGATGGATCCCCGCAAAGGATGAGCAGCAAAACAAACAACTAAATTCTCCCTCCATAAATAACAGATGCTACAAAATTTTCTAATTTTAGAGAAGATAAATTGAGATGCAGCAAACAATAGTGATTAGCTTAACTAAATTCAATGATTCTAAATACCCAGTTTATCAGCCACACATGCAAATTCTCCATCTATTTTTTCCAACTAGTACCCGCTGATGGAAGAACAGAGGGCATGTGTGTTCCTTGAGGTTCTGGACCTTGAAAGCTAAAGGAAAAAACGGTGAACATTCAACTGCAGCAGAGCAGAAATCGTTTTGAATCTGAGTTTTATAGTTCTTCCATTAAATAATGAGCACTCGCTGATAATTGAGTTTTAATCTTTCAATACGTATTTGCGCACATAACTATGATCAATTTATCCCAATTAAGTGTTTACTGAGATTCAGTCGTTTGGCAACCATTGTACTAAATGCTGAGAATAGAGGAGTAAGCCAGACCAACATGATGTACCACCCAAATGGACTGGGGTTGGGGAAGTGAGTTAGACCAACAGACACAAACCCCACAGTCCTAAGAGAGAAAGGCTTTAAAGAAGTTTGTAAACATCATGATATGTTTTAGAAAACAAGAAATACAAGAAGCTATGGGGATATAAAGGGAGCACAAGAGTCTAATCTGGACTAATCCCATACATGTAAGAATATGTCATGAGTTTATAGAACACATAACTAATTTGAAGTCAAAGATGAGTAAAATGTCATTTATAAAAGAGGACATTTTCAAGTAACACCAGGAGCTGATCTGTGGTGGCTGGAAAACAAAATTATGCTGTGCCAATATGCACAATGAAATAAATAGTACTCAGCCTTTAAAAAGAATGAAACTCTGCCTTTTGCAACCAAATGGATGCATATCAGCCAACACCAAAGAGACATATATCTTTCCCTTGGTTTAGAGTAAAAAAAAAGTCATGCATGAGCAAAATTGACATTTTGAGATGTAATTATTATTTATAGTCCACATATATGTGTTCTTAAGTGGTTTTTCTACTCAAAAATATAAAATCATAAACTATTACAATCTGAACATGCATGGAATACAGCCCTTGTTGAATATTCAAGTTCCCTTACTGGTACTATTTTCTGAAGCTTCTTATCTTACATCTCACGCACCACTGTATGAAGAAACATTCTATTATTAAAGCCCAAGACCATTCTAGGTGTAAGCAAAGTAAGTTTGTTTACATTGTGTATTATGACAGACATGAGTTTCATTTCTAATTAGTTTTAAGACCTAATGACACCAACATTTATTGTTAATATGTAAGTTATTTGCTAATATTTAAGTTTAATGAACTGGGGAATCCTTAAATCTGTTTATTAAACCCTAAGATTTACCTAGTCTCTTATCACAAAATTTGGTAATGTGATGACTGATTCCATTATTGATCAATATTAAAAAATATAGAGCTAATGCCTAAAGTTACTAAAATTCAAATGAACTAGAGCATATGTTGAAATTGTATCTAACAAGGTTATTCTAGCTTATTTTGTGTTATGATGTGCTTCCACAGGAGAGGAAAAGATGAAGCTATGACTAAGAACCTGATAATGGAACTTATGTAAGCCCATGAGAGTGTCAAATATTAGAATAGGAAGTAGATTATTCAGGTTAAACATGGAGGATCACTGCCCTAACTAAAGTAAATACATTGTTCCCACTCTCAAGGATGCTTCTTTCTTGTCCTTGGGTACTTCCAAAGACAGAAAATTTGCCTACTTGTTTAGCATAAGTCTATTCACCTGACGGTTATTGTTCTATAGGTAGACTAAAGTTCAAAACCCCAGAGAATTCCCAGGGAGCCACTGGCACAATGAATCCCTCAGATCCACAGTGAGAAATGAACAGCAGCAATGTAAATGTGTATATAAAGGAAAATTGAGCATATTTTACTCAAGGTTTCCTTATAATGCACTCAGGAGTTTCCATTCCTGACTATTCTAAAATAATTTCACAATTGCCTGTTTACACTTTCTAATATTTTTAATTACCAGATAAGGTTGACATGTTGGCTCCACTGGCTAATCCTCCACCTCCAATCTCAGAATCCCATATTTTTTACTTCCACAGTTCATGTGAAGCCAAAGCTACTGTAACAGGCACACTTTAAAATTCAATGGCGTAACCAAAATAGTTTTTTCCCCTAATGTAGCAATTCAAAACAGATGAAGATAGAATGAGCTAAACAAAATTGTTCAGATACTTAAAGGAGGGTGGCTTCCTTCAGTCTCTCTTACATGCACAGTACACTAGTGCACTTTAATGTACCAGTTGTACTTTAATGCACAGTACACTGGTGATAATTTTGGTCATGTATGAATGTAGTTAGCTGCAATAGGTGCTAAAATATCCATTTCTTGTTGGACAACTGGTACCAAACCACAATTAGCAGCCTCAAAGAATCATTTGGGTTAAACTTTTCAAACTTTCCCCATGATTATCTTTCTCTGAATGGACAACAGCAGCAAATAAAGTTAATGACATCATCATGGCTACTGAACACAAATCGCTTGGAAACATTGTACCTATTACGTAGGAGACCTTATAAGAAAAGAATAAGTCAGGGTTACTCTAAATTTGCTAAATGCCTCTGATTTTTTAGTGCTAAAATATTCTGAACTTTGTCAAGTATTACTGGGCTTACTTGGCAGTAAGTAGAATGTGAACTAGGTAAACCTGACAAAGGATACATATCAGATAAATTAAAGTTTTACATATGTAATGGATTTTAGATTTAACTTCAAGATTTGTGATTTGCTTTGGAGATGCCAGTAACATTATGAAGATTACCTTAAGAAATTGTACTGTTGAACAGTTTAAATCAAAGTGTAGCATTTTTTCGCTGACTGCTTTGAGGCGTATATTTGATTTTATTTGATTTATCAGGTAATATAACCTTTAAAAAATTCGGTAACTGGTTGTTTTGTTTGGAAGACTAATAGATTAAATTTATTGTTGATTAATCTAATTTATTAGATTTAATAAATTAAATTAAATGTAAAATGAGACCACATGAGTCACCAATAAAAGTTTTATATCATTTATGGAGCTTCAAAATAGAATTTTCATAGCAAGTGCTATTTTGCCTCATGAAATGTATCCTAGGTTTACACAGAAAAATTTAAATAATATATCAGAGGTTATCAAATCTTTACTCTCAGGACCCCTTTAAACTCAAAAAGTTTGGAACCCAATAAACTTTTGTTTGGAGTCTAACTATCTCCTACATTAGAAAGTAAGACCAAGGAGTTTTAAAATATTTATGTATTAAGAATTGTTTAATTATTTGAAACAACACTGAAATTCTAGTTTTCAAAAACCAAACGTGAACATAACATTGGTTTTTCAAAACTGTGCAATATCTTGCTTAGCAGAAGGCAACTGAATTCTAACATCACTTCAGCATTGACTTGTTTTGACATATTTTTGTTGAAGTAGATGAAGACAATACAACCTTGCAGAAAAGTGAAGCGGAAAACAATACAGCCTAGTGACCTCCTGGGAGGATCTTGTTGACTCAAGGAGTCCTCCAGTTAGACTTTGAGAGTCGCTTCTCTACACATGCTTGGACACTGGATTAATGTGTTTGATCCTCTTGGAGAAACAGAAAGATTACTAGACCAAGAAGGGTCAGTTCTGAGGCTTTGGCACAGGCAGTTTTCTTGTCTTTACTTGGAAGGGGACCTTTAAGCAGAAACATTGAAGGGTGAGAAATAGAACCAAATAAAGGGAAATCAAGGAAGAGGAAATGGGAAACCTAACATTAAACATGGGTAGAACTAACAGTGAATATGATGGTTAAGGATGGAAGAGAGTTAGAGAAACTAAGTGAGCATCCATCATTCACACATGCCCCAAACGTTCTGAACACCATTCAAAAACATGCACAAGTCTTTCCTCCCAAAGATCCAAAGACTTTTTTTCTCATTTTTCTTCTTGCTTATATGTTAGAGGTGATTTAAATTCCACCATAAGATGTATCCATCCAAGACTCTAATTCACTGGAAAATTACCTAAACATGTAGAAACGGAGGTTGCATCTAGCTAGGCGGTGTCAGTAATGTTCTGGAATCCTCAGGAAACCGTCCCTGAGTTAGTAGTTTACTCATTATGGAAGGCACTGATCTGCTACTAGAGATGGCAGCTGGGGAGCCACCTTCTTAATTGGGAATAGCCAAGTCTCCAAAAATCTGGCAGATGGTGCTGTTCATCTTAGAAACTCAGCCATTATCAGTCAGGTTCCCAATAGGAAATGGTTGATATACTCAGAAAATTTTAGCTGAAGAGAATTTAATAGAAGGACTATTGTAGAAACATGAAGAATTTTAATGGAACCTAACATGGATGGTCCAGTAGCCAGGGAGTAACCACTTTTAGCTTGAAAGAGATAAGAAAGGTAATGTTGTTACTAGGCTCCAGGGAAAGCTAAAGCCAGGAACTAGGAGCCACCAGACAGAAAATATAGTCCTAGAGGAATTTAGCCCTGCCCAAACTACAGTGTGGCAAAGAAAGACAAGGAAGAGTAAGTGTATGAACTTTCTCTCTTACACAGAACTCTCATTTTTAGTTTGATGACTCCCATTTGATGAGTGCAATGGGAAGCCACAGGCCATAAAGCTCAGGTAATACAATCCCTAACAGTTCATGTGCTGGGAGCATGGGAGGACAAACAATTGAGTAGGGAGTAGAGAGACTAGACCATAACAGCTTCTGACTGTTATTCATCCTGAGTTTTCTATGTCCATCAATAAATTATTTTAAACTGGTTGGAGTAGATTCTGTTGTCTGCAAATAAAAATCCTGGCCTATATTTTATCATTTGCACCTGAAATTTTTAAAGCAAAACATCTTCAAGGAAATGAAGATGGTTGTCTTACTTATTTGAATTTGAAGACAAAAGACACAAATGACATTAGAGGATGATGCATAACTAATCCTTGACAAAGGATTCAGTGGCCAATATTACTTAAAATAGCAATTTTATAACCTGGAATAAAGTCTCAATTGAGAGCAAGTATTTTGCAGACCCAATGACTTCTCTGAAAAATTATTGAGACACAAAAACAGAACTAGAATAGTGTCTTATAAATGTAGGGGGTTGTAGCTGTTTAAGTAGTACGTTGAAGGCTTCAAAGTCCCAACTCCCGCTACAGTCAAACATTCAAAGAATTCCTGGAATCTGTATGTGAAAAGGATGAGTATCCCTTAGAAGTCACAAATGCCTGCCCTTAGTAGACCAAGGAGAATGAGGAAATATGCTGCTTTTGAACTGATATGCTTGATGTCATATTTCCTGCTGAGTCAGAGGGTTTCTAGTGATTTTATTGGTAGAAGATTATGAATCTGTATGTCAGGGTCCTGAAGTAGCAAAAGTAAGAAAGAGGCTAACATTCACGAAGACAGTGTGACAGACCAAGAAGCTAGACGGCAATAAAACCAAAACGATTCACAGAAATCTTAGGTATTTTCCTACTGAAGTATCTAGGAATAAAACACATGGGTAGTTAATTTCCTACTTGAACATTATAACAAAAGCAGAATGCAATATATTTAGACATTACTAAACGGACAATAAAATCTCTCAGACCCAGGGAGGAAAGATTTTCTATCCAAAAATCTGCAGAGGTCTTTCTATCTCTTGGTTTCCAAGATCCAATAGGGGCCAATGATGCTTTGGATATCTATGGCAGATTAAGATTGCTCCATGAATCCTGCACTGAACTCTTGTAAGAGAATCAGAATAGAGATCATCTCTAGCAAATAGCTATCCCTTAAAACAGCAAAAACAAATCATTCATTTGAGAAATAATCCCAGATCATTATTGGCTCCTGTTCATACTAATGCCCAACCACAAAGTAGTAGGACCTAGAGACCTCTTAAAGAATTTGATATCACATCTAACAACCCAAAAAGGTGAGGAAAACTCACATTGGGGTTCCATATGAAAACTTGTTTGAGAAGGAAACATATTCAAAAGAAGTTCAAGCCAAGTCCTAGAACTTCCTACCAGGAATACCAGCTCCTGCTGTAGCCGGACTACTATATCATCACGGCTCTGTTCAGGAAGCAGCATGAAGAATAGTTACACATGTAACAAATGGGAGGATTGGGTATCCTGCCACATTCTACTAGTCTCTGCCTTAGAAAGCTTCTTGTGAAAATCTAAAGGCACCACGATCTTCTTTTTAGGGAGGAGACTTTGAAAAATTTTCCAGTAATTACAGTTTTTTATCATGTCATGACAAAATCGGGCACAAAAAATGTAAAAAAATTCTTTACTGTTGGGAAGCAGAACAGAGAGATCACCATCACCCACAAGAAAATATTGCTGCACCTGTCATTTTAGGAACATTATATATTGAAAATAACTTTAGTAAAACACCTACAAAAGGCATAGGTAATCTTAAGCAGAAACACTTGATGAAAAAAAAACATTATCTTCAAGTGAGAATCTCTGCCGAAACTGTCTGCTAATGTAGAAATTGTTAATTAAAAAAATTAGGGGTCCAGAGAACAGAACAGAAACAGAAAAAAAACCTGATTTTTTTTAAATGGAAAGTAAGGATAAATGGGAGGCAAAAAGCTGATAAGGAATGTTCTTAATCCACTTAACACTGCTCTGAGTACATGAGAATCAGTAATTATCAAAGAACAGAAAATGTATGCCCACACTGTTCTGGAGACTGTGAAGTTCAAGATAAAGATATTACCAGGTTATCAGGGCTATTGGGTGAGAAATGAACAGCCCAGAGAGGAGGGACACAGTGCCTCTGTGTGCTAGAAGAAACAGCAACAGAAATGCTCTCTTTCATAAGGTTACATGACCCCACCCAGGCGGAGGGAAGCCCCGTGGCCTTTTCCCCCTGAGGTTTCCCCTCTTAATACCATCACATTATCAACATGTACATTCTGGAGGGAGTAGAGACTAGTGAACACTCAATCTGTTCAGAATGGAAATAAAGCAAGCCACACATTAAAAAAAAAAACTTCTTCAGAAATGGAAGATACATATATCTGTGACATTTTGAAAGATCCACGGCTTCCATAACCCTTGATATTAGTTCAATTATAGGTATGCACCTGGATTAAGGGAGGCCTCATGTGGCAAATAACTTACAGATAAGAATGTAAACAGTTGATGTTTTGCCTAAAAGTTGCAAAGTGCTAATTTGTGCAAAATTGCTTTTCACCATGATTGTTACCACTTAAGGTTTGCAGAATAGGAAGTGTTCGGATTCCTGTATCCCTAGTCTACAGGGCACAATTTCTAGGGTGTATTTGTTACGGTGCCAGATCTGCTTCTCTGGGAATTCTAAAACTTTGTATTTACTCCTTCATAATCCACCCTACATTTGCCCTCATTGTGCTGCTTTTATGTCAGCTATTCACCTGTTCTCATGGCATCACCTTTTTATTTCATTTTCCAATTTCTGAAGTCATCAGCTCCAACCTCTCCTTATTCGGATTCCAGCCTCAAAAACTGACAAAGGTTAATGCCCTCTTGTACCTAATGCTTACACACATGGAACACCACAGTGTGACCCTAGCAAGCCACTCTGGGAGAACTAACTGCAAGATAAAATAAACAAAATAAAAAGAGACACAAAGTACAGAAGGTCACAATTAGGGAAAAGGAGCATTATTGAAGAATGAGGGCAGAGTCTTCAATGCAACTGTTTAGAACAAGAACCCCAGAAAGAGAGACATAGTACTGACCACATCCACAGAGAACCAAGGCCAATAACAATCAGACTAGTGGTTCTTTGAGGGATTTTATTGACTTTCATTGTGTTTGAAACAGAAAAAAAAATCTTTCACAGATAGGTGTACTGCCCCAAATGCCCACAGCAGCCAGGACGGAGCTAGCATAGACCTCCACCAGAGTTTCCCACATGGGTAGGAGAGGGCCAGTTACTGTAGTCATCATCCATAGCTACCCAGGGTGTGTATTAGCAGGAAGCTGGATTGGAAGCAGAGGTGGAATCAAATCCCAGCACTCGAGCATGGGATGCAGACATCCTAAGCAGAAACTTACCTACTACACCACAAGGCCTGTCTTTCAGCGTGTGATATTTGAATCTCATGACTTTCTTATTGTTTAATATTTTTAAATAAAGAGCATTTCCTTTTTTCCCTTTAGGATAATAGTGAAAAAATGTCTCTAAAGATACAATGATTTTGAGTATTAATTCTGAAGGTTAAAAACAAGATAGAGAATATCTCTTTAGGATTTTCAGGCAAAAATCTCAGACGTATCATAAGGATGGCTTGCACAAAACACTAAGTCCATAAAAGCCTTGATGACTTGGAAAAGGGAAAGTAGAAAAGATAGAAGATAATGAAAATCCAATTTAGCAAACAAATTGGCCCTGAGCTTTTAGTAAGCAGAAATGTATGATCTTATGATCTTAGCATGATGATGTGTGCTGTAAGGGAGCAGTTAAGCATCCTTGACAACTGTAATGGGCACAGATACGATTCCAACAACCTGACTGCCACGTGTGACATCCATTGAGCTTTATATGTCCCCGCTTAGGAGTTGGACTAGCAGAACCTATCTCCCAGGATTATCATGAGACAAACAATGCGTGTATAGGGCAGTCTCACTACATTCATCACATCTGTATTGTGCTCAGGGAAGCATACCTCAGGGGGCCACGCTGGCATCTGCAATTAGGACCATAAGGATTAATTATTATTATCTCTGCAATCTGTCATCCAAGGCCTCATTTCTCCACTGATTCCTCCTCTCTGTAACTGATTTCCCAGCCTGTTTTATAGAATTGCTACTCAGATGTGTTCATGCTTATCACAATATCTAGAATCTAGTAAGTACTCAGTAAATATTGCTTCCCTTTCCTAGCTTGAATCAATGGCCTTGAAAACTGTCTCAGTGAACACCCAGGCCGAGCTTGCTCAGGATTCCTTCTGCCTTTCACAGAACATGAGTACAGCACTTCTTTTCCTTGTGAAATAGCAAGCCTTAGTATAAATCTGAAAAACATTAGTTAAAATAATTCATCTTGCCATCAAGTTCAACTACAGTGTGTAGCTTGGGGCCAGGATATTACATTGTAACCCACAAAGACCTGCTGTTGAGCTTAATGTCAAGAAAAAGGAATGAAAACATAGAAGAGAATCCAGGATACTGTAGGAAAAAAATAATATTTGAAAAAGATTTAATAATAGATGTTCAGTTGGTTTCTATTTTTCTTTCCTGTCACTTAACAAAAGGTGTATCTGCATGAGTTATAGAGCACTAGACTTCTCAATATCAAATTTAAAATACCCTGGAATCTTTGCTTTCTTCCTTTTATTCTTCAGTCCCTCTCACCTCTATTTTCAGAGATGCTATCTTTCTTGCCTGTAGCACAGTCCTTGCTTCAGAGAAAACTCTTTTGCCCTGGCTATTAGCAGTACCACTAAATAATGATTTTCTCTCTCCCTTTTCTGTGAGGCTTCATTTCTTTGACTCACACTGAGACCTGCATGAAGTTGTAGCAACTGCACTTTCCCAAGGGAGGCTAACCTGAATTTTTCTTGAAATCCTATGTTTTGGCTGTTTGATGTTGTCAACTTCCTCCTGGAAAGCTGTAGCATCTGCATCGTTACAGAGAAAGGGAAGCTGACACACGAAGCATAGATCACAAATCAGACTTTTCACTCTGCAGGCTCATTTTTGATCTCATGGATTAATAAATGTCCATGGGACAAATGCCTGGACACGGATACTTTTTCTTGCTAAAGCTCTCTCCAAAATGTTCAGTTAATCACCAATCCACACCTTGAACTTGCATAGCTAAAACTATGCCTGTGAAAGGAAAACTTGACATGTAGTGAAATTCTCCTAACAGTATTTGTGAGACTATAATACAGTAGCCACAAATCTGTGTATGCAACTCTATTTTATGTAGTTCAAGACTTCTTGAGGAGGAATAAAACCTCCACTTTCAATTTCTCAGCCCAGAACACTACATACTGTAGATAATGTAGCTATTAAATACAGGATTCTGAATGATGATTAATACAACTCCTGATTCTCTGCATGCATCAAGAGTACAGACTAATCTTTTTTTCTAACAGCAATTCAAATCCATACTTCTACCTTTTCCAGTAAGCCCACTAGGAAGGAAGGCTCATCAGAAAGTCAATTCTAAAACTTGAAAATTGTGCTTGTTCAAATCCTCTTTCTAGAATATTTAAGAGGATCTAATTAAACCACAAACTATAAAGAAATGAATCCTTGTAATCCATCATTAATGGTAAAAAGAGACAAGAGGAAAATTCCATTACAACAAACGGTTCAATTACTTCAATTTCATCTTTTCTCAAAATGAACATTCTTTTTTGTAAGACATCTGCAATTTAGTACTAATTTGATCCCCAAAATAACATCAATTATAATACCTTAACAAAAAAGTTCTACAATGCAGTCACAAATTATTTAAGGGTATTTGTAAATGTAGAAGTTATAAACATAATTGCTAAATTGTGTTCGTAGATAATCTAGTTGCGAATATAGCCATGAAAATCTGAATATATGCAAATATATACATATCTGTTCTTTTGTGTTTCATATATATATATATACATACACACATACATATAAGAAGGTACTTGAGCCCGGCAGTGTGGCCTAGTGGCTAAGGTCCTTGCCTTGAATGTGCCAGGATCCCACATGGGCGCCAGTTCTAATCCCGGCAGATCTACTTCCCATCCAGCTCCCTGCTTGTGGCCTGGGAAAGCAGTTGAGGATGGCCCAAAGCTATAGGATCCTGCACCCGCATGGGAGGCCTGGAAGAGGTTCCCGGCTTCAGATCAGCGCTCACTTGAGGAGTGAATCATCGGACGGAAGATCTTCCTCTCTGTCTCTCCTCCTCTCTGTATATCTGACTTTGTAATAAAAAAATGAATCTTTAAAAAAAAAAGATGGTACTTAAAAAGTTTGCAGAACATAGAAATACAATGTTTTTTTTAATCAGTGCACATGCAATGTCTTCATGAGGCCATAGAAGGGAGCACTTAGCCTTACACTTACAGACACCTGCGCCTGGCATGAGTGTGCCTTGGTTCAACTCCCAGCTTCAGCTCCCAACTCCATCTTACTCCAAGTACAGATTCTGGAAAGCATATGGTGCTCAAGTTCCACTCCAACGAAGACAAAGAAAGAATCCTGAGACAAGTACGAAGCAGAGAAAAGAACACATACCGGGGAAAACCAATCAGGATCACTGCTGACTTCTCTGAAGAGACCTTACAAGCAAGACGAGAATGGACAAAGATCTTCCAAATCCTGAATCAGAACAACTGTCAACCAAAAATACTGTACCCAGGGGTAGGCCCTCACTTCCTAAAGAAGACTCCAAAAGCAGTAGAAATCGAGACCAAAATAAACAATTGGGACCTCATCAAACTAAGAAGCTTCTGTACAGCTAGAGAAACAATCAACAAAGTAAAAAGGCAACCCACAGAATGGGAGAAGATCTTCGCACACGACATAGGTGATAGAGGGCTAATCTCCAGAATATACAAAGAGCTACAAAACAACCAAAATGTCAAAACAAACAAGCCACTCAAGAAATGGGCACGGGAAATGGGCAAACACTTCACAAAGGAACAAACCCAAATGGCAAATAAACATATGAAAAAATGCTCAAGTTCCCTGGCAATAAGGGAAATCCAAATTAAAACATCAATGAGGTACCACCTAACGCCAGTAAGACTGGCCCACATGAATAAAAGCACCAACAACACTTGTTGGCGAGGTTGCGGGGAAAAGGGAACCCTACTCCACTGCTGGTGGGGCTGCAGGCTGGTACAGCCTCCATGGAAATCAGTATGGAGAATATTCAAACAACTCAAAATCAACATACCGTATGATCCAGCAATAGCACTCCTAGGAATAGATCCAGAACACTTGTTTTATGAGAAATCAACATGCACTCCTATGTTCATAGCAGCACAATCAGTAATTGCAAAAACATGGAAGCAACCAAAATGCCCATCAACAGAGGATTGGATAAGAAAGCTATGGTTCATCTACTCCATGGAATACTACTCAGCTATTAAAAAAAACAAAATGCAGTTCTTTGTGGCCAAATGGGCCAAACTGGAAACCATAATGCTAAGGGAAATGAGCCAATCCCAAAAGGTTAAATACCACATGTTTGCCTTAATTTAAGATGATATGATGTTATGTATAACATGTTATGTTATGAATGTTATATGTTGTGTATAAACTAAAATTGAAATGTAAGTGAGGTGGTCACAGAAGGTGGCTAGGAACTCGCATTTACTTTTAACATATTGGTTACTTATTACTATGTCAATTAATTCCATAATGATGTAAATTTTTGCTGATGGTATGTTGGAGCTTTCAATTGACTGGGATGATACTCTGCTGGCTCTGTCTTCAGACCAGAAAGGGCATACCTAAGAAGCCATTGAACTTGACTGGACAATAAGATGCTGGACTCTATGTTTGGTATACGCTTGCAATGGGGGAATCTCAACTGAACTTGAGCTGTGGTTATGCAACAAGGTGGAGGAATCCACCATGGTGGGAGGATTTGGGGAGGGGTGGGGAGAACCCAAGTACCTATGAAACTGTGTCACATAATACATTGTAATTAATGAATTAAAAATAATAAATAATAAAAAAAAACTTGTTATTTTATTATAGCCAGATGTACACAGAGGAGAGACAGAGAGGAATATCTTCAATCCGATGATTCGCTCCCCAAGTGCGCGCTGATCCGAAGCCGGGAACCTCTTCCAGGTCTCCCACACGGGTGCAGGGTCCCAAAGCTTTGGGCCGTCCTCCACTGCTTTCCCAGGCCACAAGCAGGGAGCTGGATGGGAAGTGGAGCTGCCGGGATTAGAACCGGCGCCCATATGGGATCCCACGGCGTTCAAGGCGAGGACTTTAGCCGCTAGGCTACGGCGCGGGGCCCATGATAATAAACTTGTTTCAATTCCATTTGTTCCCACACTTTAAAAAAATTTATTTGCAATGTAGCGTTATGGAGGTGGGGTAGAGACAGACACCTCTCATATGCTAATTGACTCCCCAAATGGCCACAATGGCCATGGGAGTGGTCGGGCTGGGCTTCTGGGTTTTTCACATAGGATCATTCACTCAGGCAATTGGGTCATCCTCTGCTGATTTCCCAACTGCACTGTCAAGGAGCTATGTTGGAATTAAAGCCAGGACTTGACCCAGTCCTCACATGGGATACTGTAATTTCCAGCAGCCACTTAACTCACAATGCCACATTAGTCGCTCTGCAAACTTTTTGAAGTCCCCATGCAGGTGTGTGAGGAGGGGGAAGGGTACAGTCTCTGTATATAAATAAATTTCTCCCCCCTGAAATTACAATTCCCAAAGGAATAACTTCCTTGTGTGATCTTCTGCCCTTTGAATTTACATGAGTGCCTATGATTGTGCAAGATCCAAAAGAGTAATTTACTGACTTTTCTTTCACTTGATTACTTCTAGTTTATAGGTCAGTTCCTTCTACTTAGTTGCACCCAAGCATTGTACTTACTGGAGCTGAACAATGTTATTAACCATCATTGGGTCTTAGATGGAGGTCAAATTTGTTTCTCTAATGGAAACACAATATGCCCAGGAAATTGGTCTCCCACCTCCTCTCATACATGATAGGGGCAGTATGTTTTCAATGCAAGAAAAAATGGGCTCAGTAGAGCAAGCATCAAGACATTTGCTCTTCAGACAAGAACACAAGTTGTGCAGCAGTACTCAGGATCTGGTTAATACTAAAGGACAAACATTGAGAATCACAGCGGAAGTCAGTCATGAAAATTGTATTAACACAATGAAAATGGGTAAATGCTGCAGGGTGATCTTCTGTTATTGTGCCATTTCTGTTGTGACTGTAGAGAATGAGTTCACTTGAGCTGTGCTGCACGTGGTATAGCCTACAGTCAGCAATCCCAACATGAACGTTCCAGTCCAGGAGCCAGGTGGGCAACTGCTTCCTAGAAGTGGCACCACATTCAGCAAGGGCCTGTTATCTTGGATTGCCTTTGCCTACTTAGTTCATCCCACCCCAAACGCTTTTACTATCCATGGCCTAGGGAAGTTTACAACCAGCACCTTAAGCTTAGGCCAAAGGAAATATAAAGTTTGTGATAGCTCTTGTCTAAATTCATGCTGAACTATGGTCTTTTTAGTCATTCCTTGTTGAAATCTTTATTCAATGGATCATTAAGCCTTCAACTATGATGAAAATTAAAAGTGTGATCTCTCCCTCTGTAACTTTTTTTAGTTTTTACTTGTTTTACTTAAAAAAGAAAAGAAACAATAGGACTGAACTGTAGCGTAGCAGGCTAATCTACTCTGCCTGTGGTGCCAACGTTCTAAATGGGTGATTTGGTTCCAGCTGTTCCATTTCCAATCCAGCTCCCTGTTAATGCCTTGGAAAGGCAGTGCAGAATGGCCGAAGGCCTTGGGCCACCACATCCGTGTGGGTGACTTGTAAGAAGTTCCTGGATCCCAACTTCAGACAACCCAACCCTGGCTGTTGCAGCCATTTGGGGTGTGAATCAATGGATAGAAGGTTTCTCTTTGTTTCTCCCTCTAACTGCAATTTTCAAGCAAAATTCATAAATTTTTCTTAAAATGTGATGTTTCAGAGGTTAAAAAAACGGAAAGGGAAAAAGGAGGAAGTAAAGACAGGGAGGAAAGCAGGGAGGTCGGGAAGAAAGGTTTGAGGAAGGGATGGAGGGAGGCATGCAGGGAGGCACGGGGGAAGGGAAAATGAAGAGAGGAAGGAGGGATGAAAGGGAGGGAAAGGGAAATATTCTTAGAATTGTGTCTGTGAACTACATTGAACCTGTTCTATTCAAAATATATCCCATTAACAAGAGAATTTATGAGTATAGTAATTACCATGCATTTGTTATGACCCAAGAATCCAGTGCATTAATGAATTCTTCAAAATAATGTACCCATCTCACAAGTTATAATAAACAGCTGTATAATCCCAAAATCCTAATTTTAGTCTCAATATTTTATGTTGAGATCTCTTGTTTTGAGATATTTTATGTTTTGCCTCAGAACAAAAATATTTTATTAAAATGAGCATCTTATTATATGTTCACCACTCTCAGATTCATGCAATGTTCAGCTTATTATGATCAGGGTTATAATCATTTCTAGTATTACCTATTATATGTAAGGTCTTTTTTAATCACATTAATGCTCAAATCTGAACTAGAAATTATCATTCCCATTCTATAGGATCAACACTGAGGCCTGATATATTTATTCACTAATTTACAGTGTCAGAGCAGGCTGGAGTTTTGCAACACAAAGGGATGAGAGCTGGAACAGAGGAGTTGATAGACTCAAATACAAACAAAAGAAATTGAAAAAGGCTTGAGGCCTGGCCTGGTCATTTTAAACTATGTGTATATATTGAATAGTTGCACCATAACCTTTACATATGTGTAAGTAGGACATAGTAATGGAAAATAAATTTGAAAAATAAATGCACATAATCACAAAAATGATCTTGCAAACAGTACTTTTCAATTCAGGGATGAAAATAATGGTAAAAATCATTAATACTTTTTTTTTTAAGTTTCAGAGAAGAGTCCAGGTAGGATTCAAAGTTGAGTTTAAAGCTCATCTTTTAAACCATTATGTTTTATTGTCTTTTATACCTATGTGGTTGTCAACCACATACACAACTGTTTCATTCTGTCAATTTAAAAAATTCCGAATTGCCAGTGGCTGCACAAATTAAGCCACTACCTGCAACATCAGCACCCTTTGGGCAGCTGCTTCAAGTACCTGCTACTCTACTGCTTATCCAGCTCCCTGCTAACAGTGCCTGGGAAAGCAGCAGAATATGGCAAATGCTTTCCAGCTTTCTTGCTGTAGCCAGGAGATGGAAGATCTCTGTTTTTCTATCTGCTTTTAAAATAAATCAACCATTTAAAAAAATCAGGATCATGAACTAAACTAACCATGATAAGTCCTTATATGCCTATGATATGCCATGTATGTTCTTTAGTGTGTTGGTGGAAAAATGAAACCAGGGGCTATTTATAGGGGGCCAGCATTGTGGCATAGTGTGTTAAGCTGCCACATTTGGTTCTAGCATACCGTATGCACACAAGTCCCCATCCTATCTGCTCCAGCTCCCTCTAATGTGCCTGAAAAAGCAACAAAAGATGATCCAAGATTTTGAGGCCCTGCCATCCATGTGGGAGAACCAGAAGATGCTACGGTACCCTAGCTTCAGCCTGGCCCAGGTGAGGCAGTTGCAGTCATTTGGAGAATGAATTAATGAATGAAACATTATCCATCTGTCTCTTTTTTTTTCCGTCTTTCTCCCTCCCTTCTTCTCTCCCTTTCTATTTTGTCCCTCTCTCTATCTCCCTCTCTCTCATTCCTTTCTGTAACTCCTTTTTCAAATAAAAATATATTTTAAAAAATTTTCTCATATTGATACCAAAAATTTGGAATCCATGTATATGTGATCTTCAATAAGTTCAGGGAAAGCATGTGTTATGAAAAACAATATACACTGTACACAAATCCTAAGATTTTATTGCCACAAATCAGTTTATCTTTTAGTCTGCTTTTCCATGAAATTTTGAAGTTCCTTCATTTAAGGATAGTATTTTAAAATTTATATTAAGGTTTTGATTTTAACTCATCTATAAATTAAATGTTGGTGTCAAAATTATATAATCTTAAGTATACACTAAACCCTTCACTATGTATTTGTATCATAATCCATTTTTCTACCTTTCCCATCAACTCTGCTCTACAATGAAATTTCAGTTGATGACAATGATTCCAGCTACTGAGTAAATTTCTATCAAATTAAACATTACATTAATCTAAAACAATACAAAAATTTCCCAAGCCCATAGTTTCATATTGGCTGTTATATATAAAATTGGATCTGTTTGTTTAATATGAAAGAATCCATCTGTCCTGAAATCCATGTGTTAATTTTGTACCCATTTTTTATCAGAAAGGGGAAAGTATACAAATTTAGTATGAAACACTGTATTAAGAAATAATGCCAAGAAATAGCTGA